>NC_048596.1:102761098-103413598 GCF_003668045.3 Cricetulus griseus | reverse complement strand
CTGGTAAAAAGGAGGTCCGGGTGTATAGCTTAGTAGGGTGCTTACCTAGCATACACAAGGCCCTAAGCTGAATTCCCAGTACTTAAGGGTAGGGGCCATGTGGGAAGCACAGAAGAATTTCTTGCACAACAGAGGAAAAGCTGAGTCAACTACAGAAGTCAGGGAGAAAGCTCAACAAGCCTTAAGACTATCTCTGATGGTGTGCTGTGAGACCTGAGTGAAAAAAGGAATCAAGTGTGCTTTTAGCAACAAGTTTGTAACTCCCACTGTGCAAGATTGTTTTAGTGGTGTCAGATCCCAGCCAATGTGAGAGGAAAATATCACGGCCCTCTTCCTCAGAAGATGGTCCTGAGACCAAAGCCTAGTTAAACAGAAATACTGAAGGATGAGAGGCTAGTGATGGTAGAGTTTGAGTTTGAGCCCATTCGACTCCCTGCTGTTCCCCTTCACACCCCTCAACTCACATTTGCAAGTAGATAACCTGGGAGCAATCACTGCAGATCTAAGTGACACCATCTCTTTGATTTTTTTGAAAGGATGGTGATCCTTTCATCCCCAGCATTTAGACACAGCATGCAATAGCCTGTTATTAATACACTGACACCCTGCATTAGAGTCTGCAGGTCAATACCCACTCATTTTGTCATAATAAATGGCTGTTCAAGTCAGAGCAGACGAAACTCCAGTTGCATGGTTCTCACTGCGGACATTAAGGCAGAGCTGATCACTTCTAAGGCCAAACAACCCAGACCCCAGCCCAAGACCAGAACTATTAGACAACTAATTGCCTTCCCCTTCCAAAGAGTCAGGCATTCAGACATCATCACCCTCCACCTTCTCACAGCAGTTCTTCGGTATTTCATCTTTCTTGACAGGCAGCCAATCCATCACTGGACCCCTTTCATAATTTGTATTGATTTGCATTTATCTGCAGCCGAGTCCATTTGCAGACCATTTTTAATGACCAGGAAAACTGTCACTTGGACTTGAGACAACTTCAAAGCACCCATGTGAAACTCAAGGGTGTCCATCCCACTCACCTTGAAGGCTCTAAGATCAGCCTAATATCAGCAGCTTTAAATAATTCAGCTACAGAGGCAACTGGAACTTGTCTCTGACTCTGCAAGTCTTAGACATTTAACCCATGGCCCTCTGTCCAGAGCTGCCCCATGGAGAAAAAAAAAAAAAAAAAAAAAAAACACTGGTCACCACCTATCAGACTAGGCCTCATCTGGCTCATAGAGGGGTGTGCTTTGGACCATTCGGTATTTTTAATTAGAGCAAGTTGGCAAGATGGAAAATGTTCTAAGATGTCATATATCAAATTTCTTACTTTCCTTAGAATTTGAAAGTCTGGCAGGGATGACTCTATGTGACTACCTGATGACTGTCAGCGGTAGATGTTAGATGGTTTCTCCTAGGGAGATAGGGGTTCTCCATTCCTACATTACCACTAATCTCCTGCCATTGGCCCCTTGTGGCATTTGAAGGCATAACCTCTAATATAAACATGAGATTGGTGGTCAGGTCTTCCCCTAGCAGCCACCTATGTAGATGTGGATGGGATACTTCTATTCTGAGCTTTCGTTCTCTCATTTCTAAACTTTAAGATGTGGCTCTATTTGAGACTTTGTCATTTTGGCTAGATACTCTACTGGGCATTACAAATGTGAAGATAAATTAGAGATCACAGTTGCTCCCAGGAGAGTTGGGATTTAGGAAAATATATAAACATGGTACATTTTAAAATCATGTGTTAGTAAGCATGAATGCAGGGATGTGCGGGGTGGGAGGGGCCCAGGGGTAGTCATCTCTGGCAATGGTAAGGAAGAGTAGAGAATACTATGCACAGAGTGATGCCCAAGCAGGCATCACAGGAGAAGGGGATTGTGCAAAGCATGACTTGGAAAACAGCCAAGGTGCAGACCTATCTTTGATCAAAAGGACAAAAGCCAGGACATTTCCTCTTAAAACATTAGATTTTAGGTCTTTAGGCAAGGAGGACTCACTAAGGCTTTGGAGAGAGTGGGGGAGATACACAATGAACTTCAGCTTGGAGAACATTGGGCACAAGGCTCTTCCTGTCTGCATGGAGTTTTTGGACTTAGTCCCAGAAGACTGTTTGAATGAAGAGACACAATTCACTCTCAGAATGGAATTGTGAGTTCCCAGTTATTTCCAGCCTGTGACAGATTTGATGGAAAGCAGGTGGATATACACAGTAGGAAGATATCTTCAAGGTCAGAGAGGCAGTCTTAATTTTCAGAGATCTGGGAGACTGCAAGAGAACACTGTCTCCATGTGCCAGCTGGTCAGACCCCACAAGGAACATTGAAACAGCAGCTTCCGTTCACTTCAGAGAGCAGGCATCTAATGTCTAGTATCAATCTCACATTTTCTTCTTCGTCTCAGAGGAATGGAGGATACATGGGTGAATAGGAAAATTAAAAAACAAAGCTTACCTTTACAAGCATACTGCTGCACATTTGTAACAACACTTAGCAAGTAGATAAATCAGTAAGAAAATGAAGACAAGCCAATGAAGATGGCATGAAGGAAATAAAGCAGGGTGGTGTGATAGACAATGATGGGAGGCTGAATGGAGAGCTTTGTGGGGTAAGGTCATGTGGCTTCCAACCTGGAAAAGGGTTAACTCAGCTTGGAAAGGACTTGAGAAGAGCACTGAACACCTCGCTGGCCACTCATGCTATCCATGTCATTGGGAGAGCAGGTCCAAAGCAGGAGAGCTGCTATTTTTTTTGCCATTACTTCCTATAAGAAAGAGTGCAGGGTGTTACTGTTGGGAAGACTCTTTTCTACCCATGTGCTTTATTTGAATCATGGAAGAACATCAGAAAAATACACAAAGAGCCCCTTTATGGATAAACTTCTCCCCTCTCTCCTTTGTGTCTATTTTCCCTCTGGGTTGTCATGAGCCCATCCTCATGTACTAGGTGAGTGAGACCCAGACAAAGCTCAGCATACAGCACAGGTTAAGGATGCATCACTTGCTCTTAAATGAGGATAAAACCAGCAAGAAAGATCCAGGATAAGGAATCAGAGTATGACATCAGATAAGTTATATGCTTCACCTTTGCCTCCCTTATATATGACAGATATTATTAATAGATTATCTCTCTCTTTCCTGCTGGGACCAAATGTAACCTCAGAATCCTTATCAACTTATAGCATAGACTATCAATCTACCAAATTCAAACAACAGGGGAGATCTATTTGTTAGGTCATAACTTCAGCTATTCATGGGAGCAGAGTGAAACATTCTGATATAGCAAGATGAAAATGAAAAAAAAATTCTATCTTATCAAGTTAATTTATAATCTCTGGTTCCTATCTCCCACTCCCCCTCTCTCTCTCTCTCTCTCTCTCTCTCTCTCTCTCTCTCTCTCTCTCTCTCTCTCTCACACACACCCAGAGTTGAAAAGCCTCCATGTTAAAACAGTTTTGTAGGGTAACTACTACTTTGACACTTCTAGAGAGGTACCTTCCCCAAGCCCCATTGAGGACCTGTGTCACTGAATCTTACCATCTTAGTTGCTGCTTTTGGAGAAGATACTAATTAGCCAAGGAAAAGTCTGCATATAATGCTCAGCTTGTTGGCAGATCAAGGCTCTGCCACCATATGCCCAAAGTGTGTTGACCCTGCCATTAAAAATGTGTAGTTGTATCATTCAATTCAACAGGCCTCAACTTTCTCATCTTCAAAATGACTAAAAACAAATTATGCCTACTGTAGATCTGGTGAAAGGATTACCAAATGTTTAAAACTCACGTCCAATTCAGAGTGAGAACTTAATGTGACTGCACATGAACAGGGGAAAAATAAAAGTAGACTGCAATAAAAGCTAGATAGGACATCTTTCTGTGAACAGTGAGAATCCAGAGAGAACAGCCAGGAAGAACTAGCCCAGGCTGGCCATGGGAGGGGAGAGACTGGGTTCTCATGAAGCACAGAATGAACAAGGAAGATCTCGTTACATGACCCCAGCTGACCAATTTCCAGCTGAGAGACCCCACGCCTCAAGTGACTCACATTCTCTGAGGCCTAGTCACCTCATTCATGACAGAGGTACAAAGGCTAATGTCCATCTCTCACTGCTGACATGAGAACCAATTGTGAGCATTAAGCCTGCTCACAGGGGAAACTTAGAAATCGTGAACTGCTGCCTTTGAGTGGAGGTCCTCAGGGTTGGGGGAGAGGGAGAAAAGGCAAGGAAAAGGTCAGAAAGAGACTTGTAGTGTCTTTATAGAGCCTGCAGGAGGGAGCTGACAAGACACTTGCTGGCAGAAGCCCCAGTCTCAGAACATGGCAAACCTAGAGATAGGACCATATGCTGTCCATTGTTACAATAAGATTCTTCACCTGGTGGCCAAAGACAAAACAACAAGGAAAAAAATTAGCATATTGCCACAGGGTCACAAGGACAAGAGAAAGTGAGGGGTTGAGACCAGCATGGTATCACAGGAAAGATCTGCTGTCACAAGAATATCCTGGATCCTCTGAAGCTATAGTTTTGTTTCATTTCCTTTCAACATGTATGAGTGTATGTCTCTGTGTGGGTATATCCATGTGAGTGTGTGCCCACAGAGACAGAACTGGGCATTGGATTCCTTGGCACGGAACTTGAGTCTATAAAAAAGCTGTATGCTCGTAATCTCTGAACTCTTTCCTCAAGCCCAGGTTTTAATGATGTGTATTTATTAATTTGTTGTAATGTGGTGGTGGTGGTGGTGGTGGTGGTGGTGGTGGTGGTGGTGGTGGTGGTGGTGGTGGTGATGGTGGTGGTGGTGGTGTGTGTGTGTGTATACTTGATTTTATGTGAACTACACTGTACAGGTGCCTGCAGAGGCAGAAGAGAGCATCAGATCCTGTGGAACTGTAGCTTAGTTGTAGATGGTTGTAAGCTGCCCAATGAGGGTGCTGGGAACCAAAGCCATAACCTCTCCAAGAGCAGTACATGCTCTCAACAACTGAGCCATTTCTCCAGACCCACAAAGCTGCAGTTTTCCTGGGGAATAGGATTCAGAGAACAGACCTTAGAATAGGTTCAGGTTTACTGATTAGATTTCATGGAGCTTCATTTAAAGGTATAGCTTTGCTCCTTTTCACAAAGAGATTGAAAACTGCAGACTTTGAAGAGCAGAGAACTTGCCTTTTAGAATCCCAATAGCTTCGAATCAAATGCCCATCTTAAGAGCCATCCAGTTTATCTCCTCCAAGCAGGGAAGCATCCTCTGTCACCTGCTATGAAATCATGCAGCTTCTTTCTGGGTATGTTTTCTGTCAGGGACATCACTGTGCAACTTGTCTGATTGATGAAACAAATTCCCTTTGTCATCCTGAAATGAAGCCAGACTTCCCTCCTCCATCTTCCATCCACTACACTCTCATCTCATCCTCAAAAACCTGGTTCCTTCTGGCTCCACAGTAGACTATCACCTTCTCCAAAGACCATGCCTATTCATACCACTCACCACTAAGATGAGTTTACTGCATGGTGGAACCATGCTGAACTCACTGCGAAGCCCTATCAGCTGTGAAAGAAGGTACTTAATACATTTTTCCGTGTGTGAGAGTGTGTGGAGATAACACAGGATAGATGTATGCGTGCTTAGGTCTTTACAGAATACTAATTCAACATCTTCATTCTGTTAAAGAGCAATCTGAAGTCTTATGAATATGATTTTTTCAATAACATTTAGTGACAAAGACAGAATTAGAAGCCAAGTTCCAGTATATTGACTGAGCTCAGAACTGGAGGCATGGCCCTGAGAACTGCTTTGTAAAAATGAGAACCCTGCCACCCAGAGCAGAGCAGCAGAAAGGAGAGGAATGGTCTGAAGGCACACAGGCCAAAGGCTGCTCGGAACCTAGGATCACCCTCACACTTCACGGTTTGTTTCATATGCTTCATTGAGTATGCACTGTGAACAAGGCTCTGTGCCAGACCCTGATGGAATCCAAGATGATCAAATCTCCTCCATAAGTGTGTGCATTCATAACCAGGGACATTCCCAGGCAGGCTATGTGATTATCTATTGCAAAAGCATCAGCAAAGGGCTATGATAAAGCAGGAAGAAGAGTGTGATTCATTCACCCTTTTGGGAAGAAGCCAGGCCTTATGGAAAAGCAAGCACTTGACTTACGCCCCCAGCTGGCTATAGAAGCTAAGCCAGCTTATGAAGCCCTGATATAACATGGATGGCAAAAAAGGTCATGCTGTGAGGCTGGGAATGGAAAAACAACCATAGCTCCTGGCAAATGCTTGCTGCTAACCCTTATACACCACAAGGCTAACATTCCAAATGATTCTCTCTCTGTGAGTCATTATTTGGGTATCTTTTCCCCATGAGACATGAGTTTCTCTAAGCAGACATAATAAAATGGTGGCAGGGCCACCTCCTTCCTCCAGGATCTTTGAGCAAACTCCTTAACTTTCTGACCTTCAGTCCCAGTTCAAATTAGGAGCAATAACGCATACCTCAAATGTGTTGTTGTAAGAATTTAAATGTCAAGTCCAAAGCAGGAAGTTCTTTCCCTAACCCTCCTCCAGAAAGAAAGCCAAACTCACCTAATTGTTTCTCCAGTACCAAGGATTGAGGAAGGGATCCATGAATGCCATTGTCTGTGCAAATGGAGGTTAGCATGGCATTTATATACTTGGCACAAATTACCCGAAGTACCTTGCCTAACTGTTCTTTTCCTCTGTTTCTCAAGAGATTTTTTCCCTTTTGGAACATGGGGTGAAACTTAGTAGCAAGCCCATGACTCATCATTCCAAAAGCAGAATTCTGAACCAATGTCACTGGAGGGAAAAGGGGGCTACTTCGAAGTGGAAATGCACAGTAAGGAAACACAGAGATGTGGCTTCATAGAGCTGCTTGCTCTCTCACATTTAATTAATACAGAAGTCAAAGTGCTGTGGATCTCACTTGTCATCGATGCATAAAGTGGTCCAGGAACTCCTACTGGAGCTGACAGCCTGAGGAATGTGAGTCATGCCAGGTCTGAATCAAAAGCTGGAAGGAATGCTGGAGAGAGATCTCTTGATAGTGCCTGGCACAGTACCTAAATGGTTGTATCCATGTATATTTTGTCTCACATATTCCAAAACTAAATATTTAAGATGGCATAGTGGGTGGAGAGATAGTTCATTTGGCAAGGTGCTTGCCTTTCAAGAGAAAAGACCTGAGTTCCATTCTCAGAACCTACATTTAAAAGCCAATCATGGTGCCATGTGCTTGTTGTCTCAGTACTGGAGATGGGAGAATCCCTGGGGCTTTTGGAAGAGCCAGCCTGGCTAGCCTGTTCAGTAAGACCAATAAGAGACCCAGTCTTAAAAAACAAAGTGAATGGATCCTGAGGAACAACTAGAGGGTGTCCTCTGGTATCCACATATATAGTCACCTGTATAAACCAACAGATACACACACACACACACACACACACACACACACACACGCACGCACGCACGCACGCACGCACGCACGCACGCACGCACGCACGCACGCACACACACACACACACAATGTGCCTTAAGTCACCAATATGTATTATCTCCTCAATCCTCACTGTAACACAGAAATACTTAGTTCTTTGTATAAGA
This sequence comes from Cricetulus griseus, assembly GCF_003668045.3. Taxonomy (NCBI): domain Eukaryota; kingdom Metazoa; phylum Chordata; class Mammalia; order Rodentia; family Cricetidae; genus Cricetulus; species Cricetulus griseus. The sequence goes on along the minus strand of NC_048596.1, from coordinate 103,405,973 downwards.
ACAATTCAACTGTGAACTTGAGAAGCCCCATGCAGAAGCATGGTGCCATGGTACTCAGATGACAAAATATGAGCTCTAAAGACAACAGAGCATCTCTGTCCTTGCTCTTATGTTCCAAGCAATCACCTGAGCCTTTTAGAACCCCGTTCTGTTTTAGACAAAATAGATCAAGCAGAGCTGGGATGTAATTTAGCTGGTAGAATACTTGCCTAGCATGTGCAGAGGCCTGGGCTGTGATCACAGCCCTGCACATGCTTTGGCTGTTAACACCTGTACTCTCCAGCACTAGGAAAACTGTCAGGAGACTCAGAAATTCAAGATTACCCCTAGTTACATAGTTCCAGGTCCATCTGGAGTGTCTGAGACCCTGTCTTGAAAAAAAATGGATCAAATATAATTAGCTCCTTGACAGCAATAGGAAAAATCACTAGGACAGAATATAAGAGTTTACTATGTCACCTGGTCCATGATACACGGACAAAGAATATTAAGAATTATTAGAAAGTAATTTTCCAAGACCATGCGGCTGCCTGAGCAGAAAGCTATAACCACCTGCTAGGTCATTGCTTCTTTTTTGCCTCTACAGTTTGTTGTGTTCTTCATTCCATCAAGTTAGAGATCCAGGAAGACCCACTCAGGGCAGAGCTAGCAGAGGACAGAGCCAATAGCAGAAGATCCTGGGTCTCTTGGCACAGAAGAATGACTTGTGTGCCATGACTGTGCTCTGCCTTCTCTTTCTGCAAATATCCTGTGTCCCCTGGGATCACCTATACTGAGAGGGGAGGCACAACTTGTCCAGTGAAGCCCAGCTATTAAGGGGCAGAGCTGGGGCTAAACCCATATCCCAGCCCCCATCCTCATTGTTTCTCATATGCTCTTTCTAATTCAGAACACTCCATTATGTGTCAGAGAGACTCAGATGAGGAAGACAGGTCAGAAAAAGGGACAGACAGACAGAAATGGAGACAGAGGGGAATAGAGACAGGAAAAAAATAAAGAGAAATAAAGAGAAAGTTAGTAAGCAGTCAGAAAGCAGTAAGCTAAGAATACATTTTGTTCTTTGAAGAGGTACTTAAAATGATGAGAAGTTGGTGATTTTTAAAAGAAGGTGAAAAGTAATACCATAGCAACTACTGGCACAGTTCGTTAGCAAGTCTGAGTAAATAGGGAGCAGTAGTGAAATCAACAGAGAACCCAGGGCTCTGTCACACCTATAATCATTCAGTTAGGTGCCTGCCCTCTTCAACCACTTCCCATAGAAAGACCAGGTGCCTTTGTGCAACTGAAGGTGTGAGAAGCAACTAATTAAACACTCATAAAATGGAGATGAGTACTTTGCAGATGTAGGCTCTCGCTGATTCCAGAGGTTATTGTGATCTCACCTGTTCCTATTGAACATCAGGGATACTCTAGGCAGGAGAGTGGAGGGTGTCTGAGCTTCCAGTATCAGAAAGGACAGGAGAGGCAGTGTCATACAGACCAGCAAACCACCTCATTGGGAAGTCAAACTTGGAGACTTGAATTGCACAATCCTTGAATGTACCTGACCAACTCATTCCCAGTACAGTGATGGTCTTTTAATTACTGGAGGCTCTACTACACAGAACTACTTGCTGGTTTTCAGCCACAGTTATACTCTTAACCCTGTACTTTTTAAAAAATTTTAGTATATTTTTAAATTTATTAACTTATTTTTTATATCCCAATCCTTGTTCCCCCTCTCTCCTCTCCTCCCACTCCCTCCACTTCCCCCCCAAACTCCATCTGCTCCTAGGAGCCTAGACATGGTGGGGGGAATGCCTTGGTCATGCTTCAAAGAGATGATGTGATAGACTTAGTAGACTTCCTAGGGGAGGCCTTAACCCTGTATTTATGCTTCAACTTAGTCCTTGGCCTGACATGCTCTTTCCACTCAGTCCCATCCCCAGGCCCAATCCTGCTGTCAAGGCTCAGTCTCCACAGGGAGACTCCATTCTACTGGTGAGCTCTGATGTCTCCCTTCTCTAAATGTCTATAGTGGCTTCAAGTTTCTTAAGAAACTCACTTTCCATGGGACTTTATAAAGAAGAGAAGGACACCTATTGACAGTCCACCATCAAGGAAGGAAAAGACATGGTTTAACACACATGTAATTCTGTGTGTAAACATACTATGCCTGAGAACCACTCTGGCTGACTCTGTGTCACCACAATCCTAGTGAAGAGGGAAGTCAGTTTATCTAAATCATCCAGTCTAGATTAAACCAGTGAGCTCCAGGCTCAGTGAGAGACCATGGCTCAAAAGGTAGGGAGGTGTACAACCAAGAAAGACATCCCACATTGACCTCTGACCTACATGAACTTATAACACACACACACACACACACACACACACACACACACACTCCAGATTGTCCACTGACTAAATGAGGGTTCATAACTCAAAAATGACTTTGTTCATTGGCAAAGTAGTGACCCATATACCCAGGCAGTAAACAACGCATAAGCATTTGTTTTGTGTCAGGAATTGTTTGACATACTGGAAATGCAACTGCCAACAAAGCAAGGTCCCTGTCCTCTGAAGACTTTATGGCCTTAGATAAATAACACTAAGTGAAAGGAATGAATAAATTATAGTGATAGATATATATTAAATGGCAAGTTAGTGGGAAGTGCTTTAGGGAAAGAAAAGCAAGATGAGTCACTGGGTCATGATAAGGAAGAGAAGTTGCATTATAAATAATTGACTAGGAAAAGTCTCAATGCTAAAGTCACACATGAGCAAAACCCATGGACTGCATAAGAGTAAGCATGTTGGTGGATTATGGGAATCAACTTTACTGAGCATTAGGATACCTAGATATTTGGCCAAGCATTATTCTGAGAATATTTTTCAAGGATGTATTGTGATGAGTTTAACATTTGAAGTAATAGATCCTGGAAGGATATGTCTTGTCCAATCAGATGAAATCCTGTGTTGAACAAAGCCCTAACCATCTTCATGAAAGGGAGTCCCCCTGCCTGAATCCATCATAGCTGGATGGGCCTCGGTTTTATTAGGCCTTTGAACTTGCAACAGCTCTTCTGCATCTCTAGCTTGCTAACTGCTGGTCTTGGGACCTGGCTGTGTAATCACAATGTGTCAGTTTACCATAATAAATCTTTTTTATCTTACATCATCAGCCTTTCAATTTATGGGTCTCACGTCCATTAGCAGTAGATCAGACCATAGTCGGATATTTTCTTGGCACTATTCTTTAGCCAATGCAACATAACACATTTCCATAGTATTTATATTGTATTATTCCAAGTGATCTAAAGGTGATTTTATGTAAATGAGAAGCTTCATGCAAATTACACACAAACACTAAGCCACTTTCTGTAAAGTACTTGAGTATCTATGCATTTTAGTATCTAAGGATTTCCTGGAACCAGTCCCCCATGGTTACCAGTGGCTGGAGAACCCTGATTAATCCCATGAGCCATGTGCATACTTTTAGAAGAGCTCCTGGCCATGGCAAGATCTATAGTAAATGCCTAGAGGTAAGTATATGCTAGTGTGGGCGAGAGACAGGCAGGGCAGAGTGACCCAAGAGGGCAGCCATGGCTGAGTCCTGAGTCATGGATGTGTCAGGGTGGAAGGTCTTGAAGGCCATGAAGAAAATGTGTTTCCCTCTGTACAAGATAGGGAGAATTTCCAGCTGCAAAGTGAGGTGACCTGGCAGATGCTTCTGAAGGCAGCTCTCGCTGAGCTAAAGGCAATGAGTCTGTTAAGGTGCTGTTAGGGTGGTCCATGGAGAGACTGTGGCTGGACCAGAGTGCTTCCAGGAAAGACGAAGAAATGGCCATACATAGGGCATGTATGAGGGAGATGTGGAGGAGGACTAGGCTGAAGACACAAATTTTGAGAGTCGCCATATCATTAAGATGACTGACATTTCCAAAGGAGATTAATAGAGATACAGACAACCAGAGACTAGGCCTAAAGCCTGCCAACACCCACAGCAACTTCTTAAGCAGTTTCTAGTCAGTTTACAGGATAATAAACAGTTCTTTGTCCAATGGGACAGAAACGAACGGAAAATATCACAGTGTTTAAAATGTGGTGTTTCATGAAATATTTTCAACATATTTCTAAAACAAATGTATGTTTGCAGATGGCTATTTTTGTATCTGAGTGATTGTATATGTTCCAAGCAAATTTATAGCTTTACTACATGATGTAGACATATACATATAACTAGTTGTTATGATTTCAATGTGAAATGTCCCCCATAGACTCATGTGCTTGAACACTTATTTTCCAGCTGGTAGTACTGTTTAGGAAGGTTATGGGACCTTTATGAGGACGAGTTTTGCTGGAGAATATAGGTCACTAGGACGGAGCCTTGAAATTTTATAGCATGTCCAACTTGCTGTTTAATGGTTTCCTACCTGCAGACACAATATAACCATGCCTGAGTGTAACCCCCTAAACTCTAGGCCAAGCTGCTTCATGTCAAGGATTTTGTCACTGCAATGAGAAATGAGAAAAATAACTAACACACTTGTCATAAGGCAAAGTACATCTTTTTTACACTGTCCTAGAATGAAACAATTGTTTCTGTGTCATGGTAGAGTATCCCTGTAGCCGAGCTCTGCCCTGCCAGGAAAGAGAAGATGACTAAACTATCCTAGCTTTTCCCAGAAAGTAAAACAGATAGGGCAACTTCAGAGAAGGAAGCAGAAAAGAGAGAGGCAGAATTTCCGATTGAGAAATGAGCCAGATGCCTACTCCCTGCGGGCCCCTTTTCCTTTGTTGTGGCTCTGAGTCTAGTTCAACTCATGAGCTTATGCACAGATACCTATGTTGAGTGTCTTTCTCACAGCGTGCAAGTTGGTCCCAGTAATGAGCCTCACTTCTTATCCTCTCCATTTGTGCATCTGTAAGATGATGCCGCAGCAGCATCCTTGGCTGTGATCTGAGGACAGAAAAGACATTTGGGCTCCATCATTTGGGCTCATTAAATGCTTCTTGGAAGAAGGTACAACTGATGGTCTATTGTCCCCTGCAATTTTCTGACAATGCTGGTCTGTACTGGCATCAATCTTGTTGGTGACATAATTTAGTCTCTGGGGGATGCCAAGGCCTCTTCTACCCTCCAGAGGAATCCAAAATGGTCTAGAGAGGTACAGCTATTCAAATGTCTTGAAACAAAGGGAAATTTGAAGGGGTGAAGGAAAGTACTAAAAGGCACTGGACTGAAGCTGTGACTATCATCCAAGCCTCTGCTTTCTAATTATCTAATCCTCCTCCCCTGCATCATACAGAGGAGGTAAACACAGGCTATCCCTACCAAGGACCAAAATGGGAGGAAAATAAAAGCAAGCACTGTCTGGGTGAACTAGTGGCTCAGAATCAAGTACTAGAAAAAGGTCTCTCCTTTCCCAAGGACTTTTTTGTTTTATCCAAAAAGTAATGGTTTGGGAGCAGAAAAGTGAGATCAACAGTTAAAAGCACTTTTGCTTCTCCAGAGGACCAGGGTTTGGTTCCCACATGGTCACTCACAACCATCTGTAACCCAAGGTCCAGAAGGGCTCCGACACAGTCTTCTGGTCTTCAAGGCATGCCCATGGTATACATATATGCATGTAAGCAAAACATCCATACACATAAAGGTAATAATAATAATCAAAATTTAAAGAGATGATTTTATAAGCTAGGAGGACCCCAAAGGTAGTATGGGTTAGAGGAAGGTAGCCTTACACCAGGCTTCTGTGCTGCCTTCTACTCCAGGCCACAAGCCACAGGTACATAAGATATACTGGAAACAAATGATTGCCACTATCCTATCAAGCTGACAGAAACTGGGCACAAATCTCCTAATTTCTCACCCTCCCTCAATTTTTCCTCCATGCAGCACTAGTTTGTCTGCTATGCCTAGGATGAATGTAGCAAGCACAAAAACCAGGCTACCCCATGGTCACATATCCATTCATTTTGTCTGTATCTGTGCTAGCCTCCCACTTCTGGCCTTCCATAGCACTTTTCGTGTATCTCTTTGATTTTGCTTATGAAACTTAATACATGTTTGTGTCATTTCAAAAAGAAAAAAATCTCAAGTTTCAAAAAGACAGGATCTCATATCTGTTTTTTAGCATTAAAGATGTAATTGGTGCTCAACGTATATGTGATTTTTCTTGCTTAAATAAATTTATCAACTCAATTCACCAAGCACTTATTGAGCTTAGAGTGTGCACCAGTCAATGAATCTGGGGCTGAGGATAGAATTACTTCCCTGACTTGACATATCTCATATTCTAACAATGGAGAAAAGTATCTAACAAAGAAACCCAGAGGGTTGAATACAAAAATCAAAGTGTGTTCGAGTTATAAACTCGACCCAATTAAAGAAGAATATTCTAAGAAAGAATAGAAACTTTCTAGAAGGATCTGATACCTGAGAGTGGCTTAGAGGATTAACTAGGTTTTCAACAGATGGATAGGAATGGGTAAAGGCAAAGAACACAGATAGAGGGGCAAAAAATAGTTCCAGTCAGAGGCAGAATTGCCCCAACTTCACTGCATGTTTCCCAAGGTCAAGACTGTGTCTGTGTTGTGAGCATGGGACCAAGCTTCTAGAATCTTCCACTGACTGTCAGCTGAAGGCAGTGAAAATGATTTTAGTCTTCCACTCAGGATAAGTTTCAGACACAATACAAACCTGCCTTGGGGGCTGTGAGCAGTGAAATGAGGCTGTGTGCGGGAGCACAATTGATATTCATCTTCTTCATTCTTTAAAAACATTTCTTCCTAAGGACAGTCGAATGTAATTTAACATCTTAAGCAATTTGTTCAAATGAGCCTGACTGCCTTGCGGTGCTGCAGGGGGGACTCTAGAGGCCACACTACACAGGAATGAAAGCGTGGAGCCATCCTGTTGATCAAAAATGAATTAGCCAGAGAAGGCCAAGAGTTATGTGATCAGAAAAGATGCTTCCCAGGGAGATGAGATCATTAAGGATGGGGTCTTGGAAAGGGAGGGGAGAGAGAATATGGACTAGAGGCTCAGCCCTATCATGCAATCACAGAGGTGCCTGTGCTGATCTGCCACTGTGTTTGAGGCTTGGGGAGTGATTGAGGTGAAGATGGTGAGAAAAGTTCCTTTTATTGCATTGATGCTTGAAGAAAGAAAGATAATTGGAGAGAGAAATAGAAAATAGAGAACAAACAGGTTCTTGAGTTCCCACTGTATTATAGCCCTCATGGTGAGTATATCCACAAGCATTAGGGTTGATTAACCTCTCTCTCTCTCTCTCTCTGTCTCTCTGTCTCTCTGTCTCTCTCTCTCTCTCTCTCTCTCTCTCTCTCTCTCTCTCTGTGTGTGTGTGTGTGTGTGTGTGTGTGTGTGTGTGTGTGTGTGTGTGTGTGTGTACATGTATGCGCATGCTGGTTCATTCATCTGTGCATGTATGCTAAGGCAAGAGGAGGATGTCAAGTACCTGCTCTATCACTCTATCTTATCTGCAACTTGCAGATGAGCCAAGTTGGCTGACTAGGGAGCTCCTGGAACCTGCCTATTTGTTGGTGCTGAGGCTACAGTCACACATGATGGCTCCTTACTTTGAAGTTGGTACTAGGAATCTGAACTTGGACTCTCATGCTTGTACAGAAAGAGCCCCTCTACATCATCATCTCTGCATCCCTTACATTCTCTTCAATAATGCAATTTGATTAGCTCCATTTGACAGATGGGGAAGATGTTAGGTGAATATAAAGAAGTGCAAAATAAGCCAGGGGCATAGTTTGCAGGGATTCAGAGAGCACTCTCATTCACTCATTCATTCACGTACCTTTAACAGCCAGGTGTGGTGGTACATGCCTATGATCCCAGCACTGGAGAGACAGGATAACAATGAGTTTGAGTCTAACCTGGGCTTCAGAGTAAGACTTCGCCTCAAATATGAAAAAAGGCACATCCATTGTCAAAGTGAGAGGTATTTTATAAAATATGCAAGTAAATGTGTCATTCAAAATTTAAATGTCTTGAAGGACATGGGGATAACATTCTAAGAACACATGACAAAGTACTGGATCGCTTGAGGAACTGTGTGAGCAAAGAGACTGGCCAAGAAAATGGTAACTCTGCTGGGCAAAGGTGCTGCAGCTGGGCTTTGGGGAGTGTAGATGACAGCACTGAACCATGGCACATACTCCAAACCCTTGCTGAAGGGAAGATCATGGAACTGTCAGGGTACTCAAAGTGGACTAGGACCCAGAAAGCCAGAAAGATGGGAGGTTGAAAAGGGGACATGAGTCGCATGCAAGTTGTTGATTTTGCTTTACTAGAAAGAGGAAACCATTGGATAATAATCAGAGGATGACTGGCACTTTAAAGAGATAACCCTGGCTACCATGTATGTAATGGACTGGAAAAGAGACAGCTGTTTGTGGAATGGCCAAGGCAGAGGCTGTAGCACCACATAGGGAGCCTGTGGTGGGAGCTTGGCTCAGAGTGATGGAGACAGATGCAAGTCGGGTGATTTGGGAGATACCCAGGAACTAGACTGACTGGAGAGTAATGACAGCAAATAGGACAGGACAGCATTTGGACAAGCAAATCAGGGAAGGAAAATGCACATGTTGACTACCAGTGCCTGCTTCTCAGGGCTTGAGGACAATGCAAAATGCTACATCTTTAAAACTGAGAGAAGTATAAGATACAACCACGAATTTCCTAAGTATGAACCTGGGAGCACTGCCCTCGTGGCTCCGCTTACCCACCTGGAACCAACCTTACCCAGGAAAAGGCAGGTGTGTCCCTGATCCCATGTCTTTTCTTGTTGCTGCTTCCCTTGATCCATGACCTTCTGGATAATTCCCACTTGGTTTGAAAAGGCTTTTGAGGTATGGGTTCTCTTCTCACTATTTCCTCAAGCACCTCCCAGTTCTTCCTCTCAAGATATGAATTCCATACCCCAGAATGCACCTGTTCAAAGGAGTGGACTACTTCCCCAAGCCTGGGAAGGCATGCTGTTTCCTTGGAACCATCCCAACCCTCTGCAGTCTGAGACAAGTCTTTAGTGATAATGTTGGGTACCTGTCTAACTTAAAAAGTGATCTGAAGAGACCATCTTCTCTCTCCAGTTCCTATATAGAAAGTTTTAGGTTAATCATTTCCCTCAGCAGTGTTTACATAAACACTACACCTATTTAGGAGTCAGGAGATGAGGGTTTCCAGCCACCAACTCACTGCACATGTTTAACTCTGTCTCTTGGCCACAGGCCTCCTATCTACAGTGCCTTGGGAGGGCTAAGTCCTTCCAGAGTCGAGATATATTCTTTCAGTTTTTTTGTGACAGAAGGCACTTATCTGTCACATGTGATAGAAACATAATAAGTTACATTTGAACTATCAAAGCATATGCTAATGAAGCATTTTCCTCAAAAAGATGGAAGAGAATGGCATAAGAACTGGAAAGAGGAAGCCCAAGCAGTGCTGTTGCTGTGTTATGAGCATCTGAAAAACAACCCAGTTCAGGGATAAGTAGTGGAAAGGGCCAGAAGAGGACATGAAAAGCAGCATTTGGCTCTGCTATTAATGGTAATTTATGTGTTGTTTGTTTTTATGTGTATATGAGTGTCTCTGTACCACATGCATACAATGCCTGTGGAAGCCAGAAGAGGGTGTCAGATACCCTGAGACTGGAGACACAGACAATTGTGAACAGTCATGTGGGTGCTGGGAATCCAAGTCAGTCCCCCAGAAGAGCTGCCAATGCTCTCAACCACTGTGCTGTCTCTCCAGCCCCAATAATGCTAATTTATACTCATGACCAAAATCCTATGAAATTCAAAAAAATATTAAGACACAGAAGGATAACTACCTGTTGACAGAATCAGACCAGGTTATTATAAGAGCACAAAGCAATACAATAGGCCAAATCTCGGATGAACACAGAAAGAAAACACCTAAACAAAGTATCAGCAAGTTAAACTCAGCAGCATGTTAGAAAGGTCACAGGCTAAGGCCCAGTGGGATTTGTTCTGGGATACAAGGAAAGATCAACATGAAAGTCTATTAACATCATGCCACCCTAGCATAATGAAGGATAAAAAGCTGTGAGCTAGATATGAGCAAAATGAATTCTATGCTTGTATGGAAATCTCAACCCAGCACTCAGGAGGCAGAGGCAGGTGAATCTCTGTTAGTTCGAGGCCAGCCTGGTCTACAGAGTGAGTTCTAGGACAGCCAGGGCTGTTACACAAGAGAAACTGTCTCAGAAAAAAAAAGAAAAATTAAAATATTTTTAAAGATAAAGACCATAATATGATCCTAGAAACTGCAGTAAAATTTGGTAACATTTCATTGGTTTTTATTATGAAAGAATTCACAGCAAGCTAGGAATTGGTAAATTTCCATAATATATGAAAACCCTACTGACACCATCTTATTGAGAAGTGGAAAGTTTGGCAGCTTTTCTTCTAAGACAGTGGTTCTCAAACTGAGAGTCTCAACTACTTTGGGGGTCAAATACCAGATATCCTGCATATCAGATATTTATATTGCAATTCATAACAGTAGCAAAATTATAGTCATGAGGTAGCAATTAAATATTTTTATGATTGGAGGGGGTCACCACAACATGAGGAACTGTATTAAAGGGTCACAGTATCAGGAAGGTTGAGAACCACCACTCTAAGATCAGCAACAAGGTAAGGCAGAGTCTCACTACTTCTAGTCAGCATCATATGAGAAGCCTTAGCTGGGGTTATTAGGCAAGAAAAAAAGCACAGTCTGCCAAATCATGAAGAAGCCTGTTTGCAGATAACATTACCTTACATGAAAAAAAAACTCCTAGATATACTATAGAATTGTTACAAACAACAAAAATATAAACTTGCAGAAAGAAAACTCCACATAGACTTGTAGGAGTTGATAGTGTGCCCAGAGGGTAGCTTGTTGTAGCTTGTTCAACTGGTACATTGAGACCCTGAATTTGATCTCCAACACCAAAATTTTTTTTTAAAAAAAAAGCAATAAAATAAAAAATTAAATGTGTACCACAAAAATGAGCCAGCTTAACTGGATGTAAAGCTAGGGAACAATGTCTCATTTACAATAGCTTTCAAATTAATAAAATACTCAGAAAAATATGTAAGAAACTTAAGGAGATACTCTTTGTTTATTTGTTTATCCTTTGACATGGTGTTTTGTGCAGCACCCACTGGCCTGGAACTCATTACACACGGAAACTGGCCTTGAACTCCTTGACTTCCTATTTGTAATTCTTGCAAGTACTAGGATTACAGGTCTGTGCTACCACACTTGTCAGAAAGAAATTACAAAAGAAAGAACTAATGAAAAGAAGACCTTTGTGTATGAATTGAAAAAATTTTAGCACTGTCAAAATATCCATAATATCTCCAAAAGAATGCTATGCATTTAACAGAGTCCCTACCTAAAGCTCAATATCAATTGTCGAAGAAACAGGCTTTCAGAAAACAAAATAGTTTTGAAATCAAGGAGAAAATCTGAATGCATAACACTTCCTGGTGTGTATGTGTGTGTGTGTGTGTGTGTGTGTGTGTGTGTGTGTGTGTGTAGTTAAAAATAAAGATACTGACCATGCAGTGGCAGCGCATGCCTTTAATCACAGCACTCTGGAGGTAGAGGCGGATGAATCTCTGTGAGTTCAAGGCCAGTCTGGACTACAGAGGGAGTTCCAGAACAGCCAAGACTGTTACACAGAGAAACCCTATCTCAAAAAACCAAAGAGAGAGAAAGAGTTGGGGATAGAGATATCATGTGATCTACAATTATACATTGAGCATTTATACAAAAGAATTAAAATCAGAACCTTGAAGAACTGTTAATGTTTGTTGTACCCTATTCATAACAGCTATGACACACATTGTATTCAATGATGTACAAAAAGCACAAAGAAGCAGCATAGATGTTCATCAATAGCTAAACAGATTGGGAAAGCTTGAGGTACAAGATGCAGTGTTATTCAGCCTTAAAAAACAATATTCTGTAGTATGAGTATGTGACAACATTTGAACTTAGGGGACAATGTGTCAAATATGCCAGATCCAAGATAAATACTGAATGATTTCAATTCTGTGAGGTATTTAAAATGGTCATACTTGAGTTGGGTGTGCCTGCCATTCTTATCATAGGGGATGCCACAACAGGAAGACAGATTTGGGGTCTACTTTGGCTACACAGGGAAATCTGTACAGATATACATATATACAGGTAAAAGTGTGGATGTAGCAAAAACACCTAGAGAGGAAAACAAAGGAAGGCAATAGATGGTAAAGAAGGACAAGGGGAGGGCAATAAAACATGTGAGACATGGAAGAAGAAAAGAGACCATAGAGGAGGCTACAAAGGGGTGGGTCAAGAGTCGTCAGGAGGAGAACCACAAAACCATACTTCGTTCAAAAATACCATAAAGATAACTAACAGTTTATATGCTGATTTTAAAAAATGACATGACTGTGGAAAAGGGACCTGTAGGGGAGAAGGGGATGGAAAATAGAGTGGGAGGAAGATAAGAGGGGGTGACAATAATCAGAATGTTACACTGTGTATTTATATATGTCAAAGAACAAATTTAATATGTTTTTGATGGAAGTAAAAACAATAGCAAAACAGTAGAGAGTAGCTTGGTCTCAAAAGTAGGCAGACTTAATGGGAGAAAGAAAAGAACTCAGGTTGCTAGGATAAACCTAGAAACAAACACCCTTCATCTTTTAGTCATTCTTGGTAGATTATTCACATTGCTGACATTATACTGTGTGTCCTCATACACTCTTCTCCAGGCATTTTGTCACATAACTATTATATCTAGTGCCAGGCAGAAACCGACTTATACTTGTTTAGAAAAGCCAATGTACATCTCTTTCCAACCATGGGTTCACTAACATTCACACTGGTAACTTGAAAACAGTGTGATGGAAATGTTTACACCATGGAAATTGGCAAACAGCACAAAACATGACTGTTTTGTTTCATTATTTTTTTTCAAAGACGGTGTTGTTAACTTTATTGCATGCCATGGCTGCATCATATGCTTCTCCAAGGTCTTAGAATTTTCTCTGTAAACAAAATTCAGAGAATACAAACATAAGGTAAGTCTTGAGGTAGCATGTCCCACTGGGTCAACTCACCATCATATTTGAGCAATACTTGTGAATGGGACTGGAATTCCCCAACAATTTTTATCGTCTAAATAGAACTAAACTCCCTCTTCACTGAAAAAGACATACTTAAAACAACAACAAGGGACCAAGGAATAAATAGGACATGTAGTTTCCTACTCAGAGTGAGGGAAACTAAGTGTGCAACAGTCTAAGGACAGTTCTTGCCAAGCAGAAGGCTCCTCTTTGCAGAAACTCTGTGGATGTTGCCCACTTTGGAGTTTCCTGAAGGGCAGTTCACATTTCCTTGAAGTTTTGGCTGTTTTCTGAGACTGCAGGAAACTGCAAAGGGGGTGAGCAAAGCACCCAGAGCCTTCCTTTGTTCCTGCACACCAGACTGCTGTCAAGACTCTGGGCTATGTATAGGTTTGAGTGAATTAGTCTTCCTGAAAGTAAAATTCAGAGCCAGGGAGAAATACATTCTGGTTTATAGTGCATTTTGTTATGTAAATTGCATGGTACCACTTAGGTGATATTGTCATCAATCACCATGTGTATACTAAGGACTATTCAGAATCCTTTGAATCAGATGAGAAACAACAACAAAGCCATTATCCTTATCCTCAAGAAACTGGATCTTTGGGTCACAATTTTCTAGGATTGCCACAGGCTGACTTCTACAGAGCAGGCACAGAAAGGGGAGTGACAAGAGAACAGCAGGAGATCAGGCAGCCTTTAAAGGAAAAACAGGGCTTAACCCTTGGAAGTACCTGTCAGGAGTGAGTACCTGCACCATTTCTTTTTCTATGATCGGCACCTCTAGCCACTCAAGTCAATTAAGTAGCATTCCAAACATGTTAAAATGTATCAAAAATAGGAGTTCTCAATCAGTACATATAATGATCCAATGTGGGGCCTCCTTCGGTATTATATTGACAATGAAAAACAAAAAGAAAAACTATTGCTTTATTTCTCAGCCTATCATAAATCAATAAGCCATAGTATTTATTTTTCTTTCATTTATTATTTTTATCATGGTACTACAAACATAGCATAAAATGCACCACAGGAACTATTTTGAATGTGTATTCAATGGCATGAAATGCATGTACTGCCCAACTCCAGAATCTCTCCATCATCCTCAGCAGAAATTCTGTACATATTAAATGATAGTTCCCAGTCCCTCCTCTGCCAGGCCCTGGGAACCATGTTTCTCCTATCTCATTGGCTATGACTATTATAGACACATCATATAAGTGGAATCATTCCCTCTGTTTTATTTTCACAGTCATTCTCAGTCATGGTCATGGGGCGGGGGAGAGGGGGTGGAGAACAGATGGCATACAAAATTGGGTAGTTGAGAAATTATAATTGATAATTGAATTTAAGAAAAGGAGTACAGATGCTCCTCAGCTTACAACAGGGCTACATCCTGATTCATTGTGAGATGAAAATGCCTTTAATATACTTAACCTACCAGACACTATAGCTTAACCACATAGCACACAGTGGCAATGGGTTATATCTCCTTATGAACAAGAGATTGACTGAGAACTGTCCCTCACTGTGCTTCCCAGCATCTCCTAGAGTACTTTACTCCAGGCAAAGATCACACTTCAAGGATGTGTTCTGCTGAGGCTTACTACATACTAAGCACCACAAAATAAAACATCCTAAACTGAACTGTCATAGGAAGAGGATCACACACACGAATGAAGATTTGTGCAGGTATAAGAAACCTATCAAGAACAGGAAAGTGTTAGCAACTATAGATAGATAGACCCAGATCTGTGTAGAAGGCCTCTATCAGGATCTAGGATCTATCACAGAGGGCTATAGCCAGCTCCCAGAGACCCAGCTGTGAGTGCATCAGAGGACTGAACTCAAATTTCCTCTTCCTTCCTCCCTCCTCCCTCCTGTCAGAGTTAATCACTGAGTAAGCCAAAAGCCAAGGAGACCTTTGATGCAATCCATGGAGTGTGGCCTCCTTCTGTGTATACAGTATAACTGAAGTCAAAAGAAAGGTATCTAACTTGGAAATTCCTTTGGCATATACTAAGTATGCTTTGCTGTGTGGTGTGCAAAGGTGAATGTACAGAAAATTGGGAGGAGTATAATGTAAGAAGAGAGGTGTAAAAGAGAGACTGTATTTGTCAGAAAATTGGAAAAGTACTTCATGATCTGCCAAGGTGAAACAAGCACCCCAGAACAAGTAATAAGGCCTAGCATTAGAGAAATGGCTACCAAGCTTATATGGTGACTACCATATTCCCATAGACTCCTAGAAGTGACCAACTCCTAACCTAGTCTTCTTGGATTACACCATACAAGAGGATTCTGAGAACTAGAAAAGCTTGTTCTCTATAGCCCTAAAACTCTCACACATAAAGATAGTTAAATCAGTGCAGTGGTTCTCCCTGCCATGCCCTTGCCCTCACCTCATGTGGTGATGGCTTTTAACTCAATCCATCACATTCCTCAACATCAAACCCCAAATCTAAATTGTAGTCTAACTTCCATGATCTCTCTCTCTCTCTCTCTCTCTCTCTCTCTCTCTCTCTCTCTCTCTCTCTGTTTATGTGGGGGGTTGTGAATTTGTGAACTATGGTATGTTCAAATTAGCATTAAATGTTATGAAAAATGGGAAACTGCTTCCAGACAATAGTAGAAACTAGATTTAAAAAATAGATCTTATGCTAGGTAGTGGTGGCATATGCCTTTAATCCTAACACTTGGGAAGCAGAGGCAGGTGAATTTCTGAGTTCAAGACCAGCCTGGTCTACAGAGCTAGTTCCAGGACAGCTAGGGCTACACAGAGAAACTCTGTCTTGAAAACACAAAGAAAAAAATATAGATCTCACACCTTTCAGAAGGGCTAAGATCAAAAACACTGATGACAGCTTATGTTGGAGAGGATCTAGAGGAAGGCGACATTCCTCCACTGTTGGTGGAAGTGCAAACTGGTACAACCACTTCAGAAATCAATATGACGGTTTCTCAGAAAAATGGGTCAATCTACCTCAAGACATGTGATACCGCATGCCTTTAATCCCAGCACTCAGGAGGCAGAGGAAGGGGATCTGTGTGCATTCGAGGCCAACCTGCTCTATAGAGTGAGTTCCAGGACAGGCTCCAAAGCTACACAGACAAACTCTGTCTCACAAAACTAAACAAACACACAAACAAACTAAAAGACCCAGCTATACCAATCTTGAGCATATCACAAGGACACTTGCTCATCTATGTTCAGAGCAGCATTATTCATAATATCCAGAATCTGGAAACAACCTAGATGTCCCTCAACTGAAGAGGGGATAGAAGCCAGTGGGTGGAGGCTGGGTACAAGAAGCTGTTTGGAGGAGGGACAGAGGGCTAGGAAGAAACCTGGTACCAGGAAAACTCCCAGGAATGCACAAGGATGACCCCAGCTAAGACCCCTAGCAATAGTGGAGAGGGTGCCTGAACTGGCCACCTACTGTAATCAAATTGGTGACTACCCTAATGGTCATCACAGAGCCTTTATCCAGAAATTTATGGACACAAGTGCAGAGATCCACAGCCAAGCACTGAGCCAAGCTCTGGGAGTCCTCCTGAGGAAAGGGAGGAGGGATTGTATGAGTGGGGGTGGTCAAGGTCATGACAGAGGAACCCACAGAGACAGCTGACTTGAGCTAATGGGAGCAGATAGACTCTCGACCAACAGTTAGGGAGCCTGCATGAAATTAACCTAGGCCCTCTGCATGTGTGTGACAGTTGTATAGCTTGCTCTGTCTGCATAGCTCCTAACAATGAGATCAGGACTTGTCCCTGGTGCTTAGCTGACTTGGGAACATGTTACCAATGATGGATTACCTTGCCCAACCTTTATAAAGGGAGAGGAGCTTGGTCCTACCTCAACTTGATGTGCCATGCTATGTTCGAGCCCGTGGGAGGCCTGCCTCTTTCTGAACGGAGATGAGGAGGAGTGGATGGATGGGGAGTGGGGAGATGGCCTGGGGGATGGGAGGAAAGGAGGGAAAGGAAACTGTGGCTACTATGTAAAATAAAGGTAAAATGTGTCAATTTATAAAAGGAATAGTTTTGGAAGGATAAGAGAAAAGGCACAAAACACAATTTTGCAAAACCTAAAAGGAGCCACCAGGGCTAATTTGTGCCAGAAGCCAGATTGAGTGCTGCTCTCAATGGAAGGAAGAGAGATGGGTCTTCCACAGGGAGAGGCAGTGCCACAGGAATGGGAAACATGCAACCACAGCAGGGAACATGAGCGTCCCTATGAACAGTAAAAGCCTAAGGGGTCTTGTTCCAGTCATCTAAGCAGCCCTAGCAATAACTCAAGGGTCTTTAATGAGACTTTGGGGTTCAGAGAACATGGGGTCATGTGGATGGGAGGTGAGGTATAGCTAGAAGTCCTCCGGGGTCCTGAGTCCCTGACATCATGACTCCTCCCACCTTGGTACTGTTTCCATCCTCTCTTCATTGACCCTACCCATTGGCTCTGTACCTTGGCTTCTGCATAGCCATAATTTGTCCTCCACTTCCTCTTCCTGTGTCGCTCACTAGCAACCCAGCCATCTCCTCTCTACCTAGCCATTGGGTTTCCACTGACAGAACCTTACTCTGTGAGTGGTAACTAGTTCATATTAGCAAGATAACTCTACATCAGATCCCACATTGAATCCCTAATAAATGTGGACCAGCTACTTTTGATCCTTGCAACCAGCACCCAAGAAGACAGAGTCATTCACACTGCATAGGACTTTGGAGAACCAACATGTTTACACTGAGTCTCATGTTAAGTAGTTCTGACGTATAGGAAAGTTGACCCACCATGACCGACTTCCATCTGCAGAGGACAGGGCCACAGAGTCAGACTGCGTAAGTGATCCCCAAAGTGAAAAAGGCATTTCCAGCAGATGCTGGAGCCATTGCTTGAGACTCAGAAGGCATCAGTCATGGAAGGTTGTTCCAAGGTGACCTCAGCGGAGTGCTTCTGGGTCTCACCCAAAGGCTATAGCTCTCTGGTGTGCCTGCAGTGAACCCTTCTGTTTTGAAGGGACAAACTGTTCAAATCTGTGACTTTCTCAATGTCACCTGGAACTGAGTGTCCAGAGTTCAAGGCCAGAAAAGCCCAGCCCAAGTGGGGCTGGAATGACTTCAGAAGCAGAACAACAAGGAGGGGACCTTGGTACAAGCTGCTTCTGCTCCTAAGCACCAGGTTGATTGGAGGATTGATTGCGAGAAGGCCTTTGTAATAAATTGTTCCTGGTAGGTTGCTCACAGGAGGGGGCCAGCTGCTGCTGGCTCTCCCAGCATGGAGGGCACAACTGTGGATTTAGAAGTCAGGCAGAGCAGATGGGGCAGCCTCTCAGCATCTCAAGGATAGCAGCCAGTTTGGGTTTGTGCTGCCATTTGATCTATTTTTTCCTCCTGATGTTCGTATTTTGTGATCTGTGAAGGAGCATGGGATCTGAGAAAGAGTACTAGGCCAGAGGACCAGGCTGAAGTCCAGAATGCCAGCATAGCTGTTCTTCAAAAACCTCTGACTCTCGTCTGCAGAGTGGTCACATTAGTCATGTGTCCTGGTACTCTTGCTGAGATAGCTAACTGTTCACTGAGGCTACTAAACCAGCAGCAACCCAGTGTCATGTTTCAAGGGACATGTTGTTGTGCCCTGAGCACTGTGCCTTCACAGACTGGGAAGTGTTACATCTCAAGCAGGCAGTGATGCCTATGAAAGGCCTTCAAGAGAAAGGGATGCCTCAGCAGAAGGCTTAAACATAAGTAAAAGAAGAGCTTGCAGAGCAAAAAGACCCAGATGGCATTGCCTCCCCATTTGTTCAATCAGGTGAGTTAGCATAGAGGTACACACAGACCCACATAAGTAGATCAACAACCACACCAGGGTGAACAAGGGAAACACTAGGTATCCTGAGATGCTGGACATACAACAGATCACTAGTCTGACTCCATCCATCTCAGATCCTTTAACAAAACACTTTACAATAAATAGGAATGTATTTCTTACAACTCTGAAAACTGAGACATTCAAAGTCAAAGTAACATGAGAATGGTGTCTTGTAAGGAGTTTTTCTGTAGTCAGTACCTTCTCACAGTATCTGTACGTGATGGGAAAAACCAAGCAGCTTCCGGGGACCTTTTATAAGGGCATTAATCTCATTTGTTAGGACTCTGATCTCATGACTTAAGCAGTTTCCAAATGTCCCATCTCCTAACATCACCTTGGAGGTGAAGGCTTCCACATGTAAAAGTGGGAAATACACAAATTCTAGCCAGAGTGAAGGCTCTAAATGTTTGTCCATTGCTTGGGGACCATCCTTTGAATCCATAAGAAATAAGTTCTAAGAAAGTTCTGAGCTTTAGCCTATTGTATAATAGGGGACAATAACGAATCCATGGATTAGATACCTTACCACCAAACATGAATAATTACATGGGCAACGTGTGCCGGCAATCCTAGTGTTGGGAAGGTGGACACAAGAGGACCCCTGGAATGCACTAGACAGACTCCTGTCTGAATCCATGAGCTCCAGCCTCCGTGAGAAACACTGTATCAAAAACTAAGGGGTTGGGGAGATTGTTAGAGACACCTGGCATTGAAAACTGGCTGCTATATATGTGCTTGTGCACAGGTGCCCCCCTCTCAAATACATACACACACAACTGAAGTATAAAAAATACTATATATATATATATAAAATGCACACTTTTCAGGGCTATGGATATCATCCACTATTTTATCAATAAGCATATGGTGTGCCCTGTGCATGCCAGAGATGGAGAGATAAACAAGATATTATCATTATTACCCTTAGCATCTCCACTCTAGGGTAGAGGCAACCACGGTGAAAGCTAAGGAGTAGTAAATCAATAAATTTAGGGCAAATCAAGCCCAGATAAGGAGCAAGAAGAAGAAAATTGGTGGTTATTATTAGGGCAAGTGTTGTGCTCTATACTTTGGGGAATGTTATGTTATTGGATCTTTTCAGAAGCCCTCTGTGGTAAAAATAGTAGGTGAGGCACCACAATCTCCCATCTTAGTGGAGTACAGAAAATCCACAGGGGAAGGAATCACTGGCCCCTGACTCTGGGCCAGGTTTACATGCTTAGCCAGCCAAGGCTGGGAAAATGGGTCATTTCAAAGGTCCAGCCTGGTTTGTTCCTCTCATTGTGTGCATTTGCCTTTTTGCTCCTTACAGAGAATACTAATTCGGTGCTCCTGGGGTTCTGAAAGTGAGAGCTTGATTTGCAGGAGCCATGAAGAACTCCTTGACTATAGTTCTGAGGACAAGTGTTCAGGGGTGAAGGCAGCTTCATGCTGAGATACCTGTTGGGGGAAATAATTCATGAACAGAATGGTGATGAATTTCTTTTGAAATTAGGATTTTGTTTAATTGAATATTTATCACATTTGAGGCTATGTTTTGCATTCTTTTCCTGCCTTGCTATAGATCCTTTGTGAAACACAATTGAACTTCTGAAACTGTAACCAGGGCTTCCATTTTAAGCAATATTCATTTATTAGCTTGTTGTTAATGACAATGACCAAAACCTTTTGCACCCATCAATTTGGTCATCCCATGTGTCCACTCAACAAAAGTTTACTGAGCATCTAGCATGAATAAAACACTGTTGTAGTTCTGCATTGCTGAGACAGCTATTTTCCACTTATAGAGGGAATGATTTATGGTGGCTCATGGTCTCAGAGGTTTTAGTTCTTGGTTGGCTTGCTCAATGTTCAAAAACCTACAGTGAGACAGAGCATCATGAAGGAAGGGCATGACAGAAAAAAAGATCTGCATTCTACAGTGGCTAAGATAAAAATAAGGGAAGAGGAAATAGCTGTTTACAAAATATTCCCTAAGAGTCACACTCTCACTGGTGTACTCCCTCCAGCTTGACACCACTTCGGAAATTTTCCAGGGCCAAGCCTTCAACATATTTTATGTTCAAACTACAACAGGTCCTGTGGGTAGATTTTAGCATGTGGTAATAAGCAAGACAGACAGAGTCACCTGCCTAGAATATAAAGTACGCAGAAAGGAGGCTTTAAAAAAAGGAGTATTAGGATGTGATCTTAATTAGTATGTTGCTTATGATTATAGGGATACATTATTAGTTCCATACACAATGAAGAGCAATGTAAGAAGGGAGGGTTTGTTTGGATTCAGGGTTTGAAGGCACAGTCCATCACTGCAGAGAAGATGTGGAAGTCCAAGGCTGCTTGTTCACATCTGGGTGGGTTAGGAATACTAGCACTCAGCTGACACCTTCCTTTATCCCCTTGCATTTTTCCTGGGTCCCAGTCCCTCAGGGTGGGGCCACCCACACTCGAAATGAGTCTTCCCTCCTCCCTTAAACATCTCTTGGAAAGCCTTCAGAAAGTGTGCCTCATTAATGCCCCAAGAGTTTCTTAATAACTGTAGAGGTGACTATTGAAACCACACATCACAACAAGAGACAAACATTATTATTGGCACGGCACAAAGGTCCAGTACATTCCTAGGATAGAGTAGATGGGAACCTAACCTAATTAACATTTTAGGGATGCTTTCTTTGGGGACTTTTACTTTTCTGCTAAGCTCTGAAGGATGAGCAAGTGTGGATTGGATGAGGATGTTGAACTTAGTTGTGGGAGAGATAAGTATGTCAGGAAGTCCCCAGGAACAAAGGGGCGTCCACTGATATCAAAGGCAGCCAGTATGAATGTTGCATAATCAAGAAGCTGGAAAACAAACAAACCAAATGAAAAGAAAGCACTGTGACTGGCACTAAGCAAGCAAGATGGGAAAAGGAGGAGCCCAGTGAGAGGCAGCAAGTCCCTGTGGGCAGCTTGATTACAAACAGACCTAACTAGTATCCCACACTCAATTCCAACAGCTTTACAAAGCATAGCTTCACGGTCACCTCCATCTGCTCTGGAAGATGATACATCACAGTCTTAGAGACTCACTATACACAGTAGGGTATCCACAGCACTGAAGTTTTACAGATGGGACAGATATTTATCCTGATGTTCCAAAGCTCTGAAGACTACAAAATGTTTGAGGCGCTGGCACTTCTAGAAACCCAGTTTAAGGAACTGTGGATTAGGACACTACATTCTTCAGACTTTAGTGGAATTCTGTGACATTTAGTAGCTTTGGACAAATGGTTCCACTTCTTCAAGTCTCAGAGTTCTCATCTCCAGCATAGCAATCCCAAGAGTTGGCTTAGATGTTTTCTATGAGGATTAAATACAAAGCATGTGTAAATTCTTTGTGTCAGTGTCTGACATTGCAGAATAACTCAATAACAATAGACATTAATCAATGCCATTTCTTCCATAAAACAGACTACATTGTGCTTTGAGTCATACTTCTCACCATAAACCAGTATGCAAAGAGTTTTTCCCAGAAATAAAATCAAATGCCTACAGTTATTTAAAAGAATCCATTGTGTTCTGGTGCAATATGGGCAGAAAGATTCACATTGAATTATATCATGATTGGGGTTAAGAACCCAAAGAATAGAGAATATACTAAAGTTCTAGAGAGAATAAAACATAGAATACAAAGAACTTGGAATCAAATTAACCTTAATTTTATCAAGAATAAGACCAGTAGTTATATGATAAGGGAGAGTTGCTTTCAATATCCTGAAAAAAAAAAAAAGAATCATTTCCAGACTACAGATTTATACTCAGCTAAACTAGCACAGGAGTCTAACTAATTAGATGAGAAACACAAACATTATTTTAAAGTAAATGTTGTAAATGTAGCTTTCTTAGGAAACTGTCTTGAAAAGTAAATCTTATCACAGGAAGCTACGTCCTACAGAAAGTGGAGAAACAAACAAAACAACTTCCCAGGATGGTGGTCAAATGACAATCTCTTTACCACCATTTATCGCCATTTCAAACTGGAACAGAAGGGCATACTGTTATACAGGGACAATCTCCAGGGGAAATGGAATTGACATGTGGAGTTTTTAAAAGAGTTGCTGAAGGGTGAGAGTTGGAGATCTTGGAACATGTGAGGAAAATTAAAAAATATATTGAAGGGTACAAATGAGAAGTAAAGTAATTACTACTCTTAGAGGGCAGGAAAGCAAGGTGTACTACAATGAAGGAGATACCCTTGACTATGAATAATATCTACAAAATCACAACAAACATATCCATTGTTTTGGGATCAAAATAGAATAGAATATGTTTTTCTCATGGAAGGGAATCAATGAGGGAGAGAGACAGAAAAATAGAGGCAGGAGAGAAAGAGTGAGACAGAGATAGGAAAGAAAGAGAGAGAAGAGAGAACGAAATGCTAGTGTTCATCAGGTCTTGGAAGTCATATATAAAATGAGTAAATCAAGCAGCCACTTTCGTCTGGGAATGTAACACAGTGATAGAGCACTTGCCCAACAACTCACGAAGTTCTGATTTCAATCTCCAGCACTGTCAAAGGGGCAAGGAAAAAAGGAATAATATTATAATATTATTAAATAATATTATAAACATAATATTTAACAATTTGGAGATTGTCCTAGTTTGGGTTTTTATTCCTGTGAAAAGACACCATAACCACAGCAACTCTTATAAGGTAAAACATTTAATTGGGCTTGGAAGGATTCAGGCATTGTGCTGACCTACCCCTGTCACCTGGCAGAATGCACTCAGGAAGTACCCTGGTCAGCCCAGAAGCAAAAAAAAAACATTAAAAGAAAGACCTCCAGCCACTTACACTCTCTTTCCCCATCTCTTTTCTGCTGTTCCCCTGGGGCAGACAGGACTTTTCCTGTCTCCCTCTTCTTTCCTCTCTCTGCCTCTGTCTCTTTATCTCTTTTCTCTCCCTCCCTTCCCTTTCTAATAAAACTCACTAAGCTCTGTCTGCCTGGCATGTTTGTTCCCTGCCTGGGTCATCCTCACCTGCCATAGAATCTGCCAAGGTCCCCTTCCTGCTTTATCATAACAGAGGTGGCTTATGGCTTCAGAGGTTTAGTCCATTATCATCATGATAGCATGGTGGTGTGCAGGCAGACATGGTGCTGAAGCTAAAAGTGTTTCGTCTTTCAGGCAACAGGAAGTCAACTGACAGTCACACTGAGGGAAACCTGAGCAAGGCCTCAAAGCCCTCCTCCAACAGTGACACACTTTCTCCAACAAGGCCACACCTCCTAATAGTGCCACTTCCTTTGGGGGCCATTATCTTTCAGTCCATCACAGAGAGTAATACAGTAGCCACATTCAGAATAAACAAAGTAAGGCTAGAGACTAATGTTTGCTTTTATTTATGCTGTTTTAATCATGGGTTTAAATACATGTTTACCACATGTGTTTATCTATGTGGAGTATACATGCCACAGTGATTATTTACTTCCCACCATGTGGGATCTGGGGATCAAATTCAAATCATCAGGTTTGGTGGCAAGTGCACTTATCCACTAAGCTGTCTTGCTACCCCAGGCTCGGGGTTTTCTAAGATAGTATTCTATATTGTTTGAAAATATGTACTTATTAGTTTGAGAAAAATGTCAAATGCTCTTAAAGGAATCAAAACTATAGATACATAACAACCAAAGTTACAACTGTATAAAATTGTATGTATGAGTGACCCAGGCTTAAATGCACACAAGATCTTTAGATCACATAGATAAAGTCTGGGTAAACTGGTGGAAGCCATTGTTTATGAACCACGAGCCAGAATCAGTTGAATTCCAATGTCTTCTATAGAATGAGGATAAAATGGTTCCCCTCACCTAGGACTGTTATGGAGATAACATGAAAGAATACATATAAGGTCCTAACACAGGTTCATACCCAGTGTAAGCACTAATAAAGGGCAGCCTCTAAGGAAGTGGGGGGAGGTCCAGCCCTAGTGAATTGTGGGAGGGAGTGCCATTAACACAACCTCCCAAGCTGTGTTGCTTCCAGCAGGCTATCCTCTTAGTGATTATCCACTTAAAGGGACTTTGTCAAGGTTGACAGGCTCAATTTAATATACATTAAAAAGAACTTAGCCTGTTTTCTCTTGTCCAAGCAGACTGTCAGTGTGGGAGAGAGGGTGAGCTTCACTGCAAGGTTAGGAGATGTGTTGAAGGAAGGCAGTCCCATGGTCCAGCGCCTCCCTAATGGTCCCATTTTGTTTTCACAGTGTCTGAGCTCTCCTTAGAAAATGCATTTGCAGCCCCATTTTTGTCACTGAAGGTCTGATCCTGGCAGGTGAAAATTATTCTCTGGGCGTAATCAGGATCTTCCAGGACTACTTCATGGCCCCATCTTCTGAATATTCAGGGTGACTAACAGGGCATTCAAGCCACAAGGAGCTCTTCCCCCTGTGAGCCTTATGATATCTCCTTTACAAAGGAGACCATGGTTTAGAAGAATGGGGAAGCAGAGAGAAAAAATGCGTGCATAGCTAGTAAGTTGTACTGTGAACATTCAGAGACTGATTAGCTTGACTGCAAGTCCTGCAATCTGTGTGGCCCTCCAGTGTGGTGCAAAGCTCCACAGACAAGGAAAAAGAATGACTGAGTGGATCCCAATGTTCCCACTTCCTAGTTCTGTAAACTTGAAATAGATCTTGATTCCCCTGACTCTGAGTTTTGCCATCTATAAAGACAGGAAAATTGCTGAGTTGGTCCTTGCCTTGTTGAGCTCACGGTCAGAATCTCCAAAGTGGGTGTGTGGAAGGAGCAGTGATAGCTACCAGTCAAAAGACCAGTGACAGCAAGTCTTCCCCTAACCATGACATAGTTTAGGTAAGTCTTCCCCACACCAGAAGAGCCAGGTCTTTCCAAACTACTGACTGTAGCACAGTGGGGCTCAGTTTGAGGCTGTTGATTTTGATGGACACCTCACTGCTCACTTCTCTCTAGCTCTACCATTCCCTGTCTATGTGTCCCCGGTTCTTAAATTACAGAACCAATTCCAGCTCCTTTTTTCTTTCTATTTTGTGATCAACTCCACATAACCTCTGTATTTGATCAGTATCCACTAAGTTAGGCATTTTCCCTGTAACTGCCAGACCAGAGCATGGGAACATGGCCAGAAACCCTAAGCTGCATTGTTCCTTCATCTTTCCGCTGCTCCATGTTACCCTTCAAAGCTTCACAACTTGACCTCAGTAACTCTTGACAGCATTCCACTTATAATTACCCTGGAGGGTTATCTCATTGCCTGAGTCTTTTATTTTGCCTTTGGAGTAAAACCCTTGTGGCCAGTTCTTGATCAAAGCTTGTTGAAATTGAGGGAAAAGAGAGAAAACTTCAGTGTGATTCCTGGAGGGAGGAAGAGATGAGGATAAGGGAACATGAAGTCTGAGGGGTATGAGAAGCCAGAGCCAAAGGCAAGAGATCCTAAGAGGAGACAAGCAGGCAGCATTCTTGCCTTGCCTGGCAACCTTTGAGCCTTGGATTCTGAAGTTTGGCCATGACTCTAGGACATCTCACAACTGTCCCTGCCTTGTTCTCAGCCCAGATATCTGCTCCCATGCAATCACTCCCTTAAACAGGCTGTAGTGCCCTCTCATCTTCACTGTCCTTACCTGTAACACAGTAGTGCCACCACCTTCCAGGTAGGGTCGTCTGAAGACCAAAGTTAAAATTTTCCAGGCATCAAAGCAGAGGGTACAAGATCCAACATGGAGTAGGTACAGGTCAAAGGTCACTAAGAGAATGATTAGTTCTGAAGGTCAGGGACGCAGAACTTTCATAGCCCCTTGCCTTCCATCCTGCCCATTCTGCCTGCCACAGGGACTGCCACAATTCAAACTGCTTCTCTCATGAGAGAGGCTTTGCCCTCCTGCCACCTCTCCTCTTTTGCTTAACTTCTTTTCATTAATCTTGTTGCAGTTGTTCAGGAAGCATATTTTTTTAAAGAAAATCAAGCAGGCTTCCAGATTAGCACTTGAAAGCAGTTGAAAATTCATAAGCCAAACCATCAGAGGAAGTGACAGCCTCCCCAGGGTCTGAGTGAGCTTCCAGTGTCTGTGTCTCATCATTGTGGACTCACGTGGGTGCTGGGGAGGGGGATGTGGTTACCAGAGCACAGCCACAGTGGATGTGACATCAGTAACTCCAAGTCCACTCGGTCCACCCCATCCTCCAGGGAGTCCTTCAAACCCCTAACTCCTGGGTACAATTAAGTACATTAAATCAGCTTCTATAATTGAGTTCAGTTCAATTTCTCACTTCAGACTCGGAAAATTATGTGTAAGGAAAGATTCATATGCCTTTCTAATCAGCCAGGGTTGACAGGAGGAAGGAAGAAAGAAAGAAAGGAAACTTTGGATCACTCAGCCATGAGCCAAATGCCAGCAATGGTGCCGATCTAATTACTAGGTTACTATAGACTTCTTGTATTTTCAAAGGAGGCACCCTAAGCCTGAGGGTCTCCACATTCCAGAAGTCAATGTCTTCTTCCTTTGGCCTTCATGACTTCTACCCAGACTGCTTGGAGGCCAAGCTCAGAGGAGGCTGGTACCCATGTGGGCAGCATGCCCTGACATTCACTGGTGACATCTCCAATTATCCTTTGTGATACAGTTCTCCCATGGGACACCATGGGACTTATTACCATGAGTTCCTGTTCTCCTCTTTCTTCTTCCAATGGGAGTCATTTAATATGTTCAGGGAGGACTAGGGAGATGACTCAGCCAGTAAACTGCTCACCTTAGACTCGAATGACCCTGCCATATCATTACCACTCCAGTAAGCTATGGTTTCCAATTGTGTGTGAACAATGGGAAACCCCAACAGAAACAGAAACATTGAGGAAACAGGAAGGGAGGTCAGATATTTATTCCCTGGATTCCTCTCTACAGGGGCACTTCAGATGCTGTGTCTTTTGGTTGAAGATCACAGTTTTTCTCAAAATCATTTCTATATGACCCACCCTTTGTTGGCTCCAGGAATTATCCTTGACCACATTTATTTGTAGAAGTCATAACAACTCCACTGATGCTGACCCTGTGTCACTGCAGTATTTCTGCCTTATGTGTTTGAATATCTTATCCCTCTCCTGCCCACAGTGAAAGGTCCCTTTATTAAACCTTTGTTATAGTAGCTGGTTCAAGTTTCTCATTGGCAAGCCTCCATTGGAGCTTTATGTCTCTGTCTCTCAGTTCCACCTTTCACTGGGCTGCTCTTGACTGCATATCCATGATGCTGGGGGTAGAGCATGACCTACAGCTCTCTTAGTTTCAGAACCCATAAGAGAAAATTAAATCCTCATTTCCAGGATTTTCTTCTTATTGATTCATGTGTGCCATGCACCATTACCTGTGACCAGAAGAAGTCTGTCTGCTAGAGGCTGGGACATCATGCTCTGGGTGAGACAAATGGTTCTCCTGGTAGGGGATATAGTACCAAAATATTGAGGGAACACAGGAGATATGTTTTTTAATAAACTAAGTGGAAGTCACTCCCCCTGGTCATCCAGTTGAACAGCTATCTGACTTCACATCCTAATACATGACCAAGGATGACCTCGGCATCTGCACAGAAGGCAGCAAAGTAGGAGACACTGGGTTGAAGTAACAAACATGGGCAGAATACAGCAAGAAGTCAAGTTTATTAGATGAAGTGAGACGTTTGGAAGCTGGGAGAGCAATGAGTTGCAGTGGTAAATATGGAAGAAAGCAATGAGCATGCCACAGAAGGGAAGGGAATCCATCAGGGTATGAGTCATCCCCACTGATGCAGGGGCGGGTTCAACTTTAAGACACAGAATATTTACTTCATGGGCACTAATCAGAACAATATATAGGGTACTATATAGCACCCTCAATTGTGTTGGGATTACATAGCTTCTTATGTGGCCCCCATCCCCATCAAAGCATGATTCATCCAGCACTAGTATTTACAGATGAATTTGTATGGAGAAGTGATGACTGAGATTCACACAGGGTGTTATCATTCCCCATTCTCTCACATACTGGCCACCCTGACTTTCACCCAGTGCACCCCAAGAGCCTTTGAAGTAAAGACTACAGTGTACAGATATCACCACTGTTAACACAGAACTCACTTGAGTAATATGTAAATAGAAGAAATGAAGATGGGAGGAAGATAGCATGTGGGGTACTAACGGTGCTGGAGGGAGGTCATGGTATATGGACATCATCTACCTATTTATCTGTTTCTCTGTATATTGTATTATGCATCAAATATATATTGTATAAATGTGTAGACCTTTCAGAAAATAAAGGTATGTTTTTAAATGAAATGTTGTTTAGAATGACTGAGAGAATATGTGAATGAAGATGAATAAATGAATGATCTCTAAGTTCCTTCATTAAAATGCTACATAATCCTTCAAATGCTAACACACAGATGGTCTGTTCAAGGGACCAACAAATATGGAGAGGTGTATGTGTTTTGATCCAGGAAAAGCTTCTTAAAGAAGAAGATTCTGTGCCTCTCAGACTATCACTCTCCCTGCCACCAGACACCATCTTTTTCCAGACTTCAAATACAGGGTTCTTCTGATTTAGTTGTTGGTAGAGCCAAAAGCTTGGAACCTCTAGGCAAACTTACAGAACCAAGGACTCAACTGAGATCCATCTAGAATATTTCTAATTTCAAAAGCAAAAAATGGATCCTTTTCTTCTCTTTTTAGTTCATATTACCCTCTCTCTTTTTATTTATAATTACATGATCATTATGAAATTTGAAAAAACCAAGCAAATTTCACTCCCACTGAGAGTTCAGCCACTGTTGACATATTAGTACATTTCTTCCCAGGATGTTTCTTAAGCATTTATATTTTTTACATAATGTTATTGGTATCTTTTTCCTAAAAATTTGTTCTGCTTGATTTTGTTTAACATTGCACCATGAGCATCTAACCGTGCCATGAAAATGCCTTCATAAACATCAGCTTAAATTGCTATGGAGTGTTCTGTGCTAGACAGATGAGTCAGGATTTACATAACCAATCCCAGATCAGGCATTTAGGTTATTTGCAATATTCATTATTATAGTAAGTAGCCCAATGATGGACATGCTTGTTGTAGAAAGCTGTATTTGTATTTCTGATCTGGTTCTGAGGACAGGGGAAGAGGAAAATTAGTGCGTCAAAGGATATGGACAGTTCTCAGGGTGTAATTATTCAAGAGTGGGTGATTTTCTAAATGTGTTGCCCTAAGATGGACTCCACCAAAGAGTCAGGGGAGACTGTTTCTCTATGGCAACTACTTCTAGTCATCTCTGCCCTTTGGCTTTGCTAATATACCTTGTCTCCACTTCAAGCCTTCCAATTTGTGTTAGCCTCTTAGCAATAGAAATCTGCATCCAGAAAGTTAGCTATCACCCCAAGCTTAGTATAAGATACAAGGAGAGAAAGAGGAAGGTATGGATGGATGGATGGATGGAGAGAGAGAGAGAGAGAGAGAGAGAGAGAGAGAGAGAGAGAGAGAGAGAGAGAGAGAGAGACATATTCAGAGGATTCCCACAGTAGCACATGGCTATGCATATAGAAAGTGTCTGGCCAGGCTGGTGAAATGATTGAACAGCTAAAAAATGCTATGCAAGTCTGAAAACATGAGTTTGAGTCCCAGAACCTAACATGCAAAGAAAGAACCAACTCCTTAGAGTTGGCTTCTGTCCTTCACTCTACATATGTGCTGTCGCATATGACCACCTGTAACAATTCTCTCTCTCTCTCTCTCTCTCTCTCTCTCTCTCTCTCTCTCTCTCTCCTTCCTTTCTTCCTTCCTCTCTTCCCTCCCTAGCTCCATGTTTCTCTCTCATATGAACACAATAGTAATTAGTGTTGAAATATAATATAAAAGAAGTAATCTGGCAGTTACATCAACAAACAGTGCTAGAAAAACTGAACATCAACATGGAGAAGAATGAAAGTAAATATCTAAGCCAATACCAACATCAATTAAAAAGACATCAGGAACCCAAAGTTTGGAGCTGGTACTTTGCAGCAGGAGCAAGAACTTTCTGGGAAGGTATCCATTAGCACAGGAAATAATCCCAAGAGTTGGTGACTGGGGTTTAAAAGTTCCTGCATAGCAAGGGAAACAATCACGATTGTAAAAAGATAGCTACAGAGTGGGACTAAATCTTTTGAGCTATGTACCTACCAGACAAGGGATTAATGTCGAAAACAATGGTTCTCAATTTTTCTAATGCTGTAACCCTTTAATAAAGTGTGTCGTGTTGTGGTGACCCCAAACCATGAAATTACTTAATTGCTATTTCATTACTTGGGATTTTGCTACTGCTATGAATTGTAATGTGAAGATCTCACATGCAGGATATCTTATATGTGACCCAAAAGTTAAGAACCACTGGTCTAGAACATAAAGAACTCCAATAATCAAACACCAAACATCCAATCAATAAATGGATAATGAACTAATATTCCTCAAATAAAAAGAAATACAATAAGTCAATAAATATTTGAAAACTATTTAGCATTGGTTGTGTTTTTGTTTTTTCAAGACAAGCTTTCTCTGTGTAGCCCTGGCTGTACTGGAATTTACTCTGTAGACCAGACTGGCCTTGAACTCACAGAGATGCAACTGCCTCTGCTTCCTAAGTGCTGGGATTGAGATGTACACAATCACTATCTGGCTGAAGTCAACAGACTGAGAATCTGTATCACCCCATCAGAATGGCTATCATAGAAATGCTGGTGAAATGTAGGAAGCAGAATTCCTATTCACTACTGGCAGGAACATAAACTTTTGTAGCTACTATAGAAATCAGAATGGAGGTGTCCCACAAAACTAAAAATAGAACTGCCATGTGACTCAGCCCTCTCGCTCCCAAAGGAAGGACTCCAAGTCAGTATGCCACAGAGATACTTGCTTATCCATGCTTATTGCTGTACTGTTCACTAGCTAAAACCTGGAACCAGCCTAGTTGTCCATCAACAGATGAATGAATAAAGAAAATGTGGTACATATACACAATGGAATCTTAATCAACCATAAAAAGTCATGACATTTCTAGAGGAATGAATGACAGTGGAGTCATCATTCTGAGTAAAATAAATATTGCATGTTTTCTCCCATTCAGATTCAGAATCTAGATTGAAATCCATGTCTCTGTCTCTGTCTCTGTCTCTGTTTCTCTCTCTCTCTCTCTCTCTCTCTCTCTCTCTCTCTCTCTCTCTCTCTGTCTCTCTAGAAAAAAATCAGAATGGAGGTGTGTGTGTGTGTGTGTGTGTGTGTGTGTGTGTGTGTTGAAAGTAAAAAGAGGACAATCAGAGGGACAAAGATTTTAGGAGAAGGAGGAGAAAGAGAAGGCACTGGGATATTTGTGCCTTGAAAACAGGAGGTTTGTTTGGTCAGCAAGATGGAATAGGGAATAAGAGAGGGCAGAAGGGAGAGGCATGAATAAGAGCAAAGAATATTAACATATATGTATGAACATGTTTAATCAAATCTACTACTTTGTATACTAAAAATTGAAAATATTTTTTTTTAAATATAGCATAGACAGTGAGGAATACTGGCCTCTAGACAGGAAGGCCAACTTGACTTCCTACTGGGTAAGAATCAGTGGGAAATATCCCCTTAGACATAGAAGACAATTCAATAGACCATACAAGGACTTGGATCAGGTATCTCTATGATGCATGACAGAGTTCAAGTTCAAACAAAAGCCTGCAAAGCTGAACTCCAAAAACCATCTTTGACCCCAAGATGAGTCTAGACCTCACAGCCAAGAGACATAGGGAGAAGAAGGTGGGCTGCTGGAGTCAAAAGGCAGTATCAAGCACCCTGTTCAGTAAGAAAAGACTGGAAAAATGTATTCAAGGCTAGCTGGGGCTTTGGGAAGAGACAAGGTGGAAACAGACTCCCAGGAAGTGTTCTGTATGCTGTAAGAGTCTGCCTGGGAACATGAGCTTGAGGGTGGAGTGGGACTATTCAAGATCTAAATTTGTATCAGGTTTTGAAAATGGTAGAGAGAGAATCACAGGTCCCTTTGAGACTTATGACCCATGGAAATCAGCTACATGGGGCTCTCTGTCAGTATTATAGATGAAAAATAATGATGTCTCCATGTCATACTTGAAATGTCTTTATCTAGGAGCCATGTTGAATCTTAGTTCTAATCTGATGCCTTTTCTACATTTCTTCAGTAAGGTGTAGTATTAGAATACTCCTACAGGAAACCTGCTGGAGGTAAATTCTCAACAAAGTTTCCCTCTTCACATATGACTTCAGCTTGTGTCATATTTACCAAACAAAGACTGATGAGCATACCCCAAACTGTCAGCCTCTTTCAAGGGACACTCACAATGGGCACGGTTGTTTAAAGCCAGTCACTGACCCTTTGTGTCCATTTAGTTTCTGCTTTAGGATTTCCATCTTTGAATTGGACAGGTTACCACTTTGTCTCTATGTTTCTTGGGAGTCATTTTGTGGGCGGCTGACATAATGTATGTTAAAGCTATTTGTGAATGCCAAAACACTCCTAAACACAAGCCAGGCAAGTGTTTGAATTATGAGGTTCTTGAAGGGTAGTAAGCTTCTGTTGAGAACTGAATGAATGGGCTGAGGCACACGTAGTGCCTGACTCTCCAGGGTCATTTGTACTGTCAATAGAGGTAGAGCTGGGATATTGCTCAGTTCCGAGAGTGCTTGCCTAACATGCATGAGATCTTGGGTTCAGCCCCAGCACCAAATACACTGCTTATGGTGCCACACACACTCACTCTGTAGCCAAGGATGATCTTGAATTCCTGGTCCCCCTGACCCTTCCTCTCAAGTGTTGAGTTTGCTGGTGTATGCCACCACACTCAGTTTTATACTGTTCTGAGCATCATACCCAAGACCTCATGCATGTTAGGCAAGCATTCCAACAATTTAATTACATCTTCAGCCACAAAAACTTTTATTTCTCTTTTGATATTTGCTACCCTGTGATGGCACTAGGGTAAATTCCATTCTTCTCAAGTGTTAGGAAACAATCTGAAAATGCCTGATCCTGGTTTGCAATTTTAGACCCACACAGTCTCATCATTTCCCCATGCTCATTCCTCAGGACCTAGAAGGCCTTGGGATAAGTAACTTGTCACAGAAAGAGAAGCAGGAATGCCCAAAGCTTAAAGGAGATGGAGAAAGCAGGTCTCTCTCACTAGCCTGGTGATGCTGTGAACATCTCGGGCTAAGCACGGCGTCCTCTGCATGGCAGGTGTTCAAACACTGAGGCTGGCTTGAGTGTACTTGAGAGTTCTTCAGAGGGCCTGTCAGACATAGCTCTCAGATAAGGGAGAAACAGAGCTCATGCCTTGGCCAAACTCTAGCAGCCAATAGCAGTCACAGCTCCCATCCAAAGCAGTCTACCTTGTGGCTTCTTGCAGCCAGTGCTCACCCCTAGCAGCCAGTGTTATTGCTAAGGCAAAAGGGTAACTCTAGAGTCATTACTGTCCAGAGTAGACTCCACTCCCCCAGACTCCCCTGTCAGGAGCATTCATATACACTCCAAGCTGCCCACCTGCTCTCTGCTCTCTTTCTCAGCTCTGCCCCCCCCCTCTCTCTCTCTCTCTCTCCCCTATTATCTGGCCCCCTGCTCAAACAGACATGAAACATACCAGCAAACTCAGGGCAGAAAGAGTCATTAAATGGAAAAGGGAAGCCTGTCTCCTCTTCTCAGTGACATCCCTAGTCTTCCACTCTGCTCATGGGCTAAGGTCATGACTCAAGCTGAAGGAATGCCCCTGTATCCTTAGTCTGTTCAGACAACTTGGAGTTGAAAGATTTGGTCAGGCTAAGATGTATGGATTCTGAGTGTTTTCCTTAGAATGTGGTATTGCTGCCCCTCTGTTCCTAGCTCTGGGTTCTTGTAGGTAATTTCCCCTCTCCTTCCAATTATCCAAGCAAGTATCCATGGGCTTCCCTCTGCCCTGATTTTCTCAAGTGGAAAAGGATCTGATGTGAGGTACTAACTCTAGGGGCCTTCAGATTTGGACAAAGTCAGGAAAGGTAGCCATGGGAGCAGAGGCAGATCAGAGAGCTTTGCTGGGCTGTTTCTTCTGAGAGCACCTGAAAGAGGAAATCTTTGGAGAATCTGTGATGTGTAAGAGGTGTTAACCAGCTGAGTGATGGGGTGAGCCATGTTTCATTGCAGTGTCTTATATGTAATGAATCTATTCTGCACCCAAAGCTCTGGAGAGAATTTGTGGTGAAGGGCTGAATTGCTTGTCAATGACTATGAATGCCATTTGGAACCAAGACACTGAAATGGGGGTTGAGTTTCAGGCTCCTTATATTATCTTTCACAAAGTAAATTCTGGAGTGTTGTTATTCTCATTTCTGTTTCTAAGATGTATAAACTGAGCTGAAAGGGGGTTAGGAGGATTTTGAAAAATATGTTAACAAAGAGCTCACAGACTCTAATTCTAACATCAACATCTTCTCTTTAGGGGCTGGGGAGATGCTTAGGAAAGTGCTTGCTGTGTGAGCACGAACAGATGAGTGTGATTCCTGGAACCCAGGGAAAAAAACTGGACTAGGCAATGTGTTCCTGTCACCTCTGTATTGGGGAGACAAAGACAAGAGAATTCCTGGGTCCTCCAAGAGTTTGCTTGCCAGCCTGTCAACCAAACTGACAAGTTTCAGGTTCATTGATAGACTGTCTCAAAAAATGTGTGTGTGTGTGTGTGTGTGTGTGTGTGTGTGTGTGTGTGTGTGTGTGTGTGTGTAGGATGTTAGAAGAAGTGAATTCATTGAGGAGGTTATCAGTGTTATCCCCTGGCCTTCACAAGCACACACACACACACACACACACACACACACACACAAATCTTGATTTAGGCAATGCTACTGCTATATTGAGGAGAAAAGTGTGACACGAGTTATAAATTATTTCAATTTCAATGCTTCTAAAGTTGTTCTAAAACAGTCTGCATCCTCAGAATCCATTTGTGTAAGTAGAATTGTGGGAAACCCTGAAGCTCAGGCTGAGGTGAAGTTAGTAGCCCTCAGGTGGCTGTCCCCTCTTCCTGCCCATAGCTGCTCATAAACAGAGCTGAGACAGGCCAGTCATAGTTAAATCGGCCAGAGCTCTGCATTTGGCAGGATGTCCCAGAGGCCTCTTCAAGAGAGACAAAAAGCCATGCTTCAGAAAAAGCGGAATCTCAGATCCCACTTCTATACACAGGTGCCCAGAGAGTGGCACTGACTCTGGACTTGGCTCTCACACCATTCTACAAGGATGAATCAGCAGCTTTGCAAGAAAACAAAGCAAGCATGAGCTCCACAGGGCATCAATGCTGTGAGGAGCCACTAAAAGCTGAGGCTCTTTCCTAGAACCTCATTACTGTATGCTTTGTTAATGTGCCTCAGGCTGCAGGGGCCAGACTACTCCTGTGACTTAATCTGAGCAGGCCCTCTGGACTGGACAACATGCTATGGGACCTTTGTATCTTCTCTCCATGCTGAGAAGCTTCCAGGCTCATGTGGCTTCATTCACTATTTCATGTTTTCTGAATTCATTTCTAGTTCAATATATATATATATATATATATATATATATTTTACAACACATAACAAGTTTACACAGAAAAATGTATGTGTGTATACACTCCAGTAACCGATTACTGTTTCTTATAATTTCTATTTTTGTTAATTTTCTTTTTTTCTTGCATTTGCTGACATCAGGAAATTTATTTCATCTCATTTAATCCTACAATAGCCTCAGGCATCAGAACTTTCAGTCCTAATTTGTAGATGGAGGAAAGCGGGACCCTGGTGCATTGGGACCACTCTCAGACTTCATAATGCCTCAAGACTGATGCTATAGTGGAGACTTGGTTGGGCTACAGCAACCTTGTGTATGACAATACCTCACAATTAATGCATCTACATCCAACTATAGAGTTGAGGTGGCAGAGACCACAAGGCCAGGACATTTTTTGAAGTCTTTTAAGTCCTTGTTCTGTGAAGTTAAATGGCAATGTAGAGCACTGCCATGGGCCCAGCACTATCATCACTGCCAAAGGGAAAAAACTGTAGCAAAGGAACAAGGTCTCAAGAAAAAGCATATTGACAACTTTGCCCCACTCCTCACCATCAACATGGGCAAGGGAAAACAGCAATGTATTCCATCATGATATTCCATCATCCATGATGCACTGAGTCTCCATGGCAACACACACATGTACACACATTAAAAACTCAGGGCTGTGTTATTAGCTGCATTTTACATGTATGTCTTGGAAAGGCAAAATGACTTATCCAAGATCACATAATGAATAGCAGGGACAGAGGTGTGAATTGTGGTTGTTCATTCTGTCATTGTTTTGACTGTTGAAACCAGTATCTCTGATCACATTGCCATCTCACTGAGAACCCTCCACCATTTCAGAAAAATCTCTAACTCTTCCGTCATCCCTGACTACATCTACATTTCCCTTGAATCCACTTGTGGTATTTAACATTTGGTCCCTAGCTGATGGCATTGTTTGGGGATATTATAGAACTTCCAGTACACAGGGGTTTACTGTGTATGTCACTGGGGTGGATTTGAAGAATTTATTGCATCACTCCACTTCCAGTTTTCTCTTCCTGCTTCCTGTATGTGTAGCAGAAGTGATCTCTCTGCTCCTGCCACTTGCTATACTCTCTTCTGTAATGGACTCTTATTCCTCTGGAACCATAAACCAAATCAATGCTTTTGTCTATGAAATATAGTCAGGGTACTTTATCACACAGCAGAAATGTAACTGGTACACTACCTCATTTAGCTTCTAGAACTTGTTGGCAGTGCATTGCAGTCTGCACATCATGCTACTTTCCCACGTTATGCCTTCTGTCTCCTGGTCTTCTGCACAGGGTGATCCACAACATTCCCAGTGTCTCTGAGCTGTCCAGGACACTACATGCTCTCCCAGCCTATCTCTTCCCCCCCCCTTCAGTTTTAAGAGCTTCTGTGTTCTCAGGGGATCCCCCAAAACTTGATTTGACTATAGATGTATTTTACTCAATGACATTTTTGAAAACATATTCTGTGTATCTATGCCCTCTTTCCCTAATATTCTTCCATAGCTAAATGTCCTAACAGTGGCCCTTCCCAAGTGCCTTCTGTTTGTTAAAAGACAAAAGATTCATATGATCTGAGAAGAAACCAGAGTCATTTTTCACATTTAAATTAGACATTTCATTTCCTTTTAAAAGGACACAGGGCGAGTCCTTCATCTTGGTTGTTCTTCAGTGTATGTTATATAGCATTTATGCAGAAAGAAAAAGGGTATTCTAGGTGTTGGAGCCAATATGGTACAGAGCTGTATGTAGCATCACTACCACTGCTTTAGCAATGTTATTTCGTTTTAATCTTTGTACATTTTAATTAAATAATCCTACCATCTCTCATTAGCTTATAAGGAGACTGAAGTACTTCTGGGAAGAGTTATATATAAAAGTCACAATTTTTTTGGCTCTTCTGAGTGTCTCATGACCATCTTGAATTTTCTAGACTCTAGTTCTGCCTTGTGAAGGTCAGAACTGCAATCTCAATTCCCCTCTTCAAGAAAATTAAAATAATTGGTGTTTCCCATCTCATCTGCTCTTCTGCATCTCTGTTATTGTGCCAGTTGCTGAACAAACATGCCACCTAAAATAGTCACATCTTCACCATTTTCCATCTGCTTTATTGGTTTCTTTAAATAAAATATTGCTGTGATGAATAATACCATATAATTGTAAATGTGCACATCACATTTCACTGCTTCAAGTGCCTTCCTGAAGTACTCTGATGGGAAATGCAGGCTTGAATGGCTCTCTGAAGTGCCATGAAGTAACTTGGACATGGTCCATAGTCCACCTCTCAGCCATGACAAATGCCAATGCTCACACCCCATTGTCTATTAGAGCTGGCACTGTCCAAGGACTGAGCTAATAGGGCATAGAGCAACCAACTCTGGGCACTTTCCATTATATCACAGTCATCTAACTAAGATGGACAGGTTCATTAAGTAAAGAGTTAACAGAGCTAAGTATAAATGGACAAAAGACAAGAGGTAAGTGTTAGTGGATTAGTCACAGGTCTCCTTGCTGTTGTCAAATACCTGACCAGTGTAAAGTACAGTAGGAAGCACTGACTCAGGCTCTGTTTGACAGTACCACCCAACATGGCTGAAAAGTCCTAGGGACAGGGGCTTGTGACAGCTGATGACATAGTCAGGAAAGAGATGGAGAGATAAAGACAGGCACTCAGCTTGCTTTTTCCTTTTCATTCAGAATGATACCACAGCCTATGAAACACTGCTATGAAGCAATGCTCCCTGTACTTAGGACCCCAGCCTATGAAACAGGACTCCCTCCAGTTACAGTGGGTCTTCCCACTTCAATTACCCTGATCAAGAAACTCCTCAGACATGCCCAGAAATTTGTCTTCTAGGAGATTATAGTTCCTTGTAAGATGGCCATATTAGATATCACAGGCAATTAGGTGGTTTGGTAGAAAAGTAGAAAGGATTAACAATGCAAGAAGGATGAAAGAATCTATAGTTTATAATTCAGCTGTGGAATTTAACTGAGTCTTTGGGTTGGGTGTAGTAGGACATACATATAATTTCAACATTTGAGAGGCTACAGCAATTGAATCAAGGGTTTGAGGCCAAAGTGGACTATGTAATGAGTTCCAGGTTAGCCTGAGCAACAGTGAGATCTTTTGTCAATAAATAAATAAATAAGCCAGTTGTTAATATAACAAAAAATCTTGAGCACTCACTATGCCCTTACCTAATATGTGACCATGCTGCAAATCAATTTACTCTTCACAAAGATCATTGTTACTTCCATATAAATATAGATACAAAATTTTTCTTGTAGTACATAGTATGTATTGTGTGCTAGTCACACAATGTTCTGCCATCAGAGTCACATACCTGGATGCACCCCTTGCCACAAGATACCACTGTTTTTTAATCAAAATCAATGAACATGCATTGAGGCTTCATACTATTGGTATTAGATATTTGGGGTTGAGTAGGAAATATTACCAACCCTCAAAGAGCTTATGATGTTAGTGTAAAGAAAAAAGAAGAGTATTGAACACTTGCCAGCCAGATGGTTCAAGCTTCAAGAGAAGCCATGAAACCTGGCCTCATGAAGGTCATCAGAAGCCAAGCCTGATGCTTACTTTTCAGTGAGAACTTTCTGTCCTTCCTACCTATCATTTTCCAAGCCTTTGCCAAGAGGTCCCCATCTTCTGAGTGTATCTCTCAGAATAATATCCCTGTGTCTTAATGAAGAAGAAAAAAAATCACATAGACAGCTTCTGCCTCTCTAGTTCCTCCTATCACTAGAAGAAAAAGGTTAACCTATGAAGACCAGGGGGTTCTGTAGTCTTCCTCAATCACATGGGGATCACTTTGCCCATGCACTAACAGCCTCTACAATCAGCCTTCTCCACTCTAATGGTAAAGGGTAAGAAAAATAAGATCATACATATATTTATTTTTCTTCCATCTTGTCAGTCTCTTTTTTTATATCAGAGTTTTTGTTTGTAACACAAATATGACTTTGTGAAATGTGCTACATTCAAATCAATAGTCAGTAAATTGACTGTTACTCTGTAATGATGTGTTGTTAACATTTTTAAAGAATGGAAAAATTGATCGTGTAATCCCAATTAGTTGATGATAGTTTCCACATTATTAAATGAGGTAAAATTAAAGGCACAATCGTCTCAAAGCATATGCTGCCAGATGTCATTTGTTCCAGCCTTAATTTGGGGATCATGTGCTCACAAAATGGTAGTCTGAGTCATTTCTCAAAATGTTAGCTCTAAACATCATGATGATGCTACTCCTCACTTGTCTGTGTTCCCTGTGAATCCTCCAAAGCAATGGAACCTTTGCAGAGCAGCATTTTTCATACCCCCAGACTGCCAGCAGCACCAGCAGCACCAGCAGCAACAGCAGAGCTTCCTGAGAACTCCTCAGAAATGCAAATTCTTGAGCAACAAATCAGACTGATGATCTGGAGGCAAGGCCAGGAATCTGTGTTCTGAACACATTGGTGCTAGTGTGTGCTAAAATTTGAGAGCCACTGACATAGCATGATTAGACCTTGGGACATGGTTCTGTTCTAACCACAAACATTTATAGAAGCTACTAAGGCAAGTCTAGAACTTGGCACTGAAGAAATGCTCACAGAGATGCATAAAACAACACATCCTTGGGGAACCATAGTCCAGGAAATTATAAAGATGCCTAACTAAGCTAAGAGGCAGCATAGTGGAGCCTTGTGGTACTGGACCAGAACTGACCAATAGAATTATCTCTGGGGATTTTAAAAACTATGTATCCCAAGTGGCGGATTCAGAAGTCTGGGATAGATTCCAATAGTCTCTCCTTACTTGAGAACACGGGTGTCATGACAAAAAGCACCAGTCTGAAGCAAGACTGTGCTGTGCCCTATGTCAACTCTGTGTCCTTAGGTATCTGGACTCCCTGGTCTTGTTCCATGACATGCTAATGATGCAGCCATGGGTAAGTTACTTCATTTCTCTGCACCTCAGTCTTCCTGTCTAGAGAATAGGGATGCTCTGTAAATTTAGTTTTAAGATTAAGTTGGTGATGTGTGTATGGGACTTGGGCCAGAAATGTAACATAGATAGGTTTGTGGTGATAATGATGATAATAGCCTCAAATGAAAAGTAAAATAACAACACTTAGACTACAGTGTTGTTGGGACAATATTAGATGGTAAAATGCAAGGATAAGAAATGTTTCAGTTTCTACCTTAGGGTTTATTATAAATTATTTTCCTCTTATGTGTATGTATCATCCTCTGGGGAAAAATACAATAAGGAGGACTGGTTGTATTTTCAGGAGTTTCCAGATGCTGTTAGTAGGCAATACATGCACGTCTTCACAGAGTCCCACAATGCCCTCAAACCCTCCACAAGTAACATCCACATGTCCTCAGACTATTCTCATTACTCTGGATTTTAGTTGCAAGCTTCTAAAGGCAAATAGCACACTAGAAGAATCCCTGAACTGAGACACAGGCATTCAAATCCAGGTTTCAAATTCAGTATTGTCTTCCCATAAGCCCAGTGATCTTAAGAAAAGTATTTCTGAGAGTTGTCAGTATTTCCCACCTATACTCCCTTGACAGGGTGCTGTGAAAGCCAGAGAACACTGAAGAACAGAAGTCATAGTACAAAATAAAGATCATTGTCCATGCTATGCCTACTAATAACCTTCTTCCTTGTTAGCCCCTTGAACCAAAGGGCCAGAGAATAAAAATCCCCCTTCTTTCTTTCTCACCTTATAGTCTCTCTTGGATTTGAACATTTCTGAGTAAAGAGATTCTGTCAGAAAAGCAGAAGAGGGTATATCACAAAGGGATCAGTCAGCTCTACTCCATAGCTCAGATCTGCCCTCCTGACTGCTTTTTATAAATAAAGTTTTATTGAAAGACAGTCACATCTATTTGTTACATTTTGCTTAAACCCATTTTTATTGTCCAATGTTAGAGTTTAAGAATTGTTTCAGAAACCACACAGCCTACAAAAGTGTACTGGTCTTTACCATCTGATCCTAAGTTTGCCCATCCCGGCATCTTGGACTATTGAAATCTGAAGAGCCGAATGGAGACACAGTTTTTAGAAATAACGATTGAAGCCACATAGAGGAACTAAGCTTCTAGTCTGTTTACCCACTCTACTCAGAAAGATGCACCAACAAGAAGTTGCCTAGTAGAGTACTTACTGGCCATGTTGACTCCTGAATGGTGTTCCAACTTTGGCTGTGCTCCAAATGAATTGCACAAGAATTTCTGCTATAGCCACACACAAAATCAAATGCCTCCCCACTGTGGCTCCTCTTCCTTCCTAGCAATAGAAATAGAAAAAGCTCAGGGGTACCCTATTACATCCTTGCGCAGGTGTAGCTTAATAAGGAAATCTAAATCACATCTGAGTCTCCTGCCATCAGCATTCTGGGAAGCAGATGTTG
The DNA here is from genome assembly GCF_003668045.3 of Cricetulus griseus. Classification (NCBI taxonomy): domain Eukaryota; kingdom Metazoa; phylum Chordata; class Mammalia; order Rodentia; family Cricetidae; genus Cricetulus; species Cricetulus griseus. Next base: position 103,362,937 of record NC_048596.1, on the reverse strand, counting down.
TAGCTTTCAGTCTACAACACAGTAATGTGTCATGGAAGGTGATTCACACTGACCCTGGACAAATCACTGCCTGCTATAGTCTTTGTTTTCCTGCAGGGTTCTGTAAAAAATTGCAATAGACTTGGGGAGGCTGTTCAAAGGAAGATACTTTGTTTTTCCCAGTTCTGGAAGTGAGGAATCCACCATCAAGGTGCAAGCAGATCCAGTGTGTAGTAAAGACACTCACAGTGGGTTGAGGGAGCCATCTTTACCTTGTATCTACACATAGCGGGTGATTCACTGTTCGGTAAAGACATTCAGTGGGTTGAGAGAGCCATATTTACCTTGTATTTACACATAGTGGAGAGAAGAAGGGTGATGTTCTCATGTCTCATCTTATGAAGCCACTGCTGCAGTCATATTCAGAAGTCACTTCCTCCCAGTCTCCTCCCCGCAGAGGCTGGGAGTTCAACTACGAAGCTTAGAGGGACACAAGCATTAGTTCATAACAGTCCCCAGTCAGGCACAGGTTCTGTCTTCCCTCCTCAGGTCTCTAAACTTTCCAAATGGGTTCTCATCATAGTGGTTCCAAGCTTGTTCGGGTCGCTGTCCCAACAGCACCTACAAGGGCTCTGTGTCAAGATGAAACAATAAGTAAAATCTGAACTCACTTTCTGGAGAAGTTATTCAGAATGAGCCATTGAATCACATACATGAACAGATGCAAACATACCTGAACAGTTATAAAGGACCAGGGTCAGCCTACCCATAGCTGGGTGCCCCTTGAATAACTGTGGATATTCTGTGAATTCTTTTGGAAAGTCATGACTCTTCCCGCTGGCCTTGGTTTTCAGCTAAATGTTTTCTGAGGTAAAATTCCATGGTTCTTAGACAAACATTGGGTCCCAAAAGATAATAATGGGATTTTTTTTAAGCACATTGACCTGAAATAGCTATTGTAGAAATCCAGCATTTGATTAGCCCAAGGCAGAGTTAGAGGAGGCCTAGAGCTTCAACGCCTTGTGACAGCCAGGCTTTGAATACAGATTAGTGCAAGAACCTGTGTCCTGTAGATTACATTAATTCCCACATCCACAACAACCCTTACTGAGGTGGCACTAACCCATCTGCTTGCCTCAGGGTTTAGCCCTCCCTCCCCAATGCTCCAGTAGCTCCCTGTCTCCCTTCAGTTTCACTCTGACAACTGAAAAGATGACGGCAATGAGATGGGTGCAGCCCGGAAGATAAAAACAATGTGAAATGTGGAGATTGGGAGCTTATCAGCTAAACAGGACATGGGATAGAGAAAGTAATCAACCAAAAGCTCTTATCAAAATCTCCCCCAGGGAAAGGCTTGAGAAAAAATCCTATCATTCCTCAAGGAAAAATTATCGGATTATTACAACAGAATCTCATTTGCTGTGCTCCCTGTACACTAAGAACACACTTGCTGGGGACAAATGGGAGTCCGTCTTAAGAATTATGTTTAGAAACTTTAGCCAGCACATTCTTCACAATTAAGACTCAAATGATACACATACACAGGTCCACTACCATCATGGTGGTTACTCTACTTCCTCGGGTTCATGCTGTTTTGTGCATTTCCCTTCATAATGTGTCATACTAAACATGACCCATGTCATTTCCAATATTTGGATGCGGAGGTCAAGGCTTGGGTATATGTTCAAAATCACACAAATAAATGGACAGACTAAGATCCAAATCCAGCTTAGTCTATGCTCATAAGTCATTTGAGTAATTCAAACCTTCGGTGTAGATACCCTTCTAGCCTTTTCAATTACATTTATGTACTTGTGTGTGGAGGTCAAAGGATTTCTTGTGAGAGTCAGTGCTCGCCTTCCAGCATGCAACTCCTGAGAATTGAACTCTGGTCATCAGGCTTTGTTGGCAAGTGCCAATACTTGAACCATCTTGCTGTGCCCCCATCCCTTCTAGTTTCTTTTGGGGGGGGTCTGAGACAGGGTTTCTCTGTGGCTTTAGAGCCTGTCTTGGAACTAGACCAGCTATAGACCCGGCTGGTCTCGAAATCACAGAGATCCACCTGCCTCTGCCTCCCGAGTGCTGGGACTAAAGGTGTGCGTCACCAATGCCCAGCCCCTTCTAGTTTCTTAATAAACTAAAGGAAACTAACTCAAGCATCACAAGACAGGCCAAGGGAAACTTTTTGTCTAACTTCTTAACTAAGATTCAACCAAAGGAAAAGAAAGAGTCCAGGGGTGAACCCTGAGAACCAAGCAGAGGGAAAGGCCAGCCAAGAATGAGACAGAGAGCTGCCACCTCTGGAGCCTCCTGCAGAAAGGCACTTCCCACATTCACTCCTGCTTTCCAAACCTTCAGAACTATTCTGGAGTGGCATGAATAGGAATGTGATATTTAATTTATACATTCTTTGTCCTCATGAAGCAATCTGTCTTCTTTAATTGCACAAAGTATTCCTGATCAGGTGTATTCAAAGTGATGTTGTGTTGAAAGAAAGCAGGTCGGGATTTTTTCTTAACTTCCTGTCATCAAACCTATGTCAGCACTTTAGTGGGAGGGGGAAGAAGTTCATAAAGATGCACATGGAGCTGAGAGGTAAGCCTGGGATACGTTCTCAGACCAGCCTCCTTGCACAAGAATGAAGAAATCGAGATCAGTGCATGGACAGCAGACAAGCCTTACCAACACGTGAGCATCAGGGAAGGACAGAGAGCTAGGTCCTAAAGCCTTTTGCAAGGGCTCCTCCTGCCCCACTGTAGCTCATAAATTGCTGAGGGGGCAGGGGCTGAAGAGATGGCCCAGAGTTTAAGAGCAATCACTGAATGCTTTTCCAGAGGTTCTGAGTTCAATTCCCACTAACCACATGGTGGCTCACAACCATCTATAATGGGACATGGTCCCCTTTTCTGGCCTGCAGACATACATGCAGGCACAACACTGTATACTTAATAAATAAATCTTTTTAAAAATTGCTGGACAGAGAAGGTGGTACACAGATAAGCCTAAGACTCAGAAAGAGAAAGCAAGATGGTAATTGGGCATTTTTGATGGCAATTGGGAAAACTCAGTAAAACTGTTAAATTAAATTTCAGAATTATATTTTTAAAAAGAGGACTTGATGGCATGTTTGTGTTAAGAAAACAACTGAAAGGAAAGACGCCAATATGCCCAGAGCTTCCATTTCGAAAGCATGAGCTCATACATGCACGTATCGCTCATTAACATGTCTCTGTGCTTCCAGATGTTCGACAACTAACGCAATAGCCCCCTTTATTTATAATCTTCCTTCAATGCTCTCAGTTACTTTTGGTCAACCACAGTCCAAAAATGGTAAGTGGAAAATTCCAGAAGAGGCATTTGATACATTTCAAATTGCACACTGCTCTGAGCAGACTGATGATCTTATGCTGTCCTACTCTGCTCCCAAGCACACACCTTCCTCCCCTCTGGCACACTCATGCTGTGGAACCTTCCTTTCGTTAGACACTTAGCCTCCCAGATATCACATTAGCCATCACTGTATTGAGCACTTGCCTTCAAGTAGCTCTTAGCTTATCAACAGTGAGCCCGGAGCACAGCAGCAGTGTGGCTAGCAAGTTAGACTTGTCATAGAGAAACTTTCAAAAGCTTTTCTGAGTGAAAACCTGCAACTTAAAAAGCTAAAGAGCGGAAGCTGGGAGACTAGCTCAGTGGTTAAATCGCCTCTGTGCAAGTGTGCAGAGGGGAGTTTGAATCTCCAGAACCCATTTAAACATTTAAATGCTGGGTGGAAGAGGCAGTGCACCTGTAATTCTTTTATTGTTATTATTATTATTATTATTATTATTATTATTATTATACTTTAATTGATTATTTGAAAATTCCACATAATGCCTCCCAGTCACATTCACTTCCCCATCCTCCCCAGTCTACCCTCTACCCTATAACCTCCCTTAAAACAAAAGAAGAAGAAAACACTACCAAGTCCAATTTGTGTTACACATATACTCACTGAAGCATGCTCAAACTGCCAGCAGCCAGCCCCTTTCCCACCCCACCCCTGCCAGAAGCCCTCATCTGTGAAGAACTACACTTGAGTGTCGCTATCACACTTCTTAAGTGTTCTCTTCAATGGCTACCTATCTAGACTCTTTCTTTGGAGAGGGAGGGACAAGGAGAGTTTGTCACAGAAGTCTTACATCAACATGGTTACTGGCTGCAGTAGGCTCACAGACACCAATATGGTCCTCAGAGGCCCCATGGACCACATACATCAATGTGGCTTCATGTGGCAGCATAGTCCACACACATCAACATGGCCTCCAACAGTGACATGGACCCCAGACTCTAACAGTTCACAGCAGCAGCACAAACTAAGGACATCAATATGGCATCAGGTAGCTTTGCAAACCCTAGATATCCCCATGGTCTTCAGTAGTAACATGGGTCATGGACATCAACACGACCTATGATGATAGCACAGACTATGGATATCAGCATGGTCTCCAGCAACAGCACAGACGATCAACATCCACAGGGCCTTAGTGGACCATGTGGACCATGAGCACTACCGTGGCCCTCAGTGGGAGCACAGGTCATAGACATCAACATGGCTTCAGGTGGCAAAAATAGGCCATTGACATCTCCATTGCCTTCAATGGCAAGACAAGTCACGGGCAACAACACACACACCCATCCACAGCAGGGTCACAGACCCCAACATGGCCCTTAGTGGCAACATGAACCATGGACATCAACATGGCTCCAGATGGCAGCACCACCAACACACATCAACATGTCCTCCAGTTACAACATGAAGCACAGATATCAGCATGGCCTCTGGCAGCAGCACAGACCACAGACATCCACATGGACCTTGGACATCAACACAGCATTGGGCAGCATCAGGGACCACTGACATCAGCACACCCTTTGTAGCATGGATCTCAGATAGCAACATAACCTCCGGGAACATCACAGATAGTGGAGAGCTTTCAAGGGTGCCTAATCCAGAAAATGGGCCATTCTCCATCTCAGACATCCAGTCACTGCTCCAAGCCCAGGGGGTTAATGTGGCTGGGCCAGAGGCAGTCTGTGCTAGCTCTAGACTGCTGCACACTCTAAGCAACTGGGTGAGACTTCTTCATGTGCATCAGGGTGTAGGGCTTAGAGAATCACTTTATCCCATAGCACCTGGTAGAAATTCTTGGTAAATTCTACCTGAGCTGAACCTCCTTAGCCATCACAGTGCTAAATACAGTTTGTGCTGCATCAGTTTGCTTCAACAGTTTTCCAAACAATGTGCTTGAGATTAAACAGGCTCATAAGGGTATTCCAAGAAATGGAAATTAAAGATCTGCCTATTTTAGCATCTTTCTAACACTTACCCGTTGGTTTGATGAAAAGTCTTTTATGATCACAATTGCATTCCCTTGTAGTTTAGGGAAATTCTCTGTTATGCATCCCCCAACCAGAAAATAATAATAGTCTCTTATGTTCACTGTTGACAAACATCATGGACACTGAAGGAAAAGGTATGAAGCCATGATAGAAATGCTACCTCAAGGGATCCGTGCCCAGACACTTGCATAAAGGGTATGATGGCAATGAGATTTTTACACATTTTAATTGTGAAATGCCAACTCCTCTGAGTTGTTAGTCATCTCCATGATGTGTTCAGAAAGGAGTCTCAAAACACACACTTCCAAAGCTTTGCCAGAAATGAGACAAAGGGAGGAAAATATGCCCCTGTGAGCCCCAGAAAAGTGGGTTCATTAACTGTTTCCTCAATGAGCCATCAATAGCAATTTGGAGGGGAAGCTAGACTCCAAAAAAATCCCTGAGTTGCCACTGAAAGGATATCAGGGCCCAGAGGATGCTTGTCAGTCATCCTTACTTCTCTTTTGTGCTGGGAAGTATCCCTGGCCACATTATCTACCCTAACTATGCCTGCAAACATTGTGCTCCTGTGAACATCAAGGTATTATGCATAGAACACTAGCATAACTCCTGGGAGACTTTGAGGGAACTGTAAAGTAATTCCCTTCTTGTGGCCATACCTAATGGCCTTACCCCATATCTCTGGCCTTACCCCTTCCCACATCAACTTCACATCTAACTCAGCTGCTTACTAGACACATTATGGAATTTCCCTCCTCTACATCTTTACAACTAACTGATCCTTTATCTTGGAATGTCCTTAGTACAATCACAAACCATCTTTGTCTTTAAAAACCCAAGTTTTTAAATGCCATGTCTATGAGATGGCTCTCAGCATTTCCTGTTTCCCTGGGTGAAAGCAATGCTTTTTTTTAATCCTGTGGATCTATGGTATGGATCCCTGTGGCCTAGAACATAATGGATGTGACTTCACTGAATTTTTGCCATGTATGTGTTAAATGAGCTAGTGTTGTTACATATCATAGTTTGTAATTTCAACAAGGAAAGAGGTGTGTGTCAATATCAAGGGTATGGCACTGGCTTGGTAAATGATGTTTCCTTTGAATTTCTAACCTGTGATGTGGTGGTAGAACCAAAGGGAAATGTAGATGAGAGAAAGTGAGTATCAATAAGCATTTAGCATTATTTAGTTTGAAAATAACAATAACATGTGTTATTGATGGAATAATTACCTATGACTATGCACAATGCTTGGATCCTTTATAAATGAGCTAAATGCTTAACCTTCTCAGTGACCTATGGATCTGGCCTCTTGATCTCTTCCTAAGAGTCACAAATCTCACTATTTGGGACATGAGTCTTTGGAGCCAATCAGTTTAAATCCTACTACTCAAATAGTTAAGCAGTTTGGAGCAACTCAGTTAGTCACCACATGCTTTGTTTTTTTTTTTCTTCTGAAAAATAAGAATAAACATAGAACCTGCCTTACATGGCTGTCATGAAAAGTAGATAGAATAATATATAAAACCAAGTCAGTGAGGTAATGCAAGTAGTAGGCCTAGTGCAAAATAAAAGCTCAAAAAGCAGCCATATTACAGTCCTGGTCATTGCCTATTTTGTATGTAGGTTTCTAGACATGGGTCTTGTATGCCTGACACCAATGCAACCACATGAGTTCATTTAATGCCACTTAAGTAGATAGTTATTCACCCCAGTCTTCTAAGAGGAAGCAATAAAAAGTTCCAAGGACTATCCCCAACTGTCCTAAAAGAACATGAGAAGACACAATCACTTATCCACCCCATTGGATAATGTAAATTTATTTCCAGTCATTAGTAAAGGAAAATTCCTCAATACCCCATTATTTCTTCCCAGTTCCTATAACTGAGAGAAGTAAAATGTCAAGAGGAGATTTATTTTAGTTTGACTCAAACTGAGAGGAAAGAGGTAGGGGTGGTTTATAATTAGAGTGATCATAGGACATTTCACCCTGGAGAGTCCCAGTTTACCTAAGTTGTCCCAGTGTATCTATTAATAGCACTCCTTTTTATGCCCCAAAATATTCCAGTTAGGAAAATAAATTTTATGTCCCTTCTCCAACAATGGAAAATGCAAGTGCCTTAGAGCCATGGAGATTTGAATTCAAATCTTAATTCCAACCCTCACTAGCTTTAAACCTATTCATGCGCCATCCAAGGCTTTACTTTCCCCCTCTAAAATGAACTTCACTCTCCCTGTTTTCTACAAGTCTGTGAAGATTCAGAAAATGAAAGAATTCTAGAAAGCATTTGACACATAGTAGATGTGTGCCTCATATTGGTGAATTCTCCCCTACTTACTCTCCTCTCTCTCCATTCACAGAGTCTATTTAATTCAGAAGGACTTAGAGCTGTATTTTATAGTTCACCAGGAGCCTCTTGTATACTGGTTACATATTCATCTAATTCAATTCAGTCCTCATGGGTGAAAGAAGACATGCCATCTCCTAAAGGCAATACAAGTATTTTTGCAGTATCTTTTATTCGGGGCAGCTTAAAATAAGCTCTGTAGAGGAAATACAAGAAGCCTTAAGGTTCAGAGCAGGGTGTGGACAAATCTGACTGGTTGGACTTCCTGTAGAAAGTAGCATTTGGGAGAGGTTCAAATGTAATGGGCATGCCGGGTGTTGGTGGCGCACGCCTTTAAGCCCAGCACTCGGGAGGTAGAGGCAGGTGGATCTCTGTGAGTTCGAGACAAGCCTGGTCTACAAGAGCTAGTTCCAGGAAGCCTCCAAAGCCACAGAGAAACCCTGTCTTGGAAAACCAAAAGAAAAAAGAAAAAAAAGAAAGAAAGAAAGAAAGAAAGAAAGAAAGAAAGAAAGAAAGAAAGAAAGAAAGAAAAGTGATGGGCACATCTGTAATAAGCAAAGTTCAAGAAGATTATTCCAAAGAAAATAGCCTAAGGACAGAGTAGGGAATGCTTTCAAAGAATGGTGTTAATCCAACTTAACTGAAATGTTGAGTACATTGGGAACAGACTAAATAGAAGTTCTGCAGAAAGCCATGGTAAGACACTGATGGTCCACGAGGAAGTCTAGTCTTACCAAGACGAGCCTTATGAACAGCTGTTGAGTAGTGGCAATGGCAGGCCATGCAGACAGGCAGGAGGCGGGAAGCCCAGCTCTGATGCTATTGTATGAGCATTATTCAATCAATTTCACAAGTTCAGTTCAAGTAGCCTCTTAACCCTACAGCTCTAGGAGTCAAGTCTCTGCTAACAATAAAAGGTGCCAATCTATCTCTCTTCTAACTGCATAACTAGATTCATTTATCCAGTTTCTAATCATAAATCCAAACATGACAAACATTGAGGGCTCATAATCAGCTGTCTCACATGCTAGAAGATGTTGCCTCCTGTTTCTTTAAGGAATTTCCTCTAGTTTTCCCTATATTTTCTCAGTGTTCTTCTAATTCTTATAGTAATTTCATCTCTAGTCTAACCCCAAAACACTCATCTGTTATATTCCTGCATTCACTCTGTGTTCCACCTTGGAGGAAATATCAACCTGAACTCCATCTAAATTGGAGCCGAAGACAGTAAGACATTGGTCAGCATTCAGGCTTATGAATTAATAAGAGAAGAAAAAAAGGGCCAGAATAAGAACAAATTTCATAGTTTATTGGTAACCATAAAAGTAACTGGTTGTCTTAGTTAGAGTTTCTACTGCTGTGGAAAAACACCGTGACCAAAAACAACTTGGGGAGTAAAGGGATTATTTCATCTTACAACTCTCAGGTCACACTCCATCATTGAGGGAAGTCAGGGCAGGAACTCAAGGCAGGAACTGAAGCAGCGGCCATGGATGGATGCTGTTTATTGGCTTGCTCCTCATGGCCTGCTCAGACTGCTTTCTTATAAAACTCAGGATCACTGTCCAGGGTGGATACCCCCTATAATGGGCTAAGTTCTCCCACATAAGTCATTGATCAAGAAAATGTTTCATAGGTTAGCTTCAAGCTAATCTGGTGGGGTCATTTTATATTTTTGATTGTGAGCCTTGCCTTTAATGACTGAGCCATCTCTCCAGCTCTTCCCAAATGATTCTGGCTTGTGTCAAATGGCAATAAATAAATAAATAAATAAATAAATAAATAAATAAATAAATAAATAAAATAAAACAGAGAACTAGTTCTCAGTGCTACTGGAAACTTCCCCAATCTCTAGAAAATGCAGCTCAGAATCACTGCCTATAGGAGGAAAAGGAGTAGCATGCAGCCTTGAAGTCCTCCCCATTTGACAAAGATGATCCCACAGTTGTTAACTCTCTGGTACCTCTGAACTGCACACATCAAAGTAGGGCAGGTTGCAGAAGATGTGACTAACTAGGGTGTCTGAGACATCCCTGGAAAACAGAAAAAGATACATGACATGAGACCTAAGGTGAGGCACTGTACTGTGCAACCAAACCTATGCAAGGGTATTATAACCTACAGCAAACCAATAAAATTATACCAATTCATATCACAAGTGCCAAATACATAGGGAAAATCCTAAAGGTGGTGAAAGAACATTGGTAGAAAAGGATGGAAATGAGAATTCCTATGACGACTCAGCAGACGCAATCCAGATGAGGAGAGAAAAGGCTGACATCTTCCAAGCATGGTCAGGAGAGTTCTAGTCCAGAGGCAACTCAGTCCAGGTGTGATGCAACATAACACAGTCCCCTCCCTCCCCCCCCCACCTCTTCTCAACCCATGCCTTCTACCAATGTGCAGCATGGCCATATAAGCTCCATTTCTAGTCAGTTAAAACAAAAAGGGGAGAAAGAACAACAAATTCTCCTTTTAAGGACCCATTTTCTAGGCATCACATAAGCACCAATAGAATTATGTACATAACCATAATCCAAGACAAGGAAGTCTGGGAAGTACAGTACTCTTTTTAAGTATGTGTATGTGGGAAAGGGAGTATGTCTGATCTTCTGGAACTGGAGTTACACACAGTTGTGAGCCACCTGACTGGAGCTGAGAACTGAACTCTTGTCCTCTGCAAAGTCAGCAAGTCTCTTAAGCACAGAGCTATCTCTCCAGCCTAGGAACTAAGTTTTTATTTCAGTGGCCATGGGTCCAAATTGAACTTTGGGGCTATGTTATTAAGGAAACTTCAGAGAAAGTTATTAAAGATGACTAGCAATCTTTGCCATAGATACTAAGCTATATAGTACACACTAGTCCCTTTCTTTTTTTGATGCTATTAATAAGGCATAAGCTACGGTAGCCAGTAACCCATGTAGATAAAATTAAGGGGCTGGGAAAATGATCCGCAACAGTCCTTCCATTTATGACTTTTACTTCTATGTGTTACTGGGATACACTGACACATGGTAGGTTTTCTTCCATTAGGCCAAGAAGAGGCAAATTATAGCCTAAAGGTGGAATCTAATTAAATGATCTGAAAATAAAGGCAGTTGGAATACAGTTCCATTCACCTGGTGGAATGTTAACTGTTGCTATTCTCATGTAACAATGACAGGGGTGAAAATAGTTACATAGTCATGAAACCAAAGGACATATGTCCTGGTCCTTTGCAAGTACAGTTTGGAAATTAAGGTTCCTGCATTAGATAAATTTATGTGACCAAGCAATTTGAGAAAACTTTGTTTTCAGCACAACATGTCTTTCTTCTCTTCTACTTGCTTCTGTGGCTTCAATCTGTAGTTTGAAAATGAGTGTACCATGGGCTCAATTTCTAAGGATCTCTGGGAAAACAAATGCCAATGTTCTGTCAAAGACATAAATGAAATTATTTCCTTGACTCTTGAAAAAAAAAAAACACATCTGGCCTTGAAGTCTGAGGTTTAAACACAAGAAACTTCTCCCCTAGAAATTTGACTGCCCAGGGAAATGACTGTTAAAGAGCATATCACAAAGAAGCGAATACATAAGGCATGGAATCCTGGCAAAGGACAGATTTGCATTTGTAAAATTCTCACATTAAAGAGAGTGATAAGACCCGGGGTGGGGATGGAAAGAAGGAGCCAAGCACAGTTTTTACAGGATCCAGAGGTAAGGAAATCACTAGCTAAAGACTAAGCCCTGAATCTGGGCAGGAGAGGTTCAGATTCCATGGAAGAAGAAATGTGTGACAAATGTGAGGCTGACCCTTGGTGGTTGATGCTCAGCAGATGAATCGCCATCAGCGCTGTCAGGGTTAGGGAAGTGATGCTTGTTCGTGATTTAGAAAGGAGGGCTTACTTCAGTAAGCTTCCCAGGAAATGATGGACAGGACCCAACTCCCTGGGCAAGGCTCTGAAAAACGCCTTTCAATGTGTCCTTCTCAACAAGAAGGCATAAAAGAAGCCTGTCCTTTAGCCAAGGCCCACAAGGCATACATTTGGAACAGGGTTTCATGACTACAGTGAGGCTTAGTTTTTATCCTCTCTGCTAGACCTGGGCTCAAACACATGTTCATGGCTTCTAAGAAGTGAGTTCAGTAGGTCATGTTAGTTTCCCCATTTGCCAACAGATAATTTTAGATGTCCTACAAAATTGTAGCAACTATGCTTAAAGTGTTTTGACAAGTGGTAAATATTGCTTTCATTATCATCATGATCACCAACTGCCATTATCCATCATTATCACTCCCCCATCACCATGACAATCAACATTCTGGGCCTATAGTGGTAAATCTAACCTGTACCAATTAGTCAGCTCTTGACAGGGCTAGCTTGGAAGCTAAAAGACCTGAACTAGAAGACTAAATATATCCGCATCTATAGAAAAGTGGGACCTCACAGGCAGAATTAAATTCCTGAGATTTCCAGAAAGTGTATGTGCCTGCTTTGAGAAACAATGTCTGTAGGAGTGAGGTGAGTACAGAGAGAGACAAACAAGTATCTTGGGGAATAGAGCCTGCTGCACCCATGGGCAGAAGAAACCCTACCACATTGTTTCCTTCTTCCAATGTATAAACACAGTATCCAAGGCCTGCCACATGCTGCCTCAGAACAGTGTCTCTGACCCAATCCCCTCCCTGCACCATGTCATGCTCCCTTACTTTATTCCAGACTTTGTTCAAATCCTTTCACAGACTCTCTGTAACCCCAAACAGGACCCCCTTCTTGCAAGTTCACCTGCCTCCTTCTTTGGCTTTGCTTCCCCCAGAGCTCTCATCATTTCCTGATGCATTATACATTTGTTTTATGTATATCTCCACCTGTGAGAATGCAAATTCAATGAGGTTGGAGATTTGACTTTGTTTTCTAGTGTTTCTGCATATAGAACCATATCTGAAATATCAAGAGACATACAGTTTGTTGAATAGCTTTGAATGAGCCTAACCCACCTGCATTCACAAAAAACAATTTTGTTTTTAAAAAAATAGGTCTTCAGGGCAAGGGATACAAGGGATTTCCATATAATCATCAGGATCTGAGTTAAAGCCCTTAGTGCCCATGTAAAAAGGTAGGCACAGTAGCATGCACTTCTAATTCCAGTCCTGGGGAAGGGGTAAGCAGTGATAGAGACAGGAGCATCCCTCTGGCTTGTTGGGCAGCCACATTTTCCAAATTGGACATCTCTGGGTTCAATGAGAGACTCTTTATTAAAAAACTAAAGTGAAAAGCAATTAATAAAGACACCTGGCATCTGTCTGAAGCCTCCAGATGCACATATGTACATACATGAGTACATATACACACATAAATGCATACACACAGGAGTATATACACACACAAAAATGCATACATGCATGAGTACATACACACACAAAATGCACACACATGAGTACATATGCACATAAAAATGCATACACACATGAGTACATATATACACAAAAATGCACATACGAAACAGGCTTTCTAGAAACAGTAAAGAAAAAACAAAAGACCTTAATGAAAAAAATAAGTAGTTCTTAGGTGCTAAGGAAAGAATTGCCTTAGAATACTTTGGCTATGCCCAACATTGCCTCACAAAGTGTGCCCTAGTCCTGTGATGCCTTAGCAATCACAACTTAAGGAATCAAGAAAACCAATAATGATCAAGTAAGACTGCTTTTTCCTTTTTTTTTCCAAAAAAAACCCTCTTAACTCAATGGCTTTCAAACATTTTAGCTCAATAAAGTCCAAGTATAATAATAAAAAAAACAATTAGAAGCCTATGTAGACATTATTGGTTTTTCTTTTGCTTTTCTCTTAAGTTCAAATGTAGCATGGGCTTGCTAGGTCAGTAAGAACAATCAGGTTGTAATATTGCAACCTTCAATCAACCTCAGTATCACTTTTATTTCCCTACTTTGTATAGTTCCTTCTGGCCCAGGAATCCCCTGACCTGCACTATAAGTAGCTGTGGACGGCACATTTTTAACAGCTTGTCTTGCAATTTCAGAGTGCTCCTCAAATCAACTGCTACAGAAACTTCAAAGAGGAGAAAAGGGAGATGTTCTTTTCAAAACTGATTTGCTAATGACCTCTAGCAACACCTTGAGTTTCTTTTCTTTTTTTCACATGAGTACCAAGGACAGGAAAGGAACATCCAAAAATGACAATAAACATCAAACCCAGTCCTAATTCAATAGCTCCATGTAAGGAAACATTTCAAATGCAACTGCTATTTTTTACTCACTGTCCATTTAGTAAGAATGGGAGAAAGCCAAGAATAGAGGCACCTGAGCCTTGCTAGAAATAGATCACAAAGCTCTCCACAGCACATTTCACGCTGCAAGGGGAAAGGAACTCGTGTGGGCCGCATGCAGAAGCCTGACATTGAAAACAAAACCATATACAGTGACAACTGCCACACCAATGACGCACACTGAAGAACCCCAAAATGTGCACCAACTTCTGCAGGGGCAGGAACCAGCCCTCCATTAATCACACACCCTGTACATACACATGCACGACTTACTTTCACAAGTCTTTGACTGAGCTGGAGTTTCTTTACCTCCAGGGGCTGGAAACAGGGGACAGCTTACCTCCAGTTCTGCTAGGCATCTGCCTTTTCAGTGCTGACTGAAGAACGTGTGTGTTTGTTCCTGATCACCATTGATCAGTTTCCACATTCCCAAATGCTCAGATCCCAGACCAAGACCCTTTGTGTCTTCCTGTCTCATGAGCAAAAAAAAACTTTTCAAAAGTTCTAAGGAAGTATTTCTAGGGCCTGTGGCACCTCTGTGGCATCTTGAGGTCTCCATATGAGTACTTCTTTTATCAGTGTACTTGACTGACTGTCAAGCTACACAGTGACAGAGCCCTCCCTTCACAGCAGTTAACCAAAGAATAGCCTCTAAGCTCACGCCAGGTCAGCTTCACACAGGACACAGCAATCTCCACCATGGAATCTCAGCCATGGGCTTAGCCAGACCCTACTGTACATTTTTTAAGAAAAAAAGTTTAGCACCCAATTATCATCACCTGTTTGTTGAAAATGATTCCTTTTTCTGCTTCTTTGGGTTGAAATAATTTTTTCATTTACAACCACACAGAACAGAAACACTAGTCCAAGAGAGCCCATGTCTTTCCCATCACATCTCTGATTCATGTACCCGTCTGCAATTCCTTTAATGAGTTCCAAGAAGCCTCAGAGAGAACCAACACAGAACTTGCAGAATTAGGTGTTTGTAATGGAAAGTGTTCTCAACACAGGGACAGATTAGCAAAGTTTGATTCTCAGCTGTGTGACCTTAGACCCAGTGACATGAACTCCATCCACACAGTTCAATTTCCCTACCTATTAAACAAGCATAGTAATCACTGTTAGGATGGCTATTCATATGAAAGAGATTTGATGTCAACTACAGCAGTGGCAGGTGAAGATGGGCACCCCTTTTCTTCCCTACCCATCCCTACTTACAACCCGCATATCTTAACCAAATGCCCACTGCTCTAACGTCATGCACAAGTCATGTTTTTTCTTCCATATCTGAGAGGGGAAAGTGACACGAACACAGCAAGAGTTTCTATTGAGTTTAGAAGTTATCATCTCACTAATGTCTGGGTTGATTTCCCTTCTCACTTCTGGGAAATCACATCACACATTGGTAACAATTATCAAGTCTGAGTCTGAGGCATCCTCATTCTTGTAGAGTTCAGTGGCTTAACACTAGGGACAGGGCAGGGCATGGGCAGGGGTAGGGGGAGGGCCTAAGAGAAATGTAAAGGTAAAAATGTGGGCTAGAGTACATGTCCTCTTGCTACATTGCCGGCATGTGTCAGGGAACAGACCTGGGCTATTTTGGGGATTTTCTTTCCTTATTGCAAACAAGAAGATTATAAATGTAGTGAGTACCATGAAAGCTTCCAAAGAGGAAGCTATGACATAACGTTCTCCGGGTTTCACAAAGTACTGACTTGCACATTCTGTATTCTGAGGGGCTGGGTCAGCTAACAGTGCAGTGGGTGTTTCCTGGTGCTTACTGGCTTATGAATATTTAAAGGTAATAAATGTCACAGTAAGTGTTTAACGATCTTGTTTACATGTAAAAGTCCTTGAGAAGGGTCTATTGAAGATGAAGCTGATGCCAATATCAAAATGTCTTTATTCTCTCATCCCCTCCCCACTTTTGGGGGACAGGAAGATGTCCTTTAATACAATAGAGATTCAGGGAACGTAGTCTTTCAACTTGAACATGGCAAAAGCATTAAAATCAATACAGGTATTAGAATTTTTTTCTTTGGGGTTTTACAGTTATTCAAAATGACATTTTTCCCTGCTAATGAAAAGAGAGGACAAGAGAGGACAAAAGAGGGAGGAAGAGAGAAAGGAAGGAGGAGGGGAGAAGGGAGGAGAGAGGAAAGAAGGAAGGAAGGAAGGAAAGACGGAAGGAAGGAAGGAAGGAAGGAAGGAAGGAAGGAAGGAAGGAAGAAAGGAAAGAAGGAGGGAAGGAAGGAAGGAAGGAAGGAAGGTCCTTCTCTGCCAGTGTCGGCAATTATTGGTATTCTGGAATTTATCTAGTGACCCAAGGAAGCCAGGGTGCTTATTTGTGGGGAAATAACCTCAGACTTGAATTGAGCAGAGCTGAGTTACAGATCCAGAAGACTGAGCTTGAAGAAGTTCAAAGACTCCCAACATAACCCAGTAGCATCCATGTCAGGGCAGTGGTGAGGTTAAATGGCATAAGATGGCTGAAATTGATGCAAAAGTGCCTGGCACATAGGTTCTTACTGTGTGCTTATGATAAAGTTAGAATTACCCAATATATTCACTGTGCAACCTGTATCATACAAGAAGACTTAACCTGTTGTAAGTGAGCCATTCAATAAAATGACCAACACTACAGACAACCAATACAGGTTTAGGGATCTAGAGTGAGAGAATGCAGATAAAAGCCATCAAGGTCCATCAATTTAGTGAGCTAATCATTTATCACACAGTCATGCCCCTATCTTCGTGAAGAACACAGTGTCATAGAGGAAAGAGCCTAGAATCAAGAGCCTGATTTGTAATCCTCCACCACTATCTGAATGAACTCCACCATGACCTTGTCCCTGTAGGAGCTCAGGTTTCCCTATCTATGTACCAAGACTGAGGAAAACACTCTTCTTTTAGTTCTGTCATTGGACTCAGATGGTAGGCTGACAAAAACAGCAAGATGTTGCTGGCTTAGTTTCCCATTCCTATATCCATTACTATATCATGTGTACACACATGAACACACTCACAAAAATACCCTAAATTTATTTACCCGGAATAACAAAATGTATTACCCCTGATTGAGGATCTGTCACATGGTGCAATACAGGGGAGGAGATTACACAGGGGGTGAGTATCAGGAAGTCCCCTACCATAATTCACTCAGAACTGAAGGGTTATCATTTATATCATAAAATGAGCCGCCTGTATTCTTTAGTGAAAAACTTGCCCCTTTCATGCTCCTACCTGAACTCCTGCTAGCTTGACAAGCTAAACAGCCCAACTTTCAATTATTTTTCTTTAACTTTGCTTTGGTCTACAAGAATGCTCACAGTGAGAGTATGTGTCATATAATGGAAACCAGTGAATGATAAGAAACACAAGTAATTTGGAACATATAGAACAGCTAGGGAGCCACAACATATTGGCTGTCTAGAGTGCTGGCTACATTCTTGGACAACTTGCTTTCAACTTGAGACTAAAGCTAAATGAATCAGCAATGACCTCACATGTGCCTGTGTCTTTGTTGACAACAATAAGAAAAAAGAGACCCATCATAAATACTATTAGAAAAAGAGATGGAGCCTGTTCTACTGAGATACAAAACATCTCCTAGCAATCAAAACTTAAACACATCCTCATGAAGCTCATTGAGTGATGTAGTGAATAGGGCCTCAGCAACTTCCTTGCAGAAACACAGTTCTATGATGCAATTCTAATATCCTTTCTCAATGAAAGTCTAGAGCATTGCTACCAGATACAAAGAAAGTATAATTCAACTGCAGGACCATCCAGGGGCTTGGCTTAATCCAAGCACATCTATTGTAGCATCAAATAAACTTGATCTTGAATGCCAAGCCTACATCTTAGGAGGAATTGCCTAAGAAACACAGGAAAAGGCCCAGAGTCCTCCTTATTGAGCTTCATGGGAGAGAGTATGATGATCAATTAGTAATGTCTTCCATGGCCACAGGAATTAGAGGGAGTGGTTCGCCTACATGTATGTGAACCACAAACATACCTGGGGCTCTCAGAAGTCAAAAATGGTCGTAGGTCCCCTGAAACCAGAATTCAGATGGTTGTTAGCTAACATATGGGTTCAGGGAATTGAACCCGGGTCCTCTGCAATAGCACCAACTGTTCTTAATCACTACATCATTTATCCAGCCCTTCTCTGTCTTCTTGAACTGTAAAGGGTCTCTGGAATAAGAAATAAGAGAGCAATAATAATGACCAAAGCCAAGCAAATACTACTTAAATAATAACTCTGTTAAAACTTATGTTTTATAAACATAAAATGCAGTGGGGTGTCCACGTATGATATTTATGCACATGCACACACACACACACACACACACACACACACACACACACACACACCTTGAAAGAACATACCTTACCAATTAAACTTTGATATGTTATTTTCTTAATATCTGTGTATCATATAAATAATATAATAATAAATAAATAAATAAATCAAAATATAATAAATATTTTGATTGTTAAAAAGAAATTGTAAACCAAATATTAAACCTCCCTGTGACTGTCATGGACTTCTTTGTTGGCCAAAGAGTGTTGTGTTTCTTAGACATCACTGGGTCTCCTCTATCTCTGTGTATTGCACAGAGTGATAGGTGCTAAAGGAAAGAAGACAAGGTCTCGCTTATTCCATTCAATGATAATCTGTACTATGTGCTTCACCTGCTCCTAAGTATAGTCTCAAGGGTTGTCGTAGACATAATGAGCTTGAAACCAAATCTAAATTTTTCCATTTGACTCTCCAGAGTCCATCTTCTCTGAATTAGTTTTGCCTTTCAGATAACAGTTCATGAACCTTCCCAAACAGGCTTCCAAAGGCAATGTGCATATGCTTAATTGCCTCAAGACCTTTTATTATTGTTTTTGTTTTTGCTCATGTAGTTTTACATAGGTACCTGGTGTTCCATGGTGCCATGGCAGACACTCTTCAAGGGAAGGTTCTGCTTTTTCAGTCTCTCTATTCCCTGCAAGTTGTGATTAATCCAAGGGATGTCCCCTCCACTGAGCACTATTAATTACTGGGACATTTAACATGGAAACCTCCCAGGAAAGGAACTGAATGCTCCTGCCCCACAGAGCCTGACTCAGACCCTCCTGGGGCTATAGGGAATGAGTTCCCTTGCACCATAAAGAACCCCCATTGATCCAAATGAGGCATCCTGATTGAGCAGGGCTTCTGGCAAAGAGCCAGGATGCTAGGGCTTCTGGCCACAGAGATAAGAAGAACCAGCCCCAAAACACCCCATTCCCTGTCACAGGCATTCTTTTCCTGTTATTAAATGTCCAAGCCAAGAAGTTACAGTCTCTGAAGGCGACTTCCCTAAAATTGGCCATCTAGAGAAGCAGCCCATGCCTACTCTTCACACAGGTCACTGTGTGCCTTTTTATTTCAGCAAGCATCACAGTGGGTCTTTGGGGGCACCAATAAATGGTACCACCCAATCTTTTCTCCATGGAAGTGTATAGCCTAGGAAAGGTAACCAGAAAATAGCCTGAAAGGAGAGACTCGGTGTAAATCACTGTGTAATTAATAGTAGCCCCTTTTGCTTTCTAAGGGAGTGGGATCTAATGTAATTTATATTCGGATTATGTCATTCCTAAACTCCTTGCTTGACCTTGCTGGAATAGACAAGGTAGGCAAAAAAAAAAAAAAAAAATTCCAAAATCCCTGCCAAATTTTTGTTTCCACTAAAGGATAGGCCTCAAATAAATGGCCATTGTTTACAAACCCTGTCATTGAGTCTTTGGACATGACAAGGTGGGATTTTCAGACAGGAGGAGGTGAGAAGAGGACTGAAGCCAGGAAGCCTGCTGGCCGAGTAAGCACTTGCTGTATGAACAATAGCCTGAGGCAAGCTCAAAAGCAAAGGGGTGCTTTCCTCATCTGGAGTAATATAGAATAGAGAGATGACAAAGGAAGGGGGAGCTGACACAGCCACTCAACACATTAGGCCAAGAGGGAATCAGAGGGATGAAGCAAACCACATTGTTGCCCTCAATGCCTTTCTCTCTGTTTCTCCAGAGAGAAAGAGTAGAGGGAGGGTAAGTATAGCAGGGAGGCACTGAAGGTCCCACTGCCTGGATTTGAGTTTTCAAGACAAATTAACTTGGATGTCAAAGACACATAACTTGAGCTAGCCTCCAAGTTATATATAATTTTGGTTGTAAGCCTAGCCTTTAATGGCTGAGCCATCTCTCCAGCCCCCAAGTTATATATAAAATAAATGAGAGGGGCTAAGGAGATACCTCTGTTGGCAAAGTGCCTTTTGTGCAAGCATGATGGTGAGCTGAGTTTGCATCCCATAAACCCACATAGAAATAGTGGCATGGCAGCATATGTCTGTAATTCTAGCACTGGCAGGACAGAGAAACGAGAATTCCTGGGCTGTGTTGGGTATGCAGCCTAGCCAACCAGTAAGATTCAGGTTCAGTGAGAAGCTCTTGACTCAAAATATGAAAGAGAAATAATTGAGGAAGACACTATATATCTGGTCTCCACTTGCCTGCAAATTCAAGAAACCTATATACCTATGATATATGAACACACACACACACACACACACACACACACACACACCAATTGCAATGTGGACCAGGGTAATTAAATGCTAAACAAGATGGATAATAACATAATTTGAACTTGTTAGAACACATAGCTTTAACCTTAATGCAAGATGCTGTTGAATCATCAAAGACAACAGATATGTGGACTAAGGTAGTTGGGCCTTTAGTGGGATATATGGACTAATGTAGTGGGTATAAATCAGAAAGATCCCCACAGGTTCCTATGTTTAAAATTCTTGGTCCCCAGTTAGTAGAACTGTTTGGCACAGATTAGGAGGCAAGCCTTTGTTGAAGTAGATATGCCTTTGTTGGAGGTGTGTCACTCAGTGTAGGCGTTGAGGTTCCAAAAGCCCATGCCAGGCCCATACTTGCTCTTTCTCTGCCTGCACCTTGCATATCAGATGTGAGCTCTCAGCTGTGCTCCAGCACCATGCCTGTCTGCCTGCTACCACACTCCTCACGGTGATGATCATGACTAACTCTCTGAAGCTATAAGCAAGTTCCCAATTGAATGTTTCCTTTTATAAGTTGACTTGGTCATGATGTCTCTTCACAGCAGTGCAACAGTAACTAAGAACCCTGAACCAAGATCCCTGCTGTCCAGTTTTTGTTTTTTTTTTTTTTTTTTTATAATTCTGTCCCTTCAGAGGGATAGGAAGGTTCACCAAGTTTTCTGTATAATTTGGGCTCCAAGGTCAAAGCCTCGGGTTTCATTCTTCTGTCCCAAAGGAAGGCAGTTGAGCTTTCTGTTTTGGTTCCTCTGTAGATCATCAGTGGTTTTGATTCTGAGCATTAAACTGAAAGATGTAGTATGTACCATGGAGTATTACACAACATCTGGTGCACCTGCAGCACCAGCTGGCCCTCCCAAGGTTACATGAACACCTGGTGCATCTGCAGCACCAGCTGGCCCTCCCTAGGTTAGGCAGAAGAGTTCCTAGCACAGTTAGTACTGCTGCTGCTTACCTAGAAGATAAGTGCATAGACACACCCTTGTGATGAGCTAATCCATTCCTACTCAGAACCTATGGGTCCAATATCTGCCCCTGGGCATTCTGTCCTCTATATAATAATGTTTCCTCTGTCCAAGACACCTAAATATGCCTGCCATAACTTTCCTATATGTGAGATGCATGGGGTTTTCCTACAGGGTGGCTTCCAGTCACTCTAAGGGCCCTTCTAGGGCAGCCAAGGTAAATTCATGTCAAGACCTGTAAGTAAGACTACCCAACCACACTGTTCCACTCCTGCATATGTCCCTTCAGAATGAGTAGTGAGGTTTCCCAAGACTGAGGCTCTGTCCTGTTTTCATAGCCTGTCACTATTATCATTGCTTTTGCTGTCAGCAAACTCATCATCATCAACTTCATTCAAGATCCAGGAGCTTTAACACTCTGCTTTATCAAACTGGGTGACTTAAAAATCCCAGAAATATCATTCTTGCAGTTCTGGTGGCTGGAAGTTAAAGTTCAAAGTCAAGGTGCTAACAAGACCCTGCTGTTTGCAGAGACTCTGAGGAGTCTCTATTCCATGCTTCTCCCATGACTCCAGTGGCTGCTGACCCCCTCTGTCTTTTGACTGACAGATGTGTCACTTTAGCCTCTGCATCTATCTTCCCACAGTCCCCTCCTCTTCATGTACCTCATTGGATTAGGCCCATCTTAACCTAGGATGATGTCATTTTAATGCAAATGCATGTCTAATGGCTGGAACTACAAATAACATCACAATCACAAGTTGTAGGTGAACAAAAACTTGGGATGGGTAGAGACTGAATACTATTTGATTCATAAATAAACTAATATCAAGTATTGAAAATGGTAAAGAGAGATCATCACAAGTCCCTTGAGATTGTATCACCCAGAGACATTAGATCATGGAGCTTTATCAGTTTCATAAATGAGAAATAAATAAATAAATAAATAAATAAATAAATAAATAAATAAATAAGCCCCTGAGATTTGCAAGTTATACTGGGAAAAGTGACTTTATCTAAGACCCATGTCATATCTTAGTTCTAGCCTAACGCCTTTTCTACATTTTCACTGCAAGCTATAGTGTTAAAATATCCATTCCCATTTATGTTCTGATGTGGAAATTCAGTCTTTCCAATCATGTTAGACACTCTGACTGGTTTGTAAGAAGGAATAAAATAATCTGTATGCTTGGCACATAGCTGTAGTAAGTACATAATGGAGTCAGTATGGTAACTGTTTCTTTCCCGCCTTCCATTTTCTCCAAACTTCATAGCACAAAACAAGATGCATTAAGAATTATCAATAATGGTGAGGGGTAAGGTACATTGAATTACATCCCTGTTCTGGCAAATGCTCATTGTCAGCGATACCATTTACTGTCTTCTTGGTGTGTGTGGCTGGGCTCCATTTAATTCAACAGCCATTAATTGAGCATTCCCCATGCATCAGGCACTAGCCTAGGCATTGAGAGCAGAGGCAAAGTATTACAAAGTGGAATCAGATACAGTCCCCGCCATCAAACAACGTGGAGTCTTGTGGTGTATTAATAGTGAGCTGACATTCAAATCACAGTATGATGGATGCTCTAGAAGAGGGGAAAGTAGAGTGCTTTGACAGGAACGACAGTATGATGGATTCTGCCTGGGGTGCAGAGAAGAGTTTTCACCAAGATGCCATTAGAGTGGAGCCTCCAAGAGAAACAGGAATGGTGGGGGTGGAAATGAGTTCCTGGACAGAGAAAAGAGCAGAGGCAAAACACTATGATAGCAAAGTACATCTGGATGTGAGCTGAAGTCACTGCTGTCCTGAAGACAGTGAGTGGGGAGGGTTGAGAGATGAGTAGGGAGGTGAAAGACTGGATCCAGGCTACTGTGCAGGTTGCTCCTTTTTAGATCAGGGCAGAAGTTTGGACACATCTCATATGTCCAATCTTACTTGTTTTTACCCCAGTTCCCCACACTTCCACACTTGCCTGTGATGTTCTCTAAGAAAGTTACCAAGTCTCTTTAAGCCTGCATTCACTATGACATAGGAGGGAATGCCTTCCACTCCTAGTTGCTGTAAAGATAAAATCAGATCATGACAAATAACACCTGTAGATTTACAAAATGAGCTTCCATGTTCTTGAACAGTATTCTTGTTTATTATTTGCCATTGATCAGGTATGCAAGGGGATGTTTGGGGTGGCTTTTTTTTTTCACCAGACTGTCACAGGTCTCTAAATGTTTAAAACAAGAAATTCCTGTTAGGCCTAGTGATAGAAAGACATTTCTAAATCAAGAGGAGGCTGGGAGGAAAAGCAGGTGCTACATATCTAAACCAGGACTCAAGGAGACAGGATGGGATGTGGAAATGAACCAACCAGCTAGAGGATACAGCAGGAGAACTAACAGGGCATAATGAGTGGTGGGGTTGTGAGCTACATACATAGAATGGTTCCAGTTCTCGAATCATTCATGAAAGCACAAACCTTGAGACCAAAGGAAGTTCTAGCAGGAAAGGGAGTGGGTTCAATTTTAAGCTTCTATGAGAAAATTGGGGGTGAAGATGCTATGCAAGACTCTTTCCATTGGCTCTATGGATAGTGAAACTCATGTCATTGTCATATGGTAGGAACATAAGAAGTGACAGAAGGGCATAGCCATCAAGAATATGCAGAGAGGCCAGGCATGGTGGCACATGCTTTTAATCCCAGCACTCTGGAGGCAGAAGCAGGCAGATCTCTGTGAGTTAGAGACCAGCCTGTATACAAAGCAAGTTCCAGAACAGCCAGGGGTATTACTCAGAGAAACTCTGTCTGGAAAACAAACAAAAAGATTATTCAGAGAAAATGAGAAGCAGGCAGATGACAACCTAAGGAGAACCCTAAGATTTAAGAGAAGAGCAAAGCAATTTAGATAGTATCTGCCTTCCTATGTTAAAAATGGTTCCCTCTAAACAACCTGCCAGCCATTGTCTCCAAGTGTATCTAAGTAAAAAAACAGAAATTATAACCCGCCCATGAAAATAACCACAAGTGGGCTATAGCAAGCCCACTCTATTCTCTTGACCTTCAGTATTGGTTCCTTCTGTCATGCCTTGCTGGCTAACATGCCTAGCTGGCTGTCTCAGGAGGTGCTTGACTGACACCCTTTCCTACCTCTCCAAAGCAGCCTTAGTTTTCTCTGTCTGCAGGACTGACCTGGTGACAGCTCCCAGCCAGCTAATGAACCAGTAGTAGTTGTCTGCTGTGCCTTCTTAATTTCCCCCAAATGTGAGTTCCCCTCACGTGGCCACAACTCTAGGAAAAAATGCATCACATGCTCAGTGAGAAGCCCGGAAAGCAGGAGGAGACTGATGGGGGCACCTGGTGTGCAATCTGTGACTCCGTGTACTTGAGCAGAGTCTTGGGATATGGTTGGGAAAGGAGAATAGACAGGATCACCTGATGTTTGTTCTGATGCCTTGATAATTAGGGCTGTCAGGGCACCCTGCCTCTTGAGCTCTCCTGAGGGCAGCAACAAAGCATCCTCACACACTGCCTGTGAATTCACAGGGATGGGAACACCCTGGTCTGTGCGTTGTTACATTGGGGTCAACTCACAAGCAGATTCATCGCTGTTCTCAGTATTAGACACCATCAAAGGATAGAAATGTGATCAGATGAAACCTCTGCCCAAAGGACACATGGCAGCTGTTTAATGAGGACTCCGGGTCTCTTTAGCAGTCTCTTTTGACACATATGCACTGTATATGTAACACCTCAACTCCAATATCTAAAAGACATCTATTAATGGCATGGAAAGCAGACTCATGAGCAGTGCCTTGGTACCCACAGATCTGCTTGGCCCATCAACACTCTCATCTTGCTGAACACTCCCTTAAGCTAGTGGCTCAAGCTAATGCATAGGTGTTAATCATGACTGCTCTCTCCCATACTTACACACCCTCCAGTCACATTGTTTCTCCTTCAATGAAGAACCCAAATCTGACCCACTCCCTGGCTTCTAATCAATGCCAGTCTAGTTGGAGCAAATGTCAGCTCTCTCCTATCCCCAGCAAGCTCTACAACTCAGATGATCTGATTAGTCCCAGCCTCCAGTCTCCCCAAGTCTGCTCTCTACCTAGTACTCACAGGAGCCTGCTAAGGCCTACATAGATTGTGTTATTTTCTTCCCATTCTCTAAGTCTCCAAGTCCCCCTGTGATGCCTGGAGCAATCTTTAGATGCCCACATAGCTTTCTTCCTCCATTCCTCCCAGCCTTGGGCTTGGCTGACTACTATGTCTAATATAGCCCCCATCATTCACTATACCCTCACCACACTGGACTGTTTCCAGGGTATTTATCTCTACCTGATCTTATATATGTAATTTAACACCCGCAGGAAGTAAAGATTCTGTCTCATGTGCTATGCTGAAACTATCATCTGAATAAGACTAGTCACGCAGTGAGCATTCAGTGAACATCTGTTAGAGAAGAAAGGAGAAACAGGAGGAGGGAGGGGTGGGAAGTGAATGGTGTATCATAGTGACATCACAGAAGCCCAGGGAGGAGAAGGCAAGAGTGTTCCTACTCGGCATTTCCCCATGGAACCTACCTGGCAGAAGAGTGCAGGGTATACACAGAAACTACTCTCATGCTAGGTTTTTGACTGAGCCAATATCCTTAAGGACTGAGTACTTCTTTTTATACATGATTACGTTGACCACTAATCAATATAACTTAAATACTAACCTGTGAACTTTTGTAGAATTTCCAAAAAGTATGCTCACCTCACTTTCGTGTGACCACCAGCATAACCCTGGGAAGGAGAGTGCAGAAAGGCACATTTTACCTGCTTCTCATTTTTTGGTTGAAGTCACTAAGGTGTAGAGAGGTTAAGGACTTAATACAAGCCTCATAGTAAGACATCAGAAAAGCCTGAATTGAAGCTCATCCTTCGCATCAGAGACTCACTATGCCTGAAATAACCGGATCATCACACTAGAGAGCACCATGGGGTCCTCACAACATTCTATTGACTGCCTGGGCAGGTAGAATTGCTTATTGCAAAAAGAGACTTTGAACAAACTTGACCTCTGGAGACTGAGTGAGGAAATGACTAGCTTCAGCTATAATCTGACTAGAATAGAGACACCTATATGTCATCTTGCAAGGGCTAATTTTCTTAAACCATTGAACCAGGGATTGTGAGGGATAATTTGGTCTCTGTTAGTAAAACGGGACCTGGAATTATTGAAAACTGCCACTCATTACAGGATGGAGAGGTCCCCTCACATCCCTGCCCCAAATCAAAGTAGACCATGTCTCTGAATGAGGGATATGAGTTTGCAACCACATGCTGGGCAGAAAGACAATGATCTGAAATTAACTGAAATAATGAAATGCTCTGCAATTAATGGGATTGTTATTTCTATGGAGACAAACCCCCTCTCAAAACATCCAAAGATTATTTAGCTACAGTGTTGAAGCTGGAGTTTTGAACAAAGCATTGCAGGATTTTAGTTGTGGGGAACCTGAGGTCAGTCATACTCAGGCTTATATAGCATTTTTATTTTGTTTAAATGGAATAATACATAGTTGTCTGATTTTTAAGGGTTATATGATTATACTACTTCTTTTGAAAATACATGGTTCATACATGAAGTAGATCATGACTTGTGACATCCTTCCATTCTTTAGGATCTAACAAATTAAATTCATGCTGTCTTCATATCCAGAAGTACCTTGGTTTCCCCTTTGTCAGTGGTAAACTCTCCTCTCTTCTGCCTTTAAAACTTCACAGCAAATGATACAAAGTTCCCAAAGTGCCAAAGGAAAGGATGGATATCCAAGGAGGTATTTGAAAGCATCTAATGCCATACTTAGCATCTCAAGTGATGAGTGTCCTCACTTACAAAATGACCTTCTCCTCAGTGCCCTGGCATTGTTCAGCATGCAGAATAGGATAATAGCAGAGGGGACAGAGGGACAGAAATGGACATACCTTCAATAAGGGGCAATTATGAGAGATGGAGACAATAAAAGGCAATCTCTTGGGGTAATAATGAAATAAAGGAAAGTCATAGCAAGTGACTACAAATTATTTACTAAGCAGTCTTCTGATGACCCAAGTTTACAAATGTTTTGAGCTGACAGTCCCCTAGGACAGGCAGTATTATCGTGTCCATCTTACAGATAGGAAAGATATGGCCAAGAGAGGCAAAAACCCTTAGCCAAAGTGCTGAGCTAGGGAGTCACAGGATACAGTTTGAAGATGTCCGAGCCCTGCCCCTCGAGCTGGTGGTGTATTCCACACCATAGCCTTCTCTGTTTGGGTAATCAGAGATTAGTCCCTCCCAGAATTTAGGAGTTGCTGTATTACCAAGGAAAGAACATATTCAAAGGTAGAGAAGTGCAGAGAGCCTGTTGAATACATTTTCTTCAGATTTCCTGGAATATAAACCTTATTTACTCAGGGAGCTTTTCCTTCTTTCATTACTATTTTATTCAGTCATGTGCTATGTGCTGCTATGTGCATGTGTGTGTTCATGCACGTGCATATTTATCCATGTGTGTGTAAGGCAGAGGACAACCTCAACCTCAGTTGTCATCTCAAGAACACTAGGGACTCTCACTGGCCAGGATGAGATTGGCCAATTGCTCTCTAACTGATCAATTCTGATGATGGGCTAGACAGTGAGCTGCAGGGATCCTCTCCAGCACTGAGATTCCCAGCATGTATCACTGAGTGTGCCTTCTTACACAGGTCCCACATAGGTGCTGGGTCTCAAGTTCAGGTCTTTGTGCTTGCAAGGCAAGTGCATCAGTCATGGAGCTATCATTCCAAACTCCATTTTTAGTTGAATTTGTTTTGAGCTGATACATAAAATCAAACAAAAATGCACATATTTATGAGGCACCATGCAATACTTTGATACATGGATTGTATGTGTGTGTTTTTTTAATGTTATTTTCCTCAAGCATGTCTTTATGGTAGAAACAGTCAAAATATTTGCTTTGAGAAACACATAGGATATTATCTTTGGCTGAATAGGGTATTGTTGTGTATACATATCACTTTTTATCCATTCTTCGGTTAAAGAACAGTGAGGTCATTACTATCTCTTAGCTACTGTGAATACTACTATGGTCAACCTGAGAGTGCTGCTGTCTCTTCACACTGATTTCATTTCCTTTGGATATGTACTCAGGAGTGGGATTGTTGTTTCATAGAACAGTGCTGTCTTTAGTTTCTTATTTGCCATAGTGGGTATACTAGTCTCCATCCTCACCAACACAGTGTAAGAGGTACCCTTTCCTCCACATCCTTGCTAGCAATTGTTATCTCTTGTCATTTTAGGGATGCCTATGCTTTCTAGACTGTGGTGATACCTCGCTGTGCTTTTGATTTGATTTCCATGGAGACAGTCACTTTGACCATTTGTTTTTGTGTAACTGTTGGCTGTTTCTATGTTTTCTTTTGAAAGATGTCTGTCCAGCTCTATTTCCCAGGTTTTTTCTTTTAATTAAATTTATTCTTCGACATTTTCATATGTGTACACAATGCATTCTGATCCCCTCCAGCCCCTACCCTCCTTTGTCTTCCTCCTACCCTCATCAGCCCCCTCTGCTGCCTACAAGTCCCTTTTTCATATCCATGTGTTTCTGTTTTGTTTGGAAACCAAGTGGGTTTACCCAGGGCCATCTGTAAGAACGTGGGTTTGGAACTCTCCATTGGAGCCTGGTGGGTTCACCAGTGGTTACTCAACAATTGCCCAGTTTTTAATTGGGTTATTTCTGGTTTTGTTATTATTGTTGCTTTCACTATCAAATTGCTGGAAGTCTTCACATACCCTAAGTGAATTAACCCCTTCTCTGGGGTACAGTTTGCATCCCATTCTGCTGGCCGTATCATCACCCTGCTGATCATTTCTTTGCTGTGAATCATCTCTTTAGCTTGACATAATCTTGTCTATTTTTGCTTATATTTCCTGCTTGAGGCCCTATTTAAACAGTCATTACCTGTTCAAGGGTTTCAATTCATCTCCCCTAAGTTTTCTGTCTAAAGATTTGTTCTGTAGAGTCTTACACATTGTTCTTCTGCATGTACACATGCAGTTCTTCCCAGCACCATATCCTGAAAAGGCTGCTCTCAGATTAACATATGTTTTATCATCCATATTAAAACTTGATGGACTGTAGATATGCAGGTTGGTTTCTAGGCTCTCTAACCTGTTCCCTTGCTTATTCTGCTTACGTGTGTTGCTTGTTCAATGCTGGTTACCATGGCTTTGTAGTATATTTTGAAATCAAGTAGTGCCATGCCTTTGTTCTTTTTTTTTTTTCTCTCAAAACAACTTCAGCTATTCAGGAATTTATTTTTAGTGTCATGCAAATTTTGGGGATTTTTTTTCCAGTTCTGCAAAGAATGTCAATGATACTTTAATGGGTTTGCAAGGGATCAGCAGATGGCTTTAGATGGTGTGAAGACTTTAACAATACTGATTCAGCCAATCCATGAGAATGGGGCTCCATTTTCTTTGCTGTGTGTGCTTGTTAATTTCTTTCATCAAGATTTTATAGTTTTGTCATACATACCTTTAGCCTCTTTGAGTCCTAGGTATCTGTGTAACTAGTATGAATGGGACTGCATTTTGATTTCTGTTTCTTTCTCTTGTTTGTTTGTTTGTTTGTTTTTTGTTTTGTTTTTTGTTTTTTTCGAGACAGGGTTTCTCTGTATTGTTTTGGATCCTAGCCTGGAACTCACTCTGTAGACTACGCTGGCCTTGAACTCACAGAGATCCACCTGCCTCTGCCTCCTGAACTCTGGGATTAAAGCCGTGAGCCTTTTTCTTTTTTAATATACAGCATATAGCACCACTACTGATTTTTCTATGGTTATTTTGTGTCCTGAAACTTTGCTAAATTCATGTCTTCTTTCTAATAGATTTTGGTTGCATCTTCAGATTTTTATATATATCAAATCACATGGTATGTAAAACGTGGCAATTTGACATTTTTTTCCAGCTCAGATACCCTGCATGAATTTCTCTTGCTTGATGGCTCTGACTGATATCATATTGAATACAAGTGGAAACACACACATCCTTTCTCTGGTCCAAGTGTTAGAAAGCTTTCTGCTTTCCCCACTCAGTCTGATGCTCTTTGTGGGCTTATCCTATGAAGTGTGTTCTTCGTAAGTTTTATTTCCTCAGATTTTTTTTTTAAATCATGAAGGGATATTTGAATTTTCTCAAGTGACTTTTCTACATCTGTTTACATGTCTGTAAACATTAACATACATGCTAAACTTTTCTGAGCAGAGCATTGCCATAGGAAGGTAAAGACATCAGGAATTAAAAAAAAAAAAAAAAGGAAGGGCTCTATACTGTTGGAGCTTCTAGTATGCTCCATGTATATCCATGTCACCTTCATCCAATGAATGAGGAACTCTGGAGCTCAGAGAAATGGAACTACCTTGCCCAAGCTCTTGTAGCTCCAAAGTACTCAACTTCTTTCATCTGTTTGACCCTACAGTCTTTGCCCTAAGTGCTGTAACACACAGTTTCTCTGGTCATGTACTGAGTGCTTAGGGTACTCTCCAGGGAATATGAGCAGATACACAACTGGGCTTTAAAAATCCATGTCGTGCTGGGCACAGTATAAGCTGGCACACCTGAAAAGGACTTAGCTCTCCAGTGCTATTCATAACACCAGTACTCACATGCAGTGATCCTTGCTATATCACCTGCAATGATCCTTGCTATATCAAGCCTCTCAGTGTTAAGTGTGAAAACTACAATTGTCAAGTTGAGCCTCTTACAAGACCCACACTCCTCGTGCAGCAGACCATTCTTCTTACACAACTCTCACCCCCATCTTCCCTCCACCATTGGTAAAATTACAATCATTAATCTCAATGAAGAGAAATATCAGACTCTGATTCCCTTGCCATGGGTCCCCATTATTCATACTTTAAATATCGGGTAGCACTAGATGACAACAAGTGTAGAAATAAATTACCAGGAGAGGGAAGGATCAGAGCGATGGGCACTGTTGTTTTATTTTTTCCTACCTGAGGCCACACTTGAAAGACTTACCTACCTGTTGCCTTGCAGAGTCAAGATCTTATGCAGACTTGACTCTCTCACTCTCCACAAAGAGAACTGATTCCCTGCCATTAGCCTTAGTGGTGGTGTGCATTTGTGCATCTTGCTTCTACCAAGAGCATCTTATTGGACTTTCTCTCATGGTCAACGTTCTCATACCCTTCAAAGACCCATGGAAATCTGCTCCCTGATTCCTCTGGCCAGAGGGACCTGCCAAATGTGTCTTGTGGGTAATTCTGCCCAGCTCTCCCAGATTCTTGGCTTACAGGCTTTCTGGATGAGTAAGAAGCAGCTCTTCTCTTTGCAGAGCTGTGTAGTCCTAGGCAGTTCAGTCAGTACACTCCCAGCCAGCTATATTTGACAACCTATTGTCAGGAGTTGGGGGAGGGGTATGAGGAGGACAAACAAGTGTGAGATCAAAGAAATGCCTTTACACTTGGGTTTTTGTGCACAAACCAGCTCCACCTGGCTAATCACAACAGTGTGCATTCTTGGTTGAGGCACCTTTGATAAATGTGATATAACAGAAACATTTTGTCATTCAACCAGATTGCACAGTGTAATTGGAGTGTCTGTTGCTAAGATGGCTGGGAGCAGCCTTGGCAATGGTGTAAAGAGCCAGGGTCTCTGTGCTCTCAAATCAGGGTTATTGATCTCAGTAATACTATACCATAATCTAGTTGTGTGCCTCAGTTTTCTCCTTCATAAAATTAGAATCACACACACACACACACACACACACACACAGAGAGAGAGAGAGAGAGAGAGAGAGAGAGAGAGAGAGAAGTGAGAGACTCTGGGAAATGATATTAGTATTCAGCAGTCATCCTCCTGCCCAATGCGTATCTGAGGTCAGTTTTACACATTCTCATTGTCTAGACGTGGGACGAAATACTATTTTAAAGCAGTGAAGTCAACTGTGGACCCTTTGTCACCACAGATCTGCCCCCATCCCCCATGATACTACAGCACTTCTAGTAGTATTTCCAATCCAGAATCCTTTGGGAAGGCTACAAGGGTCTATAAAACCAAGCCACCAAGAGACACAACTAAAGAGACTGCAATCCAAAGGAAAGAACAGACACCTCCCTCAAGGGCAGAAGAGCATGGGGGTTCAATATGACATCTCTAAGTTCACTGCTTTCTCCCACCAATTAGAGCTTCTGAAGACAATAAAAGAGCATTTGTTTTGTTTTTTTAATTTTTTAACTTTAATTAGAAAGACTATTGTACATGTCAATCCCAGGTCCCTCTCCCTCCCCTCCTCCCCTCCCCCCCCAACTAACACCCTACCTATCCCATAGCCTTTCTGCTCCCCAGGGAGGGTGAGGCCTTCCGTAGGGGGTCTTCAGAGTCTATCATATCCTTTGGGATAGGCCCACAGCCTTGTGTCTAGGCTCAGGGAGTATCCCTCCATGTGGGATGGGCTCCCAAAGTCCATTCCTATGCTAGAAATAAGTACTGATCCACTACAAGGGACCCCATAGATTTCTGAGGTCTCCTCACTGACACCCACATTCAGGGGGTCTGGATAAGTCCCATGCTGGTTTCCCAGCTATCAGTCTGGGGACCAAGAGCTCTCCCTTGTTCAGGTCAACTGTTTCTGTGGTTTTCACCAGTCTGGTATGAACCCCTTTGCTCATCAGTCCTCCTTTTCTCTGCAACTAGAATAAGAGTGCATTTGTTACTTTTCTTGTTGCTATGGGGAAAAAAATACCTGACAAAAGCAATGTAAGGGAGAAAGGGTTATTTTGCTTCACGCGAGTCAGGAAGAAGAAAGAGACCACTGCTGGTGTTCTGCTTCGTTTCTCCTTTGTCATTCAGTCCAAAACTCCATTCATTGAGATAGTATTACTTGTAGCTTAGGTGAGGCTTCTCTGCTCAGTCAAACCTTTCTGCAAACAGCCTTGTAGTCACACACAGAGTGTATCTCCATGGCGATTCTGAATCCCATCAAGTTAAGAACCAAGGTGAACCATCATAACCTCCAAAGACTGGGAGGAGAACTAAAAGAGTTAATAATACTACTTGCTGCATGGCAAATGCTAACACCAACTGTAGCTGACAGTGTTAACTATTACCTACTCAGCAAACAAGATAGTCCAAGAAAAATGAAGTAGGAAATAGTCTTTGGCCAGGAAGTCCCTAAGATTTGAGGATAAGGAGAAAGAGTAAATACGAATATGCCCTGACATAAATTAGCAATCAAAACTAACCTGGGTCTATTTCATTTGACGTTATGCTTTGGCTCCGTGTGTCTTAAGTGTAAAATGTCTTTTGCAAGTTCATACATTTGAACACCTGGTCCCGAAATGATGGCATCGTTTTTGGAAGGTTGTGAATCCTTTAGGAAGTGGGGTGTGGCTGGTGGAAATGAGTCACTAGTGTCAGTCCTTAAGAGTTACAGCCTGGCCCTTCCAGCTTCCAGTAAGTTTTCTGCTCCCTAATCTGCCAAGATGTGAATAAGTTGTGTCTCAAGCTCTGTCACTATGGATAAAGTTGCTCTGGCTGCCACGCTGTTCCCAACTATGGTGGACTAGAAAGTGCCCTCTCAATCTATGCACTGAAGTAGTAAATCCTCCCTTCTCCTTAAGTTCCTTCTGGCAGGGATTTTGTCATAGCAATGAGAAAATGATTAATATAGAAGGTGTTTGGTTTGTCTTGGGATTTCTGTTCAGCAACTGGTATCTTTTATTCAGTCTTAGTTGCCAGTGGGGTAGTGGGTATGATGGGGGAGCTAGATGGAGGTGTCAAAAATGAGCAACATAAAAAAATTAACATTAGGAAATGCTTTCAAGTTTATATGGCATATTTATACCCAACAGCTCATTTGCCCCTCAAAGCAATGCATGGAGATGGGCCAGATGAGAACTTCACACACAGCTTAGCACACACAGATGGAGAGAGTGATACTGCAAGGAATAAGGAAAGAAGATAAGGAAAATGGAGATTATGGAACAGTTATTATATAACATGCCTTATTTAAAAGGTTGTCTGTTAAGTGGCTACCTGAGCTACATGCCAAAGAGACAGAGCTAAATAAATGGCATTTTCTACACAGGGAAGCTGTGTTCCCTATAATGGATAACTACAGACAGGAGACTAGCCATTGTCTTTGGATGATGGGATGCACAGGGTCAATTAAACTCATCAAGGGGGCTCAGGAAGGACATAACAGATAACCTGCCAAAGCCTGAGTCAGAGTTAGCCAGAAGTGCAGAGAGGTGGAAAGAAGATTCTCAGACATCATAAGAAGCTAAACACAGGGCAGAAGGGCAACTGTGGTTGCCATGTGGAGATCAGAATCTGTTCAGGATCTCTGGAGCCGGGGTGAGAGCCAGGGCAAGGAAAAGCAGATCATGACATAGACAAATGGATGGACTTAGGTTCTGGTCATTCTGAGTCCTGCAGGTCAATCTAAAGAGGTGAGATATTTTCCTGTGGGTGATGGGGCACCTTAGATCATCCTGGCAGCTATGTGGAAGATGGGAAAGGAGCAATGAAAAGAATTCAAGCTGAAGGCAGGGAGACCAGTGTACAGGCCAATGCAAAGGTCTAAGGAAATGCTAACAAAAGCCCGAGCAGGGCAATGGCCACAGAAATGGAAAACCCGAGTTGTTTTCAGAAATTGGTAGCTGCATACATATAGAAAGAGGAACCCTTGGCAGTTCTAAGGCTCCTACTGACTTACAGACAATGTCACCTTGGCAGGCAGCGATTAGATAGAGATTGAAAATATAATGGTTGAAGATTTCACACAGCAAACCTCTAAAGACTCAAAAGACAGAGTTTTGAGTTGTTAAATACTGCTTACTTTTTAGATTTTATTATTGAAAAAACTTCTTTTGGATTAAAAAGTACCCACTCCTGGAGATCCACAGGCTCTATAAATTCCTAGTCAGCTTCTTCAGATTTACGACATGTTTTTAAAATGTGAGAGAGGGAAAAAAAAATCACAGGTGAGGGGAGAATGACATTTTGTGCCAATCACTTTACAAACAACCTGACTTTGCTGATGGGAAAATAGACCTTGAAAAGCCCGATTCATCAATAGAGCAGAGGTCAGACTCCAGTAAATAAAAGAAAATTGCTATAATTGCTGATAAAATGCAGCTTTTGTCATTTCATTTATGCATTTCAATTGCAATTAGATTAACAAGGATTTCAAGGGGGAGAAATTTCCATTGCAAACTACTTTTCAGATTGAACAGGCAGGGAGTTTCCAAAATAGCTCAAAATCTACAAGCAAGGGCCCAGAGGGACAGGCAGGGCCAGGTCGTTATTTCCATAATCTTCAAGTCACATCTCCAGTGGAGAGGTTTCCTGGGGTGCTAGGAGGAGAAGGAGCCTATCAACTTAATTGTGACACAAGCAATAAGTGGGTACACTGCCTGTAGGAAACTTAAAGGCAGCAAAAAAACCCAAAAAGTCAGAGTGCTAAACTGTCCACATATTCAGGCTATTCTAAACATTCTCAAGGATTTAAGATTCTTCCCAGGGACCCTCTCCTGCCATAGTCTGTCCTTGTGAAGTCAGTCTTTCTAAACCCAAGAGTGTTTAGGTCAGCGGAGGCTACAGTGTTTGATAGACACCATTCCATCATTTATGCACTCACCACATCAGCAGACATTTAAATGTCCCCCTTCTCTTTGTCATTATCCTACCAGGTAGCAAATTTTATGAGAATCCCAGGGTCCAGAAAAGTGAACAGACTAACTGAAAAGAAAAATCCAGATCACAGACAGAATCATAGAGTTTGAATCCTAGACTACTTGAATTTCATAACCTATGATTTTTCCATCTCATCAGTTCACCAACCATAGCTGGTCCTACGCATGGCTTGTCCTTTGTTTCAGGGTGCCATACTGCAGATTGCACTTGACTCTACCAGGCTTCCTTCAGGATGGGCTAGGTTGAAAAGTGGTAAGAGAGGCTTATTTAGGATCCCAAAATAATAATAAAAAAACAGACATGCATGCATTTCTCTCAAATTAGTATTTTGGTCTCCACACTTATAATGGGGAGAAGGTATTTCTATGCCAATGAAAGAAGGGAATTAAGAAGAACAGCACGGGGGGGGGGTTCATTTTCCAGTGCATTGAGATTTGGCAACATGATCCACATTTATGGTAGGCTCACAAGCAGAGATAAATTTTATCAATCTTCTAGGTATTTCTCAATCCAAACAAGTTGACAACTAGATTTAACCACCACACACCATCTGTAACATCCTATAACTTGGAGCTGAGTGAGGTTGATTGCAATGTCTGATTTATCAGCTAACCGTCCTCTGCTCAAAGTATGTTGCAGTTAGCATGCTATGAGTTCTACCACCCCTTCCTGTGGTCTTAATGTAGGTATGTATCACCTTTTGTTGTTGTTATTGTTGTTTTGGATCTCCTTCTGTCCCCAGTCTCCACCATTGCCTACAGGTTTCCCTTGGCAAAACTTCCTGGGGTCTCCTCTTCAACTTGGGTTTCAACCTCATAGTTTCACACAAATTACCTGCAGGGGCTTCCTTCAGGGACCCTATTCTGCAATGCATTGCCTACTTGTCAAGATTTTCCTTTAAGATCTTGTTGCCTGCCTTCATGACTCTATAATGCATGCATCCTGCATTTTGGGTAGGCACAAAATCAGTATCAAATGGACAGGGTCAAGTTCTGCCAACAGTGTGAACCATAGCCTCCTCTGCTTGGAAATTGGCTGAAGCTGCCTCTGAGAGCCTGAGTTTAAACCTAGGGAAAGACTTCCCTAGGTAACTGAGAAAAAAAAGTAAAATATCCCAAAGAAACTTTCTTTTAAAGGGAAATCTTCAAAGTGAGTTTTACATGCTGGAGTCTTCTGTGGGTGGCGTCTCACCAATTCCTAAAGTGACCTTAAGGAAACTTACCTATTATTTTAGTGCTTAGATGCCATTTAATAATGCTAATCGTTCTAATAATCAAAGCCTCTTTGTCTGCCTGTTTTAGTGTGTGTGTGTGTGTGTGTGTGTGTGTGTGTGTGTGTGTTCCCTTTCTGATTAACCTTCATATTTTCACATCTTCCCATTCTCTCAATGTTATTAATTTTCATTGTAAGCCTAGCAAAAACCATCCAGCAGCTTTAATGTTACACTGCCTTGCAATTCCTTCAGTCTTATAAGGTGAACCATTATCTTTGACTTAGGCCTCACTCAAATTATCAGGACACTAGGAAAATGAAGACAAATTCTTTGCTATGCTGTAATTCAAGTGATCCTTACTCCAATATCCAGTGGAGTGCTTATTCCCATCAGAAACCTCACCAATGCAGTCTTTGCTAGCTACAAGGCTTTTGCCATTCTGGTCTTCCAAATCCCTGTAAGTATGTTCATCTATTCTCTAGTTATGACATTCTAGGGCCTCTCTAGTCCATATCTCCAGACTCTTACAAACTCCTCCTCCAAATCTGTTCCAAAGGCCTGAGAACCACATAGACATGTTTAGTCACAGAAATGACTCCACTGTCATATAAATTTTCTATATTAATTACTTTTATTCACCATGACCAAAACCACACAAGGGAGGAAAGGTTCATTAGGACACAGTTTCAGCAGGATTCAATCCATCAGTACAACAAGTTTTACATACTTGGACAGACATCTTGACTATGAAATCCTATGACATAAGACAGTTGTGCATATCTCAGGAGCCCACGCAGCAAAGAACAAAACAGAATTAAGGACCAGGTAT
The DNA here is from genome assembly GCF_003668045.3 of Cricetulus griseus. NCBI lineage: Eukaryota > Metazoa > Chordata > Mammalia > Rodentia > Cricetidae > Cricetulus > Cricetulus griseus. Next base: position 103,324,608 of record NC_048596.1, on the reverse strand, counting down.
AGTTTCAAAGCACTACCCTTAGTGAACTACTTCCTACAGTTAGGACCCATTTCCCAAAGGTCTTACACACTTCCCAAACAGCACCTCCATCTAGAAATAAACATTCAAAGTGCATGCCTGTGGGGGACATTTCCTATTCGAATCATACCAACTACGTAAGAGAACAATTACAAATCTATGGAAATGGCCACAGATGTATAAAGCTGCAATTTGCAAAATAACATTAAACAGACATGCCAGTGCTTAAATAAAGACAAGGCTATTGTATAATAATGAAACTCGGTTGTTATTAATTTAGACTAAGATTCTGTAAATTGAAGTAATAGCTATGATTTTTAAATGACTCCGAGGAAAGACTTGAAAACAAATGGTATAAAAATTAGGATCTAATCAAAAGAGTGTATTATAAACATGTATCTATATCTATTGTCAAATAATGTACAAATTTAGAGTAAAGTATGTATGATATATATGTGTGTGTATGTTATATGCACACATATATGCATGTATATAAAAATAGCAAAATTAAGCCATGCCATATCAGTCATGCATGTCAGTAAACATTAAATGTTAATGGACTAAACTTAAGACTAAAACACACAATGTTTTTTATGGTACACTGTATATTTCCCATAAGAGACTCAAAGGCTGAAAGTGAAAGAATTCTAAAATATGTATACAAACAACCACCTTTAGTTTCAATAATGTATAGAAAACTACAGATAGAGAAAAAAAACTTGCCCAATACAATAAATTAACTATACCTATACTGGATTTCCCACTCAATGGTAGTAAATGATTCTTCTCGAGTTCATATGAAGCAGTTTCCATACATTAGGTTATAAAACAAGTCACTAGAAACTTTAAAAAATTGACATATACAGCTATCACAATGGGATAAATTTACACAAAAAGGATGAAATTAATATGGAATATTCACAGAACCCCCAAGGTAAATTAGAAAATGCTTTGAGATAGATGGAAGTGAAAGCACAACACACTAAAACAGAACAGGACATAGTAAAAACAGTGATCAAATTAAAACTCATCTATTTAAATGCCTACATTAAAAAAATAAGAAAAATCTCAAGTAAGTAATCCTTGAAGAGCAGGTGAAAGAAGATACAACTCTACCCAAAGCTACCAGAAGGGAGGAAATATTTAAGATGAAAACAGAGATAAAATACAAAATGAAAATATATTATGTATTATCAATGAAACAAAATAATGTTTCATTGCGAATATCAACAAAATTGGCAGATCTCTAGCTGTGCTGAGAAAAGAGAAAACTGAAATTACTAAAATAAGATTTAAAATTATGAACATTATTACCAATTCTACAAACAAAATAAGGATTACAAAAGAATATTACAAATTTCTGTATGTTGATAACCTACCTGAAATAGCCACATGCAAAGAAGCAAAAGTGACAAAAAGAGGAAATGGAGTGTGCGGATAGACCTGCAAGTAAGTGTGATCAACAATCAAAAAACTGGAAAGACAAAGCTGTCCACTCTCTCCATACCTCTTCAATATTGTCCTTGAAGTTCTAGCTAGAGCAATAAGACAACAAAAGGAGACCAAGGGAATACAAATCGGAAAGGAAGAAGTCAAACTCTTACTATTTGCAGATGATGTGATAGTCTACATAAGTGACCCGAAAAACTCAACCAGGGAACTCCTACAGCTGATAAACACCTTCAGCAAATGGGCAGGATACAAGATTAACTCAAAATAATCTGTAGCCCTACTATATACGGATGACACTTTGGTGGAGAAAGAAATCAGAGAAACATCACCCTTTACAATTGCCACAAACAACATAAAATACCTTGGAGTAACACTAACCAAAAAAGTGAAAGACCTGTACCATAAGAATTTTGAGTCTCTAAAGAAAGAAATTAAAGAAGATACCATAAAATGGAAAGATCTCCCATGCTCTTGGATAGGCAGGATCAACATAGTAAAAATGGCAATCTTGCCAAAAGCAATCTACAGATTCAATGCAATCCCCATCAAAATCCCAACACAATTCTTCACTGACCTTGAAAGAACAATTCTCAACTTTACATGGAGAAACAAAAGACCCATGATAGCCAAAACAACCCTGTACAATAGAGGAACTTCTGGAGGCATCACCATCCCTGACTTCAAGCTGTATTACAGAGCTAAAGTCCTGAAAAAAGGCTTGATATTAGCACAAAAATACAGAGGTAGACCAATGGAATAGAGTTGAAAACCCTGATATTAACTCACACACCTACAAACACCTAATTTTTGACAAACAATCCAAATGTATACGCTGGAACAAAGAGAACATCTTCAACAAATGGTGCTGGCCTAACTGGTTGCAAACATGTAGAAGAATACAGATAAATCCAAGCCTTTAGCCCTGCACAAAACTTAAGTCAAAATGGATAAAAGGCCTGAACATAAACCCAGCCACACTGAACCTATTAGAAGATAAAGTGGGAAATACCCTTGAATTAATTGGTACAGGAGACTGCTTCCTGAACATAACACCAGTAGCACAGACACTGAGATCAACAATTAATAAATGGGACCTCCTGAAACTGAGAAGCTTCTGTAAGGCAAAGGACACAGTCAGCAAGACAAAATGACAGCCCACAGACTGGGAAAAGATATTCACCAACCCCACATCTGACAGAGGGCTGATCTCCAAAATATACAAAGAACTCAAGAAGCTAGTCTCCAAAACACTAAACAATCCAATTAAAAAGTGGGGTACAGAACTAAATAGACAATTCTCAATAGAGGAATCTAAAACAGCTGAAAGACACATAAGAAAGTGTTCAACATCTTTAGCCATCAGGGAAATGCAAATCAAAACAACTCTGAGATACCATCTTACTCCTGTCAGAATGGCCAAAATCAAAAACACCTATGACAGTTCATGTTGGAGAGGATGTGGAGAAAGAGGAACACTCCTCCACTGCTGGTGGGAGTGCCAACTTGAACATCCACTTTGGAAATCAGTATGGCGACTCCTCAAGAAAATGGGAATGAGTCTACCACAAGATCCAGCAATTCCACTCCTAGGCATATACCCAAAAGAAGAACATACATACAACAAAGACATCTGTTCAACAATGTTCGTAGCAGCCCTATTTGTAATAGCCAGAAACTGGAAGCAGCCTAGCTGCCCCTCAACTGTAGAATGGATAGAGAAAATGTGGTACATTTACACAATGGAGTACTACTCAGCAGAAAAAAACAAAGGAATCTTGAAATTTTCAGGAAAATTGATAGAACTAGAAGATACCATTCTGAGCGAGGTAACCCAATCACAAAAAGACAAACATGATATGTACTCACTCATATGTGGATTTTAGACATAGAGTAAGGGATTACCAGCCTACTATCCACACTGCCAGAGAAACTAGTAAACAAGGAGGACCCTAAAAGAGACAAACTTTGTCCCCTGGAGAAGGGGAAAGGGTCACCATCCCCTGAGCAAATTGAGAACATGGGAAGAGGGGGGAGGAACCTAAGAGAGTGAGAAGGGAAGAAAAGGAAGGATGCAGAGGTCATGAGGGAGCAGAGAGGTTGAGTCAGGTGTAAATTAGAAGAAAGGATATGTGATAGGTAGGGTTTTAGTTGGGGGGGTGGTAGGGGAGGGAAGGAGGGAGAAGGGAACTGGGATCGTCATGTAATTCAATCTTGTTTGTAATTTTAAAAAAAAGTAAAAAAAAAAAAAAAAACTGCAAAGAGACTTTGGCATGATAGCAGACACCTGGAAACCCTGATTGGGGAGACAGAGACAGGAGAAACATGAATTTAGTTTTAGCCTAGGCAATATAGTAAGTTCAAGCAAGTCTAGGATACTTAGCTGGATCCTGTGTGTAGATGGGAGTTCCTGTGTGTAGATGGGGGGAAGCCATCTACTTCACTAGAGAATTATGTCAAACATCTAAGTATGAATTAACACCAGTCTTTCTCAAAATCTTTCAAAATTAATGGAGCAGGCTATGGGATGTAATCAGAGGATAAAGTGCTTGCTGAATAGCCTGGCATGGTAGTGCACATCTTTAATCCCAGCACTTGTGATGCAGAAGCATGCAGAGAGCTGAGTTCAAGGCCAGCCTGGTCTACGAAATCCAGGACAGTTTGCGCAAAGTAGAGAGAACCTATCTGGAAACAAACAAACAAAAGTGCTTGCTGAACAAGTGTGGGAACATGAGTTTAAATGCTAAGAAACTATATAAAGCAGGAGAATTGGTCTATGATTCCAGGATTCCTACAGTGAGATAGGAAGTAAGGACAGGAGAATCTTCCCAACCTAGTGAGCCAAGTAGCCTCGAATATATAGCAGAGTCTTAAAATAGACCCTTCCTCAAATAGATTATCCCCAACAACCAACATTGTCCTCTGACCTATGTAAGTATGCCATGGAATATATGTGCTTTCACTCACACACATAAATGTGGAAACACACATAACATCTATCATAAACATAGGCAATCAATGTAAAATAATCTTAAAAGAAAACAAGTAGAGGAGGGAACATCTTTGTTAAAATAAAAAGCACTTATTATAAAAGTATAGCTAGAATCCTAAATAATGGTAAACAATCACACACCATCTCACAAGATTATGTACATTTTCACCTGTTCAATATAATATAGTATCAGGTAAGAACCAGGTTTAAAAGGTACCCAGGTAGTAAAGGAATTAGTCAAGTCATACCTTTTTGTAGATAACATCTTATAGAACATTCTGAAGAGACTACTTTAAAAACATTTATAACAAATGATTTCAGCAAGATTGCAGGATATAAGATCAATATACAAAAATCAATTGCCATTTTCATACAACTTGCCATAAACAATGAGTTCACGCTCCATCCCAAAATTAGATTAAGAAAGCAATTCCATTTAGAAGGCCGTAAAAAATAACAAAATGCATGGGAATGCATTTAGCAAAATGCACACTCTGAAAATCACAAAATTTTTGCTGAAAGAAACCTAAGTAGATGGAAATACATCCCACATCCATGGATCAGAAGACAATTTTGTTAGAATATTTCCCCTAAATTGATCTAGAAACCAACGAGCAGATCGTAAAAATGTGTGTGCATGCAACTAAGACTACCCAAAATAAAAGAAAAAGAAAATAAGAACTCACACTCCCCGATGTCAAAACTTACCACAAAGAAATAACAATCAAGAGTGTGGACCTTTTCATTTATAGAGCATACATCAATGAGTTAAAACTGAGTGTCAGAAATGAACCATGAATTCAAAATCAGTGAATTTTCAGCAAGAGTACTAAACTCATTTAACATAGGGGAAAATATATCTTTTGGGTGATGCTGGAACTACTGGATTAACACATGGAATTATTTTTAAATGTGGACATTTACTTAAAGGAAATTAATGCAATATCCTTATGATACCTGATTGCCAATGCACACTTAAATGTGGTAAGCCAAACACAGGGAACAGAGATAGAAATAGATGACTTTGACTTAATCAATATTAAGGGACACCAGAAAGTGATATCACTACCTGCAGAATGGGAGAAACTATTTGCAAATCAAAAACTTAGTAAGCATTTAGTATCTAGAACTTATAAGAAATAACAAAATGATGCCAGGCGGCAGCACACACGCCTTTAATCCCAGCACTCCAGAGGCAGAGGCAGGCAGATCTCTGTGAGTTCGAGACCAGCCTGGTTTACAAGAGCTAGTTCCAGGACAACCTCCAAAGCCACAGAGAAACCCTGTCTCAAAAGAAAAAAAAAAAAAAAGAAATAAAAAATGATTTAATTTGTACAATGTGGAATGGGCTTCATATACATTTCACCAAAGAAAGTATGCAAGTGGCAGAAAAATGACATGAAAAGCTCAACATCATTATTCATCAGGGAAATGCAAATCACGGCTATGATGAGCTTGTGGGCTGCATGCTCAATAGAACACTCATTATTATTAAAGAGCAAATGGAAATAAAAAAGATTCTAAAAAAAGAGAAAAGTGGAAAATAAGTTCTGGAGATGGGGAGAATGGGATACATTGCAGATAAGGATATGAAATAGATTACGCATTCTAGAAAACAGCTTGATGGTTTAACCTGATGGCCATTTCATTATTATTAATAATAGCCATTCATCCAAATGATTAACAATTGATGAATAAACACAATATTGCCTATATTCCTTGTGTATACAAGGCAATGTGTAGTATCTAACCATAAAAATTAGTGAAATACTGGTACATTTTATAGTGTGTATGAACCTTGAAAACATGGGAAGGGGAAGACAGCAGGGACGAATGATGATTTAAAGACAACACATTGTATAATTACAAACATCAAGAGTAGGCAAGTATATAATGACAGAAAGACTACTAGTTGCTAGAGGATATGGTGGGGTAGAATGGATGCTGAATGGATATGGGTTTGACTCCAGGACCACAGAAATCAGATATGGTGGTGCTCACCTGTAATTCCAGCACTCAAGAGATGGAGGAAGAGGGGTTCAACAGTTTAAATGAACAACATTATGAGCAAACTAAAAGCCATTGATTCTTCCACTGTTGCAGGGTTAAAGTGGGCTGAGAATTTAGCTCAATAGTAGAGGGCCCATATGTATAATGAGACCAGAATGAATCAAAAGCGAGTGGGGCGTGAAGGGTTACACTCTGGCCCTGGACACATGGGGAAGGGCCCAGGACCAGCACAGGAAGATTTGGTGGACGTTGCAGAGCCCCCATTGAGGGCCCTACCCTGCCTGGGGAGTGGTGGGTGGATGGGGTGGGGGATAGGCTGGGGGTGGGGAGGAGGGATGGGGGTGAGGAGAGGGAGAGGGAGGAGGGACTTACATGTGAAACAAGCTTGTTCCCTAACTAGAACTAATCAATAAATAAATAAAAGCGAGTGGGGATAGGTAGGCAGGCAGGAAGGAAGGAAAGAAGGGAGGAAGGAAGAAAAGATTGAGGATGTAGCTCAGTTGGCACTTGCCTAGCACACACAAAGCTGTGGGTTTGACTCCAGGACCACAGAAATCAGATATGGTGGTGCTCACCTGTAATTCCAGCACTCAAGAGATGGAGGAAGAGGGGTTCAACAGTTCAGATGAGCCTCTGCTCCACAGTGAGTTGACGGCCACCATGGAATAGATGAGGCTCTGTCTCAATATGGGGAAAGTAAAAAGGAGAAGAAATAAATATGCTAGTGCAAATGATGGGGAGAGACATACCCTTCAAGGAACAGACAGGGAAGTTACAAGTGTATGATATACATGCTTAAATTGGATAAAATGTGCCCCCAAAAGCATAATAAATTAAAAACCAAGGAGAGGAAAACAAAATACCTGGAAGAAACAAATTTAAATTTCTGTACATTTCAAAAACACCAATAATTAAATTTTAAAGCAAAACAGACTAACAGAGTAGTAGCAACAAATTGGGCAAATTCCTATGCATATATGAATGTTTGTGTAAACAAATATAAATTGTGTGTGTCTCATTAATAAATAAAAATCAACCACACAGAAAGTCTAAAAATTTGGATAGAATAAGAAATAAAACATGACCTCAGTCTTAATGCTGGGGACTCAGCATTGGATTGAACCAAACCCTCTGAATGTGGGTGCCAGTTAGGAGGCCTGGGCAGTCTATGGAACCTCTAATAGTGGAACCAGTGTTTATCCCTAGAGCACAAATGGACTTTTGGATCCCATTCCCTATGGAGGGATAATATTGCAGCCCAGATATACAGAGGAGGGCCTAGGCCCTCCTCCAAATGATGTGACAGACTTTGATGATTTCCCCAATGGAAGGCCTCATTGTCACTGGGGAGCAAGTGGGGGGTGGGTTGGGGGTTGGTAGGGAACATGGGAGGATGGAAGGGAGGGGGGATGGGGGAATTGATATGTAAAATAATTGTTTCAAAAAAAAAAGGGAAATAAAAGATGGCGTTTTCTTGCCAAAAAATTCAATCCCTAGCAATTAAAATGAAGCATTGGGTCTAAAATATTTTCAGTCTCTTCAAATTGTTATTTCAATAACAACACTTTAGCAATATACAGCATACATCCTAATACATTGTGTATATAAGCACATAATATTGCAATCTGAGTAAGAATTTAACTACATGTATCAAGAGCCATACCTAGCATTAAAAAAATAAATAAATAAATAAGAGGGAGTAGACATGGGCCAAAATAAAAAAGATTGCTTTCACTGCAACGATAGTCTTAAAAGTATTCATGCACATTGAGAAACATTTCAAAAGTGAGTGTTAAAAAGCAAAACAATCAACCCAAATCTGATCTTGTGGTAATAACCATCATTAAAAACAAGGTGACATTTCTTTCTGTTTCTGGAGCTATAGACAGAAATGGGTAGGTGGGGTTGTGCAGAAAGCACTGCATAAATGGAAACAGCTTGGGGCAGAGTCCCTCATAATGCTGTAACTAGCAAAACAACCTATTTTTTGTATATTTATACATTGAAAACACATAGAAATTGGCATTAAACTGGAGGATTAGTAAACTTTAGACAGATGATTTTTCATCATTTATACAACAATCCTTTTAAAAACACTGTTATGTTTACAAGACTGTTTCAAAAGCATGGTACCTCAAGTGTCTTGGAACAACAGCCTCTCATTGTCTCGGAGTTCTCAGGGTCAGGCATGGGATGGGAAGCTGTAATGAATGTCTGTAATTTCAGTTCTTGAGCAGGAAGATGAGAAATTCAAGGTCATCCGTTGCTACATAGTGAGTTCTTGGACAGCCAAGGATACATCAGACCTTATCTTAGAAATCAAAAGGTAAAACTAAAACAAACAACAACAACAAAAGGGCTTTGTTGTTGTTGTTTCAACTTTGCAGTTTGGGGACTAGAGTTAGGGTGTCAGTGGTGACATCCTTTCTCCTCCAGTTCCTGACAGCCTCAGAGGTCATCTCAACCATCGCTGTCTTCTCCCTATGTTCAAGTCTGTGTCCAACTTTCCCCTTGCTTGTAAGGGCTTATGATCTGCCCCATGACCTCATTTAAGTTCTGTAAAGACCCTATGTCCAAATGGGTCACATTCTGAGGTAATGGAGCCCAGGGCTCCAATTTATCTATTTTAGGAGGACAAAATTTAGTAACAAATATGCAAGTAAACAAGTCTCCTTCCAGGGAGATATCATTAAAAGATTTGAAAAGTGTGAGTCTGTGTTTTCTAATATGGTCTTAAACCGTATTGAATGATTTTTACTGTGAAAAATGGGAAAATTAGCACTTCTACAATTTTCCCTCTTCTGTCTTCTTTTTTCCCTCAAGGATTTTAGTAATTTTACTGTATTGATATTTATAATATTTAACTTCTATGGTGAAATAGTATATCATATAATTTTTCAACCATGGCTCTCTGTTTGTGGAGAGCATTTTATTTAAGAATATTTGTTTAAACATTTTTATTTGTTTGTTAAACTATTGAATACTAATCAACAGACTTTTACCAAGGCATTTGTACTGGTAGAATTTTATCCTCTTATAGTGAACTGTGCTGATATATTATTTGTAATTTATTAATTCTTGCCTGAGAATTCAGAAAGCAAAATCAGCCACAAGCTATAGAGATCAGACGATGGTGGTTCACACCTTTAATCCCGCCATTTGGGAGGTAGAGGTAGACTGATGTCTGTTAGTTCAAGGCCACACTGAGCTACAAGAAATCTATCCAGTCCTAAAGAGAAACAGCACACACAAAGATGATCTCAGCACTTGGGATCACATGTCTTTAATCCCAGGACTCATGAGAGGTATTTAAGACAGGAACAGGGTCTCAGAGCTGGCATTCTTCAGCCATACTGAAGATAGGAAGGTATAGAGTCTCTAGCCACCTTGAGGAGATCATAGCAGTCTGAGTGAATCTGAGGAGCAGTGGAGTCGGAGCAGTCTGAGGACCACCCTTTTGGTCTGAGCTGAGGTAAAGGTTAGAGCAAGTTGCCAGTCACTTTGCTTTTCTCATATTCAGCTTGAACCCCAATATCAGTCTCTGTGTCTTTTTACTTATTCATGTTACAGTGAACTTAATGTCATCATCAGCTAACATATTTTTTAAAACATAATATTCCCATAAGTTCTAACCTGTGGCCCATGGACCACATGCTCCTTGCTATAGTTAATAGATAATCAACTTGCCCCAACACAAAATCATAAGCTTGTTTAAACCTCACAAGGGTTGGACATGTAGCTCATGTGGTAGAATACTTGTCTAACATGGGTAACACCCTAGGCTCTACCCTCAGCACCAAGTAAACACACAAGCTGGGCATGGTAGCACACATCCATAATCTCAGTTTGTCTGTATTTCTACTTAAGAGATAGAAGCAGGATGATCAGAAGCCCAAGGTCATCCTTCATTACATGGTGAGTTCTTTGTTAGCTTGTCTCAAAAAAGAAAAAGTTGAAACAAACAAACAAAAGCAAATGAGTTTTTTTTTTTTTTTGTAATGTTTTATGACTTCATTGCATGGCTCTCCAGCACCAACTTGTTTTTAACAACATGATGTTCACAACGTCATAATGTTGTACAAGCCTATGTATCACTCATCTCTGTGTTCCCATACCTTGAAAACACACGTTGGACTTGTGTATAAAATATACTTAAGCTGACACAGCCACATCAGATCACACTCTCTCACTTGCTCCTGCAGACATTGTTCCAACATTGTCTCTTTGACTGTGTCTCCTCTACTCATGCTATTTATGATCCCAGTTGGCTTGCTTGCAACTGAATAGTTTTCTCTGGAAGTGCAATTGATGCTGACTTCTTATATTTTGTTTTCTGATATTTACTCTTTTGCTTTTGTATTTATTATTGTTGTTATTATTAGTGTATTTATTTCTGTGTGTGTGGTATGTGTGTTAAATGATGTGTAAATGAGTAGGTGGATATGTGGGTGTTGTATGATGTGTGGGTGTGTGAGTGAGTGGGTATGTAGGTGTGTGTTGTATGTGTATGTGAGTGGGTGGGTATGTGGGTGGGTGTTGTATGTTTTTGTGTGCTCGAGTGGGTGTGTCTGTAGGTAGGTGAGTGTGCATGTGCCATGACACATGTGGAGGTCAGAAGACAATATGAGGTACTTAGTTCTCTCCTTGTACCTTCTTAAGACCGAGCCTGTCAAGTTGCTTCTGCCCTGCTGCTGATAGATGGTCCAGTTCTCCCTGCCCCCCATCTCTCTGTAGGATTGCTGGAATTACAGATGCACACCACCACATGGGCTTTCTACATTGGTTCCAGGGAGCAAACTCAGCTTTTCAGGCTTATATAAAAAGCACTTTGACCAGCTAGACCATCTCTGGGCCTGAAGGATTTTTTTTTTCCTTTGTGTATCCACAATGAGTGGTCAGTCACAACAGTGCTTGGTGCCTGTGATGTTGCTCCCTAGCAACATCCCAGGCTCTGCGTTAGTAACTTCTGGTGTCAGGTGTGTTTGTGCAGAAGTCTGAAGTCAGCTTGACCTCTCTCATTGAACTCAGCCTATTGTTCCTTGTTTATTGCCAGAACCAGCATGTCTTCATTATTGGAACTTAGTAGGAACAGGCTATCATTCTTACCACCTCCTCTATTTCCCTGGAGTGTGATCAGCCCTTTCACTCTAGGGGACAGAAGGAAGATGTGTCTTCTATCCCACGTGTTGCTCCTCAACAGAGACAATGTGACCCTTGTTTTAAAGTGGCCCCTTCACTAAGAACCTTAGACTCTGTTCTTTACAGAAGCTTCCCTGTTATTACAGCAAGCCTTTTTACTATGACAGCAGTGCAATTTTCAGCTGCCTAATTTAGTTATCTTTTTGTTTGTAATTTGTTATTTCCATAATACTGTAGTTTTTCGCCAATTTTCTAAACACTGTGAATTCTGCTAATGCTGTGCTGAGTTGCTTGTCTCATTTCTTGTTGAACCTGTTTTCATGGAATTTAGGATGTTAATGTTCTTCTAGTACAATACAAAGCAGAAGTTTTCCATAGTCTTTGTGATGTGTGCATTGTAGGCAGAGTTTTTGTCAGGACCTTCAGTCAGCTCCCAAATAACCACACAGAGATATAGTATTAATTTTAAATTTTAAATGCCGGACCAATTGCTTAGGCTTGTTACTAACTAGCTCTTACAACTTAAATTAACCCATATTTCTTATCTATGCTCTGCCAGGTGGTAGCACTGTTTTCAGCACAGCATGATTATCTTGCTTCTCTTGGCACTCTGCCCTCTCCTCCCCATGCTCTCTTTTTGTCCACAAGTCCCACCTAACTTCTATTTGCCCAGTTACTGGCCAGTCAGCTCTTCTTAACCACTGAGAGCAATACATATTCAATGGCTACAAAAAGATGGCTCCACCCAAATGTATTTCTTCATAGTTGGATTTTCATTCATCTTTTGTAATTAATTTTCTTCTTCCCTCCTCTTTTTCTTCCTTTCTCTCCTTTCCCTCCCATGTCCCTTTCTTTCATGAGGATAGAATGGAGTGAGGACCACATTCACTTAGCCACTACATGGTTTCTTTGTTCTTTGCTTTCTGTTTCCTGGCTCCTTCTTGTAGTATCTGATATTTGTTTTTGTCCCTACTCTAAAATAATGACTATAATATGGCAAGACTAAAACCTTCTCAATAAATGAAGACATTACTTTCCAGTGTATAAAAAGCATAGATATAACATCTGAGAAATACGGTGAGCCAGGAGACAATCTGAGCTAGTGGAAGTGCCTTGGGGATAGAGTACAGGCTCTGCCCCTGGACGGTTTGCTCACATCTTCACATATGGGCTCACCTCTCCTCCATGTGGCTTCTAACCTGGTGTGGTTAGCTTAAAACACCACCAGCAGAGGCAGAATATTTCCTTGAAATTTATCACATGAAATGGAAACTCTTATTGATTGCTAGAAGATTTAGGGGAAGAGTAGAGATGAGCAGATTTTCAATTAGCTACTACTTATTTAGTCAAGAATTAGGATGGACTAATTGTGCAGCTGACATAGCTAAAGTTGTTCCATGTAATTATTTAAATGAGTGAAGAAGCAAAGAAGATCCAAGTTTTCAATAACAGAGGATTGCATAGATAAAGGAGAATAGATCTTTATGATTGAGCATTAGTTATGAAAATATGTTTGAATTCAAATGAGAAAATAAAGTTTGTACAACATATTAAACAGTAGATCAAACCATATGTACAGTATGATCTACTTATGCTTGCCTTACAAATCTAACCAAGCAGAATAAATCAGCCTGCACAGTTTGAAGTTCTAAAGTCCCCATAGTGTTGATGGTCATTACTCTGGGCAATTACTTCACCTCTTGACAGTTTGATTTCACCAAAGAGAAACTTTTTGGAGCATTGAAAACAAAGAAAATGTAAATGATCCCTTACTAGAACTTGAGCGATGGCTCAGTGTTTAAGATCACTTACCACTCTTCCTGGGGACCTGGGTTCAATTCCCATGTGTTGGCACACAACCACCTATAACTTCAGTTTGAGGGAATCTAATGCCTTATTTTGGCCTCCATGGGCACTGGACATACATGTGGCACACTGACATACATATAAGCAGAACATCCATATGCATAAAAATAAAATACATTTTGACTAAAAAAAGATAATTCCTTACAGGACAGATAGAAACCTAAGAAGTGGTGACTGGAAGACTTAATAGCAAGAAACTGAGAGCCCCACCTCTAAGATTTAAAACAAAAGAATCAAACTTGGGGGAACTGGAGAGGAAGAAGAAGGGTTCCAGTAGATGTGAGAGAAGGACAACAGGGGTGATGGGAGGTTCACGTGACAACAGTACCTATATACCTTTCTGAAAATATTAAAGAATGCATCTATAAAATCACAGTGAGATCCAAAACCGATATAAACTAACAAACAAACAGAACAAAGCACGATGCCCAGTCCTGGGGCTGGGTTCCCTGTGAAAGTGGTCATGGGACACAAACACAGTATCCTGCCGTCATCCAGTGTTACCTTGCAATTAGCTCAGCCCAGAAGATGACAGCTCCCGCTACATAGAAGTGAAGAGAAAGTGTTAAGAGATGAATGTGAGGGCAAATAGGCTCTAGCCAGAATAGTCTCTTTCCCATGAATCCCAACTCAGGGCCCATTGGAGAAATAACAGGCATACAGAAAGATCAGGGCAGGACTTGCCCAGGAAGGGATTAATAACTTTTCAGATTAGTGAGGTGCATCTTGGTAGGATTATCCGGCTGGAGACCAGGAGAGAGAGTTCAAGCAAAGGCTGATGATGACTCATAGTCAATGAGAAGGAAGAAGCATTGTTCACAGTGACTCACACAGCTTGCAGGTGTGCTGTCAGCTCCATGATCATGAGTCCCCGCCATCCGTTCTCCACCTAGAAACCTCCAACAGACTGAACACCCACCACATGTTTAAGTATCTCAAACAGAAGCTGTTGAGAACAAACCTGTGAGGCCCTGCTGGTGCCCCTGAAAATCGTGACAACCCTACTATTTAGGATTTCTTAGCAATCTGCCTCATCCCCTTTTTTCTTCTCATTCTTTACAACTGCCGAATAAAGTGTGGGATCATAGCCGCCAAGCATCCTCCTTATTAGCATCAGAACTATAGTCAAAACACATTATGCTTGGCTAATACATTTATTTTTTATGTAATGGAAATGCCATCAAAGCACAGTTAATCGGAATTGAATTAAATCATAATTGGAGCTCTTGTGCACAAGGAAGAGAAATTATTCTTTATTGTGGCAGATGGAAAATGCACCCGTTGTAATTTACTTTTTTAACGAAAAGCCATTTTTACTCAGAGGAGCGCAGCACAGTGGTGCTGGATTCCAGTGTCATCAATGTCAAGACAGCTTGTGTCCATGGCTCTACCAGTGGAGAGGGATGAGAAAGATGCTTTCATCTAAACCAAGAGCCTGCCCAGCCATGTGACCTTTGCCCTCTCTGTGAGAGGAGAGTGTTCCTGCATGCACACTGAGGGAATTCCGCAGACAATGAAATGATGCATCAGACATACTAATCTCTGGATTACTCATGGGAGAGAGGAGTTTAAAACCAGGTCCGGTTTCTGTGCTGTAATCTGTTTATTCTTTCAACCATGTATGGCCTGAAGAGTGCAGGAAATGTCTTCTAAAATTAATTAGATACTATGTCTTCCCACACTCATTCTAGCAAGCTCTTCAAAGGATTTTGGGGTTCTCTGGAAGTTCCCTGGGTTCTATTCACACCTGGTCTGAACACCACTCTGCCAGCCCTTGGCATTCTTCATGGTAAAGAGCAACCATGTCTGTGTGGATTTCCCATGGACCCAAATAAAACCATATAGCCTCCTGCTTCCTAATAGCACTGGAGACCCTTCTTATAAAGATGTGATAGCTCAAATCCAGATCAAGCAAGTACAGACCTGCACACATGTGCACATGTGTACAAACACACACACACACACACACACACACACACACACACACACACACACGCACGCACATCCTGACACACATGTACATCCTGACATTCTTATGGGAAACTTCTGCCACCAAACCACAGACCTCTCCCTCTGTGTTTCACCTCAGTGACTACAGAAAGATGTTTAATTCCAACTCTAGGGTCTCCATCTCCCCAAAATGGCTTTTAGATAATTCTTCTCCTCCTCTATCATTCACAGAGAATGAATGAGAATCTTGAGCATTACCCTGCAAAGAGGGTCAAAATCCTGTACCAGGAAGTGAACTGAACATGTCCCATGGCCCAGAATGGCCCCAGGCAAATGCTGTTCCAGCCTTGTGTTCCCCGACTTCTAAGCCAACATCACACACAGCAGAAAGAAAATCAATAGAGGCCCCTGACTCCAGGCCTCAGAGGCTTTGCAGGCTCTCTCTGAATTTTGTTCAAGAGCAAGACCAGCAAGACCAACAAAGGATACCACAGGATGTTTTTTTACCTCCAGAGCTCATATTGTGTTTGAATTTGACCCTCGGACTGAGTCATCCTTATTTATCAGATGAAGACAATGAGGCCCAGGGAACTTGGACAAATTGCGATGTTGCATGTGGTAGAATCAGGACAGGAATTACATTGACATTATACGCTCCTTTTGTCTTAAGCATCTGTATTCTTTCTTTAGCAGTCCTTATTAACAGGGCTATATTTTAATAAATACACTGTTTCAGTTTTCACTATTAGTCTGTCATTGCCTGTGAAAGGCCTCAATACATAATCCAGCCTGACCTTGAACTTGAATTTCCTCTTTCATCTTTCAAGTATAGGGACTTGTGTGTGCCCCACAGTGATAGTGGGTTTTTAAAGCAGTCTTGTTGCACAAATATCAAAGAATGCACTTATGCAAACTAAGACGGCCATAATGTAGATGAACCATGATTGACCAAATGTCTTTAAGCAGCACATACATGACTAGACCAGAAGAGCAGGAAGTACAGGAGGGAAGAGAACACTTGTCAGAAAGGGCCACCTTGCACCCACATTCCAGCCACCATCATTCACTGTGGGGCAAAGGCCAGGTGAGTTGAGAGAGAACCCTTCCTAAGGAGGGAGAACAAGATGAGGGAAGAACATGGCTTTAGAGTCCCAGAACTTGGGGTTTGTTCACAGTTCAGTCCCCACACTTCCCAGCTGTGTGTCCTTGGGCAACATAACTAGCTATGGGAGGCTGATTGTCCATGTACCAAATGGCAGCAATAATCATATTTGCCTTGTGGGCTATGTGATGGACAGCAAATGTGCATTCTTAGCACAGAGCCTAGCATGTAGCAGGTACTCAGGAAGGAATCACTGAAGCAGGTGGTAACTGCATAGTAACAGTAGTGACAACACTAAGATGCTAAATATAAACATCATGCTTGGCAGATAATAGAAGAAATCCAACAAATCCACCCCCTCCTAAACTTTAGTATTTCCTTCCCTAAGTATTTACCCAAAGACTCCAAGCTAGCACATCTCAGAGACACTTGCACATAGTGCTCATTGCAGCATCAACAGCTGAGTTATGGATCCAGCCTATGTTTGAGACAATGGAAGAATGAGTGAGAAAACATAGTATATATGCACAATGGACTTTTGTTCAACCATAAAGCAGAACAATTACATTGTTCACAATGAAATGGATACAACAGGAGATAACCATATGAAGCCAATCTCAGAAAGACAAATATGTTACATGTTTTCTCTCATGTTCCTAGATTTCCATATATATATATATATATATATATATATATATATGAAACTTTAAATTAATTATTAAAATAAAGCATAACAGGATAAGCCACAGGTATTCATGGTCTTTGACACTAAAGTGTCAACAGTGTATAACAGGCATCTGTCCACACGTGTCAGTAGTGAAGGTGGATTTGTATTCCATATCACCATTTCCTAGCCATAAACAGGCAGGGGTACAACCTGCAGTCTGCTGGGGTCAACAGACCTTGTCAGAATTGCCATATAGCAATGTGTTAGGCCCCTAATTCAACCATGAAAGGAGGGAACCTGATGGCAAACCTGTTTGAAACAGTGATTTAGTGATTTGGTGTCCTCTCCTCACCAAAAAGCAAAAAAAAAAAAAAAAAAAAAAAATGTGGTATGCAGGGAGGGGGAACAGGAGTATGGGTACTTTTATACAAATATATAAAAAGCATTTGAGCTAGCAAATGCATTTCTTAAATCCAGAGTGATTTTTTTAATGTTTGATGGTAGAGACGCAATTCCCTGAGCTTATTTCAGCAGGCATGTTTTAGGCACAAGTCTTCAATAGTATGATTTTTTTTAACCCAACACAAAAGTAAAAAGGATGTGGTTTGTTTGTTTACTCACTTAAAAGTAGTATGACCAGGTCCTGCTAGTGCACCTGACTGTGGCTCTTCATACTTCTGCCTATGAACAGCTGCATCCCTACCCCTCAGGTTAATATTCCCTCCCCCACTCCTTCCCAGTGCCCCAACTCCACCCCCACCAGCACCCTTTCCTGTACCTCAGTGGCCTGGCCTCGGTCTCTCCCATGGGGCTCCTTCCTAAGGCCCTCATCCTCCTTGCTCCTTGCTCTGTGGTGCAGCCCAAAGGGGAGCTGTGAACACCATCTCCTTACTCTGTGGGAAATGCCACTCCTTTCCTCTCTATGACTTTTACAAGGTGATTATCAATATCATAAGGGACAAGAAGTCAGGTGAGAAACAGTGGGGTTGAGCAAATCTGGGGACTACAAATTGACCATGGAGAACACAGTGGGGAGGTGGCTCTGGGGACTTAGTTCCATTGTAAAGTGACTGCTTTGAAACCATGAAGACCTGAGTTGGATCCCCAGAAACCACATACAATAAAATCCAATTTGGTGACACAGGATTGCAATCCCAGAACTGAAGAGGCAGAGAAAGACAGATTCCTGAGGTATGGTGGTCTTCCAGCCTACTCTTGGTGAGTTTCAGCCAATCAAAGATCTTATCTCAAAGAAACCAAGGTAACCAGAGACACCTGAGCAATGACAGATGAGATTGTCATCTGTCCTACACACACACACACACACACACACACACACACACACACACACAGAGAGAGACACACACACATACACACACAGAGAGAGAGAGAGAGGGAGAGAGAGAGACAGACAGACAGACAGACAGACAGACAGACAGAGAAGTGGGGAGGCAGTAGAGAAGCAGAAAATAAAGGAAAAAATAATCTGACCCACTTAGAATTTTGACAAGGCTGGCCTCTTGAGCATTATGTAATTTCTTGAATTGATTTATATGCTGCCTCATTCTAGAAAGAGTTTGGGGAAAGTTACCAAAAAGAGGGCATTCACTGTGAAGTTAAGTATAAAAATAAAAATATTAAGAAAGGGGACAGCAGAGAGGAGATACAAACAGTTCGTTTAATTGAAATAGGAGAAAACAAATGTGTGGGATGCCAGCCCCAGGACTCCAGCAAGCAGGAAAACACAGGAAGGAACCCGACCTCTGGGGGTAGGTTCCCCAGGGATGCAGGAGGGCAGAAGGCCCATGGAACCCAGTAGCCTCTTCCTATTTGCAGATCAAAGAATTGCTAGGCTTTAGCTCCTCACCTCTTCTGCAAGCATAAAATGATTTCATGAGGAAACTAGAGTAAGAGACAAAGCCTTGACCCTTCAGGGCATCCCAGGGCTGATACTGTAGTGCCAAAATAGCCAGGAGGCAGGATGCACTTTGACCACAGTCAGGTAATCAAACTGGCCCTTCACTTACATCTAAATGTTCTACTGTGGAAGTCTGCTTGCTTTGTAAGGGAGGGGAACCTTGAACTCAGATAATATGGAAAGAAAGCATCTTCAGGTGTTGCTTATACGGGTGCCCCATCAAAATGTCAAAATTTAAAAATAATTACAAAAACTTCACGTTTTTATTTTCCCAGTTTCAAGAGAAAATTGTGCTATGTTGATATACTTAGTGGCTTCATTCACCTCCTGGTGTACAACTGATAATCCATAGAGGAAAAAAAAAAAAAAAAAAAAAAAAAAGAAAGCCCAAATCTTAAACCTGGCGTTGGTGGCACACGCCTTTAATCCCAGCACTCAGGAGGCAGAGGCAGGCGGATCACTGTGAGTTCAAGGCCAGCCAGGTCTCCAGAGCAAGTGCCAGGATAGGCTCCAAAGATAATCCATAGAGATATAAGCAATATGAATATCCCGTGTTGTTGGCCCCATCTAAGTCTTGTTCTGAAGCCCATACTCTGGTACCCAGTATTCAGTGTTAGGAGCATGATTGTAGTACAGAAAGAGACTTAGGTGACAGGCAGGTAGAACTTTCACCACACCCAATCAAGTGGGGTACCTATCTCCCACCCATCTCAGTAAGGCTGGAGAAAGGTGAATCACTTCCAATGCTATGAGATGCTCCTAGATGGTTAAGAGCAATTTCTGTTTTTGCAGAGGACCCAAAGCACCCTCTTGGTGTCTCACAACCTTCATTAACTCCAATTCCAGGGGATTAGATGCCCTCTTCTGGTCTCTATGGGCACTGCTCACATGAGGTACACATGCATACAATGCAAGCAACACACAAACATAAAACAAAAACAGTTAAATCTTAAAAAAGAAAAGAAATAGATTCCCTTAGGAAGGTTGGGGATTTGGCTCAGTTGTAAAGTACTTGCCTAGCAAGCACAAAGCCCTGGATCCAGTCCTCAGCTCTTGGGGGAGTGGGGGGATGAGGAGTGCCCAAAGTGAAAATGATAGCCAAATAGCATTCCCAACACCCTTGATCACTGAACACTAGTTCTGTGAGTTTTCTCATTCACCCATTGGTCCATGAGCCTTGGGTGTGGTAACATAGATGTCAATTCATGGCTGAGCACTTCATAGACATTTATTCCCTGCACTTGGACCAGTAGTGACTTATCATCTACCACACAAAGACACTACTCTAGCAACTGAGAGCGGCACTAATTTATGACGCCTCAAAACCTTACTATGGTAAACTTTATTTTTCTTATCGAAAAGCAGTCAGGGATGGCAAGGAAATTGAATTTTTATTTGAGATCCCAGCACTGCCCATCTTGGGGCACCATACCCCAAGAGCATCCCTGCAGAGCCTCTAGACTGAAGAGGTGAAGATTCCAAGGAAGAGGTTTTTCAGAAGTGAAGCCATGAAGTGGCATAGATCTCATCCCTCACATTCCATTGGCTAGATTCAATCATGTGAGCATTCCCCCACTGCAAGGTATGCTAGGAATTGGGCATAACTGTGCTGTAGGAGATCTCTAGCAGTTTTGGAGCATAGTTTCTCTTTTGGTCCAGCTTTCTCCTTACTTTCTGGTTATCCTGTGGGTCTCTGTGGCCCTGATGTCTTTCACCCATCAGCCATGCAGCCTACCATGAGGGCCTTTTGAAAGAAGCTGCTAGAAAGTAGTGTGAACACAACTTAAGCCAAGACCTCACACTGTAGCTAGTATTCATGTCCCTCAGTTCCTTCTGACCCTGTGAAACTGTTCTGAAGATTGATCACACTTTACATTTGAGGGAATTTCAGAACAGTGTGCACAATTATTCTGCCATCACTAATGACACAGACACACCTCTAGAAGCAAGCGCATGTGGGGGTTGAGGAAGTAGAGGTGCAAATGGAAGTTATGCACACCCTTTCCTAACAGCAGGTAAGCATGTTAAATGTGTATGAACCAGAGTGACTTCCCAACTGCACAGCTATTCATCCTTCTTACTGAAGGAAATAAGGCAGGAGGCTTCCAGGACAACAATCTACCAGCCATCCCTCCTGTCCCCATCAAGAACTAATACCCAGCTAATTATCGCACTGACCAACTCGGCCACTTGGCACAAGTCACATAACCCTATCTACTTTCTGACCAGCCTCAGTTTTGTCTCTGAGGTGGGAAACTAGAATGATCATGCAGAGATTTTGTGAGGATTTTGATAGGATAATCTGTTAAGTAACTTTCCAGGTAGCATATGCAAAGTGCTTGTGACTAAGAATGTCTAGAAAGAAGCTGTGACTATAAAGGCTGATTGATAGATGTGGAGATATTGGAATGGTGCAGGGCCAGAGCCTAATTGCAAAGCATCCTGTGCTACCTTTCACCCTACAGTTATTCCTCGTCTACCTCGGTGTTACTGTACAGCTTGTGGTTAACAGATAAAAACCTTCTGGAATGTATTAACTTAATGAAACCCTAGTTCTCCACCAACCAAAGGGCTAAGAATGCTGTCAGTTATCATCGTATGCCCATAGAGTTCTTTCCATCTTGTTATAAGCCGCCTACCTGATATATCCATTGACATATTTGAAACGGGGTCTTGATTTGTAGCCTATTTGTTCTGTTACTATAAAAAAAAGTTCACGAAATATCTGCTTCATTGGAACACAGAGTTTGAGGTAAACTAAATCTGTGTTTACATTGCCATGGTCACTCATATTTGGTCCCAGAATAAATTATCCCTTTTCCCTTATGAGGTCAGAGTTGTGTTTTTGCATCATTGTGCCCCGATGACCACCAGCATCTCCATGCAGCTTGTCTAATTCAAATGCTCCAGCCTTGATACAACATTGGAAAAAAAAAACCTAGTTTCTGGTACTTAGATAGCCACCTGCTTTTAACAGAGTATTAGACACTGAATGATACCCTATGACCTAAATTTACCCAGAAAACTCAGCAGTTCTCTGAACATCTACATGACACACCTTACAAATGGTACTATGAACCTGGCTTTAATTTGTTGGTTTTTCAGCTATTGTCAGACATAACTCTCCTCTTATTCAACTATGTCCTTTATCAAGAGACTGTATTAGTTTTTCTGTGGCTGTGATAAAATGCCCTGACAAAGGCAACTTAAGGGGAAGTTTCTTTTTATCTCACAGTTCCAGGATACGGTCTGGAACACAGCAAAATCACAGTACCCTTAAGTCTGGAACATGCCAATTCCCAAAAGATGATGCACAGTGATGATGATGGTGATGATGGTGATGATGGTGATGATGATGTCTTAACATATCTTTCATGGGGAAAGTGCTGTTCTTAATGAAGACAAATAAGCAAACTGAATATTGGTGATAATGATGATGATGCTTGGTGACAGTGATGATGATGGTGATGATAATGTTGATGATGGTTGTGGTTATGATGGTTATGATGATGGTGATGGTGGTGATTAGAATGATGAAGGTTGTGATGATGATGATGACAACAATAATTAGCAATTAAACAGACTTCACCCATTTCATGCTTTGTCTCTCTATTTTTAAGAAAAATGTATTTCATACTGTGCAAATAACTACACAAAAATAAACTTATTTAGTATTTTATTCCTAATCCCACAACCTAGTTATCATTATCTCCATTTTGTAATGGAGAAAACACGAGAGCAGGCAGAGCTCAAGTCACTTGTCAGAGGTCAGCCATGGGTGTGGCATCTAATCTGCATACACCTCCTGTACCTCCATACACACCTTGAAGACAAACCAACTTCATTCCGGAGAGTTGCTCAAGGGACATGGCCCTTAGAGTCTGAAAAATTGTTCAAAATAACAGAAGACTGATGAATCCAGTCCTGCTCAAAAGCTTGCTTTCTCTGTAGCCTCGGGCCAAGAGTAATCACCTCACATTTTGGTTTCCTTCATCTATAAGCACAAATTTACACTTACCTACACACAAGGGTGCTAGGAAGATTAATCTGATGCAGCAGAGTGCTTTTAAGATGAAAAATGTGGATTATTTGCATCATTATTTTAATAGCCTTGGACTTTGTTATCCCCAGTTTACACAGATGTGGAGAGCAGGGAAGATGGAGATTGGTGAGCTTCATTTTCTCCAGCCTGGACCTCTGAACAGAGCAAGAGAAACACAGTCACC
Source organism: Cricetulus griseus (assembly GCF_003668045.3). NCBI lineage: Eukaryota > Metazoa > Chordata > Mammalia > Rodentia > Cricetidae > Cricetulus > Cricetulus griseus. The sequence continues at coordinate 103,301,271 of NC_048596.1, read as the reverse complement.
AAAGGCCTGAGGGTTAGGTGGGAGTCTGGGTGTGCATGCTACCCCAGGGTTAATAGCTAGCTACCTGCAACTGTTCGAGAGGCTAGAACCTCAAAACAACCATTTACCGAATGATTCCACAGCTATAAAATGAACAACCAAGGCCTGAAAACTTTGCTGTCTCTATGGATCTAGCCTAGAATAGAGTATCATATGTAGTGGTGCTCAATACAGGTATGTTGAATGAGTGAGTAGGTGAGTGAATGAGTGAGTGAGTGAATGAGTGAGTGAATGAGTGAGTGAATAAGTGAGTGAATAAGTGAGTGAGCAAGTGCATGAATGAGTAAGTGAGTATATGAGTGAGTGTGTGAGTAAGTGAGTTTGTGAGTGAGTGAGTGCATAAATGAGTGAATGAATGGATGAGTGAGTGCATGAATTAGTGAGTGAGTGACTGAGTATATGAGTTAGTGAGTGAATGAGTGAGTACATGAATGAATGAATAAGTGAGTGAGTGAGTGTATAAGTGAGTGAGTGCATGCATGTGTGAGTGAGTATATGAGTGAGTGAGTGTAAGAATGAGTGAGTGTATGAGTGAGTGAGTGTATGAATAAGTGAGTGCATGAATGAGTGAGTGTGTGAGTGAGTGAATGAATGAGTGAGTGTATGAATGAGTAAACAGGCAACAAAAGAAATCAGGAAGTGTCAAGTAGAGAAAACACCCAGGAGTCTCTTCTGGAAAAAAGCAGGCGTCATTCTGCTAGAATGGACACTGAATTCCACAGTCTCATCCTTAAGGAAGTTTCAAGTTCACCATAAGTTATGGTCCATGGAAGTTTGCCTCTGATAGATGACTAGAGTTTCCTGTGAATGATTGCTTGCTCTGGAAGGGGCAGGCAGGAAAGGTAGCATGTAGCTCGATCCTAATGAGGAACATCTCTAAGGAGTATGTAAGGAAGTCTCTTGCTATGGAGTGGGAACTGTGTGCAGGGAGGAGGTAATCAGATTGGTTACTGGGGCATCAGGAATCCTACCTTACTCCTGTTAGTACTGTGACTACAAGAAGATAAATTAGTATGCGGGTGTACCTGAGGAGTCTCTGTAGGATAGTGCATTACTGGCAGGCTGGCTAGCAGAAGCAAACTAAATGTACAAAGATGATCAGGTATTTCTTTGTTCCACAGTGAGGCAGAGGTATGCTCTTTGCCCAGGAGGGGCAGCAGGCAACCTGGAGTAAATTCCAAAGGGCCTTGAATACCACACTCACATTCAGGAATTTGGAATGCTTCCCAAACTCTGTCCTTGCACGGTTCAATTTACTGTTTCAAGCAGTCTTTTTCCTCCTAAGGCTCTCTTTCCTCTGCCAGGCCTCAGGGCATGCTCATGAAATGTAAAATCTGTTTAAATAATTAAACCTGTGGGCAAGAGCTGTGGTCAGGGTGGAGGACACCAGCCCGTGACACTGTAAATCACTGCCAGGGTTGGGACTTGGCATAGTCCAGCTGAGTCTAGGAAGGCGCACGCACACAGCCAGCCTGTGGCCCATGGAGGAAGAGCTGAGTCAGCATCTCACACTTGGTTTGGGATGAATTATGGAGTTTAGGTGGGGACAATGTGCAGCCCGACTTCTGACAGATGTTATAAGGCTATACCACACCCTTTGCCCCTCTTCAGCACTAGATTAGCTTCCTCTCAGACAAGCAGTAAAGGAGTAGAGACAGAAACCTGCATGGGATAGCATGGCGCTAGAAAGGGCCCTCTGGTTCCAGTCAGGCCTAAGCCTTCCCATCCTGAAAGAGTACAAAAATCCAAGGGTCTGTGAAGAGAGGAGGATGAGAAAGACAGAGACAAGGCCACCGGGGGCAGGCCCTGTGCTCCCTGCCTTCCCCCAGAGACTCCAAACTACTCCCTGCATCGATTGAGCTCCTACTATGTGCTGGGTTCTTCATATACATCATTGAAATCTGTTGTTTTATCTAAGTTGTTCTATTTACCAATAAAGACTCAGGAGTCAGATGTTGCGGTGAAAACCTGCTAGATTTGTCCCGCGCGATAGTCTCGCCGGCAAGAACCACACAGGACATTCGGATCCTTCTGCAGTAAAGCTTTAATGCGTCTTGAGAGGAGAGCATAAGCTTACCAGAGCGGAGACCCGAGCCAAGAATCCCGTCCCCTAATAAAGGCTGGCAACCGCCGCCTCGGACGTGTCACACCATGATTGGCTGCAGCTCATCGGGCCATATGACGACACGGAATAGGCAGAGATCAAGGAATGGAAAATTACCCAGCGCCTGCGCAATAATCTTGTTTACATTCGGTGCCTGCCGGATGCAGGCGCCATCTTGTAATGGAGAATGCAGGGACGGCTCCCTACATAGATCAGAGAAGCCAGGGGCAACAGGCTGACTTTCCTTTGGGGCTGAAAACCTACCAAGAGAGCATCTCTCCACCTGTCCCAAACCATAAAGGTTCTGAAATCTCTCAGTCCCTCCCTACTCCTTCCTTTGTGTCTTTCTATCTGTCTTCCTGGGTCCTCCATGGTCTCTGTGGTTAACTCTAATCAACTAGTTGCTGGCTCCACCCCATGATCCAGGGTTAATTTTATTAACACAGTCTCAGAGTTTCACAGTGCTATCAAATACTTTGAGACAGCAATCAGTAGACTTGCAGACCAAATAGTCAATTCTACCACTCAATGGTGAATCTGTGAAAGTTATTTAGTTTCTCTGTGCCTCTGTTTCATCATCTTTAAAATGTGGTCACTAGGTAGAAATGTAGTTTGGTTGGTAGAGTGCTTTGCCTAGCATGCATGAAATCCTGGGTTCAATCCCAAAACCAAAACTCTGTGAACCAGTCACATATCTGTAATCCAGCACAGGTAATAGAGACAGAGGATCAAAATTTCTAGGTCATCCTCAGAGGCCATCCTGAGATATATAAGACTGACTTAAAAACCAAGCAAAAATGGGAGAAATGCAAAATGGGATCATTTAAGCTGGTAAAGATTGCTATAGGGACTTCATACATGTCAATCACTGTGTGTCAATCACCTAGAGTACTGCCTGGTACATGTGAGAAAGCTGTATAAATACAAATGCTGATGACCATATAATTAGCAGATACTCATTAGCCATCTGCTCATGCCAAGCTATGGGATGCATGCCTTTATCATGACATTCATTCATCTACTTATATGTCTTAAGAGCACCTGCTGGGGCAGGAGAATGGTCTCAGTGGTTAAGAGCAATGGCTGCTCTTCCAGAGGACTGGGGTTCGATTCCCAGTACCCACACAGCAGCTCACAACTGTCTATTACTCCAGTCCTGGGGGGATACAATGCCCTCTTCTGGTGTCTGTGGGAAACAAGCCCACAAGTGGTGCACAGAAATATCCTGTGAGGGATTTTTTCTATATCATCTCATCAATTTGTTTGGAGACATTTCTAACCTTGGACCTTCTATGCCAGGTAACAGCCTTGGATCTATGCTGCCTTCTATTTTATTAGTGCTCCCTATATTTGATGCCTGGGGCTGCCATTACAATACATCACTAACTCTGTCTTAAACAAAGAAATGGATTTTCTATTATTTCTGGAGACTGAACAAAATCAAGGTGTCAATGGGTTTGGTTTCATCCAAGGGTTGTGAAAGGAATCTGTTCAGGCCACCCTCCTAGCTTCTAGTAATTTGGCATCCATCTTTGACATCATGGAGGTTGTGTACACCCCACCATGACCTCTGTCTTCATTTCCACACAGGGCTCTCTGTATGTCTCCATAACCAAATTTGTCCTATTTATAAATAATTGGACCATTTGAGCTACGACCTTGCCAATACCCCCAATTTTAATCCAAATGCCTCTACAAGACTGTATGGCCAAACAAAGCCATTCTCCAAGGTACTTGAATTCAAATTCCATCACAAGCTCTACATAGGTAGCAATGCAACCCACGGGGTGGCATTCTTGTGCACATCTTACAGCCAAGAGCTGTGTCTCCAGAATTTGGGTCTACTCAAAGTCTGCACTGCCACTGAGATAGCTGCCACCCCTGAACCTCAGATATCTTTGCTCATTCCTGGGTTCCAATTCAAGGGAACGCTGTTTTCCTAGCACTGGGTGTCTAAGAATTGCAGAGTTAATAAGCTGGGTAAGCTGCAGAGCAGCTTGCCACAGGGAAGTGGACAATAATGCCATTAGTTGTTTGGAGGAGCTAAGAATAGCCTGATACCGCCTAGCTGAGGGGGGCATTGGGTGACACAGCCTGTCCCCAGCACACAAAACAAGGAGGGCATATTGCAGGCTCTGGCAGAGGATTCATAGGATAAAGTCAGAGGCAAAATCACAGAAAAGTTTGCCCTTAATGAGAAATGACCTTCATAACTCCCTGTCTCCCCAGAGTTTCCTTCAAAGAATATTACATTTTTTCATATCTAATTCCATTCCATCTATCTTATCACTATTGTGAAAATATTAATAAAGATGGTTTTGTTTAGGGCCTTTAATACAGTGTGTATATATATATATATATACATATATTGGTACTAAAACCTATAAGATGAATTTTCTGCTCCTTCTCTCCCTTCATATTCCTTTTGTTTTGTTGTGTGGGGTCCTTGTTGGTCATTTTAACATTTTTTAATATCCTGCATGTTAGGCTGATACCCTGGTCCTTTGAAAAACTTGAGTACCCTATTGGGGTGCTGGGTGTAAGCCTTTCATCCTACCCAGTCTCAGGCCTGTAGGGAGGACTTCCCAACAGCTCATTGTCCTGAACAGGTATGAAGCATTTGTCCGCAGCTCCAAGTCCCCAGAATGGCCATGCTCTGCACTCACAGTCCATTCCCTCTCAGGTTTACGGCAACCATTATTCAAAGGCAGACACGTCTATCAACTGAGAACATTTAGTTATGTTTGGCAGAGTTCTGTTCTGTGAGCTTAGCTCTGGTCTCAGCCTTATTTGAATGGTACCAGTATATCATCAGCACAGGCTTTTATCCATGTAACTCTCATATTCTTCTTCTCTTTCATTCTGAGTCCTCCAGAAGATGGCAATGTCCATGGTATAACATTATTGTAACAGTGAGAAGGGAAAAAATACCCACAGCACAAAGAAATGGTAGATTTGGTTACTAATGTGGGGAAAACATCAGAATAAACTAATCTTCATCAAGTATGAGCCCCTCCTTGTTTTTCTTTTTAAAAATGAGGCCCAGGGACTGGTGAGATGACTCCGTTGATGAAGAGCTTATTACACAAGCCTAAGGACTTGAGTTCAGAACTCCAGCAACCATGTGAAAGCAAGACACAGCACTATACACCTATAATCCCAGAGCTTTGGAGGTGGAGACAGCAGGATACCTGAGGCTTGCTCACCAAACTATCTAGCCAAATTGGTGAGCACCAGATTCAGTAAGAAACCTTATCTCAAAAATAAGGTAGAAAGCCACACAGCCTTGACCTCTAACCTCCATATGAGAGCACATATAAGCATGAGCACATACATGTATATAGGCACATCAACTGCCTGACTTCATAGCACAATGCAGAGACCAAGCAAGTATTTTAACCCACTAGTCCACAGAAAAAGAGGCTGAACCTCCTCAAAACAGTGGGAAGCCAGCACTGGAGGAGATCTGGCATGTCTGAATGACAAAACAGTGACTTAGAAGGTAGGGCATTACACAAAGTCAAAGCTAGCGCAGCTTCCTCAGTGTCTGTTAAGGACCTTTGTTACTCCCGGGATTTTCAGATGCTAGCTGTATCTCACAGTCACACATATTTTAGTTCATAATCAAGTTCCTCTCTTTAGAGAATGCTACTGAAAAGTTTGCCATTAACATATTGGCCAAGTGCGAACTTTTCTCAAACAAATGAATAAACATCAGTCCAGCATTTCAGCAGCCCTTCTACCACGGAGGCCCTCTACCACTGCCCTGAAGCAGAGCCATGGTAAAGGCAACCATGTCTCCGGCTGGAACTTTGAGCTGGCAGGCTGTCTCCCTTGCCTCCTTGCAGCCTTCCTCAAAGCACAGTCTCAGGCTGGCCTTCTGCGGCACCTTATTTAAAAATAACTTCCATTTTTACTCCAACCCTCCCCATCTCTCTTCACCTTCAAAAACACTAAAGGAGGTTCCCTTTCTGCATTGTGTCTCTTCTCCATGGTGATGTAAGTTCTAGGAGGACCTAACTTTGGGCCTGGATTGTTTGCTTCCTTATCCTGTCACCTTACCCAATAATATCTGCTCAATAGCATTTGTTGAGTAAATGAATGAATGAATGAGTCTGTACTGTAGCCAGTTATTATTTTTCTTTATAAAGCATTCTTTCTGTGGAAATGCAGATAAGGGAATGAGCCCTATGAGGGACTCCTTCTTGGATACTGAAGAAATAGGATCTTATTTTAGTCCTTCCTAGTTGCAGAGCCAGGGGAGGGAAATGGTGTCCCAAGACCTGGGACTAATCTAGGCAGTTTCCTGGTTTAGGGATGAAATACATTTTCAGCAGTGAATGCCTCCAGCAAGCCAAACAGACATTCCCTGTGTATATTTTACATATTGTGAGATGCTCCTTGACCTAAGGGGGTTTTGTTCTGTTTGTAACAGCCGGGCTAGAGATTTACAAGTCCCACAAAGCCCTCAGTTCAGAGCCCCTCTTGGCCACCTCTTGGCAAGAGCAGTTCTCTTTCTTGTCTCCCTAGTGAAGGTTTGCTGTGTGGGTCAAATGAAGCAATGTTCATAGGGTGCTTATCACAAGGCCAAGGGCAGAGGAAGTGCTCACAGTGTGGTTCTCAGCATTGATTTCTGAGCCAGATCTCCATGGGAACCCCAGCTCCTTTCCTGCCTGGCTGGGTGAAACCAGAAAGCTTCTTAGTTTCTCCTGCCACAGTTTCTTCATCCACAAAATGGATGAGCACTATTCTTGCTTGCTAGGGTCATGACGACTGCAGGAGTTAAAATAGCTACAAAACACAGAATGGTACCCAACATGCAAGCTAGTTGTGTTACAATCCTATCGTCTATGCTCAAAGTGGCCCTGCCAGAGATTAACTAGGAAGCTTTCAGGTCAGTATTAGCATTAGAGACTCTAGAAAATCCCATGACAAATACTTGCCAAACCTCTCTTTCTGTTTCCCTCACACTAGTCTCCATTGTGGATATTTGTTCCCAAGCAACTAAGAATCTGATGACTTCTTTCCTGGGGGCTCTCTTTTGGGAACTGTCAGGATCCCCAATGAGATGAATTAGGTGTCTGGAAGACACTTTGGATGGGACTGGGTGACAGCTAGATATTCAAGTTGTTACTCTTCCAGTTCAGAAAAACTCATAAAAAAGTGTCAGGAAGGAAGTCTCTGTGAAATTCACATGAGAGAAGGCCACTCTTGGGGACATAGAGAGTAGCAAGCAGCTGTAGCAGTGCTACTCTGAGATGCAGGTGTGGGCCATACTTGAGAGGAAAGGGTGTACCTGATAGTGACCTAGAAGATAGACCACTCAAGAGAGAAGCAAAGCAGGGAGGCCTGAGACATAACTCCAGGTCCAGACCATACAGGCCACAACCATTGGGTATGGGTATGGATAGCTGAACTACCCATAAAACAACCACTAAGAAATGGCAGGGTGGACAATGTACAGGGTTATGTGGTAACCTCTTGCTTGTTCAAATAAAGCCTGTCCGAAGGTCAGAGAATGGAGCTTGCCACTAGCTAACCATAGAGGTCTGTAGGTCTGTACAGACAGATAGGAAGTAAACTATCTGGGCAGAAACAGGATAGAAGATGGGAAAAACATGAACCCGCTCTCTTGTCTGTCTTGTAAATGGAGTTCTTAATTGGTCTGGATAATAAAAATCTGGAGTCAGGTATAGAGGAAAATGCTGAGAGATCAGAGAGAAGAAAGAGAAAGCCACCACCACACTTTACCTCCTTAGCATCTCTGCAGACAAGAGAGTGAGTTCCTGTTTCTCTCTGCTTATATTCTGTTTCTACCCAACTATCTCACTTCCTATCTCTCTGTACAGACCTCCAGACCTCTATGGTTAGCTAGTAGCAAGCTCCATTCTCTGACCTTCAGACAGGCTTTATTTGTACAAGCAAGATATTACCACAGAGTCACCAAGGTGACTCTGAATGGCCTTCTCTCATACTTTGTCTCAGCAACACTGTAAAAGCCAGGGAGAGGATTAGAGAGCAGTAGTCTGTGAAGTCTGGTACTGGCTGTTGGTTCTTCCCCTCTTCTTCCTTGCCAATCTGTAGCCCTTTCATGTGTGTACGTACTTATACACACCATGGCTCTGACAGTCCTGTTCCCTCTGCTGAAACTGCTGGGGACATAGCATGTGGGGAACTCCAGTACATCTGAGATTCAGATCTTGAACAGAGAAGATTATAGCCCCCGAGATCAAGGCTCATGGTCTGTGTCCCACTAGCAGTCCTTACCTCTCTGTGTGCCCCTTAGGAGTCCTGGTTGTCCCTCTGATACTCAGTTTCTTCATCTGAAAATGAGTTATTCTGCTTCATTGAGTCATTGTGAGAGTTAGCTGAGGTGCAGGTAAGTGCTATCAGATAGCCCAGCAATGGGAATAACACCATCAACTTCAAACAAATACCGAGTTCTTTCTGCAAGTCACCTCAGCTCCTCATGTTCTTTCTGCTTTCTTGCCTTTAGTTTCCAAAAATTCTGGAGGGACAGCCTCTCATTGCCACTTCACAGTGGGGAAAACAGTACTCAGATAGAGTGGTTCACTTTAAGTTTGAATAACCAGGGCAAAAAGCAGGGGGCAGGGACCCTGATCCACACTTTATTCTACATTCTCAAGAAAGTGGCAGCAAAGACTAATGGGGGGCGGGAGTTCTCCTCTGGAAAACAACTTTATGGGGATCCTTCCCACTTCCAAGGTCCAGATTGTTCACCCACTAAATAGAAGTGGCATGGGAGCTGAGGAACCCCGGTACAATGAATTGCCTTTGAGTAGAGGACTTAGTTCAACAGCCCAGTGATTGTCACCCTCTCGGGTGACTCTGGCTCCCTAGAGGGAAAGCTGTACCCATTAGCCAAGCCTAGAAGTCTTGTCTTAGAGAGAGAGCAACAACAAAGAGCTGGAGTTGAAAGTCACAGGCAGGGCCCTTGGAGGCCAGCCCTCAGTGGGCAGGCAGCCTTCCAGCTTGGCATTTTCTTCTGGCACCTCTGTGTCCAGGCACTAAAAATAGCACACAAGGTCTCTGCAGCCAAGCCAGCTCCCCAGCAAGGACTTGCGCCCTTTATGGCCAGTAAGCATCTGCTGCCTTCTGAGGGCTGTTGACAATTACAGCAGTGGCTTATCTCAGTGGAGGCTGTTTCTGAGCCCAAAAGGAGGTCCCTGATCCAGCCTCTAGCAAAGTGGTCTCCTGGCCAGCTGTGAGAGTGGCCAGAACCCTGCCTGCAAGAGGTTGGGCATAGACGACTGGGGTAGAGAAACCAGGTCACCAAGAAGGGTGCAGCTGGAGCCAAGAGGGAGAGAATGAAGGAGGAATGGAGTGCTTTCTTTCAAACCTCCATCTGGGCTGTCTTAAGCCAGAACAAAGGTGACATGGCAGAAGTGGGGGAATACTAATGAACACAGATGTAACAGCTTCCTGTTGTTTGTACCTTCCCTACACACAAGTTAAACACTGTACAAAGGTACTCAGGCCAGGGTAGCTAGTGGGGCTGGAACCTATAGTCTTTGAAGGAAGGGGTGTGTGCAGTTAACCAACCATCACTGTAAGAAAACACCTAAGATGACTAGCTACAGGGAGGAAAGGTTTATATTCCGCTTCAAGGGTTAAGAAGATTTACTCCATGGTCACCTGGCCAATTGACTTTGGGACTGAGAACAAGATGTACATCATGGCAGGGAGTGAGAAATCAGGGAAAAGAGAGAAACAGAAGGGCTGGCCTCCCAAAATACACCCCAAGTGACTTACTTCTTCCCTCTGGTCCTTGCCACCTGAACTTTCCACTACCTACATAAGCTACCAGTAGTACCAACAGTTGGGGACCAAGCCCTCAACCCAAAAGATATTGGAGCATTCTGGACCCAAACTCTCATAGATTATCCCTTCCTAATTCATGATTGGCCTTGGTCTTGATAACTGGATACTGCTGAGCAATTACCTTAGTTCCAGGCATGGCCCTTTCACTCTCGTGTCTCTTGCTCAGGCTGCCCAGTAGGTCTTGTTTCCTCACTTTGCTCAGGCTGGAGTAACTCTGTCACACTCCAGTATTGGAGGATGTTGTAACAAGCACTGCTGATGGCTTGAAGACTATGCCAGACATTGCCTGGGTATTTTCTATGCACTCAGTATTCCCCACCATGCTGCAGATGAAATAGGTGCAGGCAGACTGAGCTGTTGTTTATGGCCACCTAGGAAATGGCCAAGTGGGACTTAAACCTGGTTATCCTGACTTGAAAGCCCTTGCTCTTGACAACTCTAATACAAAAGCCTTCTGAAGTTTCTTCATCTTTGAAGGAACCTAATCTACACCCTAATCTACACCTGAGCCCTACTCAGATTCTGTGAGTCCTCAGATCCCAGGAAAAATTCACACCTCCCAGCTTGTACTAATTGACCACTCCAGTGGGCTGTAGGTTCCCAATGGTTGACCAAGGAAAACCAGAGGTAGCTGTCCATCATCTCCTGCTCATGTCCTTGCTGCACTCCCTACTCATGTCAGCTAATCCACCCTAGGTAGAAACATGGCTTTGAACTTTGATCTTCCCCAAAGTATACAAATGATTTTGTGGCAGGCTGGTTAATATTAGGTCTTCAGTACAAAGAAGCAGACAACATAAAAGAAAAAATACAAAGGGCTCCCACAATCTTTGGAGCCTGACATATCTGACACACAGGACCTCCCCACGGGCAGTCCTGTGCCACCAGGTTACATTCCCCCCTTCATCCTTCACTTTTATAACCCACACCACAACTTCAACTTCACAAAGTGTAGCTTGGTGTCCTTTAAGCATGGTGTTCATCTCCCCCTGATCCCATGAAGTGAAGTGGCTTCCAAGGTATTTTCTTGAATTAATACAGGTTTCCCCACTACCATGAATGCTAGCGACAGCTCTTCAGATAGTTTTGTGGGTTTTTTTGTTTTGTTTTGTTTTTTTGTCTTTTGAGATGGCCTCCAATGGAGTAAGCCATCCTCCATCCTCTTCCAAAGATAAAGACTCAATGTGTTCTTCCCCAGAAGTCAATGGCACTATTCAGGAGCCCAGGCTAGAGTCAGATGGCTCTCTCCACCACTTCCTGCTAGATCCCACAGTCCTCATCTAGAAACTGAGAGGACAGGGTAGTTTGTTTCCCTTACACATGGGTGATAAACTAACAGTGACTCCTGAGTCATTGAAAGAATTGAGTACAATGACACATTGATAATAGGGGGTAAGTATTGGATAGTAAGTAGATTGATAGAACTGGAAGTAAGCCTGCAAAGCCTGCAGTGATGAAATATATGTATATAATTTTCTCCCAACTCAACGATCTCTATTTGAGACAGGGCCTCACTAACCATTCCAGACTGGCCTTCAACTCCTGACCCTCCTCTTCCAGTTTCCAAGGACTGGGGTTACGGGTGTGTATCATCACTCCACCTCCAACCATAAGCTTTTCTGAGACTCTGCTTTTGATCTTTGTTGTGTCAAGAGAACCTGTGATGGGACCTGGCATACAGTAAACATTGGAGGGATAGCTTGAGAGTAAGTAAAAGAATGAAAGAGTAGATGAAAATGAATAAAGAATAAGACCAGAAGGACACCATGAATCATCCTTCATGCTTATTGGTTTGATTTCAATTTCTCGCTAATCACTGTGTATTTTCTTGTTTTCTTGGTGTTGCCGACAGAAGAAAGTACAGTCAGTTCTTCTATCTTACCCCATATGTGTTCTGAAAAATCACTGAGATATGCAAATTCACACATGGGAGGAGGGACAGAATTTATAAGAAAATGGAGGTAGGGCCACAACACTCTAAAACTTCTCCAGTGAAGCATAACTTTAAAAATCACACAAACAGACACCCAATAATAAAAAGTAGCATCATTTAAACTATATTAATGACCAAATAAAATAATAGCATGGCATTTCATTTTGAGAAAGCCCTACAGCTTGGACCTGACTGTAGAAATGTGAGATGGTAGAACCCTCATCTGAAATTAGACAGAGTGTTAGGAAGTCAGATATGCACAAATGGAGATAATAGCATGTATATTTATTTATTTATTTTATTTTATTTTTGTTTTTTCCAGACAGGGTTTCTCTGTGTAGTTTTGGAGCCTATCCTGGCACTCGCTCTGGAGACCAGGCTATCCTGGAACTCATAGAGATCCAACTGCCTCTGCCTCTCGAGTGCTGGGATTAAAGGTGTGAACCACCAACGCCCAGCTTCGAATGTGTAAAATTTTTTTAAACTTTTTTCATTACTCTAACAACTGCTTCTGACAAGAAACAATTTAAGGAGCGAAAGATTTGTTTTGGCTTACAAATTTAGGGCACACATTCCATCCCCTAAAGAAAAAGTGTGGTGACAGGAAGAGAGAAGAGACAGGCTGATCATTCTGTACCCATGGTCAGAAAACAGAAAGGAAACAGGAAGTGAGGCTGGGCTATAAAACCTCAGGGGCTTCCCTCTGTGACCTTCTTTCTCCAGCATGCCTCCCCCTCTAAACATTCCACAACCTTCCAAAACAGCGCCACCAGATGGAGATCAAGTATTCAAACACAGGAGCCTGGAGAGGACATTTCACATTCTAACCACAGCAGCACATGCAAGGAACTCCTGGAGAGGACCTTTCACATTCTAACCACAGTAGCACATGCAAGGAACTAAAGAGGCTAGATGATGTTTGGATGTGTCTGTGTGTGTGTGTGCGCATTTTGTGTGTTCCCACACACTCTGTTTGACTGCTTTTGGGCATCCAGCTAGGGCTTTTCTTGGGGGAAGGCCTTGTCTCATGTTCATGTTGCTCCCTAGCATCAGCTGCATGAGAACAAAGCCATGTCTTTAGAACAGTAATAAGGACAGAACCAGGGGTCTGGCATTTAACTAAAACTATGAGAAGCTGCTGGAGAATTTTAAAGGGGAGCGTGTGTAAAACGTCGTTGCAATTGGTCAAACTTCCACAAAGCAGACCCTTCCTTCGGATAAACAGTAAGCTTAGAGGCAATCAAGACCAACATGTCCTCCACATGCATGCACCTTGTGTCCTGTCAAGTTCCGAGAACAAGCTCAGTCTTCAGTGGGAAGCAAGGGCTTCTCTTTATGCTAGCTTAGCCCTCTAATTCTTTAGGGCAGGGCCCCTGAGTATACAGTGAGTAGACAGGGCTGCAACCTTCAGTAGGATTTATGATAGTGAGAGCTGACCACCCGCCCCCCACCATGGAGGCACTCAGCATTACTGCATTACTGAAATGTTCCTTTCCATCTGAGGCACTCTGTGAGTCTCTGGTCCATTATTTAAGTACATCTTTAGACTGTGAGCTATGTGAAACTAGGGGCCATCTGTACTTTATCTCTGTAGCTCCAGACTAGCATGGAATCAGGGCTGAGTAGGCCCATGTTGAAAGCAGGGTTATGTGGGAGAGAAGGACACCAAAAGATTAGACCTCTTTTTTATTTTATTTTATTTTATTTTATTTTTTGGTAGGAATCAAAAATAGGAAGAATACTAACAAACAGGAAATGACAGGTATCAGAACGCTTATCTGTGGTCTAAAAGACACTATAATCTCTGAGACCAGTGTAACAGTCCAACCTCACTTGACAGCTCCCCGTCCAGCACCTGTATTCCTCCAGAAACCCTGCTTTTGCTGAAGACTGGTCACATTGGTTGTATTTGTTCTCCATGCTCTGGGCCTTTAGACCTGCCCTTTGCTCTGCCTGGAATGGACTTCTTGGGAGTGGTTCTCCTATCCATTCTCAGAGTAGCCTTCTCAGGTTATTATCTCAGTGTGATTTCACCTTTATTCTTAGCTTGGATCATAATCTGTAAAAATTACTACCAGCTGCCTTCAGGCAACCGAAAGTTACTTTCCAATAGTTTCCCAAGTGAGAAGCCTGAAGTGGGTGGGCAGAACTGCATTCCAGTCTGAGGCTCTGGGACGTGGAAGTCCACTTCCTCTGCCCTCCCATGATCTAGTACAAGGGTGCTTTCTTTCTCTGACCTCTGGCCTCTCCCATTTTGGAGCTGTCAATCACAGTAGCTTGACCTGGGTTTCCATGGTCCTATCTTTTGTGTGACTGGGAGCTTGCTGCTGGCTTTTCTAAAGATTCTTTTGATTGCATTGGGCCCACCTGGTTAATCCAGGTTAATTCTCCATTTCAAAGGCACAACTTAATCACATCTGTAAAGTGTCAGGTAGCTCTCAGAGGTTCCAGGGATAAGGATGAGGAGGTCTTTGATGGGAGCCATTATTCAGCCTACCACAACCTTCTTTACTATCCATCCCCATCGCCATGCTAAGCCCTGGGAGACAAGGATCTTTTTTATCTCATTCACTGCTGTCTCCTCCGAACCCAGCATAAATCCTAGCGTGGTAAGTGATCAATAAATATTTATAAAGTACAGGGATTAATGACTGAGAGTTTTAGTAAAACTGCAACCAATTCCCACTTTTTAAACAGTATACAAATACATTCTAGTAAAGAGGATTGATGTTCAAAATGTACCCAAAACCCAGAAACTGTGTAACTTGGGCACAAGTTGCTTCACTTCTCTGATTCTTTGTGGTCATATCTATAAAAGTAAATACAGAAAAAAAACTTAGTTCTAATACTGTAGGTATTAAAGATGATAAAGAAGAAAAATGCCAGGAAACTGTGGCCTCCACAGCTATACTCATTCCTGATGCATAGATTATAGATGAGCAAGGCTGCCTAATGAGAAATTGCAACATCAATAACTAATGCAAGGCATGTGTGTGTCTCTGTGCTGCCGGGGGCTGACAGACAGGGTAGGGCACAGGAGCAGGTCTCCTTCCACTCGAGGAGCCAGAGAAGGTACAGTAGTGGATGTCGGGGAGTGCCCTGAATGGTGGCAGCAGGAAAAGGCCAGAATGGGAAGTGATGAGATTGTTCCAGGAACCACATTCCAATAAATCCCCCAGCACAGTGGAGGCAGAAAAGGAAGATGCTAGAGAAGCCATTTGCAATGACCATCTGGCTTGTTAAAATTGATTAAAGGTAAAAAGAGAAATCGAGATCTATGTCAGTGGCATTAAATTACTCCTCAGACAAGCCAGTCTGTGAGCTACAGACTCTCCTTGCTGCAATACTGAAATATCTGAAGACACGATTTCACTTTATAAAGAAAATTCTTTTTAAAACTCCACTAAGAGCCTGCTTCATTGAGAAATGTTGAGCATTGCTCAACTGCTTTATTAAATCCTTTTTATTTATGTGTTAGGAAGGGCACTGTGGCATTTCAGAAGCAGGCTCGGCATCGTGTCCTTACTGGAGAGTGGAGACAGCACACATGCATGCATCTTCAACCTTCTCAACGCTCAAACATTTTATAATGATTTAGGAGAAGAAAAGAAAAGAAGTGATAGGCTCTGAGGTGAGGCACATTGGAGCACCATGCTGAATCCTCTTAGCTCCCTGGCTGTGTGACCTTGCCAAGAAAGGGATATGTCTGACCCCAGATTCTTCTCTAAAATGACAACAGTCACAACCACCACACTGGTAGGTGTGACATGAGTCGTGACACAAGGTAATATTTACTTTTGGTGTCATAGAATTCAGTGAGTTCCTGTTCTTCCAAGAAGGAGAGAGTGGAGGATGGCTTGGCACAGCAGATCCTAGTGGGTTTATTGGTCAAGACTGATTAGCAATGTCTGTCATAGACAGGGTTGTGGCAGCAACAGTACAAAACATTTGTATTTTCCCTTTAGAGTTTCTGACTTCTAAGAAAATCTTAACAGTGTTGCTTCGCAGCCCCACCACCACCACCCACACAGACTACTAGCACCACTGCCAGCCAGCTCTTCAAGCAAAAGAATATATAGTTCTTGTGTAGTTTGGGAGTTTTGAATGTATTCCTATGCCATGATGGCCATGGTTTGTGGCAAGGATCTGTTTACAGGATTTTCTGTCCCATTCCACCTTGAGGTCCATGAGGACAGTAAGTATCAGTGGGTGACAGCATGAAGGAAACAGCCCTGGTGACTGCATGAGCTTCCACTTTGGTTGACTCTAGGCAAGGTGTTTCACTTCCTGGACACTGGTTACCTCATCTGTAAAATGCATTGATAGAGCCTCTTGGAGTCATCATGGATGGTAGCAAAAGATGGGTTTGAGAAGCCCTAAGGCTGTCCCAAGATTCAGAGAAGGAGATGCAGGAACAGATGAGGCACAGAAGGACAAGCTGGGGACTTCAGGTCTTGGCTATGGTAAGTTTGGGTAAGTCGTCACAGTGCTGGCAGTGAAGCCTTGAAGGAGTTCTTTCCCATGCCCCTCCCCTGATATGAGCTTTTCACTAGGAGGTACTCTGATCCAGGCTTTGCAGATTGAAGAGAATGCTGACTCGGAGTAGAACAAGGATGGTGACTGGTTTTCATAGCAAGGCATCAATAGCTAGCTGCCCTTGCTCCTCCTAGCTGCAGTGAAAGTCAGGAGAATGAGTGGTCTCAGATGGGAAAGATGGAGAAGCCAATGGTCAGAGCAGAATTTACTTTCTGTGATGAAGGGTCATGATGTGTGATCATGACCTGCCACATGGGGGAGCCCAAGAGACTGAGTCTGAGGGTAACAGAAGCTGGAACAGAGGGGGTGGGGAGGACCTGGGTGAACTAGGGTGACCTTTGGAGAAGGTAGTCTGTGCCATGGACAGAGAGATTGGGGCTGTGTTCACTCCACAGCAGGCAGATGGAGAGATGAGGCAAAACTGTGGGGAACAAGAGTGGGTAAAGGAGGCAATACACCATGTTGTGAAGCTGCTAGACCGGGCCTGGAAGATAAATACAGCTTTCCCGCCCTTCTGCAAACTAAACTGAACAGAGTAGGGAGGGAGCATGTGACTTGATAAAGCCCTTTGAAATAGTGATTTATTCCCAAGGATGCCCTAAATTTACACATGAGGGAGAAGCAAGATTGCATTCCACTCAGAGTTTCTTCTTAATACTGATGAGTTGTAAGATGAGCATTAGCACAACATAAAAATTATGATCATGATAACAACAATAATAAAAAGGGTTTAAATTTGTACAGCACGTTATACTTTGCAAAATGCTTTCTCATTAATTAGCTTGTATGTGCCTCATAATAGCCCGTTGAAAAAGGCAAGATGATGGTCACTATCCATTTGATGGGTGAAGAACAGGCTCAGAGATAAAGTGACTAGCTAACAGCTGGTAGGAGATGAGATCTTTACCCTACGGCCAAGGCTCTTGGCCAGGCTTTCAGAGAGAGGCTTGACCACCCTTGTTCATTGCCCTGAGATTAGCAGGGGAGACATCTATGATAGAATCTCAAACCCAACATGGCTTCCACAGGCCTCCCACTGATAAGGGATCACTGGATTTGAGACACATTGCTGGGTACCTCCCCCACCACTGCTTGGAACATAAGCCAAACCAGCATTAGGGGTTCCAGAACTCAAGCCCCTCTTTTAGTAAACATTTGAGGACCACACCAATGTCTGCTTCAAAAACAGGTGTGAGATTCTCTCCATTCAGGAGCAAAGGAACAGGAAAGTGAAAGAAGCCAAAAGTGGAAGATATCCAGAGAGGAACAACAGGGACAGCAGACACAGGACAATAAGGAAGTTGGATAAGAAGGGGGCTGAAGAGATGGCTCAGAGGTTAAGATCACTTGTTGCTCTTGCAGAGGACCTGGGTTCAGCTCCCTGAATCCACATGCTTCACAATCATCCGTAACTCCCCTAACTAAGGGGATCCAACACTCTCTTCTAACCTCTGGGGTCGCCAGGCACATAAACACGCACACAAATAAATAAATCTAAAAGAAAAAATTAAAGAAAGGGCAAGAATGTTGAACAATAAAGAGGAGTGAAAAGGAAGAGAGGAGAGAGAGAGAGAGAGAGAATTTCGGAACAAAAGAAATAGAAGAGAAAGAGGGAGAGAACATTGCCTGGCTTTGAGTAACAAAGAAAGCATTTGTTTTTAAGAGGCGATTAAGTATCTTATTCTTCTGTCCCCAAATGCAAATGTTTCTGTCTCCTCCGGAGTTAATCAGGCTTAAAGCAATTCTAAGCCCTTAAGGGCTTGGTTTAACCATAACAAAGAATCTGTCCAGTATGCTGACCTCTGTCGGGCCAGTATGTAAAGGCAGCAAAGAGTAGAGATTAAGGAGTTGCCCTCACCCAGGCTGGGCTGCCACTCCTACCAAGGCATCTCAAGCCCCCACCCCCATACTCATCCCCAGGGGCAGACAGCTGACCCAAAACTGCTGATGTGACTCAGAAGCCACTTAAGCAAGCTTCCACTCCCTCTGCCTCTCTTCTGCCCACAACCACTGGAGGAGTTGGAGGGCAGCTCACAGACTGAATCCCCATTGGCAGAGAGGGTGATGAGTGGGGCATTAACCTCGGGGCGGAGTCTCTGACAGCGCTAGCCTAGCAGGGCAGCTGTAGTGGATATTATGTATGGGCACTTCTCTAATCACAAATCCTGCTGTTCCTTCTGTCTGCTATGTACTGTATTTGTGGTTTTATTAAAACCTGCTACATAATATATTGCTGTGATTTTGCTAGCTTAAAACAATTTGCAGGTCAGGAATTTGTAAAGAGCAGCAAAAATGGTTGGTTTCTGTTCCTCCATGTTTGGGTCTACCTCTGGGAAAGCATAGGCTGGGAAAAGCTGAGAACATCTTTAGGGTTTAGGGTTAGGATTAGGGTTAGGGTTAGAGTTAGGGTTCCACACACATATCTAAACAGTGGTTGGAGCAAGAATCTGGATGGTTCGTCCTGTTGTATAGGTTCCCCCATCCCACCATAGACATCCTACAACCCCACCCAGCTTAAAGGAGAGAATAGCCAGAGCCCAGGTCTTGGAGACATGGCTAGCTCCCAATCAAACATGTAAGATTAATGTCACTGTGCGTCTTTGGAAAATGAACAGCTCTGAGAATGGCTTTTCCCTTAAACCACTACAGTTCTACTAGGTATCCTTGTTCCCCTTCCTAGGAATGAGGAGTCTAGTCTTTGAAGGAAGAAGTAATGGATCCCAGATTCATCAACTAACATGAGCAGGGCAGGAATCTGAGCCCCAGTGGTTCAAAGAGTTCTGACTTCATATTGCCATAGGTATCCTGAATGATGAAAAAGAAAAAGAAAAAGAAAGAAATCCTCCCTCTTGTGGCTCTTGCAGCCACACCATATGTGGGACACTGTTCTGAACATATTTGTTCTTTTCTTCATTGGACAAAATAATTGCTGTTATTTGTTGAGATTACTCTGTGCAAAGACTTGTTTTGCAGTAGGCCTCTTCAGTCTTGAACAGAGCCCTCCAGAGTCAAGGATGTGTCTGTCTTATAACAGAGGAGACAGAAGGGAGAAGCAGCCCTGCTAGCTCAAACTCCCAATTCTAGGAATATGGGCATCTGGGAACCTGCCTGCAGTTTTCCAACAAGAGAAGGGTACAGGTGGTGCGCATGGGAAAGGCTATTGTTTGTGCAGAGTGTTGAGGGGTCTGAGGCTCCTTTGCAGAGGTATAAACTTGTCTAAGGAAGAATGTTCCAGTGTTAGTGATGCCTGCGCAAAATAGGAGACAGAAGATTTCTGTCTCACTTGCAATTGTTTCAGAGGTGTGTGTGTGTGTGTGTGTGTGTGTGTGTGTGTGTGTGTGTGTGTGTGTGTGTGTGTGTGTGTGCACCTGTGTGCATATGCATGTTCCAAATCCAGAGGAAAATATTGGGTGACCTGGCTACCAGTTTCTGACTTATTCCTTTGAGACAGGATCTCTCTCTCTCTTTCTCTCTCTCTCTCTCTCTCTCTCTCTCTCTCTCTCTCTCTCTCTCTCAAATTGAACTAACCTGTCAGCCAGGAAGCCCCAGGGAACTTCCTCTCCCTGCTTCCGACAGCACTGAGGTTACAGGCATGCATCACCATGCCTAGATTTTTATGTGTTGCTGCTATCGGGAGTCCAGGTCCGCATGCTTGCAATAGGAGCATTCTGGAGAGATACCCACTGTGATACCTCTCCAGATCTGATATCAGGATTATATTAGGAGAAGACAACCTTATCTTCTGTAATCTACATAATGCACATGTATGGAAATAAACCC
Source organism: Cricetulus griseus (assembly GCF_003668045.3). Lineage (NCBI taxonomy): Eukaryota > Metazoa > Chordata > Mammalia > Rodentia > Cricetidae > Cricetulus > Cricetulus griseus. Next base: position 103,281,037 of record NC_048596.1, on the reverse strand, counting down.
AAAGGCTTTGGAGATTCTCAATCAAGAAGGAAATATAAAGTAAGCCCACAAATAGCTAGAGAACATAAGATAGTGTTAGAACATAGAGTTTTGCTCTGACAGAGAGAAAGGAGCAACCTCTCTAAGTATGGAGATCAGGAAGGGCATCCTGGAATAAATGGCATTTGAATGGGGTCTTGAAGATAAAGAGGATTGCATAGTATAGTGATGAAAGAACCAAGTATTACTTTCCCCACATCTTAATTTTTTTCAATTTTTTGAGACAAGATTTCTCTGTGTAACCCTAGCAATCCTGGAACTCACTCTGTAGACCAGGCTGGCTTTGAACTCAGAGATCCAACTGCCTCTGCCTCCTGAGTACTGGGATTAAAGGCGTGCTCCACCACCCACCTTCCCATGTTTTACTTCTACCGGTTTTCAGAGCTGTATTCTGAAAGAGCTATCTCTTCTGCAAGAGTCAGAGTCTTACTAGCGGATGAATGACTAGTCAATTCAAGAGGTATTTTCAACAGAGAACTCAGAGCCAATCAGGAAACTTATTTGAATGAAGTCTTAAGTCAAGTTCCAAAAACCTGACACCAGTTTTACCCTCCAAAGTAAGATTAAATATTGTATAAGGCCCCTAATTTCCAGGGGCAGAAGTCAGTAAGGATATATACCCATGGTGAGAGAGCAGTGAAGAAGAAGAAGAAAGGACAGCTGTTCAGCTCTGTATTGGATTATGGTACTCAACTTCCATATGGCCCAAACATGCATTTTGATGTCTCAATCATACACTTTGACGTCCCAGCAACGCACTTTGAGCTAGAATTTCCTTCAAGGCAATTTGCTAAGTGACCTGCAAGTGACCTGTTATAAGTCCTTTAGTTTCCATAAACTGACTTGCACTACTATAAGGCAGGAATACTGCAGAATTAAATACCAAATTTTTGTGGCACCTTCTTGCTCTTCTCAAGCGTGGTACCAGGGAAACATTATTTTAAAACCCCATGAGGGCAAGTGAAATGACTCAACATGTAAATGTACTAGCTACCAACCAAAAAGACCACAGTTCTATTCCTGGGACCCACAGAGGGGAAGAAAATGACTGATTCCTGCAAGTTGTCCTCTGACCATTTCACAAGTTCCAGAGAGTGTATGCAAACAAATAAATCAATAATTTTTAAGAACTCCATGAAACGATGTCCACATACATGTAACTTCTTAAAGACAGATATCTAAGCAGCCACTTACTAACATCTGACTTCAGTCACCTTTTCTTGAGGCAATTTTAGAGGAGTATGGTTTTATTTTTATTGTTTCAGCAACGTTGAATGTTGAAAGTATCATGAAAATGTGAATATCAGAGAGGCTCATGAACATTCTTAATTCAAAAATAAAATAAAACTTTCTCTGATGAGTACCCAAGAGCACTGAAGCAATAATAAAAATGGGGGGAGCTCTTGTATTGATATCTTAAAGGTACATTAAAAATCAATCTTATGTTGGAATTATATTGCAGAAAAATGACAAATAACACAAATTAAGAAAATATCCCTGGAATGGTGGCATTGTCCTGTAGTGGTACCAGCACTTGAGAGGTAGAGGCAGGAGGACCAAAGTGTTCAGAAACATCTTCACCAACATTTGAGTTAGAGGATAGCCTGGGTTACAAGAGATCCTGTGTGTAGGAAAATGATCAAACCAAGAAAGTGAAAGAGAGAAGGGAAAGGAGAGAAAGAGGGGGTAGCATAAAGGAGATGGGGAGAACAGAGCAGAAAACGGAGAAATGGAGGAGAAGGAAAGAAAAACCATAAAATCAGCTGACAGGAAAATTAGCTGTGTAACCCAGGAATGTAACCACAAAATGATTCCAAGACCTGAGGCTTTTGTGAGCTGGTGTGAGGTGTGGGTCTATACTTCATTGATCATAAGCTCTGGCTTCATTAAAGTACTGGAGAAGCTCATGAATGACTGTGGGCCATGGGAGATGTGGGCCATGGGACTTGACTCTGACTCTGGTTTAGTGCTGATTCTGCTCACTATCCTTGCAGGGTGGTCAGGACATGACTATTGTGTCACTGGCCTCAGTTAAAGCGATGAAGGTTTGCTGCTCCTGTCAACACAGAATACTAAAAGCAACGCTGGGTGTACACCCACCTCAGAGGATCAGTTCAGAAATTGAGACAGGCATATTTTTTGACATTGGTAGACTCTACAATCTCTGTAACACTCAGTTCCTACTTAAGAAAAATGAAGATACTGGGAGAATGACAGATGTCACTGTGTATGTGTTCTCCCATGTTTGGTCCTCACTGTGCACATACAGAGACCCCAGTTCCTTTTGTGTACAGGAATGATTTTCATAAAAAACTTGTCAACTGTCTGTCTCATTCTGCCAGGGACTGTGAGGTTAAATGGCTCAGCAGGCAGGATTGGGAAAGCCCTGGAAATGAGATCTTTGCCTGTGGCTGAGCCTCCTCTGGGAAGTTGTGAAACGGAGTTGGCCTGGGGATTTCAGAGCAAGGGTGAGGTGGTTCTCCTGGTTTGCTTGGGGAAAGGCTCTAAAGGAAGAGAGCACAAGGCTCCAGTGTCCAGGGATCCCTGGTTTCTCCTCTCTGTGTCACTGCAGAAGCCCTTCCTTCTCACTCACAGATACCCTTAGCCTCTAGCATGAGGCTCTCCACCAGTCCCCACTGAGGATCACTCAAAATCAGCGTCTGCACAGACCATGAGAATGGAAGCAAAGCTTTCTTGGTACTGAGCATTAGCTCTACCCATCAGAGAGGGAGAGAAGGGACCGAATAACAGCCTCCAGCACTGCAGCTCAAATGTGCCCTTAGGGAGCAAACATCCCTTCTAGGACTTAGATCATAGGCCATTTGTTCAATGTTGGAATAATATTTTATATCGTATTAAACCAAAAAGTTATGATTCTCTGTCTGCATTCCCTCCCACACCATGTCTATATGAACCAAAGCTGATAAGTGGCCACCCTGGTTAATTGGGATAAGAGCTCAAGTTCACAACTGCCATACGTGTGCACCTGGTGCATCCATTAGATCCCCAGACTGGCCCCTATCCAGGGTAGTTTGAAATCTGTGGCTTGGTTGATAGGCTATGAAGTGAGTATATGTCAGATTTAATCAGGTGTCTCTCAGAGAGTTTTCAACAAATTCCTTAACTTCTCTGAACTTCAAGTTTCTTTCTTCTTGAAAACAGTTGCAAATGACTTCTAATCTTGTAGTTTGTGGGAAAGGATTGTGATGATGCATTTAGTATGGTGCATGTGCATACAGTAGGAAAGGATTAGGATGATGCATTAAGTATGGTGTGGGTGCATACAGTAGGCACTCACAGTTTAGCATCATTGTTATTGTAGTCACCTTTATCATCACTCCCAAGTTCACTAGGACACTCTGTGAATATCATTGGAAAAGCTTAGACATTATTAGACTAGGAGTCCACCTCAGTTAGCCTGTACCTCAAGAATGATGCCACCATCACTGTGAGCAAGAAAGCCCAGGCTATACCTATGGAGGATTTAGAGGCACTTTACAGTAAGTTCCCACTCAACACGAAGGTTCAGTTGTGTATTGTCATAGCTGCCACTTTTCACATCTCACTTTAATAAGATCCCCACATTAACTCTATGAAATGTGTGCCATTGTTGTCTCTATTGCACAAATGAGAAAATTAGACTCGGAGAGAGAGAGAGTCAGAACTCAAGGCCAAGAGTTCTTTTTGATAACTGAGGAAGCTTCCAGAAGTATGTGTCTAATAGGACATTAGAGCACAACTCTAATGTGAAGCAAGAGAAATGGATGCACCTGCGTGGACAGAGTCCTAACCTGAGCACCAGCAACCTCAGGACCATCCTGGAGTGACCTGGAATGGACTGATGACTTCCTGGAAGCCACAGCTTAGTCATGGCATTCCTAGTAGCTGTCCCTGTACCTAGCCCAGAACCTTTCCCCTACAGAAGGGAAAAGTAACTATGCCATACTTCTGTTAGAAGATGAAATGAGGTCTGGGCAATGATGGCACATATCTTTAGTCCCTGTACTTGGGAGGCAGAGGCAGAGGCAGAGGCAGACAGATCTCTGTGAGTTTGAGGCCAACCTCATCTACAGAGTGAGTTCTAGGACAGCCAAGACTACAGAGAGAAACGCTATCTCAAACAAAACAAAACAAAACAAAACAAAAACAAAAGATGAAATGAATTTCTCATGGTGTACTGTTCTTCTTAGGTCATTGTATAGTAAAGTGCCATCAGCAAAGGACTTAACAAATAAACACATCCACATGGTTCTGAAATCTGGAAGGCCAAGGTCAAGGCTGTAATCTAGTCAGTTTCTGGTGAGGGCTATCTTCCTGACTTTTGGGTTTGGCCTTCTTTTTCTGATTCACATAGCAGATATATCAGATATCTCTTATAAAGCCACTAATCTAATTTAGGGGTACCAGCCTTATGGCCTGATCCAATGACAATTACCCCCCCCAAAGCCCCTATTCCCAAATAACATTGCACTTCAGAGTAGGGCTTCAATAGAGGAGCTTGGAGGGGGCGCAATTCAGTTCATGTTGTTCGTGCCTCCAGATGACAAATGCTACACTAATGCTGACTGATGGGTTGTGTAGGTAGTTGTGTAGGGCAAAGTCCCAATCTTCCACTCTGCTGTCCTGCCCCCACCTCCCCCTTAATTGCACAGTTGATGGCTTAATGTGAAACCTAATGCAAACATAAAGGATAGGAGAGAAGGAAAGGGGACAGTAACAGCTGTGTGACTGCAGGGTGGCACACAAGATTTGCTCACTCATGTGTCTGCTGTACTTAGACAGCCCACACAGGCTGTCTGGTGGGAAGGGAGTGTGGAGGAGTCCTATGGCATTAACACCTGCTACTCCCTGGAAACAGAGCCTCCCACCTCCTGTGAGGAGCCTCAAAGTTCTACCTTGGCATGCAGAATGAAGAGAGCATTGGCCAGAAACAAGTGCTGTGCCTGCTGACCTGTACTGGATCACTCACTCATGAAAGGCCCAGTTTCCTTCCCCAGGAAGCTCCTTCAGGTCTTATGACAGTACAGCACAGGGTGTGAGGAAAAGGCAGACCTGTAGTTTAACCTCTGTCCCTTCCTCTATCTATTCCTGTGACTTTGTCCTAATTACAGACTGACTGAGCCCTGTTCATTTCAAGGATCAGACTGAATACCTTATGTGTGACCTCATCTCTCATCCCATGTGATTTTCTCACTTCTTCACCCAGAGACATATCATCTCCATGACCCCTGGTACTTCAGAGAGAGACTTTGTCCTCAGAAGAGGCAGCATGTAATGATAAATCTTTCTACAAGCCATCAAGCCCCGCCACCATGTGGATACCCAAAATAACACACAGAGATTAATATTATTTACAACACTGCTGGCCAATAACTAGGATTTCTTATCTGCTAGATCAGTCTTAATTATCAACCATAACTATTAATCTATATATTTTATAAAGACTTATCTTATAGAGGACACCACAGCATGCATCCTCTCTTGCTGAGTGATCACAAGGTGACTCCACAGAGAAGAGAGGAGGAGGAAGAGCACGATTTCCTGCTTGTCCCTGCTTATATTCTGAGTCTGCCTGCTATGTCACTTGATCACAAGACTTCTCTTTACTACATCTCCCAGAATCCTCCTTGACCCCTAGTCCCACCTAACTTGCTTCCCTATTGGCCAACAGTACTTTATTTATCAACCAATAAGACAAACAAATACACAAAAGAACATTCCCCATAATCTCCTCTTTTCTGTCTGAAAGAAGGGTTTAACTTTAACCTAGTTAAATTATATATACCAACTATAGTTATGATATTTAGTTCATTAACATTTAGCAAGATTTAAAGAAAACATTTATCATCTATTTTATCTTTGTGAGTCTAAATTCTTATATGTAGCTTATCTTTTATAAAAACTAAAGAAAACTATAACCATAACTATGTGTCTTCAACTCCATCAAAGACCACAGAAGGATAATACATAAACTCTAGAACCAACAGAGATATCTTGCTACCTGGACAGTCACCCAAAGTTCCTCTGTAACGTTGGGGCATCCATCTTCAGCCTATAGGCCACAGTGTGTTTGGCAGACTTCTCCATGAAGCAGGAACCCTTCAGTACTGTCTTGTTTTGCAAGTTCAGCAGTCACTTTCCTGTGGGTCCTGCATGTCCAGTTTATACAGCAGCAAACAGTCAAGGCAAGAGCAGTTTCTTACCCAAATGGCTAATCTTGCCATGTTGAAAGCAAACTCCATAATGAGTTTCTTTGATGCCAATCTTCCTCTCAGAAGTAATTGGTGTGCCAGGAACAGCTGTGTCTCACCACCATGAAAAACCCTAAACCATTTAAAGTGCCATATATTCTGTGGGTCTTTGAAAGGTTTGAAGAATATCTATCCATCTCAAATATAATATCTTTGTATATCCAGAAAACCTAAGGAAATTAATTATAAGTTCTGACTATTATATGTGACTATAATCTGTATTATATGTATTATAATATAATATTATATGTATTATAAAATGCATTACATTTTAAAAGATCAGTATAAACACAATACCTAAAAAAGAGGAGACATACAAATCACAAAATTGACCTTAAACTTGTATCAATTAAAGAAAATCCATACCAAAGCAAAATATTCATTTCCATATTCTATTCCCCTTTTTTCATTTAGAAAGAGATTGACTGTGATCATTACCATTTATAAACAACCCCATTTAAATGAAAACAAACATTTATAAACAATATTTGGGAATTTGGGCATCCTTCTTTCCAAACTGCTTCCTACTGGTTGGGGGCGATGTCCATACCATGGGGATCATGATAAAATACAGAAATCCTGGCTGTAGTGGTCTATGAATGCATCATCTCAGCTGTTTTGGATGTAAGTTCAATTAGTTGGGCCACTGCTTCAGGGGGTTTTGCTAGATCAAACCATATTAGTCTGGAAGGAATCCATAGCTTTCCATTTTCTGTGGAAACACAAGCAAAAACTCTTTTCCCAAATAACCTGTCCTTATATTTAAATTTAGAAGTCAAAGCATTTTTAAAATATGTAAGTTGGATTAATTTAGCAGCACCTATAATCAAATGTATTTTAGCAGCTGTAGCTCTTTCCTAGGCAATCAAACAATTTAAAGACAACACAATAGCATACAGTATCCAGACTCTCTGTGTATTTTCCATCTTTACAAGGCTTTTTCATTACTCTATTTCCTTTACTTTTATTTTTTCCTTTTATGAGACAGGGTTTCTCTGTGTAACTTTGACTGCCCTGGAATTCACTCTGTACACCATTTCTTTTGTTTTAAACTTTCTCTGTACTTTCTCTTTTCTCTACCAAGCTTGCATATATTTTTAAGCACACTGTAAACCTTTATGACATTTTACTTCATCTGACTCTGTCTTTACTGTAAATCTTTATCTTTTTCTAGCCACACAATCTTTTATCTGCTAAACAACACTGCTAAAATTAAAGCCATGGCTGTTTTAGCCACTGTCTTTCCAAGATGGCGGGAGTACATTTATTGCCAGCACTGAGAGCTGTGTTCACTGCCTTGGTTTATGTTGCCATCAAGCAACAGGCTGCTGGGAGAGCCAGCTGGCCTTATACACCATTGAATTGTTAGCAAGAACCCTGTGGTTTTTTCTGCTTATGCTAAGTCAGGAAGCCTCTCTTAAAGGAAACTGCTCAAGTCTCTGCTTGACTCTAGCAAAACAGAGACCACCCGAGAAAATGCTGCTACCAAGAAGTCATGTTCATCTCTGTTCTTTTGCTTCTAAAATCCCTTTTAAAGCTTTTGTGAAGTTTTTATGTGGTAGTTTATAAAACCACATCTGACACCATTTTGTAATGATAAATCTTTCTGCCAGCTATCTGAGCCCCACCACCACATGGACATCCAAAATAACACACAGAGATTAATATTATTTACAATGCTGCTGGCCAATGACTAGAATTTCTTATCTGCTAGATCAGTCTTAATTATCAATCATAACTATTAATCTATATATTTTATAAAGACTTATGGAGGACATTGGTGGCATGCATCCTCTCTTGCGGGGTGATCACATGGAGACCCCACAGAGAAGAGAGGAGGAGGAAGAGCACAATTTTCTGCCTGTCCCTACTTATATTCTGAGTCTGCCTGCTATGTCACTTCCTGCCTGGATCACAAGACTTCTCTTTACTGCATTTCCCAGAATCCTCCTCAACTCCTAGTCCTGCCTAACTTGCTTCCCTATTGTCCAACAGTACTTTATTTATTAACCATTAAGACAAATGTATACACAGAAGAATATTCCCCATCAGCAGCATGCTCAGTTTTTTTTTTTTCTTTCAGGTATTTGGGCACTTTCATCTTCTGTGTGTTTGAAAGGATAGACAGTTTTCAGTCCGGTTCTCAGACAATGGTGTTTTGAAAGTTCATGATACCCATGTGTTTCCAGGCATTCTCAAAGTCACCAGGATCCAGGCAAGAGAGCCAACACCTTGACCCATAGGACTGTGCCCTTCCCACTTAGCTGTCTTGATGTTCACATACAGTACACATCTTTTGACAGTGAAAACAAAGACCATGAGATCAACCACAGGCAAAGATGAGTGTCTAAGCTACAGACACTGTGGAGGGGAGATTAAAAAGCCCCTCTCATTTTTAGAGGTCTTACAGGAATGTACAGGGAGGCAGGTTGGGGACCCTCAGGAGCTTGGAGGTGAATGAGACTCTATTCTGGGGCTCCAAATGCATAAGAAAAAATGTTACCATGTCTGATCAGGATTCCTGGAAAAAGTTGAAAACCTTTATTCAACCTATTCTATGTGGCTCTAGCTACCATGGCCCATCACACAAAACTCAAAAGCCAGTTTTACAGGGGAACCAAGAGCCTATGTAAAGGAGTCCATGTAATTGTTATAACATCTGCTGTTCATGTAAAACGACAGCTTCATCCAAACCAGAGTGACTTCAGCAGGAGGCTGGTATCAAGGATAGACTGTGGGAAGGCAAGGGAGAAAGGGAGTGTGAGCCAATCCTGCCTGATTCATATCCCTGAGGCCCTGAAAGTGCATCAGGCCTCATCAACCTGCTGCCTGTTGCAGGACATATTCTTGGATGCCTCTGAGACCCCTGGATGCTGGGGGCAGGAGCCACCTCCTCTGGATGACTACTTATAGCTTCATTCTTGGTCCCTGGACATGTTCTCCAGCTTTCTGCTGCCTGCTTCCCATCCCTCAAAGTATCTCTGATGGCCAGCATGTAGAGCTACCCATTTTCCTTCTTTCTCAGGTAGCATAATCTGGTGGTGCTTCTGAGAAGACTGGGCATGTGTGCTGGCTAGTTTTATGCCAACTTGAAATGAGCTCAAGTCATCTGAGAGGAAGGAATCTCAATTAAGAAAATGCCTCTGTAAGATCAGGCTGAAGGCAATGCAAGCCTGTAGGGTATTTTATTAGTTAATAATTGATGGGGATGGCCTGGCCTGTTATGGGTGGTGCCATCCCTGGGCTAGTGGTCCCTGGTTCTGTAAGAAAACAGACTGAACAAAGCACTAGGCACAAGCCAACAAGCAGCATCCCTCCATGGCCTCTGCACCAATTCCTACCTTGAAGTTCCTGCCATGCTTGAGTTCCTGTCTTGACATTCTTGAACTGTGATGTGAAAAAATGTGAGCAGAATAAATTCTTTCCTCCCCAGTTTGCTTTAGTCATGTTGTTTCATCACAGCAGTATCAGTCCTAGCTAAGACACCACTAATGGTACATAGCTTTTGCTCTTCTGATCAAGAAGCAGCCACGGGCAGTCTCTTCCCTCTAGATTTCTTAGACCTCAGTTGGATATCTGGGCTCCACATTCCATGGTGATCTATAGAGTTCTATCTGTGTTATTGGGACAGCCCAATGAAGGAAGGGTGCACCTGCTTTTAGAAGCAAGACTGAATGTCAAAGATCACTGGTGGCCTTCTCCAAACTCCCTCATCCATCAAAATTTAATGGCTTGGATCTGTGAACACTTCTCACCACTCCCAGCTCTGACTTTTAAATTGGGAGTGTTGGGTACCCATTGCAGAAAAGTTACTAGAAGCACAGACTGGAAGGTTCCTCGAGGAACCTCTGTCATAGCTAGCTACAACTGGACACAGAGTCACCCCACCCAGCAAGGAGGGAACCTCAACTGAAGAATTGTTTGAGTCATATAGGTTCATGGCCAGACCTGTGGGGCTTTTTTCTTAGTTGCTAAGTGATGGGGGAGGGCTTAGCCTATTATGAGCAGTGCTATCCACCAGCAGGTAGGCTTGGGCTGTGTGCAAAGCCAGCTGAGCAAACCAGTAAAGAGCATTATTCAGTGGGCTCCACGTTCCTGCTTACATTCCTGCACTGATCTCCTTCAAAGATGGATGCTGACTTGGAAATGGAAGCCAAATAAACCTTTGTGTCTTCCATGATGGTTTTAGTCAGTGGTTTGGCATAATAACATCACACACTGGAGAAAGTGAACAGAGTCTAAGTGGCCTAAAGAAAGAATGAGTTTATAAAGTGTAAGTGTAGTCTTAGCCACAATGAAAGCCAAATGACATAAAAAAGACTCTGTGACTTTGAAATTCACTGAAACATGGAAACCCCGATAATAGAATGAGAAAAAATATTTTTGTCCATTTGCTAATTCCTTCCTTTGATAAGTATTTATTGAACCCTGACAATAAACACTGACTGGGTCTTGGGACTCTGACAGAGCTTCTTCATACTGCAGCCAAGGGAAGCACATGTGTGCCTAAGTGCTTTGGTATTGCACATAGGCTTAATATCATGGTATTTCAGTTTGTGTGAATTTAACTTAAGCCATACGCTAAGCATGAAAGGGAACCCAAAGACATCCAGGTCCTAACACCAAGACCTTGAGGGTAAAGCCAGCTGTGGCTAAGAACTCCATGGGGCCTCTGCCAGCTGGGAAAGCACTAGGAACCGGATTCATCTGAACATCTCCTAAATAGTGCAGCCCTTTCGGAAAACTAGATGTTAGCCAAGAGAGGCCTATTTTGGACTTATACACTCTGAAACCATAAGATGATAAATGTCTGTTCTTTGGCATCTTTAAATGGGTGCTAATTTGTTACAGCAGAAAGAGGAAAACTAATTTAAGTAATTGCAACTAAAATCATTCAGTAAAGAAAAGGAAGCAGGGAGGGGGAGGGGAGAACATAGAAAAGAAAGAAGTGTGTAATCTAAGTATTTTCAATGAGGTGGCACTTCTGTCCACCTTGCTGGCAAGGTGTGTTTCAGATCAGTCCAGATGTTTTTTCTATATTTGGTCTCAAATTTGAGATACAGCTTTAGGGGAAATTTGGAGATGATTCAACGTTCCATACCTTCCCTAACTTCACAACTTGAGCTCTAGACAGGAACATTCCTTAGCTTCCCTTCTCTTGGCACTGAAACCATAACTTTTATGCTACACAAGCACTATACCACTAAGCTACACCCCCAGCCACAATGACATCATTCTGTCAGAAAAGAGAGCCCATTGAGTTCACCAGGCATGAACTTGAGCTATGAAGTGAGATAAATTTGAATTGAACAAACTCCAGCCTGACCCTTACCAACTGTGTACCTTAGACAGGCTTCCAAATGCCCTTAGCCTCAGTCTTCCAGTCTGTGAAATGGAAAAAAGATAGTGATCCCCTACTACTAGTTAAGAAGGTTGCTAGGCAATGCATGCAGAGTGGCTAGTGCATAGTAAACTCCTAATAAATGATTGCAGTTAGTACAGTCTGAATTACTATTAGGATCCTCTCTGCTGTTGGGATTGAATTGCCCTCCAAAGACTAATTTGCCTCCCAGATAATGTGCCTGCTTCCGGTACCCATTGCACAAGCTTATTAATAAGTTTTCCAATCTTATTTGTTAAGTAGGCAAAGTCTTGCAGGGAATAAAAGGGGGCAAACAGTGAAAAGGAGGTCCTTGCAGTGAAAAAGGTAGGTGTCATGAATCTCATTATTGTATAAACAGGACACACCTGACATGCCAAAGGCAAATACATGTGGCAGGAGTCAATTCTCTGGGCGAGTAGACTAGAACTTGGGCCTCTCAGACCCCTCTGGCTTCCTCTCCAGCATGCCACAAACTGTCTCTAACTATAGCAATGTCTCAAAATCACTAGGTTAGACCATGATCATTGGTGATCCTGTCTCAAATTAGGGTAAACACAAATATTCCTTGCCCTCTCCTCTAGCAATTTGTGGAGTGTTATTCTTCCAAATCTGATTTCTGAAATATAAATATCAAGCATTTGAATAAGTGCTTGTTAAATACGGCTGGAAGTATTTTTTTATACAGCCAACCTTTCAACACCTTTCAGTTATTATTTTTCCTCTGTAAAAAGACACTGTAGTTTTCTTAAGGCATTGTAGTTAAGGCATGCCAAAATAATTAAAGAATTATCTTTTCTAAGACAGCCTAGGGTTAAATTAAAGGGGTCACCCCTTGTATCCAGTCATACAGCTTCCTTCTGGAATGTGCTCTATTTCACTCTGTCTCCTGAGTTGTCAGTACATGAAACATCGGTTCTAGGTTCTTCAGTAAGACCCATCTTCGATTTTCCTAGCTAAAATGTGGAAATAATCCCGACTCACTCATTTGACCCTCAAATCGAGTGAACATACTAAGTGGTTAATGGGAGGCAGTGACCTCTCCCTCAACACCTTGGTCAATGAGAAAAGTCTGTCCTTCCTAGGGGATTTTACTATTGTTGTTGTTACGGTTATCATTATTATTCTCAGTTTGTAGATTAGCAAACTGAAATTGGGGGAAGTTCAATGACTCTTTCAAGGTCACACAGGAAAAACTGAAGTCAGAACTTGAACCCTTATCAGTGGACTCCAAGAACAGGCTCTTCTTCCTCATGTGTGTTCCATGAGAGAGACTGCTATGAACTATAGTCCACAGAATGTATGAACTCATAGGAAAGGAGGAGGCAGAAAACTACTTCTATGTTCCCAGTCACATCGTAGCACTGTCAAACATTCGCTTATTCTACGGGTAAACAGTTAGAAGGAACAATGCTGCCCTCCTGCACCTGAGCATCCCCCCTGGGAAAGGGACATTGAAGCTCAGCAATAGGGTCCTCAAGTCTCATTTTGAAAAGATCTCTCTGGCAACAATAAGAGTTAGACGTTACTTCTATCAAATACCAGGTTCAATTGTGTGTGTGTGTGTGTGTGTGTGTGTGTGTGTGTGTGTGTGTGTGTGTGTGTGTGTAAAAACAAAGGAGCTTTTATCTAAGAAAGTCTCCTCCTCTGGGCTTCCTTGTGTCTCATTTGTTCTATCCTTTTGTAGCTTCAAACGGAGTTAGTTTCCTTTGATTTCCAGGTGTGTTCTCCCTGCCACCTTACACTGAGAACACCTTGAGTGCAGAGTTTGTCCTCTCTCGAGTCTCTAACATCAAGCGGAGTGCCCTATATGTCATTTGTTCCCCAGTAACTTCTGTTAAATGAACAACTCCTTTCCACCCCTAATGTTGAATTGTATGCATTACTACTATTTTAATAGACAACAGTTAACACAGTGAAAGGCTTTCATGTGAAATGTATATTCACATGCACTATGTTTGTATGTGTAGCTTTGCTTTTTTATTGGAATCTTCTACCAACAGTCCAGAGGTGATCACACTTAACCTTCAGGCCACAGCTACATTGCTGTTGGTTACACAATCACTAATGATCATTCAGTTGCTTGTTTGGTGGAGGGGGCCTTATATTAGCACTGCTATTGTTCACTCTCTGTTTCAGCATTTAATTATATGGCATCTGATTTCTCTTTATGTGGTTATGTGAGAAGGAGCTCATTTCTCTTTAATAAAGTGAAAAATTGTGTTTATATTTATTGTTTAATCCACAAGACTAATTCTCGGAATTTCTTTTCTTTTCCAAAACACCCTTTAATATGTCAAATGTCATAAGGAGGAAACACAATTAATCAAAAGTTCCCATTAGAGATGAAATTTCAACATCGATACAATGGGAGGTGTCAATTCCTATGCCATTTGCAAGTTCAACAGTGACAATCATGAAGACTCCAGCTTTGTCCCCATTGATTCCCTTGCCACCTACTGTCAGTTGTTGTCATCTTTATACCATTCTTCTGTCATCATCAGGTTACATCTTAGAAACAACATTCTGCCTGCAGCTTTAGTAGAGTGTTCAAGAAATAAAACCAGCATGTATTCAGCCACTTTTGCTGGGAACTCTTCATGCTTACTACCATAGGAAACCCAAACCCTGGGCGACCCTCCTGGTGGGGAACAGATGGTCACACCTCAGACACCTGTCTTTCTCCCAGTGCCACTCTGAGTCCTTCAGAATGTGTCTTCTGAGTGCAGACTGTCTCACCTTCTTACAATCTCCTTTATCTAGGGTGTGCTTGTAGGGCTGACTCAGCTGGCTCAGGATGGTGATTAAAATGCTAAGGTCTTTTCCTGCTGGATGCAAGGCTACTGTTCCAAACCCCCCTCCATCTTTACCCTGACCCCCACAGCTATGTCCTGTCTTAACAAGCCAGTAACACAGCCTGGTGTCCTAAACAAAAAATCTTTTTCTTACTGTTTATAAGCCTGGAACCCAAGATTAAGGTGCCAATAGGGTTGATCTCCTCTAAGGCATGCTGTCTTGGCTTGCAAATGGGCTGATTCTTCATAGTTGTGACTTTCTACAATAGCCCTGTACTCTTCTATGTCTTCATCTCTGTTATTTAAGGCCACCAGACTGGATTAGGGTCCATCCAAAGACTCTCATCTTAATTAAACTACCTCCTAAGGCTCAATCTCCAAATACAGTGATGTCATGAGGTATAGGGCCTAGGACTTCAAGGAGGTAAGGAATACAGCTCAATCCCTGCCACTGGCCTGGTTTATTCTAGCTAGCATTCTGATCTTTTGTGTCCCACCATGCCTGGGGTCATGTATCTAGAGTAGAAGTACTGAGTTTGCCACATTCTTTAGTTCTCATTTGCAAGCACAGACTGTGAAACTAGTCCTGTGAAGATAGCCATGCCCTGCAGCCTCTACCATGTAGCACAAGGGGAGCCACTGGTGTTTGATGACATGTTTTTATGTCCTTACTTCCAAAAATAGTTTAAAATAAAAAGAAAGCAGTATATACTATAAACACGTATTATATATAATCCCCCAATTAAATTAACTGTGTGTACACAGTGTGCACCTGTGCATGTGTACATGTGACATGTTTGCATGTGCATGGGAGACAAGAAGTCAATGTTGGGTACCTTCGTCTGTTGCTCTCCAACTTATGTCTTTGAAACAGGCTTTCTCATTGGACCTGGAGCTCACCATTTGTCTAGACCAGCTAGCTGGCAAGACTCAGGAATCCCAGATTTCCACCTGTTCCCAGAAATAGGCTCCAGATGTGTGCTACTATGCCCAGCTTTTATGTGAGTGCTGAGAATCTGAACTCAGTTCTTCATATATGCCCAGCAAATACTTTACCAAATGCTATTTCCCCAGCCCCCAGATTTTCATATATTCTTTTGTAGATTTGGCCTCCTTCTGTTCACATCTCAAGTTTCAGTTTGAAAAGACAGTAAAGAACTCAGGACAATGATCCTTCATACATACCCCAGTTAATAGACCTTAAAGCAAAATGGCCATAGTCAATGGGCATCCTTCATGAACAAGGGTGTACTGGCAGATCAAAGCAGAGGTTCTGGACTTACACAGCCTATATTTAAATTCTGTACTGACCACTTTTTAATTGCATGACTTAGAACAAACTTCAGAATCCCTTAGTTTCCTGGTTTGTAATAATATGTGGCTCATGAGACCACTGCAAGAACCAAGGGAGATGGCATGAGCTCAGCATCTCCGCATGCCCTGCATGGGAGCACAGACTGCTCAAAAGGTGATGCTCCCTCTCCTCTCCTCTCAAACCATACACCTGCCAGGCAGTTCTCTTCCATACCACCTGGCACCCCCTCCTAAAGTGGCTGCCAAGCCCTGGTCTTGTTCAGTTCTTAATAAATCCACCCTCCCCTTTCACCCAGTGCAGAGGGCTTGTGCAAATCCTATGGTAATAGATTTCTTTGGCTGATTCACTTGGCAGATTTTACATCTGAAGGACAATTTGACAGTTTCCCTGGGCATTTCTCCAGGGCCCCCCAAGGGCTAGAAGCCTTTGGCAGATTAACTTCTGCCTCTTCTGGTCCCGGGAGCCACTCCCTGCAAGCAGCACCTTTAGCCTCACTCCCTACCCTATCCAGAGAAGGAAAAGGGAAACTTGCTGACAGGGGTTTAGGAAAGAAATTTGAAGAGGAGGGAAGGAAAGGATAAACATTTACAGAGTGCTGCTTTTAATCTTCCAGGCCCTTGACCTTACTTTGTGGTCCCAGACACTCAGAGCAGAGAGTAGGCTGTATTCCTCCCTGTTTTATTTTCAGAAATGGCCTCATGTTCCTAGGCTCAAACGCACAGCCAAGGATGATCCTGAGCACTTGATCCTTTTGCCTTCAACTCTGGAGTTCTACAGATATTATAGGCATGTGTAACCGCTATCCATTCATATGGGTTGTGTGGGTCAGAGTTAGATAAGCACTCTACCAGCTGAGCCATGTCCTCAGTCTGATTCATGCCCATTCTGCAGATGAGACAAAGATTCAGAGAGATTAACTAATGAGTGCAAAACTACACTGGAGAGCTTGGTTCAAGGCTGGTGTTCTGTAAGACTAAATCCAAGCCAGCTCTCTTTCCCTGGGGGAAGTGGGAAGTCCCTTAGATCTCCCTACAACCTTTCCTTGTATCCCTTTGCCCCCCTGGAATCCATCGTCTTCCTCTTTGTGTTAGAGTCTAGTTCCTTGCATCAGTATCTTCTTTCATCCACTTTCAGATCACTAGTTCATTCTTTTGCTGTTGTTGACTTTTGGAATTGTATTTTAATTACAACATCTACCCTTCCCATTTCCTCCCTCCAAAACCCTCCATATACCCATTCCTGCTCTGCTTCAAATTCATGACCTCCTTTTTTATCAATTGCTTTTGCATGCATAATCATATACACATATATATTCCCAAATCTAGCCTGTTGCTTCCATATGTTACTTGTATGTATGTTTTCAGGGCTACCAATTGGTGTCCTTTCTCTCTTTTTTTTTCAGCATATAGTAAGATTTAGGATGTATCTTCAACAAATAAAGAATTGCACGAATATGTGCATAAACAGATGAAAATTTATATTCTCAGACAACAAATCTATGAATCAGTGAATTTAAAATGATTTACTGGATGGATGGATGGATGGATGGATGGATGGATGGATGGATAGATATTGGAAGTAAAAATAAATGCTTCATACATGCAAAACTGAATGTGTATGTGTTTAGTAAGTGTATAGATTATATGAAATGATAAACAGGTGAAAATATATCTTGATAAATGATAATACAAATGAATGTGTCGATCAATGAATGAATAAAAATATATGTGAATACTGACTGGGTAGACGAACATAAGAGGGAATAGGTAAATTATTATATAAATGAATTAGTTCCAGAATGAAGAAGAAACACAGGAATATACTGATGAACTCATGCATTCAGGGGATGAATGTTTGGGGCACAAATGCCTTTCCTGTTTCTAGAGGACAATCCCACCCAGACTGTCCTGTGATGACAAAGCCTGAGATACTTAGACCACTGAGATTCCAGGAGTCAGCATTAAGTTATAGCTTCGAGTTTGGGGTTGAGTCCCACCTGCACATAGAGGATGCATCGGGCAGGAATCTCCTACGGCTCGTCTCTTAAGAGCCAGGCATCAGTCAAAACTGTGGAAACCAAGGGCACTGCTTCAGAGAACACAGGACCCCTGCTCCAGTGTCCCTAGTCCCCATTCTTAACAAGCACCCCACTCCATCCACATTCGGGAGCACAAGCAGGCACCTACAGGCAAGGAAATTAATCCTCTGAATCCAAGGACAGCCTCTTGTAATGAAGAGGCTGCTGCAATATCTTTGCAACAAGCAGCAACCCACATGTTCGATTACAACAGGTTGAGCCATTCCACGCTCCCCAGTGCCAGGGCTCAGGGAAAAAGAAATGAAAACACCAGCACAGAAACATGAAGCAAGAACACAGGCTCCCTGACAACCAGCGCTGGGTGGGGATGGGAAGAGCCCCAAATCTGGACTCCTCCGCTTGCCGGCCGCTGAGAGACATTCTTTCCCTTTCCTTCCTTTTCTCTTCTTCAGACTCTGAGCTTCAGCAGTTTTGAATGACTGGAACCTCCCTACTCACCCCTGGGACGTCATTCCTGCAGGATTGTGGCAAACTAGTATTTCAGGTTCCCTTGGCAACCTTGCTGCCCTGTCTCCTGAGAACTGCACTTCTCCAGGACCTGAGGAGACCGGACTTGTAGGTAAGAATCTCTCCGCTGCCCCCGCCCCCTCCAGCAGCTGGCTACCGCTTGGATAGGGAGGGGTTGGCTGGCAGAAAGGCTATGCTTGAAGTTAGAAACCACGCAGAGCGAGGAGGAGGACCCTGTGTGTTCCCGGCTCTGGGCGAGAAGGCACAGCATATTCCTGGGATGGAAACCCGTCTGTTTCCAGTCTTCAATCCAGTCATTGCTTGTTCGATGACGCAACTTTCGAGTAATACCTGCGACTGAGCACTGGGTGCCTATTTAGCCTCAGGCATTTGTCAGTCATTAAGTTAATCATTCTAGTTTGACACATGCTGGAAGGAGTTACTCGCTCTCATGGCTATGGAGGAGCAAGCAGGTGGGGAGCGGACCCAAGCAGCCTCTGTGGTGGCAGAGCTGTGGGGCAGTGCTGTGTGTAGGGTTGCACCTTCCCTCTCTGCTTGCAGAGTAAGCACACCTGCCAGGCATCAAGAAGTCTATAAAGCATGCCACCAACCATCCAACTTTCTGCTTTGTTTGGGGAGGGGCTGGAAGTGGCAGGACCTTGGCCTTGATGACTAACTCCAAACAGCCGCCTCTGAGAGAGATAGTGATGTGCAAATTACTGATTTTTATTGGATGCTTTGGGGAATCTAGTTGTTTGTCAGGAAATGAAAGAGAATGTTTGTGCTTATAAAATTATATGGAAAATCAATGTGGTGTTAAGTATATTTTTCAGTCGTTTGAGTCAAGGACTGTTCTCCAGCCAATTCTAGCCAACTCCAAGGGGGATGGCGAGGGCCCAAAGTGCAGCTACGGGACTGAATGGAAAGGTCAAGCCTCTGCTTACTACTGCCCTCTTTCTCCCTGGTGTGTGCCTAGTGACATGAAGTGACAGAGTGATGAAGGCTGGGCTGAGTTTAAATGTGGTGGGTTAACGGTTCGCCTCAGCAGCTGTACCTAGCTCCACCTGAAGCTTCGGCCTATTCCTAGTTCCTTTTCTCTACGCTAATTCAGGGACAGCTCTCCCCTGCCCCACAATATTAAGCTTCTGTCACAGGTGGGATAATCCCAGGGGAACTGGAAATCCATGAAAATGTGAGGCAGGAGGAGAAAACAGAGTTGTCTAAAACTTGAATGAAAATGGCATCCTACATCACTTCTGGGTTTCAGGAGCCACCTCCCATGGTGGAAGAGCCCTGTGTTACACAGGCATTATCTAGCACTAGGCTTGACACACAGAATAAAGTGGAGGTGTAGGAAGAGCTGAGTCTTTGGCCCTCTCGGGGAGTGCTTGACATTGTTTTATGAATAAGAGTCTTTGACATTAGGGCTGAGAGGATGTCAAACTGGACAGAGCTCTCAGAAGGTCAGAGTTTGAAACCTAAGAAGCTACCAACAAGAGTCCCCCCTGTGCTTACAACTCTTACAATGTACCAGATAACATTATAAATATTTTGGAGATATTTAATTGAGAGCCAACACCTCTGTTTCTTCCCTTGGTGACCCATGTATAACCTCTCTGGGCTCAATATATATAGTTTCCCCTCCTTTCTCTCCTCTCAGTCCCTCCCCAACCTTCCCTTTGCCCCATCCATCTACTCCTTCTCCATTTCTACACAGAAAAGGACAGGCCTCCCATGAATACGAACAAAACATGGAATATCAAGTTGCAGTAAGACTAAACACCTCATCTTGTATTAAGGCTGAACACGGTGACCAGGCATGAAAAAATAGAGTCTCAAAAGCCAGCAAAAGAATCAGAGACAGCTCCTGTTCCCACTGTTAAGAGCCCCACAAGAAGAAAAAGCTACACACTGCACATAAATTCAGAGGGCCTACATCAGTCGCATGCAGGCACCCTGATTGCCAATTCAGTCTCTGGGAGCCTCTATGAGCCCAGATTAGTTGATTCTGTGGATTTATGATGTCTTGACCCCTCTAGACCCTAAAGTCCTTCTTCCTCCTCTTCTACAGGATTCCCAGAACTCTGCCTAATGTTTGGCTGTGAGTCTCTGCATCTGTTTCCATCAGTTGATGGATGAAGCCTCTCTGATGACAATTGGGTTAGGCAACAATCTATGAGTATAACATCATTACATTGACTTCTTTCCTTCCTTCCTTCCTTTCTTCCTTCCATCCTCCCTTCCTTCCTTCTCTCCTTTTGTTTGCCTGTTATATTTGGTTCTATCCTAGGCCTCTGGGCAACTAGTCTCTGGCTTCTAGCACTCCAAGTAGTGTCAGGGATGGGCTCACTCTCATGGCATGGGTCTCAGGATGGACCAGTCATTGTTTGACCATTCCAACAATCTCTGTGTTACCCTTACAGACTGTAGGTTAAAAGGCTATATGATTGGGTTGGTGTCCTAATCCCTGCACTGGAATTTTTGCCTGGTCACAAGAAATGGCCAGTTTAGACTACCTAGCCCCTATGGCTAGGAGTCTTAGCTGGAGTCATCTTTGGAGATTCCTGGGAATATCCCTTGCACTAGGTTTCTGCCTGACCCCAAAATGTTACCCTTTTCTAGTCATCTATTTCAGTACTCTCCCCCTTCACTCCCCAACGGATCCCTCTTGTTCCCATCCCCACTCTTCCGGAGTCTACTCAAGAAACTTATTCTATTTCCCCTTCCCAGGGAGATCAAATACTCTCTGTCCCCCACCCCACCCCACCCACACACACTTTGAGCCTTCCTTGTTACCTTGCCTCTCTGGATCTGTGGATTACAACATGGCTATCCTTTACTTTACAGTTAATATCTACTTTTAAGTGAGCACATACCATGTTTGTCTGTCTGGGTCTGGGTTACCTCACTCAAGATGACCCCCCCCAGGTTCCATTCATTTTCCTGCAAATTCCATGAGGCCATTGTTTTTAACAGCTGAGTAATACTCTATTATATAAATGTATCACATTTCCTTTATTTGTCCTTTAGTTGAGGGACATCTAGGTTGTTACTTGGTTCTGGATATAATAAACAAAGCTTCAATGAACATAGTCGAGCAAGTGTCCTTGTGGTATCGTAGAGCATTCTTTGGATATATGCCTAAGAGTGGTATAGATGGGACTTGATTTTCAATTAGAAGCTCTTAGTTTGTTGTTTAGAAACAGATTTCACTGAAAAGCTCAAGCTGACTAAACCTCACAATACCATCCAGACCAACCTTGAATTTGTTGTGAGCTCCCTGCCTCAGCTTCTTGAGGCAAGGATGACAGGTATATTCTACCATTCCCAGCCAAAGTAACATCTTTTCATTAGTCAATTTTATTATTCACCTCTCCCCACAACTGCGTTTGTGTATATTTGCCAGCCACAGTACACATGTAGAAGTCAGAAGACAATTTTTGTGGCTTTTCTTCTCTCCTTCCACCTATATGTAAGATACAGGAAATCCAACTTGGGTTGTCAAACTTGCATAGCAGCTGCTTTTGAGCTGTCTCTGGCCACACATAGAAGCTTCTTCTGGTGTCCTCTCTTTATATTCTGGGATGTTAGAATGCAGGGGTCACACTAATGAGTGAAGATGGACAGCTAAATGGATAAAATATAAATGTTTTTTTCTTACATTGATGCATTTATGGAGTGGTGGTCCTGTACCACAGCACTCCCGTGGTGGTTCGAGAATAACTAGTTCTCCCCTTCCACCATCTAGGCCCAGAAGATCTAACTTCTGTTATCAGTCTTAGCAGCAAGTGCCTTTACCCAAAGTCATCTCTCCATCCTGTCAAAGTTTCCTGACGTCGCTCACTAGCTGTGTGTAAGGCAGGCCATTCATCTTTGCTGTGCCTTAGTTTCAGCTTCTTCATTTGAGAACTAAATGTTAGCTTGCTTGCTTGCTTGTTGTTGTTGTTGTTTGTTTGTTTGTTTTGGATAGAACTGTGCAGGTAATTAAATGCAGCAATGCAAGTCATATATGTTGATCTCCATACTTCTCACAGCAGATGTATACTCATTACTGATGCTATACAAGAAGGTAATGAAAACAATGTGTTTAGCAAACTGTCCTGCTGTTCATACTCAAAGGAACTGTCATAAATGAAAGAACAAATTTCAAGTGACTCTTTTTTTAAAGAGCAAATGATCTTGCAAATAATACCTTAGTAGAGTCCAAGGACCACATTCAAAAGATATCTGCAGCAAAACACAACGCAACATGAATTCAGGTGCTCTCTCCCATCATGCATCAGTTTTGTCACCTGTGAGATAGGGTACAGACCAAAAACTGTCAGAGAATTAATGTGACATGTGCAGAGCATGCTTGAGGCACCAAATAATGGTATCAGTTATTACATTAGTGACTATTATTTGAAATTTATGATTTGAAAACAGAAAGATCAAAGAAGCTACAAAGCCCACATCTGTTTTTAGCATGACCTCCTTGATATGTGGGCACTGCTTTTTCCCAGAAAGCTTTTCCCTGTGTGTCTTCTTTCATTTACTCATGTGCATAGCTCATTATTTTCTAAAGCAATGAAGCAGAGATGGCTGGAAGTATCATCTGTATTTTACTCAAGTATTAGAAGATTTTTGGGGCTTCCAGCTGCATTGCAAACACTATCCAAGTGTTACAGCTTGTGTTAGCAACAGAATTTCCTTGCTGTAAAGCATTGAAATTTGAGAGAGAAATGTATTTGTTGACAAGACGTTACTGGCCGTGACTGTGGCCAATTGTAGTCACAGACCCAAAGAACTCTTAAACAGTATTTTCTGGCATGAAAGGAAAAACACATGTCCCTTAAAAATAAAGACATGATCCAGGGGTGTAGGGTGGCATAGCATACCCATTTAATACCAACACTTGAAATGCAGCAGAGGTAGGTGGGTCTCTGTGAGTTCAAGGCCTGCCTGATCTATACAGTCGGGATTACATCATTAGTGAGAACCTATCTAAAAATAAGTAAGTTAATAAACAAACAAGCAAATGTGCTCAGCTTTATTGTCATTGCTATGGGTAGAGAAGAGTATAATAAGATGCCTACATTCCTTTCCTGGCCCTGGCACCTGAAGATGGGGATTTATTAATATATAGTTGAGTCTCAGTTTCAAAGAGAGAGATTTAAATGTTCCTAAATCTTATAGAATATACAGATCAAAGTTTAGGATGAAAATACCATTGTGCCACATATTTTTTTATTTAAATGCAGATGTATTTGGTTGTCAATTTTATTCTGTGGTTTTATGATTCTCTAAAAAGCACCCATTCTTTTGCATGGACATAAATAACTGCAAATTCTATCATCTATCTATCTATCTATCTATCTATCTATCTATCTATCTATCATCCATCTCCTACACACACACACACACACACACACACACACACACACACACACTTAAAATTGTATTTCCTTTACATTATGATTAGCTTGTCTTTACTGGAGAGATATAGAGATAGAGAGAGAGAAGAGGGGGGAATCAATACATTAGCATAAAAGTTATTCTTTTTTATTATTATTAGGAAAGAAGCATATCAGACATATCAAAAATCTAAAATAACAACAAACCAATTAAAATTACCCCATTCTTACAGGCAAAAATATAGTAAAATGTGAACAGTAGCCATTTTTGCATTGTAAAACTAAAATTTTCCTCTGTGTATTCATACCTTCTCATTTTCAGTATACATATATATATATATATATATATATATCCAAAAGTTTTAATATTTTTAGAATTATTATATTAAGTGATAGTGCTTTTCCAGAAAAAAAAATGTGTTTCTACCTAGTGAGTCCACAGTCACACTGTGCAAGTCATCTTTCTGATAGCAGATATCTCCTGTGCAAGGTAGCCTACTTCTAAGCAAGTGTCACAATGTCATGCCACATTTTATAAGATATGAGGGTACAGCTCAGTGTTAGAGAACTTGCCTAGCGAGGACAGTCTGTGTGAAGCTTTAGGTTCAATTCCTGGCAGCACAAAAGAAAATAAATGTGCACTCATTGTCTGTTTCAGTGGTGTACTGACAATAGTCAGGGATGCTCCAATGGGCTGGTCTAGCTTCAGTTCCTGGGTAAGGCCTAGGTCTGACCCAGTCTGATCCCACGGATGATTTATTTCTTCAGACAGTTCTCCAACATAGGCTGCCACATTTTCACATTTCCATAATACCATATTCCCTCCACCCAGAATCCTCGTTGCACACTTGTGAGTTTTCTTCACTTTGGTATATGCAATGTTTACTGGATATTTTTTAAGCAATTGAGATTATATTATGCCTATGTACTTGTATGTGTGTGTGTTATGCATTAAATATGCTGGACATTTTCTAATGTCATTCCAACCATTCACTATAGGTTTTTTTTGTGCCTGTGAAGCAATACATATATTGTAATTTATTTAAATAATTCTCTTTCTGGGAATTTAGCCTTCTATGAGCCCAGGTTTTGTTAATGTAAACAATGCCATGATAAAACTAACTCATACTTCATTATTTTCTTAGTATAAAATTGGAATTAATGAGTCAGAGAACATCAACACTTCAAAACCTTTTAGAGTCAAAAAGAAAAAAAAAAAAAAACCACAAGGCTGAATGGGTCAGGAGAGGCAAGTCTGTAATGCATCAAACTGAGAAATGGAAAAACACATCCCACATGCTTACAAACAGTGAGATTTATCTTTTCACCTTTGACAAAGAGTTTGCAAACATTAGTCCTGTCATGTTATCTTAATTTACATTTCTTTGATTATTCCTGAGATGAAACTCTTTTCATGTTTATTGCAGATTGTCTATACTCTTAATTTTCTGTTCGTGGCCCTTGTCCATTTTTCTGCTGATTTCTTTTTTTCAAATCATGAAAGATTCATCCCTAGTAATGATATTAGGCCTTTGTCACTTCTATTAAAAAATATTTCCTTCATGCTACTTGCCTTTCATTTTTTAATGAATTTTCGGGTGTGCAGACATTTGTTTTCTGTAGTCCATTGACTGATCTCTCACACAGTGATTTTTTTCCCTTTGTGGTCCTTAGAAATATGCCTGAATTCAGAAATGAGATTCCCCACTGTCAGCATTTTTAAGTTTTTCTTAATATTAAAATAAGGGTGTGAGTGGTGGCCCAAAATGAGACACATGAGTTTCAGCAAGAGGCTCTTTCTGCCTCTTGCATCATAAGAACCCACGGAGCACTGGCTTCCCAGGGTGCTCACTGGTCTGAAGATACAGACATAGGGTGTAAGAGCCAGCCAGGGTT
Source organism: Cricetulus griseus (assembly GCF_003668045.3). NCBI lineage: Eukaryota > Metazoa > Chordata > Mammalia > Rodentia > Cricetidae > Cricetulus > Cricetulus griseus. The sequence goes on along the minus strand of NC_048596.1, from coordinate 103,255,423 downwards.
TGCTAAACCCCTGAGACTGGGAATTTTGAGTATGGGCATGAGTGTTTGTACAGCAAGCATGGTTTTGAGTGTTAGTAACTGGTGAGTCCTTTGACAGAAGGGCCTCTATAAATGTTGATCCTGAAAAGTCAGACAGCCAGACGAGGTCTGTAAGTCTTCCTCCAGTGAGCCCTGCGCTGGGATAATATGGTTATGGTCTCAGGTGGCAGACAGGCAGCTAAATGATTTTGAATTAGATCTTTGCTTTGGGTCACATCTGATGAAGTCTATTTTCCCTTTTCATTGTAAGGTGGTGGTTGTCAGTTTGGAGCACTGCACACTGTAAGTTCTATATACAGCAGGGAGGGGTGCTGCAAAGGAACCCCAAAATAGGCCACAGATCAGGAGTAGAGTTCATTGCTAGTCTCTGTCTGTGTCACCTTGAGCCTCAGTCCCCTTGTCTACATAAGGTGGAAAGCCCTAGAGGAGACACCCAGTGTTCTCTGGCTTTCACATATGTAAGCACACACCGAATGCCCCATACACAGCACAGGCACACACCAGAACTAAATAAATAACTGTGGCATAATAATGTAACAATGTCTCACTGTATATTCAATGACTTGCCTTATTTTACAAAGTACAATTTTAAGAAACCCAACTGTCCTGGGAAATCTGGTATGTCTCCACACACAGTACCCTGTGCCTCAGACCTTCCTGAAACTGGCCCTGCAGTTTACTGACTGGCATATTACCTGAGTATCGGTTGCATGTTGGGTAATATCTGTTGGGTATTTCGCCATAAAGAGTAACTGTGTTAGGGAAGACGTGCATAATTAATAGTCCTTTAAACCAATGCTTAATCATCTTTGCTGCCTTATGTATGAAGGGGAAATCAAGTAAGAATGAACTGACAGGAAAGCCAAGCTGCAACTCTTTCATGAGTCCTACTAAGTGCCAGGCACAGCGCCAATTCCCTTGGCAGGAAGGAAAGGCTGTAAGATATAGTGGAGGGAGGCAAGAGTGCCAACACCACCAACTCTGCTATTCCAGCTTGACTGCATTGGGAGATAAGTATAAAAAAGCGAACTTTCCGATGGCAATGTCAGATGTACAGAATGACTTAACCCTCCTGTCTCATCCTAAATGCTTTAAGTTAGTGGTTCACAACCTTCCTAATGCTGAGACCCTTTAACACAGTTCCTCATGTTATGGCGACCCTCCACCAAAAAAATTTTTTGTTGCTACTTCATAACTGTAATTTGCTACTGTTATGGATTGTGATGTAAATAATCTGATATGTAGGACATCTGGTTTGTGATCCTAGCGGGTTGCAATCCATAGGCTGAGAACCACTGCCCTAATTGCTGGTGTTAGAATCCTTAGGGATTTATGAATTTGTCTCATGGGGCACATGGGAAAGGCAGTAAAATTTAAAACTCAAAAACAAAAGACCCTTTGGGCTCCTGTCTAGAGGTACAGTTCTGTGATGGGGCAGGGCCCCCAGTGTAACACTGATGGGTGCAGTGGAAGCAAGTGCTCACCCTTCCAATCTCCCAAACCCAGGGTGGTAAAACAGGGGTAGTAATAGGTCCCAGTGACAAGCAGATAGGAACAGGAGGAGGAAGGGCAGGGTTTGAGGGGCCTCTGTAAATCTTTGAGAAGCAGGAAGAGAGCCCCCACCCTTGCTTTCTCTTCAAGCACCATTAAAACAGCAAAGTGGCAAAGTGGGGTGAAATCTTCAGTGTTCATTGGGCCCTCTGGCACAGAATTACCCACAAGTCCTTGCACATTGTGCAGATGCCCCTGATTTCTTCCTAATTGGCAAGTGAGGACTGGTGCACCTGACCTGTCTTTATCTGAGATGGATGAGCAGTGCCTTAAAGAGATGGACCCTGGATGAGGGGAAGCATGATGTGTAAGGAGACAAACAGATACTTCATAAAACACTGGAAGTCTGTGTTGTATTGTCTGCCATGCCCTTGGCAGTTGAGAAGTCTTTTTGTTCTCTAGAGATTAGAATAATGTATTATGTATAGGTTTGCTCATGAAATTGTTATGTTGGGCATACTAAGTTTAAATGGGCCATCAACACAGATAGATCATGCTTACACATTTAGTCATACATAATTTACTTTTAAAAAATCTCTAGTGTGGTGGGCTAGAGATATAGCTCAGTTTTTAGAGTGTTTGTTTAGCATGCAGGAAGCTCTGGGTTCAATCCCTAGCACCATATAAACTAGGTGTGGTTTCGCACACCTGTAATCACAACGCTGGGAAGGTAGAAATAAGAAGAGCTTCTCAGCTACATAGCAAGTTCAAGGCCAGCCCTAAGCTATGTGAGACCCTGTTCAAAAAACAATAAAATAAAACAGAGGTTGGTGGGGTTAGGTGCCTGACATATGACTGACTATGAGGACTTGAGTTTGGATTCCTAACTCCCGTATAAAAGCCGTGCATGGCAGTGCCTATCTGTAACCCCAGCTCTGAAGGGTAGGGGTTGGGGGTCAGAGACAGGAAGGTCCCTGGAACTAGCTGATCAGTAAGTCTAGCTGAATCAGTGCACTCCAGGTTTCAGTTTCATGAAGACACCCTGTCTCAGAAAATGCAGGTGGGGAGTGATAGAGTAAGAAACCAGTTTCCGGTCTCTGGATTCCATACTTACATATGTACATGTATTAGCTCCTCCACAGCATGAACATGGCCACAGGAACCACATGCAACAAAAATAAAATTTAGTGTGGCCACAGACACTTGAGGGAAGCCTTCATCTTCTGGTCCTCACCTGTGCAGGCCCAGTGAGCCCCACCACAATCATGCATTAAGGCCCAGGATTGTTTAGAATTTGTGTCTTGGCAAAGGTTGAACAGACTGAGAAGTACTTATTTCACAAATGTAGAATTGGGACAAAGTAGAATTTTTTAAAAAAAACTGCTTTTCTGGAGACAATTTTTGCCACATGGAACCTGGTCTAATCAGCTTCACACTGAAATATATATTTCTTCTGACACACAGCTGCAAATTACACTCCCACTCTCCTGCCCCACCCTCACCCCGAAAAAGCTAACAGTGTAGAAACACTTCCATATGCTCAAAGTTTCTTTCCCCATTCTTTCTGAGGAGAAATAAAGAAAAACGGAGCCGAGTAGCCAGCTTGCATATACGAGTAAACACTTAGCGGCAGCACATGTAGAGGGAGTAATAACAGTCCTCAGAGTTGTTCATAAATAACACTCCAAGCCTGCAAGCCTTTGCTCACTGTGTGTTGAAGTTTTCCTACAGAATGGCCTATTAACTGGAACACAATTATAGCTTACATCGGTTATGAAAATAGTTTAAGACCATAGAGCTCAAAGTTCCCAAATTGGGAAATATTGAAGCAGGGATTATGGGTGGTGTTACCTGCCAATGTATCACATAAGGATCCTGTAATCTTGCTTCTACTCTGGCCTCTGTTGTTGTGTGTTCTTGAGTAGGTGATCAAATGTCTCTGGGTTTCAATAGTATGAATGAAATGCAAAGATATTAATAAATGTGTCTGTATTGCAAAATGAACATACAATTGAGTAAGCAAAAGTCTTTTGTCGGCTAACACTAAACTGAAGTTGGCAATATTGGTGCAGCAATGGAAAGGCCTCAGGAACAATGGAAAGGTCTCAGGAACAATGGGAAGGTCTCAGGAACAATGGAAAGGTCTCAGGAACAATGGAAAGGCTTCAGGAGCAACACTCCTTGAATGCTGTCTGGTGCCAATGTTTGGCACCACCGTCCAAATTTTCTGGTTCTTGGCTTCAGATTTGTCATCTATAGTGTGGGGTCTCCAACAATGCTGATTTCTCTCACTTAGATGATGCATTATCGAAGAATCTAGCAAACCACAAACCACTCCAAAAGAACCATGTCTAGATTTGATCTCAAGATTTGGCATAGTGGTTGGCACATTGTAAATACACCATACATATCACCGGCCTTGGGCAGAGCCGGTGATAGGCCCTTTCCAAATGGAAGTGTCCTTTCGATGCAGAGTTAGGCAATAATTACTTTTTTGGTTATATCTCTAAAGGAACATGTCACCAAGTTTGCCATTTCTTCTCAACTCAGGTTTGAAAATTAAGTCAGTGGGCAGGGAATGTTTCTCAGCAAGCGTTGTGATTTTCCCAGAGACACACAGATGCTAAGGCATACAGTCAAAAGCAAAACTTGGGACAGGCTGACACAAAGTTTGCCATTTTGTGTTCTCCTGTGTAAATCTACTTACCAACCTGAAGTTCATCCGCTATCCAAGGACACCCTGGAGCTTGCCGCCCTGTCTTATGAGCACGGTGTTCACTGGAGGCCCAAAGGACACTGTGTGGCTGCCAGGGCTCCCATGCCTGCTCTTGATGGGTAGGAATTATCATCATTCACTTTCTGCATGATTGTAGGTAAGAAGCCATCAGTGGTCCTGCATGGCATAAATAAATAATTCTAGGAGGAAAAATACACTTATATCAAACATCTGAATCATATTTAATATAATTTCCTAATAAAAATTATGTTGGTGGGGATCAAAGCTACCAAGCCCTGCCCCTTCCCTCTCACTATCTATAAGATCTAGAAAAAAATCTTGCAGACTGATGATATATTCAATTGAATATGTGTAAAGACGTCTTAAACCAGGCATGGTGATAGGTATCCATAATGCCAGCTATTCAGGAAGCTGAGGCAGGGTAATTGCAAGTTTGACTACATCTTAGGCTACATAGTAAGTTTAAGTCCAGCCTAGGCAATTTAGCAAGCAAGACTCCTTTTCCAAATAAAAATAGAAAAAAAAAAAAAAAAAGGCTTGGAATGGAGTGCTACCTAGCACAAGCAAATCTTGGGCCAAATAATAACAATAATAATGAAAATAATATTCTCCAATCTCCAAACTGTTCCTGGCTCTATCTTAAAGACCTGGGCAAACAGATAATCTTGATTCTCCATCTTACCCCAGCCTGCGATATCTCTGCTCACCTGACTAGCAAAGCCAAAACACTTTCCTCTCTGCACAGGCCTGGCAGCCCGGGGGCTTCTGTGTCAGTTGTTGGCATAGATTTTTTCTGCAAAAGAAAAGAGGAAAGTTCACTTCTTGTCACACATAGCTTTGCACTTTAAAACACATTGCATGCAACAGTAACATCATTTCATCTAATTAATGGCTATCTTGGGTAAAGTGCAGGATTTAGCTTAGAATTCTGTGCGCAAAGTAATTGCTGAGGATCTATGTGCAGCATGTTACTGAAACATACAGTAATGGGAGTTTTGACAATACTGTGCTTTTAAAGCCTTTTAGGAGTACCATGAGCATGTCTGCAGGAGAGCAGTGTGAAATGAGACTTTTTAAAATGCTAATGTGAGTATAAAATGGAACTGAGCCTTAACCTTTGTCCGGTATCACCTTAATATCTATCTGCCCCTATGCCTTGACCAGATTTCTTCATGCCTTTCAATATTTACTCTTTAAGCACATGCTGGACATAAGGCATATGATATTCTACAAGACAGACACCCTGAAGTCTCCAGAACCACAGGAAAGACTAATGGTGAATACATAACTATTCACAATGCTGTGTTGCTTGTAAACAGGCAAGTGTAGGAATGGAACTTGAAACATTCTCCTTGGCTTGACAAGATGGCTGAGTTAAAGGTGACTGTCACCAAGCCTGATAGCCCAAGTGAAATCTTTGGGACACATGTAATATAAGGAGAGAAGAGACTCCTGCAAGTTGTCCTCTGACCTCCATGTGGACTCTGAGGATGTACATGTGAGCCCATGAACATGTGCACATACACATACTCTATAAATAATTTTTTAAAGAGAATTTTCTTTTCTGGGTCTATTACTGATTCATGTTGGTGTGGATAAGTAGATATACCTTCTCCATGTGAAATGTCCCTCTCTCTTGCCTGCAGAGAGAACCTGATCCCCCAACACAGTAGACACTTTTCTGGACTCAATTCCCAAAATACAGTTTAAGTCCTTTAAGAGTTTGTTCTGTGCCTGGCCTCAGTTTCCCCATATGTGGAGATCTATAATAGTATATAAACCCTAGGATTTCCTGAGAGGGTTAAAATGATTCATCGTATAAAAACCATTTAAAATAACACCCAAGTCCCTGCTGAACACTGGCTCTTGCTATAACTGTACCCGTTAGTGATCAATGCTGAAATGGTGTGTCTAATGCATCTGCCTTCTTCATTAGTTCATAAATTTGTGGAATTCAAGGCCCTTCATTTAGCCACCCTTTTATTCCACCATATGGCAAAGGATTTGGCCCTTTTTTTAGATACCTGTCTCAGTTGCCTTTTCCTGCTGCTGTGATAAAATAGTGTGACAAAAGAAACTTACTGGAGGGAGGAGGGTATGGCGTATTTTGGCTTTCAGTTCAAGATATAGTCCATTATGTCAGAGAAGTCAAGACAGCTGGGGGTTGAAGTAGTTTGCCACACTCTGTTCACAGAAGAGAGCAAGGAATGTATGCTTAGCTAGCGTTCCTCATTCTGTCCAGCCCGGGATTTTCCCGCCTAATTCCTGCCCACGATTAAAATGAGCCTATTCCCATCAATTTCTGTGATCAAGATAATCTATCTACCACAGCTATGCCCACAGGTCCATTTCCCAGACGATTCTAGATTCTGTTAAGTACACTATGATCAGGAGCCGTCGTAGTATCCAAGTAGCGTTCTTTAAAAGAACCTAAGAGTGGTGAATCCCCACAAACATAATGCACCTACTGCCTGCCTGAATCAAGAAAATTTATATCAAACTATTCTACAAACTCAACTTATGCTTCTCCTACATAACTTTGTTCCCTTTCTTGGTAAATAACAAGAGAAAAGAAAGTGCATGTATCTTTTGGACAAACATTCAAATTGCTCTTTGGCTCTTCTACATAAATGTGTGTTCTTTTTGGGTTCTGTGGACAAGACAGAAAGTAACTGACATTTCTTTAGATACAGCCATCATATTCTTTGAATAGGAAAACGATGTCATGTCTCTCTTACTTTAATTATGCCAAGCTGCATGCATCAGAGTCACGTAACACAATGCAATTTTATTTTGTCAAATGCTTTTCATCTGGAGCTACATCCCTAGCATTCAAGTTAAATAGTAAATAAAGCAGCACAAGCTGTTGGGGGTGGGGAAGAGGAGAATTAAATAACAAAAACAACGGAGAAGGAAAGCTGTGAGCATAAAGAACCTCTCATCAGATTTCAGAGGACCTCCAGCTCCCCATGCAGATTTGATTGTTTGGTGATGGTATAGACAGAGGAATGGGATTGGAGATGCGATTTAGCAAACGGCTTAAACAATGGCTCTGATTTCATGGTGGTGACATGGTTGCACCACATTTGTCATGCTGCCTTGGAGCTTTTGATACACCATACAGGTTTTTCACTCAGAAGGACATGTCTCAACACACAAAATGCTGCACACACACCACCCCACCCATATTGTCTGAAGAGAGTCGGAACGCCAGTGAGAGTTCTGATGGGCACTGTGGCATCCACCATGTCTAAAAGGGAGAGAGGGAGAGGCCGGGGCTTATGATGTAGAGAAGAAACATTTGTTGATACTAGTCAGGTGATGGGCTTCGTAAGTTCTCAGACTTGGTAAACTTCGGCCAGAGGCAAATTTGTCTGCCGCCTGCCTTTATACAGCCTCAGAGCTAAAGAGCCTTTACATTTTCTTCTTTTGAAATTCATTTTAAAATTAAGAATGATAATATAAGGAGCCTATATAACTATGGAAGGTACTTCAATTGGCAGAATGATTACCTAGCATGCTTGAAGCACTGAGCTGGAGCCTTAGAAAGGGACATAGAGGGAAGAGAATCAGAAGTTCAAGGCTATCCTTGGATGCTTAAGGAGCACAAGGCCAACCTGGATCCCATGAAACCCTGTCTTAGAAGCTAGGATGGAGAGGAAGAAAACCAAGAAATCACATGTGATCTCCAACTCCTAACATACTTCCCTTCTTCCCCAGAAGGCTGCTGAGCTTCCCGGCACATTAATGTAGCCTATATAATAATGTGAGCACTTACTATATACCCACTGAAAAATTTGGACACTGGGTTTTAGAAAGGGTAAATAATTACCTGACAGTATGCAGCTCATCCATGTGACTACCAGTCAGAGATCACCAGCACACATTCTTCCAAGGCTTAAGTAAAATAGAAGGCTAATGTGGACCCAAGAGGGCTAGACCAATGCCGAGGACACACCTCTTACAAAAGGTGGCTGCAACTTCCTAGTGCATAGTGAGGCATTAAACAGAGAAGTGTAGAAGTCTCTTGAACATACCGATTTCATTCCCTTTAGATATATAAAAAATAATCAATGGAGGCTGCGGAGATGGCTCAGTCAATACAATGCTTTCTGCATAAGCATAAAGACCTGAGTGTGGTCCTTGAGAACCGAAGGAATAAAGGCAGACACCAAGAGCCTAGGCCAAGACTTGTATGTCATAGCATATAGCAGTTGAGTTCACAGACATCACCTGCTTCGCCTACCTGGAAATTGACTCCAGTAGCCAATTCCAAGAAAATTGGTCTAGCAGCTAAAGAAAGAGAAAGATGCCAGAGAGCAAATGTTGTATTTCTGGGTGGGTCATAGGCTGTAGGTAGCAGCTGACAGAGTTGCTCTCACAAGGGGACTTCTGACACCTAAGGTATATAAAGGGCTGCCTGAGGTCCCAGTGACCCTGAGTGGCAGAGTCTTCTGCACATTTCTACATAGGTGACATGGCACAACCCTGCTGAGGGCCTCAGGGAAACATTTCCACACCTTGAGAGTTTTCTTTGTTGTTGTTGTTGTTGTATGTTTTTAAACTTGTGAAGTTTTAAAAAAAGAATTATTACATGTAGTGTGTGTGTGTGTGTGTGTGTGTGTGTGTGTGTGTGTGTGTGTGTGTGTGTGTGTGTGCAGTTTGCCACCACACACATGTGAAAATTTGTGGGAGTTGGTTTTTTCTCTCAGTCATGTATGGTCCAGGAACTTAGGTCATCAGCCTTGACAACATATCCCTTTATCCACTGAACCATCTTTCCAGCCCCACACATGAGGACTTGTACGTTCCAGGAGACCTGCTTAGAATGCCAGTGTTGTGTTCTAGAAGGTGCTAGAATCAGTGTGAACAGTAAATGACAGGTATACTCCTGGATCAATCCAAAGGCAATGGCAAGCAGTGAGAATCTTGTCCTCAGACCAGTGGGAGTATAGTGGTAGAACCATGCCAAGGATTCCTGAGCAAGGATGTGGCGAAGGCAGGGTGTCCATGGTCCTGGATATGCACACAGGAAGAGACAGTGAGCACATCATTGTTCTGATGGTCTCACTTGTGCCTTTGGGAAATAAGGTTCCATGCAATGCAGCATCCATAGAGATCACTATTTGAAATGGGGTTCTTGTGGTAGCATCACAGACATCACCTGGGAGCTAGCTGGATATGCAGACTGTAGCCCCATACCAGGCCTGCTGAGCCTGCACTATAACAAGATGTAACCATGCCTGCACTATAACAAGATCCTCAGTGATTTGTGACAGCATTAAAGTTTGAGAAAATCTGGTCTTGATGTAGGAATAATCACCCTGGGGTGAACTAGACTCTCTAACCTTATGACCTGCCATGTCTCTATTGTTGTGCAATTGACCTAAAGACTTAACATATCTGTGCCTCAGCTTGTTCCTTTCTGGAACAAAAGCAGTAAAGGTACACATGTACAGAGAGGTGTCATGATGTTCAATTGAGATGACATTGGCAGCCCCTCCACACATAATAAGTTTGTGCTAAACATCAACTATTACCATCGCCAGCCATCATCACCACTATTATCTTTATAGTCTGGGATTTTTCATTACAACATTTATAAAGGAGGATCCTCTCATTCCATGTAGTCCTCCTCATCTCAATAATAACTCAATAAGCTTTGCCACCAATACAAGCCAGAAATGGCAATATTGCAAATATATGCGACTGGCATTTGTAGGTATTCTTCCAAAAAATAGGAACTAGGATTACAGACCAGACATCACTCTGGTTGTTCTCAAAACTAGAAGACAGACATGTTTATCTCCACTGCAATGCAGAGAACACTAAGGACCACCAACTCACCCACAGTCTGGAAATAGTATATAGAGCCAAGAGGGTGGTGTAGCTGATTGAAGTGTCTGCCTTAATCTCCTGCTGCTCATGAAGATGAATCACATCTTCAATTCTTGTTTCTTCTATAATAATTACTAACTTGAGAAAGAAATGTTAAAAAGATACATAACCACAAAGGAAAAGAAAGAGCTAAGAAGACAATTGCATTTTAGAACTACAGCTGATGAACCAGAAGTGACTCAGCAGACCTGAGATTTCAGACCCCAAGCTCTCTGTAGGGAATGCCTGTGGGTATCTGACTGTCACTGCAGAGCTCCAGGGATCCTTGAAAATGGGAAGCTTGAGGCGCTTCTATCAACAGTGGTCTGGGAGGAGTTGAAAATGAAAAGACTGGTTGACAGTCTTCATCTCAACCCGATATCCCACTCTCCTGGGTACCTGCTTTCTCAACACAGGGCACTAAGTATTCCTGGGAATCCAGGAATCAGTCTAATAAAGGAAGACACAATGTGCTGTGAAAAGGAACAAAGGTAAATTAATTCTGTCTAGAATGACCAAACCAGCTCTCCACCTTCCCTCTTGCTAGGTCTCCAGGAAACCTCTGAACCAGTTTTCTCCTCCCTTGGAACTGCCTAAAGAAACTGAGAGGCCTGTTATGCAATCACCAAGGAAATTACCTGGCCAGAACATCCTATGGCAAAGCCCACCAGCAATAAGCATTACTCTACACCTTATATTATCCAACTGTTTTTTTCTTGATTATGCATGTACACACCTAGACCATCCAATATGAGCATACTCATTAATGCAAACAGGCAAATCAGAAAACAAAATAACTTCTAAAAGATTCTCAAAGTTTGTGCTTTCTCTCTCCTCTCTCAATTTGTATTAAATTATTTTTTCTTAATAACCCCAAATTTAGTGCAAAAAGGAAAAAATGCCCTTATCCCATAGACATGCATATGCAAGCATTTTCACTCTAATTATATTCAGTAGATTATTTAAAGGAAGAAAGAAAAACATGAAAATAAGAGAGGACATGTTGGGAAGGAGAGGGTTCCAGAGTGAGTGGTAGTGGGTAAGAGAGAATTAGGGTTGCATATGGCAATCATCCACTATATATGTGTATGAAATTGTCAAAGAATACATAAACAAACTTCAAAGAACATAGAGACAACGATGGGAGCAGCATCAATAGAACAGCTCATAAAATAAACTGTTAGCATCCTTAGAGATGCTGCATGCATGAAATAAGAAGGCTATTTAAAGAGAAGCATCCAAACAACTAAAACAGGCTCCCGTCGATTAAAAACATAACAGCAGAAGTGAAAATGTCAACAGAAGGGTTAGTAGGCAAAACTGACAACATCTCCCAAAAGTAGAACAGAAAGAAAAGAATATGGCAAGTAAGAAGGAGAAAATTTAAAGATGAGAGACAATCTATAAGTTCTAGTATGTGAATATGGTGAATTTTGGAAACAAAGAAGAAAATTATCAGTGAAGTAAAGCAAAAGCCTAGCACAGTGCATGAAATAAGGCCCACAGCAAGCATCCTGTGACCTCTGAAATGGAGATGTAGGAAATGGGGGCAGGAGAGATGGCTCTAAGCTTAGTCACCTGAGTTCAATCCCTGAGACCCACATGGTAGATGGAGAGAGCCAACTCCACCAGGTTGTGCCCTGGCCTCCACCCAGTGTGCAACTGAGCACGGACACACACACACACACACACACACACACACACACACACACACACACACACACCGGTAGGGAGGGAGACAGAACAATAAATACATGTAATATTATTTTTTAATATTATTAAACTGAAGTGCTCTTAAAAACTTTCAAGACAAAGTACTGGAATGCCAGGGCAAAGAAGGGCTGCTAGAGAGAAACAGGGCAGACAGTTTCTCCCCTAGTCCTTGAAGTTGGCTGGAGGAGTAACAGACCTCCTAAGTTTCTCACACCACATACACATAGCACTGAATTTGAACACTGCTTATCTTATTAAATTTATCTTCAATGTTCAGACATAGTTGGGATCCTAATGGTCATTCACACAAATAAGCTTAGTTGTGTACTTTAAAAAATAAATACTGGCATTTATGTGAATCCTCAGGTCCCATGCTAAAGGAAGTTCTACCAGCAGGGAGGATCACCATCAAACCCTTACAACCACTGTTTAGCCTTACAGTGATGACCACTGAGAGATAGTTTTATGCATTGGAGGGGCACTGGCCAACAAATGGGTAGCCCCTTGAGACCATGATCTATGATAGTTTTAAACCTCAGATTTCTTTTCTTGTTTACCTTGAACTCAAGGAGATCCACCTGTCTCTGTCTTCAGGTGCTAGCATGAAAGACATGGGCCATAACACCTAGACAGGGTTTCTGACAAAACAATACTCCTATCCTGCCTATCTCAGAAATATGTTGAAGTGATCATGAAAGATAATAAATACATTGTAAATAGTACAGCACTTAACAGATGTCATAGATGATCATTATTCTGCCCACATATAAGATGGGTAGTTTATAATATTGTAATTTATACCATCTAGTTTATTTGGGCGGGGTGTTTGGTTTTTTGTTTGATTTTGTTTTTGTTTTTCCAGACAGGGTTTCTCTATATAGGTGGTTTCTTAGTAATGCTAAGGAAAGTAATTGGCTGATTGTGAATATTTGGCAAACAATAAAAAGCAAAGGAAGAGAAACTAAAATTTATTCTTAATTTCATTTTCAAGAATTATTATTGTTGCTGGGCAGTGGTGGTGCATGCCTTTAATCCCAGCCCTTGGAAGGCAGAGTCAGGCAGATCTCTGTAAATTCGAGGCCAGACTGGTCTACAAAGCAAGTTCCATGACAGCCAGGACTGTTACACAAAGAAACTCTATCTTGGAAAAAAAAAAAAAAAACAAATCCAAAACAAGCAACAACAAAAACAAATTATTACTGCTATCCTTTACCCCCTCTCTCTTATTCTTAACTATTTTTATAGATAGATAACATATGCATTATGTTACATATGTGTATCTATATATGTGTATATCTGCTATATATCTGCAATTATTTTCCATCAATGTAAATGTTATGGCTGTTTTTGAAAATTATTAAGTACTTTCTATGGTCTTGTCTGTAATGGAGGAAGAGAGAAATAGGAAATAGATGAAGTTAAATAAAAAGTGAACATATCTCTCTTTTTTTGGGGGGGGGGTCTTTCAAGACAAGGTTTCTCTGTGTAGCTTTAGAGCCTATCCTGGCATTCACTCTGTAGATCAGGCTGGCCTCGAACTCACAGAGATCCGCCTGCCTCTGCCTCCTGAGTGCTGGGATTAAAGGCGTGCGCCACCAATGTCCGGCCACACCTCATTTTTTTAAGATTTATTTTTAATTATGTTTAATTGTGACGTGTCTGTGAGATTCAGAGGCATCTGGTCCCTTAGAGCTGCAATGATAGAGAGTCATGAGCTGCCCAGGAGGGGTGCTGGGAAGGGAATTGAGGTGCTCTGAAAGAGTAGCATGCACTTTTGGTTAAAAGTGCCATCTCTCTAGTCCTGCAGGTGAAAAAGTTTTGCTATAAAATCATAATGAATTTCCTTTTTTAAAATTACATATTTTCTGGTCATTCCAAATGACCAGGGGGCTAGAATAATGCAGTAGCACTGAATAATTCATAATGATGAGATTGTGAATTCTAAACAAATTTGCTATTTAAAATTAAGTGATAAATAAATAAATCCCAAGAAATGAAACAGGTGTTCCAGGTAATTTCAGTTCTATTTTTTGTTATAAGCTCAACCTGGAACATTTCCTTTCATTGGTGTTTTGTTGTTTATTTTGGGTTTGTTTTGTTGTTCTGAGACAGGATCTTGGTCCCATCTAACCCAGGCTGTCCTCAAACTATATCATCCAGGCTACCTTACACTCAAAATTCTCCTGCTTCAATCTCAAGAGAACTGGGACTGCAAGCAAGTGTCACAGTGTTTAGTTCTGGAACATCATTTATTATAGAAAGAAAAGAGATTTCAAAAGGCTCAGGAATGCATATGAAAATGTTCAACTGTCAAAAGATGGGATAATTTGAAACTAACAATACATCAGATATATTTAAATGCATAAATTCACTAATATTCTTTTCTTGCTTATTTTCACTATTTTAACTTCTGTATGTGGAAGCTACAGTGTGTGCACTTGAGCATGGAATCTCCTAAACTGGGATTACAGACAATTGAAAGTTGCTTTTTTTACTCCTAACCCTGAGCCATCTCTCTGACCCCTCATTAGTGATTCTTAAACACACACACACACACACACACACACACACACACACACACACACACACACACACACAGCCTTTCTTACTTCTGGGAGATTCTAAGGAGCCAACTTGTGTTTTGGAAATCTGGCAGGTAAAAGGAAAAATATCAAAAATGGATCCTCCCTTTTTAAGATAACCAAGGAGCTCGTGTAAGGTCATTTCTCTTTATAGAAGTATTCTGCTAGAAAGTGAAGAAGGCATGATGGACGATCACCTCTTTACAGCCCCCGGGGAAATGATGAATCTGGTCAATGAGCACCAAAGGCTGCTGACATCACAAAGACAGATGGAAGCACACTCTACCATTTATAAAGCAGTCTGGCCAAAAAAAACTAACTCTGAAGGGGACCAAGCTTCTAGAATGAACTTCAAGTTTAAGGAAAGAAAGCAAAAGGTGTTCAAACATCTCCCAGAAGAGTGCCATAACTAGATTGTAGAATACTCTAGGATAAATCAGTAGCAACTAATTTAAAAGAGAAGAGAACTAGATGGCAGGAAACCTGTAGATCAAAAGGAACTTAGGAGAGCTGTCAATCAGTTGCAGCATGTAGAATTTAATTGGATGATGACACAAACAAATAGACTGGCAAAAGGGACAATTTTAACAGCAACTGAATACTTTGATAATATTGATAAAAACTATTGTTTTAATATAAAACCTAATATTTTTTTAAAAAATAGCTCATATCTTATAGTGATGGTGACTGGAATATCTGTGGGTAAATGAAATAGTTCCTAGATTCTTCATTCAAATAACACAGAAAGAAGTGTCAGTCAACCATGACTGGATGCAAGCTACTGATTACTGCAGCTAGGTGATGGGAGGAGTTTATCAACACTTCCTTTGCTTGGAATTCTCTATAATGCATTAAGGAAACGTCACAAGAATATTTATTGCAAATCCTTCACAAATTCATTAAATGTTGTATTACATCATAATCTGTAGTGGCTCTGTAACATACGCCTGTGTGCCACAAGGCACTTGATCATAAATTAATAGGTTAATATTTAGGGTGTTTCCAATTGGCCTGGATTGATCACAGCACTCATGTAATGTTTTCTACAGTTCTCTGAGTCCCTGTGATTATTTTATATTTTTAAATGTATTTTTATGTGCATTGGTGTTTTGCCTACATGTTTGTCTGTGTGATGGTTGCAGACAGTTGTTAGCTGCCATGTTGGTGCTGGGAATTGAACCGAGGTCCTCTGGAAGAGCAGTTAGTGCTCTTAATTGCTGAGCTATCTCTCCAGCCCTGATTATTTTCTTTAACAACATTAAATCACTGGCAAACATAGAATGTAGGTGGAAAGTGACTCACAGCTGAGACCTTTGAGTACATATGGCTTAATAATCTAGCTCATATTCTTATGTAAAGAATAAATAGGGAAAGTGACACTCTTCTTCGTACTTTTTTTCTTATGTTTTCTCATCTGAGGAGCAAACCCAAAATGAAACAGAAACACAATGTCATTGTACCTCACAATTCAATGTCATTAGTGAGTTATATCCATAATATATGCATAATATGTATATTGTACAAAAAGCATTTTTAAATAAACTAGCATTTTATGTCCTTTGCCCTTTTTTCTTTTGAGATATCATTTCACGTTTCCCCTTTCATTTTGTTACTTGTTTAATTAAATTATGTGTATGTTACTAGGCAGTGGTTGTATGTACACACCTTTAGTCCCAGCATTCAGGAGGCAGAGGCAGGCAGATCTTTGAATTCAAGGTCAGCATGATCTACAGAGTGAGTTTCAGGACAGCCTGTGCTACATAGAGAAACCCTGGCTTAATAAATAAATGAATAAATACATAAATAAGTAAATAAGTGCATTCCTCTATGTCTGTTTGTGGGTATGGGAACATGCATGGAGATATCTAAGGAGGCCAGAAGAAGTTCCAGCTCTCATGAAGCTGGAATTACAGACAATTGTAAGACACTCTGTATGGCCCTTCAAAGTGAACCCTAGCCCTCTATGGAGCAGTTCATTCTTTTAACTGCTGAACCATCTGGCCTGCCCCAAGATGTCTTTTTCTTATATGTCTGCATAACTTCACTATATATTAAGGATACTAACTCACATTTTCACATATGCTTCAAATACTTCAACATTTTTTGTTCTTCTGACTTTTGTGTTAGACTTTCAGTATTTTAACTTTACATATTTTTAAGTTTACATAATTCTTTATGATTTCTTCCATTTAATATGACATTTGAGAAGGTCTTCTATATTCACCACCCCCATTAGATAAATTGTTGCCTATGATTTCTCTAGAATTTTAAATTTTTAGTTTCACATAAAGGCTGGATATTTTAGTGTCAGTGAAGGCATTTGCTAACAAGTTGAGGTCCGGAGTTCAATTCCCAGACCCCATAAAGTGAAAGGAGAGAGCCACAGAATCCCACAAGTTGCCCTTTGACCTCCACAGGTCAAAGTAAGTTTTTAACATGTAAAGGAAGCAATTCCCTTCAGGGACTTCAACAAGTAACTGGAGCGTTTGTCACTCCTGAAGTGACCTAAGGTCTTACCTCTTTCTGGGTTGCTTTGCTAACAATCAGCAGACATGAGAGTGATAATATAATTTACCTATTTAACATTGTGGAACAACTGCTGTGTGCTTTATCTTATGTTATTTACCTGAGTTTTATTTAAGTCAATATTATCACAATTGCTGTGATTGCTATGGTCAACTTCACAAAGTATCACATATGTGTATGCGGAAATAGCATGTAACCATGAAAAATAAGGCTACACACATGCACAGGCACACGCGCGTGCACGCGCGTGCGCGCGCACACACACACACACACATACACACACACACACATACACACATAACTTCCAGATACACTGTAAACAAGAAAAGTATTTGGAATTGAATAGTGTTAGGTTCTGTTACTGCATATATAGGCTGTTAAGGCCTGAAAATATTGGATGATAATATGACTTGGAAGCAGCAACAGGATCCAAGAGGACCTAGTGTGTGAATACTTGTCAAGTGCTTGGCAAGTATAGTGTAGTGACTCACACCATAAAGGCTCTGAGGCTTGAGTGAAAGCCTTTCTTAAAGCTTTCATGTTTGCTCTTTGTTCCCTTCTTGGTTATCTCTGCCACATATCCAGGACCAATACACAGTTCTCATAAAGGCCAGCGACTTCTACAAGTAGGGGATGGAGCTGTTTAGCTTTGCAGCACACCAGCACCTGCCTCTGACCTACCTCAAGTGTAGAGGACACATCTATGCAAATGACAAGGAAGCCTGTTAGGCCAGTGGCAAGGTGAGGAGGAGGGCAACTGGGAGGACTGAGGTCTTGGCTGAGGGGCATCCTTTTTAGAGAGTATCACAGGGGATCAAGCAGGCTGGAGAAATGGAAAAGCATTAAAATGCCTTTTGAGGAGATCCCTGGGAAGTGCTCCCACTAAGGAAACATCATGCAGGGAAGGTCAGGAGATGCGCTGAGTGGTGGTGGTTGGGGAGTGAGACGGTGGCTACTCCGAGAGAATGCTTCGGCCACAAAATTTTGCCAGCTAGTCACCTTTGACCAGGACAGATGCTGTTATTTTCTGACCAGTGTTTTCCCTGCTATCTGGGAGCAAATGTCAGTGGAAGGGCACAATCTGACATCAGAATCATCACATGCTCATCTGAATCTCAGCCCTGCTGCCCGAACTGCATGCCCTCAAGGACAGATAGTATAGTGTTGGCATGGAAATGAAGTGAATTCATGGAAAATCTCTAGCTTTCATCAAGGTACATGCATGGAGGCTCACAGATGCTCTGCTGCTGTGGAACCACAGGAGCTCATGTTCATGTATTCACTTCACAAGTATTTATTTAACACCTACTTAGTGCCAGACATTGTGCTGGGTGCTAGGAAATACAACAGCAGCTAAAAGACAGTGTGGTCATTCCACTCATGGTACTTAATCTTCCATCTTGAAAATAAAAGACATGAATAAACAAAGCAATTGCAACTCTAATTTGTAAGATATGCAATGAAGGAAATAAAGAGAACATTATCATGGAAAATAATGTGTTAACCTACTCTCAACAAGCTTAAATAAACCATAAATTGTACTACAAGCTCACTCACTTCACTACTGATATCAATAATTCTACCCACCTAACCAACACAATGTGGTGTTCAGGTATAGTCTATACCAGAAGGCCACTAGCTTTGGCATTTGTTAGAATGTAGCACAAATATTAAAAACCTAGAGACAGATATTGGGGTTCAAGCTGAAGGTCAGAAAAGCAAAGCAGCCAACTACTAGAGAGTTCTTACCTCTACAAAGGCTGGAGTGATCCTGTCCTCAGAGCATCACTGCAGACTGAATACTCTGCACTCCTGTCTCCACCCACCTTATATTCCTCTCTAGTGCTGGGATTAAAGGTGCATAGCACTACCACCTTGTCTCTATGCTAATTAGCATGGCTACTGAGATTAAAAGTGTGTGCACCACCACTGTCCAGCCTATATGGCTGACTAGTGTGGCTAGGTTTGCACTCTAACCTTCAGGCAAGCTTTATTTGTTAGATCATAAACAATATCACCACATTAAAATAGTGTTAGAATAGTGACTTCCAGCAATTTGCTTAATTTCTCTGTTTTATTTTTAAATTGTATTTACTTATTGCCTGTGTGTAAATGCACACGCATGTTCATGACATGTCAGGACCTGAGTGTAGAAATTAAAGATGTCATAGTTAGGGTTACTATTGCTGTGATGAAACCCCATGGTCAATAGCAGCTTAGGGGAAAGGGGTTTATTTGACTTACACTTCCATATTACTGTGTATCTCTGAAGAAGTCGGTTCAGAACCTAAAGGCAGGAACCTTGAGGCAGGAGTTGATTTGGAGGCCACAGAGGAGTGTTGCTTACTGGCTTGCTCCCCATGGCTCATTCAGAATCCAGAGCCACCAGCCCAAGGGAGGACACCACCTACAATGGGCAGGGCTCTTCCTCATCAGTCACTAATTAAGAAAATGCTCTATAGGCTTGCCTAAGTCAGATCTTATGGGGGCTTTTTCTCAGTTGAAGTTCCCTCCTCCTCTCAGATGACTATATCTGTGTCAAGGTGACATAATACTAGCCAGCACAAAGGACAATTTATGAGAATAGGTTTGCCCCTTCTATGTGGGACCCAGGGATGAAGCTCGGATAAAGCCCCTTTACCTGATGAGAGCCATCTCATTAGCCCTGGCTTAACTTCCCTGTCTGTTTTCTCACCTTTGATATGGAAATAGAGATCCTGTCAATCACTTGGCATGGTGCTACAATTGAAATGAGGGTCTCCAGGACGGTGTTCTGGCCACCTAGGCTCTTTGCATTAACATCTATCTTAATTCTGTGAAGGAAGTTTTGCTAAAGATATGTAAATGCCAGATACATTGCTGAACATTTAGGAGTAAGGAGTAGGGTGGAGGACAAGACCTCCTCTAAAAGAGAATATTTGTGATGTTTCTGAACAGAGTTGCGCAACCCCACCCCACTTACTTGCTACCAGACAATGTAAGCCATTGTTTATCTCCAGATACCAGCTTCTCTTTCCCATCAGGTAGAAAGACAGTTCACAGGTTAGACAAACGCTGGGCAGACAGCACAGAAGTTCCCTGAGTCAGCCTGCTAGGGAAACATCACCTCTTCACCTCTTGCCTTTTACAAATGTGGTTGAGCTTGGAAAGACTAGGTGCCTGGGTGTTCTGACATTAACCTTCCATTCTCATGTTGCTGAGCCAGCAGCACACTGACTTCAGTTACTTGCCCCCTGTCCTCAGATATCAAGTGTATCCTACAGATGGCACATCCAGTAAGCTCCAGGCCACACCCCAAAACTTCCTGGAACTTCTCCTGCTGCTGTACCTCCACCCTCACCCCTCCCACCTGCCTGTTAGCACCCTTCAGCACTACTCAGTCTTTGACCATTTCTGGGTGGTTCTCCTTTTCTGTCACCGGCTCCCCCTTGGCTAGTCAAGGGACTGAGAGAATCAGCAGATGAAAGGATGAAAGGGCTCTGTTTAGGTGCTGTGTTATTGTTACTCAGATTGGAGAATCCTGGTCCTGGTCCTGGCCTCCTGCTAAACAAGAAGTAGAAACACAGCGAGCAGCTGTTCTACAAGCTTTCTGCTTAGAACTTGCTTTCCAAAGCCTGGGGACATGGTCTGGCCCTTTCCTTACCCTCTAATTGTGAAAGTCTGCTGGGACTTACCAGTGGGTGTCTAAATCCTATGTAACCAGCTTGGTATTTGATGAAGTATCAGACAGCAGGCAGCAAGCATTGGCTGTCGCCCTCTGTGACCCCTTGCCTGGAATACTCACATCCAGAAACCTTTCTGTAGTAACTGCTGGTCTCTGAACAGAATTTTTTTCAAATAAATATGTTTCCTAATTAAAACTTGCCCTTTAAAGACTCACATTTTTTTGGCCCCACTCTATGTTTTCTTTTCCTTGTAACATATTACAGAATCAATAAGGGCAATGCAAATATCTTTAATATATACAGCTCCAACCAGCTCTAATAATGCATCTTCCTCTACAAAGTGGCCCCCTCCCCTCTCCAGGCCAGCTGATAAGCTCCCCCTGGTTTGTTAAATGCCTTGGTATTTCACTCTGGATGAGAAAGCTTGGAAGGCACTTAGCTCTTTAGAGGAGTGGGGAGGGCACCTTGAAAAGGGATAGAGTAGATGGAGAAGGTGGTCCAGCCATGACTGTGTTTTCAATGATAGTTCTTTAGTTTGTATTATGAAAATAAGGAACATTTATTATGCAAATTAGAGAACATATAAAAATACAAAAAAGGAAATACCTGTTACCTGTAATCCCACCAACATGAGGCAATCATACCTAATATTTTTATTTCCTCTTGTTCCCCAGATATTTTTGCTAGAAGATTTCAAAGTATAATTATCAATTTTGAATTGTTTTAAATTTTTTACATAATAACAATGATATTTTAATGGTATGAAAAACTAGACAAAATATACTTTAAGAGTATATGTACAATATTATAACAAAGGCTGTTCCCCTTTTGCTTTTCAAACTTGACCTTTTAGGTTGTTTTGATCTCTGTCTCCATCATTATAAATGATGTAGGTCTCTTGTAAGCAGTGTCCCAGCCTTTGGTGTAACATTAGGTATCCATCCCCACTTTTTTTTTAATGTCATGTGCTTTCTGTGGCCCAACACAGCCACACAGGAGCATGTGAAGTTAGCAACAAAATTGATTACCACATAATGACAACGGACTTTATTTCCCCTCTAAGCCCTCTACTTAGAAACTCCACTTTGCAATGAAAGTAGTTCCATTCTCCACCACGATAACAAAACTAGAAAACTGGTTGTGACTTTGGATTTCTAGCCCAACCCCGTGTAGTCAGTCGCCCACGCATGCTCATTGGGCTTCCCCCAGGTTTCAGACCTCTCCTCATCTTCATAACAGCTATCTAAGTTTTCCTAAAAGACTTGCTTAGTCCTATCTTTTGTCTTCCCAAGATACCCCCATTTTTCTATTTTTCCCTCCTACTGCTGAATCATCTTGTCTCAAATATACTCAAGAGCACTTGCCTCCTGAGGTAAGAACCTTCAGTAACTTTCTCCCATCCCGGGAAGTGAACTTTGAGACCTTTGGATCTTTGGCTTCCTTCAGACCCCTACCTCATCCAAGCATGCCTACTGCTCTAAACTTGATCCAGTTGTAACCTACACATTCAATTATGCTTCCTTAAGTGCCTCATGTCCTGGACTGTTCCCTGTTTGAGAAGATAGCCCTCTCCTTTCATATTCTAGCCTGCCTTGGGAAGCTAACCCACCAGGAAGCCTTCCCTTGCCCCTAAATTAGGATAGACATATTGATCCCCTACTGTACCTTTCAGGCAGACACAACTACACTTGTGTCTCTTTTTAAAAGCAAAGACTGGCTTTACTACTTTTCTTGAACCTCTAAATATCTTACCTGTCTATTTATTTAAAAGGAAGATAGTCTCCTGTATAACCACCCAAACTAGAAATTAACATGGACATATTATTGTAAAATATTCATTTTATTTAACAATTCCCCCATTAATGTTCTTTGCAGATCACTTGTGGCATTTATTATAATAATGACTAAGCTATTCCTTTATCTGAAACTACTCTGGAGACCTCTTTCATGATTTTGCTGTTCTTGAATAGCATGCAGCATGTGTGGAGCCCTCAGTTTGGAGTTGTCTGACATGTCTCAATGATTAGATTCTGGTTGTTTATTTCTTGCAGACATACCACAGAAATGGCATTATGCCCTTTGTCATGCACAGTGTCAGGAGCACATGGTGCCTGTCACTCTCCCTATGATGTTAACTTTAACGTTTTGATGAAGGTGGAGTCTGACACAGTTTTCAGGTCTGGAGCTGTTATTGTCTCCTTTGAAATGATTTGAATCTTGGGGGAGATACTCTGAGCCTATGTAAATATCTTGTTTCTCATTAAACATCCACTACCTTCAACATCAGGGCCTGTTTTCTTACAGCTTGAAGAAGGTGCATAGTCTGAAGGCAATTTCCAAAGTTTTCATTTTCAAACATCCTTTATTATCCCCATCATGGACCTCATGTTTTAATAAGGACTGTAATTGCCACTGAAGAAATGGCACTTGCTCAGATCATGTGTGTCTTCTTGCTCATTATGTAATTATGAGACACATCTAGTACACTGAAGTCCAGAAAGCAGGGACGGTTGGCTTCATAGCTAAGCAGCCAGAGCCCATTACATACCTGCCACAGATTAGATGGCCAACAGGTACTTGTTGAAGGATGTAATGTGACTGCCATTAATGATGGTAGTCAGCATTTGATGTCTACAGTGGACATGGAGTTGATAAATGCCTCCCAAAGGCTTGACATTTTAGTTAGTCTCAAAGGCTTTGTCAGTGGTCAGTGTTCACTCATCATTTGGGTTTTAAAAACAGACTGGACTGCCTATAAAGCAATCTGCCCACACCATCCCTAGTCTTGCCTTTCTGTATGCTAAAGTGGGAATATACTAAGGGGCATCCAATACACCAAGTCTATAAGCCAGGATAGCTTTGTAATCAGCACAGGGTCTCTAGAACACACAGTAGCAGGTTTGTTTGTTTGTTTGTTTGTTTGTTTGTAAGAGCCTAACCTTCCTTTCACATAGTGTGAATTCAGCACCATCACCTATCCTTCTCAAAGCACTTTATAGCGAGATAGCAGAAGATGGAAGAACTGAAGGACGCTAAGTACTTTCTATGTACTCCAATGCTTTCTGTCCCTTGTTCTTTCTAGTAAGGTGGCTATAACCTGTTTTACAGGTGAGAAAACTGAAGCTGGACGAAGGGAAATATGCTGAAGTCAAGTCCTACAATAGTCAGCATGAAGCAGGCTTTGGGTGGGGATTCCTTTATTCTCTCTCCGGAAAGCCTCTGTGAGTTCAAGCTGTCTCTCTATTACAGACAAATGTCCTTGCCTTGGTAATATGCTGGCAATTACGATCCAGATTCATGAGGGACGGTAATTTCTTGGACTGTATTCACTGCTGCCCCCCCCCCTTTGCTATCACGACTCAGTAGCTGTTACCATGGTTTTGGGGAAGTTGTCCGAGGAAGGAAGGCCTTTCTTTAAGGCATCTTGCATTCCCAAGGAAGGAACCGTTAATTACCTCTGGCCATGCAGCAGAGCAGCAGCCAGACATGGGAAAAGCTGGCAAAGGCAACCCGGGAAAAGTGTTGGAGGTGTGGAAAAGCATTTCAGGGAGTTAGGCAAAGAGAGAGGCCAAGGCCAGCAGAGAGGTGTGAGGAGAGAGAGGAGTCGGACAACACCGCATACTAATAAACAACTCTGAAGGGAAGGAACAAGAACAAAAGACAAGAGGGAAGGAAGTAGAAAAAAGTAGGGACAGGGAAGGAGAAAGTTTTCGAAAGGCTGTGAGGAAACCAGAAGGGAGGGTCAAAGGGAAACCCGAGAAAAATACTCAACTAAGAGCTTGGAGAATTCCAGAGAAAAAATGAGATGAGGAGATGGAGAAAGCAGCTCAGAGAAAGGGAGGAAGGAGATAGGGGAAGACATGCACACAACAGAGGCTTGTAAGAGGCAAGAAGGGCGAGTGGCCCCGGGAGGAGGGGCTCATCACCTGTGTGGCGCCCCCAGGCGCCATGGTGCAGCCCTGCTCCAAGCACTGCTTGCTGGGGCTCCTAGGATTGGCTCCCGCCTCTCATTCATGTAACCTGCGTGTGTGTGTGTGTGTGTGTGTGTGTGTGTGTGTGTGTGTGTGTGTGTGTGTGTGTGCGTGTGTGTGTGTGTGTGTGTGTCTGCGCGCGCGTGTGCGCGTGTGAGTGTGTCTAGCTCGCTAGCTCGCCCTGTGTGTAAGAGAGCGAGGGTGGGGGACCTAGGCAGGCAGGCGAGCAGGCAGGGAGGGGAAGAAGAGGAGGGAAGCTATTAAACACACACACTCACACACACCCGCGCGCTCACCCCCGCCCCAACCCCCAGAATCCTCGGGATTGCAGCTGTTTCATGTGGGGCAGCAGTGCTGGCAGGGAAGCCGGCCAGGAGCGGCCGGGAGCCGGAGTCCGGCGTGTGCGTGCGGGCTGGAGACGCGGAGACTCGCTGGGGCTCTGCTCCCCGCGGGAGCTATTGTTGGTCTCGTCGGAGCTGAGCGCAGAACCGGGATCTGATCCTTCTTGGGCGCTTCTATCCGGCTCGTGAAGCGGTGGAGCCAGCCGCGCAGTGCCTCGCCTCCCCGCCGTCCTCGACCCGCTTCCCCGGCGGTGGCAGCCTGAAGCCACGGTAAGGCGGCGTGATCAGCTCTACCGAAAAAGCGCCTTGGGAACCGCGGCGGCGGCTCGCCAGCTCCGTCGCCCCTCTCTGAGCTCGCAGGTCCGGGCAGCTCATGCAACTCGCTGAGAGCTCTGGGAGATGCTAGCCTGCACCCTTGCTCCGCACCGGGGAGGGAGGGAGGAAGAGAAGGAGAGCCGGGCGTCTAGGTTACCAGCAAGGCAAGGAGCCTGGAGCCCAGAGCTTCGGCTACCGCAGCCCCGGGAGTCCGCCGCTGACTGGAGCCTGGGAGCCACTGTTGGGGGAGAGTGGAGAGGTGGAGGCCAGCCCTAGACTCTGGACCGCGGGTAGGATCGGTCCAGGTTGGTCTGCTGCACCCGGCTCCCTTTCCCCGCCACGGCCCAGTCGCCCGCAGCCCCTCTGCAGACTCGTCCGCCCCAGATTCCCGGAGGGCGCTGGAGGAGCCCACGAGGCGGCGCCGGGCTCCCGTGCTGCAGCCTGCCCTGCTGGGTGAGAGCCAGCTGCAGCGGCCCCCGTGCGCGTTGCGGTTGGTGCCGGGGACC
This sequence comes from Cricetulus griseus, assembly GCF_003668045.3. Lineage (NCBI taxonomy): Eukaryota > Metazoa > Chordata > Mammalia > Rodentia > Cricetidae > Cricetulus > Cricetulus griseus. The sequence goes on along the minus strand of NC_048596.1, from coordinate 103,229,660 downwards.
CGGGGACGCGACCCTCAAGCCTCACGCCCCCTGAAACCCCACTGGTTCCCGCCTATGCTCGTCGTCCGCGTTGTTTCAGTTCGGTTTGTCTGGGAACGAGTTGAGGCTACAGGCGCTGGATGGACTCTCTGAGGGTTCACGGGTGTGAGTGTGTGACTTCTTGCACCCCCAGCTTCGGGAAATGTGCTGTGTATTGAAATGTGATCTCTGGTCTCCTTAGTCATTTTCCTAGTGATTTAAAAATGCAGTCGTTACGTTGGAGGAGCGGATAGAAGGTGGTGGCGTGGTGTGTGTGTGTGTGTGTGTGTGTGTGTGTGTGTGTGTGTGTGTGTGTGTGTGTGTCCACATGTAACCCAAGAATATCCCGCTAACTACCTGGGGGAAAGGGGAGAGGATGGCTTGAATGGTCAGTGCTTCTTGGCGGTTCCGTAGGTGGGTTTCTCTGGCCACTGCCCTCCTCTTCTCTGCCCTGCCCCCGCCTAGGCCAGGTTGGAAAGTACTGGAAATTCAATTGCGTGGTCTCTAACTTTGGAAATTGGCACCCCTTTCAGTGGGATGCGTTAAGATGGTTTCTGAACTCGGGGTCTGTGTGGATGAGAGTTTTGCTCAGGTTAGATGTAGAGCCCCTCCTCAGACTTGCACCAGTCCCTCACTCTGTCGCCACCCCCTCCCCATCCCTGGAGAGAAGGTTTGTACACATGCAGTTAACAGTAAGCCACCAACGCAGCTACGGGGAAGCAGGGAGTTAGCCTGGGTTTGCCGGAATCTGAGCGCACTATTGGCGGCGTTTCATTAGCCCTGGAGATTGCCCTGCTGCTTTGTAGAAGGCGCCGGTGGGGCACGCTCGCGATCCCCAGCGCCGGGGCCAGAGGGTGCCCATGTGCTGAGCTGTAAGGCCGTGAACGGAAGATATCTGCCGAACAGTATCGCGGACAATTATATAAGCTGCCTCGGTGATTACCCAGAACTGTATTGCGAGCACCCGGTTCTTGCTGAAAGTTTTCCTGCTTGGGGACTGTAAGTACCTGGGAGGGAGATCCACTTCGAATATGGAGATCTTAACATCTTGTAAACGAGGCGCCCAGTTCTGAAATGGGCTTTGGATGCTAAAGCTCTGCCCCCAAGGAACCGGTTACTGAAGCAGGGACTGAGTGGGTGGAGATCCAAGATTAAGCGGTGAAGAGGAACCGGTCAGAACTCAGGTTTCTTTAAGTCCTTGGAACCTTGTGACTCGAGGAGGGGGGTGTTGGAAGGCCTACCAGGGAACGTACTTTTAGGAAAAATGGTGTTCTAGGCAGCCCTAAGACTCTCTTCTTTGCCCCTCTCGGCGCCCCTCCCTTCACTTGTTTAGAAACCTGCGCCCCTGCCCCGGTCTCTTTTAGAAATGTCCAGGTGCCTCATGCATCCAGGCCCAGGTTGGGGTGGTGGTGGTTGGGAAGTAGACTATTTGCCTCTGAGGTGGTAAGCAACGATTTGTGTATCTAATGCGGATGCGATGGGAATGGGTGCTTGATATGGCTCTGTACCCTTGCCTCCCTCCTGGACGAAAAACAGTTTGTTTCTATGGCGCTCACCTGCCCCCACCCCCATCTCGCTGCCTCCTTTCGCTGCCGCAGCCTGTCGCACGTTGATGGGCCTTGATAGAGAACCACAGTAGTGGAGTGTTTTTAAATCTTGTTTTTCGCCTGTAGAGGGAAAAGCTATCCCAGCCCTGGCAGAACCCTGCAGAACGCTGAAGTCTGGGGCTTGGTAGCCCTGAACTCCCTTCCCCAGTCAGAAGACAGCGTGCATGGGTGGGGAGGGTTTGTTTTTGCCACATTCTGGCGTCCTGAAACTCCGCATCCCCCCCTCTCCCGAAATCCTGGGTCTGTCGGAGTGCTTTCGGCGCTGTAAAATAAATCCTCCCTCGCGCAGACCTGTGGGGCTGTTCGGATTTCCTGCATCTGCCATGATCCTTAACAATGTGATTGCAAAGCCAACGCTGGGCTGGGAAAAATCCCCAGGTGCCGGCCGGCCGCGTCCTGACCTTGCTGAAGGCGCCTTCGCCTGGGCTGCTTAGCGGCTCTGGATCAGGCGCTGGGGCTGGGGAAGGAAGACGGCACCCCAGAGCCGGCCGGCCTCGCTCCCAAGGCATGGCGGGAGTTGGTTCGTGATCGGGTGGCTTGGGGGTGGGGATGGGTCCGGCGGCGACAACCTGTTTCCCAGTTCTCGGGGCCCAACACTTAGCTCCCCAGCCCTGCTGCTGGCCCCACGTGATTCACCTCTCTTCATCCGCCTTTAGAAGCCTCCGGGAAGAACCCTTCTAGGGTTGGCTGCGGCCCCTTTCAGCTGTCTGCCAACCTGGGCTAGGCGCCCTCGGCTTTGGGCTTTTTGGTGGCCTGATCTGTGGTCGACGTTGGCGGGGCTGCAGAGTGGGCGGGGTCTAGTCACAGAAACCCAAACTGTGGCAGCCAAGTTCCCCCAGGAGCAGGACCCAGCTGGGGTCTCCAGCACGCATCCCTCCCTTCCAATGTCTGATCACTTTCTTTAAGACCCTGGGTGTGCTTCATGCGCCCTGCAGCTGTACTTTGCAGGTTTCCCTCTATGCTAAAGTTACAAGGACTGTTTTCACAGGTGGTGGCAGTGAGAACAAGTTTTCTGCGTGTGTGTGTGTGTGTGTGTGTGTGTGTGTGTGTGTGTGTGTGTGTGTGTGTGTTGGAAAGGGATGTAACCAGTCCATACCATAGCCTGAAAGCAGGATTTCCCTAATTCTAAGCATTGTAAGACTACTGTAAAAGAATCTTTGGTGAGGGTGACAAAGAAACCCTTTCTCTTAGTGGGACTGGGTTAGTCTGTGCTATATGACTGCTCCCAGTTTTTAATTGTCAGCTGTAGGCCCTTGTGGATGTTTAGAGTGGTGGATGCCTCTGTAGATGCTCCTAAGGTTTAGAGGCTTTTCCTCCCGGTATGGGTACTGGAGTGAGTGGGGGCAAAAAGCAGGGTAGCTTGTGAAATTACCATGTTCTTGGGTGGAAGTGTCAGGGATGGAGAGATTCCATTCTCTAGAGATTTCCCCTGCTCTTGGGTTGCTAGTCCTGCTTTTAATCAAGGCATCTCTGGGTGGAAGTAGGCTTTGGGCATTAAGCCATGAAACCACCCTGTGAAGGAAAGAGTCAGTCCTTGCTCCAGGGTGGGGTGGGGTGGGGTGGTGGGAGTCACAGCCAGTGCTAGGTTTAAGGAGGAACCCTTAGAGTACAGCAAAAGGAATGAACTGGAATGCTAAGTAGTGAGCAGATGTTCCAGCAGAAGGGTGGGTATTGGGTTAGAGGACTCTGTTCCAATAGAATTTAATTCCTTTTAGTATAATCCCTTCAGCCTTTTGTTATTTTGTGGGAGGATGTTGATGGGGATTCCACTGCTTAGGGATTGTGGCCCTGTGGCCTTAGGCAGGTTATTTTGGGAGTTTCACTTCTCTCCCCTGCAAAATGTCATGATGCCATCTACCTTATGATACTGTAAGTAAGCACTGATGCCCACTAAACCTCTGACAAACTTCACGGCTGATCCTTTTGTTCCACCCTTTTCAACTTTCTCCAGTATTGTACATTTGTTGGGTGAGGTTAGTCAGGGAAATCAACAGTGCCCAAAGAACCAGCAACATTGCATCCAAAGTCTATTTAAAACCAGCTTCAAATGCTTGAAACAAAAATATCTTCTCTTTTCTTAGAAAAGTCATTTCCAGCTTTGTTAGAATTTGTGCTTCATTGGGTCCCTTTTCTCTGACAGAATTACATCCTTGTGCAGATTGGCATATTATATAACCTGATATTTTCAGACCAGAAGTTACAACTCTGGGGAAAGAGGTGATTAGGAATTTAAGGGAAAAACTGTTGGACAACACCAGTGAGAGACTCAGTTTAAGATGCCAGTTTCCACTATTTAACTATGATGGAGGTTGAAGGAAAACGAGTTTGGATAAGCACAGTCATGCAAATGCTTGCCTTAGTCCTTAGCTCCCTGTCCTATACTGACAGACAGCTGCTCTGCCCAGGCTCCAGGCTTTAGATTCTCCAGTCCCAGGACATTCTCCCACATGCATCACTCTAAACAGTGAGACAAAGGAACAACAGGATTTAAGTCACCCCCTTGAAGATTTGCTTCTAAAAGCTTAGTAGAGCAAATCAAAGTCAACTTAGAAATAAAGGGCTAATTTTTACCTACCTTCTTACATGGTGTATCACACAAGTTTATTGCAACTGAGAGCAGAATCACTCCATCTTTGTTTTGCTCTGGCAGACAGCTGGAGGAGCCACTTGGAGAGTAACATGCTCCAGAACCCACAGAGCTAAGTAACATGGATTCCCAAACCTTGTAACTTTCCATAGGAAAGTAATGAAACTTATAAAAATAAATGTGTATATGTATATGTATGTGTTCATACACATAAGCACACACACATATATGGTATGTGTTGTATGGGTTATATGTTTATAACTTTGTCATCCTTTTTTCTCTATAGGTTTTGCTCAGATTTCCTAGGTAAAATGTTGTCATTGAAGAAATTCAGACAAATAGAGACAAAAAAAAATCGAAAAAATTTACTTGCTATTGGGGTTGTATCTTGAGACTATGAGTACAGAAAAAGTGAGATCACATTTATAATATTTTGAATGCTTACTTTTACTTAGTGATAAAGCATTCAGATGTATCCTGTTGTAAACTCCTTGCATGCATGCGTGCGTACACACACACACACACACACACACACACACACACACACACACACGCACTCATAGCAACAATTTCAATGGCAGTATAGAGCCCAGATGTTTTAACATGGAATGCTTTTATTTAGCCAGTCCTCACTTTATGATTTCTTGTTTACTTTTAGTGTTTTATTGTAATATAACCACAATAGACAGCTTTGTAAATTCCACAGAAGTTTAGCATTTCCTTAAGACAGTTTCCTAGAAAGTCGGACTGCAGAGTCAAAGGCATGCACTGTACCAAGGCTCTGTCACACGTGAGAAGCAGGAGGCTAAACTATGCTGTCTACATCTTTTTAAACCAGAATCTGGCTGTTTACTTTCCAATCCCCTCTGAGCTTAGAAACTGAGGTGGAGAGGAAGGTAGGGGTGACATGCAAACCTCACATTAGAGATTTGCATAACTTTAAGATGTTCTGCTGAACTGATAATCAAATCCTTTTTTTTTTTTCTTTTTTTTTTCCAAGAACATTTTTCTTCTCTGGCTGTCTTGGAATCATCACTTTCTCTGGTGCTTCAGCCAGCAGTGGAGTTGAAATATGTAAATATGTTCCTCAGCCTTGTAGGTGGGGTTGGCTCCATGATAAATGACAAACAGTTCCCTGGAGAAGTGAGCATGTCTTCCAGCACTTGCAGAGAGGGTAGATCCACGCTTTCCACTTCTTCCCTTTCCTTGGTTCAGAGGCCTTAGATTGACCTAGGAGCTCCCCACAAGAGACAATGGAGAGGGAGAGTGTTCTCAAAGAAGCATGGCTGTCCTACCTGCAAGGAGCACTGCACTGCAAACCAACCCTTTGTTCACTTCACTATCCCAGGGCAACGGTAAATAAATCACTTGTTGTTTCAAAAGCAAAATTAGTTGGGTATCTTGTCCCCTCGGTACACGATCCACTTCAATCAGAGGGTGCATTTGTCAGCCTTGGTCCTTCCCTGTTGCTTTTCTGTGACCCAGAAAGGATTTATTCCCTGTGGCTAGATGACTTGTTACCTGACAAAGAACTCTGTAGAACCGGTAAGGGAAGCCTCCCATTTCCAAGATGTCCCCATCCCCAGCAAGAGAAATCAGGAATTCCCTTAGATCTGGGACAAAAAAAAAAAAAGGTCACTTCAGGGTTGTTGGATGATGGCTTGTCACTATAAACGGAGTGGCTCTGATGGTCACTGCCTCTGACTTCAGACAAGGTTTAGATGCTGCCTTTGATAACTATGACACTCTGGTTTCATCAGGGAAAGTGAGAGAACGTTTTTTGTCATTTGTCTTGTCTGAACATCAAACCGAGGCTTGTCTTTTGTTTGGAGAACAGGTGGAAACAGGCAAGTGAAGCAGTCTATAGAGCAATAGCGACTGCCCACTTCTTTTCCCTATTTGACATGTGCTTGCTCTGTGGCATGGGACCTGGAACATCAGAGCATACCGAGTGCAATCAGCTAACCATTAGTGTCTTGGAAATCAGGTTTCAAAAAAATGTGTTTTTAACAGAGTCTGAAGGCATACACTTGCAATTCCAGCACTTGGAGGCCAGGAGTTCTAGGCTGGCCTAGGCTACCTAGTGAGTTCAAGGCTAGACTGAGCTACTTAGAGAGCCTCTGTCTCAAAACAACAAACAAACAAACAATTTTCCCCTGAAAAAGTCTATTTATTTACTGTGAAATTTGTTGGTTTTTGAAAGTTTGGACTTCGTGTGCTTTGAAAGTCAAACAAAAGGGTAAGAGCTTTGCACATACCTTGCTAATTCCTAGAGCCAGTTTCCCTCACTCTGAAATCACCTTGGGTGTTGGGAACCAGTGTTGCTCAGAGTTGAGCATGTGTACACACCTAAATGAGAATCCTGTTAAGAGGCATACTCTCGTTCAGTGGGTTGGTGGACTCAAGAACTTGCACTTTTAATCAGTTTGCTGATGGATGCCAGGCTTTGTGTCATACCAATGAGAATTGAATGAAAATGCATACCAAGGAGAATGTTTTCAAGAGCCTTCTTCTCTGGTTTTTTTAGAACATGACAGTAGTGACCCCCCAGACACCAAGAGATTCCAGTTGTCCTAGATTTGAGGGCTTGCATTATAAAGAGAGCATCTGTCTTTCCTTATGGGTCCTGAACCCTGGCATCCTCATTTCCATAGACACAGCTAGATGGGTATAGTGAATCCTCTTGTCCTAAGTCGTGAAGGAGTGAAAGAAGGGACAGGAATCAAGGGAACACCTTTCAAGTATCATTGGACTCCATCCCAGATGAGGAAACTTGGTAAGGAGGCACAGTTTGCCCAAGGTCACATGTTTGGAACTGACATTTGATAGTAGGTCTCTCTAGCTCTCACCTGCTCTGTTCCATAGAATGGTAACCATAAAACTTTCTAGAATGCCATGTCATCAAAGTGGTTGACAAAGTGGTTGTTTTTTTCTGAGTTTCTCCTCTGTTTGTTTGTTTGTTTGTTTGTTTTTTTCTCGGCCAACTTTAGGAATAGATCAGGATATTTACAAATGTGCAACACTATCATGTAAGCAATTAAAGTGCTTAAGAGCTTAAAAGCAATTTGTTCAAGTTGGTTAAATATCCACCCTCCCCAATCTTGTTGGTATCATTAATTTACTCATCAAACTTGTAATAGCAACTCCACAGTGAAGGCCCATTTCAGTATCTGCTTATTGGCAGAACCTTCCCAATGAGAGAGGTTTGTTTTGATAAGGTCCACAGTGAAAGGACCCAGTTCAGGATGAGTCAGAGAAACCAGCATTTTACTAAATAAACCCAGCCCTTCATTGGCCTCTGGACGAGAACTGGTTGTTTAAACATTTTATTAAGGTGCAATTATTCTGAGAACCAGTTAGTAATGCAGCTCTTTGCAAACATTAATTAGCTGACCCCACATGACTGATAAGTAGCATTAGCCTCCATTTGAGAGAATAAATGGACACAGGAAGCTGAGGGGGTAAGAGGCCAACTCTTGCCCTGATGGAAATATGGTCGTGGCAGGTGGAGTTATGAGACTGCATGAGTTCTTCCTTCAATAGTCTGCACTACAGTGCATAGATGGCACTGAGCTACACAATCTAGCTCAGTAGTCACTAGTCACGATTGAAGTTTAATTTAACCTACATGCAACAAAACTAAGATTCCCATTTCTCCAACTGAGGAAGCCATTTTTTCAAGTGTTCCAAGAGCCACCTGTGGATAGTGGCTACCATAATAGATACTGCAGTTATAGAATGCTTCCATAGTTGTGGAAAGTTCTCAGAGGTAACACCAAATTAGATGATGGGGATAATCAAAGAACAAGACAAAAGTCCTTGCCATTCATGGAGCTCAAATGTAAAACTTCTCCAAACTGGCTCTCACATGAAGAATATCGAGCAGTTCAAGCTGTGGCACAGCACTTTGGGGGTGGCCATTAGGGAGCCAGCTTTAGACACCAAAGGACGAACTCAAATCCTGTCAGTGCACACAATTCCTGCACCTCTTTGAAGGCTCATGTTATTATTTATCACTTCTCTTATTAGCCAAGATTATTTTTAAGATAAAGCTGGTTCCTGGAGAGGATGATGGGAGACAGGTACTCTCCTTCCCCGCTGGTGGAAATGCAAATGAATGCACCCTTTTTAGGAAAGTAATTGGGCAGTAACTGCCAGTAGTTTCAGAAACACTTATTCCCTTTAGTCCAGTATTCCAATACTAAGGATCCAGCCAAAGAAGACATTCAGAGACAGGCAGAAAAGTTTCCAGAATAGCAATGTTCCCTGCAGTATTGCTTATTAGTTGAACAAAGAGTAGGGAATGGGCTGGACAAAGTGCCTTGTAGTTAGATGTTATGATACTGTACAAAGTTTAAAAGTTGTTTGGAGTTTTCTTTTCTTTTCCTTCCTTCCTTACCTCTATGTTATATCTATATATCTATATCTATATCTATCTATAGATAGATATATCTATAATATAGATAGATATATCTATATCTATCTATGTTATATCTATATATCTATATCTATATCTTATCTATATCTATATCTATATCTCTCTCTTTCTCTTTCTCTATACACACACACACACACACATATATAGAATTAGGATCATTTAGAATCAGGGTTGCTGTATAGCTTAGCTTAGGCTGGCCTAGAACACACTAGTTTTAATCTTTCAGCCTTCTTGCCTCAGCCTCCCAGGTGCCAGGATTACAGGTGTGGACCACCATACCCAGTGAGATTAGTGTTTTTCAACCATATTTAAGTAGTAGCAAGAGTATAGACTTATTACAATGAAAATAAAAGCATTGAGTATGTTCCATGTAACTCCAGTGAGCATGTGGCTAAAGTGCCTAAACATAATTGATGACATCTTTCTGTGTCACAAATCATATTTTCAAAAGCAACAGTTAATATAGAGCGCGACTATGATCCATGACTATAATACCAGTAACTCGATGGGCTGAGTCAGGAGGACCATAAGTTTGAGGCCGCCCTGTGATGCATAGTGATATCTGTCTCAAAAAAAAAAAAAATCAAAACCATAAAACCCCCACTAAACACCGTATTATTGAATCCCTATTTATATATGTATATATTTTTCTTTTTCTTTTTTAATTGTATGCACGTGTGTGTGTGTGTGTGTGTGTGTGTGTGTGTGTGTGTGTGTGTATGCTTGTGGAGACTAGAGGTTGACAGTGGGTATCTTCTTCAGCTATTCTCTACCCTATTTTTTGGAACATGATCTTCCATGGAACTTTGAAGTCACCAATTCAGCTAGAACAGCTGGGGAGCAAACTCCAGGGATCCTCCTGTCTCCACCTCCATAATGTTGCTTTGTAGTCTGGAACCCCAGGTGTCATGGATGTATGAAGCTGGGTGTAGCATTTGCCTGCTATCCCAGAGCTGGGGAGGAGAGGTCACTGAAGTTCACTGGCCTGTCAGTCTAGCCAACTTGGCAAGCTTCAGGTTCAGAGAAGGAAAAAAAAGAAAGATAGGAATGAAGGAGGGAGGAAGGGAGGGAGGGAGGAAGGAATGGAGGGAGGGAGGAAGGGAGGGAGGGAGGGAAAGGGAAAGGAGGATACTGAGGTGACTCAGATGAGCAGGGTAGGCTAATTTGAAGAACATTGGCTTTGGAGACTGTGTTCAGGGGAAGAACTGGCATTCAGACCCAGAGCCACTACGTCCTGGCATGGAAACCTTGGGTAAACCTTCTGTACCTCACTGTCCTCATCTATTAATAATAAAAAGTGCAGTAAATCAACCTCACATCTCATGGCAGTGAGGATTCAGTGTTAACCTTAGTAAAGATACAACCCAAGCAGGTAAAGATGCAGATGACATTAGGGCCTGGTATGTGCACTGTCTAGAATGTACACTCATGATGTTCCCTGGAGATTTGGGGATCCTCACTCTCCAGAGGAAGGTAGAAGGTGTCTAGTGGTTCTATGATCCTTATCCGACAGGCTTCTGATTGGCAGAGCTGAACCTGGTACAGACGTGGCTGACTGTGGTCCCCATCTGTCTCTGGTGCAGACTAGGAAGCTGTCTTCCACCTGGTCCATTGTGTTTATGGGCTTCCCTGCAGTGCATAGCACTGAAATGCTATGTAAGCCCCTAACAAGCCCCCATCCTTGCTGCTCCTCTCTCCCAAGGAATAAATAAAGCTGGAATGCCTTGTTCTCCTTGTTCACAGGGTTGTCTGATTAAAACCCAAAGGGCCCCTAACTAAAAAGTAGCCCTGAGCTGCTAAGTGACTGTGACTGTGAGGCTCAGCATAGAGCCACGTTCCAGGCAGTGTCTAGGGCTGTAGATCAGTACACTCCCTGCAACCCTTGAACAATCTCCTCCCAAGCTTTCTCCCCCTACCCCAGCAGACATATGAAAGGGGAACTGAGTTACCACTCCCTGTTTTAATGCCTGCTTTTTGTGGGACCTTGACAAACTACTTAATGTCTGCATGCCTTAGTTTCTCTGTTCATCAAATGGGAATAAAATTGAGAAGTTGGCAGGGTTGTTAGCATGGTTATTGGGAAAGATCATTCATGACAAGCTTAGGAGTCCTTATTGCTGCTGAGTCAACATGATTATTCCCAGAACCTTAAAAGTAATTTATTGACTTTTAGCCCATAGCAGAGGGTTTGTTTGGCACTGCAAGGCTCTGGGTTCAATCCTCAGCACCGCAGCAAGCAAACAGAAATATAAAGGGAAGAGAAGTAATTGATTGGGCTACAAAGAAGTTCTGGGTTCCTTCCTCCTTAATTGTTGATGGTTACACCTTGTGCTGTGGTTTTGTAGAATGCTTTTGGGGGCCTGGCAAGACTGGGGAGATGCCAGCACAATGAAGGCTGAATTCTGTCTTGTCACCTAATAGCAGCAAACATTCAAATAAGATGCACAGAAATCCTCTGAGCATCCTCCCTCTTTTCAGTAATAAAATGGAAAATCGGAGTCCATCTCTAAAGCATTTGTGTGGTACTTGTGTAGGATCTTGGTCAGGGTCCTTTGTACCAGTGGTGGCTTCTGGCATTGGCCTATTTCTTGTTGTTCCCCATCTGCTCAGCTCTGGGTCCTCTGGCCTGCATCTGAAGCTTGTCAGTGCAATTCAGTGGTGGGCACAGGTCTGGGCTGGGGAGGATCAGACACATAGGAGGATTTGAAGAGACAGGCTGCAAGGTTGTACAAGTCTGGCTCCAGGAGGACCTTGGCATCCTTGCCCATTGGTAATGAAAGTACCTGTAGAAGTAGAAAGCTAGCCATCTCTGATGAACAGATCCTGGCTCAGTATCAACTGTCCCTTTGCTCCCTGTACCAGCTTGATCCTCTCTACTTGCTTCTCCAAATGACTATTCAGTGCTAGCTCTGGTTTCATTACAGTGCCTGACAGGGGTTTCTAGCCCCATCACTGTAACAGACTCACCCTGGAATGTTCTTATTAGAGACCAGCCCTTTTTCCCATGAGTGCTTTGTGTGTGTGTGTGTGTGTGTGTGTGTGTGTGTGTGTGTGTGTGTGTGTGTGTGTGTGGTGGTGGTGGTGGTGGTGGAGGAGAGGAGGGGACCAGCAAAGCTACTACCATGATCACAGAGTACAGGCAGGGCTGAGAAATGGAACTTCGTTAAACATTAGATTCTCCCCCTTTTCGAAGAAGCAGAAAGAATTCCATATTGAGTGACCTAATTCACTAGGGCCATGGGACTAGAATATGGTAATCAAGGTTTCTTGCTCTGCCCTCCACCCTGCCTCTGGCAAACTGGGGCATCTCAGTGGGAGAGTCAGCCTTCTTTCTCCCTTGGCCTGCTCTGTTCTCTCCAACAGCTGCATTCTGCATGCTGGAAGGAAGGCCTTGCCTGGAGGTGTTACACTAGGCCTTTGGGCTACTTCTGCTCTTTTTATGTTCTTTGCTGGCTGTGCCCATTAACCACTCCTGTACAGCTCCCCCAAGACTGTGAGGGCTTTTCTGATTCTCTAGGTAGAAGAGAGATGTCTCATTTCTTTGAGCATGTCAAATGCACATCTCATGGTACTAACCTCTCAAAGTTGTGCCAGAGACTTGGCATCGTGCAAGGACCTGAAGGATCTACAGTTTGGTGGACTTGGGAGACTTTCATATCTTGTAGATGACTACAATTTTTCAGATGTCCTTGGTAGGCAAGATGACTTAACCAGGAAAGTTGCTTGCTACGAACACCTGATTACCCGACTATACTCCTTGGAGCATATGTAAAGGTAGAAGGAGATACTGTATTTTACAGAGTTATCCCTCCACCTCTACACATGTGCCTTGGCATATATGTCCTCCTCCAAGTCATGTGCATGCACACACACACAAATACATATGAATACTGTTACCACACATAATAAAAATGAAGAAATCCTTCATTCCTTTGGATGAATTTTTCTTGATATCATCTCAAACACGGAAAGTGAGTTACATTATAGAGGCCTTTTTAATTTTTTTTTTTTTTTAAAATTGCCGGGCATTGGTGGTGCACGCCTTTAATCCCAGAACTCAGAAGGCAGAGGCAGGCAGATCTCTGTGAGTTCGAGGCCAGCCTGATCTCCAGAGTGAGTGCTAGGATAGGCTCCAAAGCTGCACAGAGAAACCCTGTCTCAAAAAAACAAAAACAAAAACAAACAAAAAAATTAAATTTAAATTAGAAACAAGTTTCTTTTACATGTCAAACCCAGTTCCCTCTCCCTCCCTTCCTCCCCTGCCCCCCCCATCCCATCCCCTTTCTGCTCCCCAGGGAGGGTGAGCCCTTCCGTGAGGGATATTCAAAGTCTATCATATCTTTTGGAGCAAGGCCTAGGCCCTCCCCAGTGTGTCTAGGCTTAGAGAGTATCCCTTTATGTGGAGTGGGCTCCCAAAGTCCATTTGTGTACTAGGGATAAATACTGATCCACTACCAGAGGTCTCATAGATTGCCCATACCTCCAAACTGACATCCTTGTTCAGGGGAAAAGTCCTATGCTGGTTTCCCAGCTATCAGTCTTGGGTCCATGACTTGATCGGGTCAGCTGTTTCTGTGGGTTTCTCCAACCTGGTCTTGACCCCTTTGCTTATCACTCCTCCCTCTCTGCAACTGGATTCCAGAGTTCAGCTCAGTGTTTAGCTGTGGGTATCTGCTTCTGCTTCCATCAGCTACTTGATGAAGGCTCTAGGATGGCATATAAGGTAGTCATCAGTCCCATTATCAGAGAAGGGCATTTAAGATAGCCTCTCAATTATTGCTTAGATTATTAGATGGGGTTAAACTTGGAGATCTCTGGACATTTCCCTAGTGCCAGAATTCTCTTTAAACCTATAATGGCTCCCTCTATGATGGTATCTCTTTTCTTGCTCTCCTCTATTCTTCCACTGACTAGATCTTCTTGCTCCCCCATGTCCTCCTTTTCCCCTCTCTTCTCTCCTTCTCTTTCTTCTAACTCCCTCTCCCCGCCATGCTCCCAATTAGCTCAGGAGATCTTGTCCCTTTCCCCTTCTCCAGGGGACCATGTATGTCTAGAGAGGCCTTTTAGAGTCAAATGTAACAGTGCATTTCTCTAGTCCCAGCAACTTGGGATTCTAAGGCAGGAGGATCACACATTCAAGCCCAGTCTGGACAACATACAAAGGCCTGTCCCAAGAAACAGACAAAACAAAATAACAAACAAGAAATGCCTTACAACATGTAGGAACTAGCTTGAGACTTGTTCAGATGCAGGTTCTCAGGGTTGCAGAGATGACTCAGTGGGTAAAGTGCTTGACACACAAACAGGAGAACCAGAGTTTGGATCCCTAGCTGGGAATGTTGGCCTGTTCCTGTAACACCACAACTGGGAGGGGCAGAGGCAGAATGATCACAGGAGCTCCGTGATCAGCCAGGCTGGTGAAAATAGTGAGCCTCGGGTTCAATGCTAGACTCTGTCTCAAAAATAAGGTATCAAGAGATAGATAAAAGACACCAAATGCCAATGTCTGGCCTCTAAATGCATATGTGGAAAAGCATGCACTCATGCTCCTGTACACACTCACACACACCACACACAACCCCTTGCCACATGCACAGAGATTCTTAGTCGACAGATTGGAGAGTAGACCCGAGAGTCTGTGTTTCTGACGAGCTCCCTGGAGATACAAGTGCTGATGACGGACACCCTTTCTTTGCTGAGCAGGGCTCTGAAACCTTGATCTACCACTCTGTTTCTACTTTTCTCCTCTTCATCTCCCCAAGTCCATAAGTACCAGATGTGGACTGTCATAGAGCAAATGAAGTCTACCAGCCATGTGTGTCTGGCTGTTAGGGTTGCTGTGGTCTCTGTAGTGGTCGATGCAGTATGCCAATCAACAGAGTAAACAGTGGCCATCATCGCCATGCAGGTGCCAATTGCATTTGCAGTTGGAGCAGTCTGCTCTCCAGGCTTCCTCACCATCCTTAAATCTATTAAACCTTGTGACATATTGTGGAGGAGGTAGCAATTTTATTATTAAAGTATTACATTAAAGATATTATAGTTTTTTTCACGTTTGAGGGCAGGAAATATAGTTGAGTGATAGATAATTTGCCTAGCATGCATGAGGCAATGGGTTCAATTTTCTGCACTATTAAAATGAATAGAAAATCATGTGTTTATTTATGTGTTTTTCCCTCGTGATAGGAACAATTCACATTAACACCAGAACATTTAGAAAGCCTAAGGTAACCCAGATAGCAAGTAAAAACAACATACATCCCTGTAGTTATACAAACAACAGTTCTCTCCAACATTTTGGTCTTATAGCAAATATTGGTTTTATGTGCAAATCTTTGAAAAAAATCTTTTAGATTATTTGCTTTTATTTTATGTGCTTGAGTGTTTTGCTTGCATGTATCTGTGTTCACCACATGCATGGTGATCTGAAGAAGGTGTCAGATCCCCTGGAACTGGGGTTACTAATGTTCCAGTTACCATCTTTCTGGTCCCTTAACTGAAATTCTAATCTTCCTCTATTCCTGCTCACCCCTACCACATAGAGCAAATTATACCCATTATTTTCTGACTTTAATGTTAAGATCATTTCCCATGCCATTACATTTTTCTCTCGAGCATGCCATTTATATGTAATTTTCCATCATAAGGATATACCATTATTTCTCTAATTTCGTACTGTTGTTTCCAGTTTTCTACCACTGTAAATAACACTGAGGTTCACATGGCTGTGGGATCTTCTGTTTTAATTCCTTTCACCTGTTTTCTTTACTTGAAATTTCTAGGTCAAAGATGAGGCAGCACTTCAGAGCATTTGATAATGCTGTTCATGGAGCAAGGTGCAAACTAGGTTCTCCTACTCTGGGAGGAGTTTCATCAAGGATGTTTTCATGCATCATTCCTATGTTAGGTTGGGAGCTGTAGAGATTGTCACTTTCTGTGGATAACAGGATATCTCTGGAGAACTTAGAGCAGACAACTTCACTGTGCTCTTCTTCTGGATGTGTGTCTAAAACTGTGTCATGCTAGGTGAAGTGGTCAACAGCTGATACAGCTGAACACAGACCACATATTCTTTCCAGAATTTCTGGGTAGGTGAGAATGCAAAGAGGACAAGGGAGGTACTTTGCAGAATGTTCTCCAAACTCTAGCCTCATTATTCCAATCAGCTCTTTGATATTTCTCTTGAATAATCTCATAGCTATCTTGAACTTGATGAGCACCAAATTAATTTTTGCCTCAAAAATTGTTCTGCCTATAGTCTTTGACCTATCTTGACAGGTGGGAACTGCATCCTATGTGTCATAAGTCCCAAACATTGGAATCACCTTTAGTGTCTGTTTTCTGTTTCCACGTCTGAATGTAGAACCATCTTGAGATCTTATGATGGTTCACCTTCAAAATTAGACCCAGAAACTAGCATATTTTCATCATCCTTACTGCTATCATCTTGGTCTATGTTCATCTTCTCTCATCTGGATAGTGGCATCTTCTTGCCCTGGGTTCCCAGTCTTGTCCTTGTCCCCTTGCAGTTTCTTGTCGTCATAGCAGTTAGAATGATCTTATTATTACATCTATATTTAAATCCTATATTAAACTATAGCTCTGGTCTTCTCCCTCCTCTGCTCAGGCGAGTAAGCCTCTGAGCAATGGCCAATGTACTTTCAAAGTCCACAAAGCACCTGCTTCCTGCCTCAATAACTCTCTTCCTCTTTTTGTAGAGCATCAGGTCCACTCTTGCTTCAAGGCTGTTCTCTTTCCTGAGATGCTTTCCTCCTTGGTATTCCCATGAGTAATTCCCCACCTCCTGGTCTCTGCTCCAATATTCCCTTCTTATCAAGCCTTATCCTGACAATCTAGTAGCAGGCAGAACCTTACACTCACCCATACTCTACTGTTCCCTAACCCTGATATATATTTGCTTCTTCCCATTGTGTTAAATGCTATGCTCTAGTGTGTGTGTGTGTGTGTGTGTGTGTGTGTGTGTGTGTGTGTGTGTGTGTTTTAACAAGATCACCCTAGCTACTATGCTGAGAATAATCTGAAAGGAGGAGGTGGGTCAAGGACAGAACATGCTATGTAATTTACTTATTTATTACACTTATTGGCTGAAAATGAATAAAGACTACCCAAATAGGCACAGGCAGAGACTGTTTATTCAGAGCTTGTTGTAACAAGGGAGTCAGCCACCATCACTTGCCTTTGTCAGTGCCTCAAAGGCAGGCAGGGGAGTAGTCAGCCTCCCAGTGAGATCAGGGGAGGCTGCAGGATTCTCTGATTGAAGACTGTTGCCAAGGTAAAGGGGCTAACTAGAAGTAAACATCCTATGAAACTGGTTTAGAAAGTGGAGTTTCCTTCTGAGGACAAAAGTTACGAAAGCTGGAGGGTCAGGGTTGTTGATCAATTTGGCCAGTTACTACTGAAGTGCTGGGTCACAGATCTGTTTTCATGTCTGGTCTAGCCATTATTTGTTCATCTCAATCACTTGTGAATGCTATTAATCTCCATGGAGGTAGAGATCTTTGCCTTTTGTTCACAGAGGAAACCCCAGTGCCTTGACAAATGAGTCTGGCAAGGTCATCCCATTTAGTGTTTTTGCTGAATTGTGCAAGGCATCTAGCCTGCATTGCCTCATTTAATCCTCACAACAAACCCAGTGAGGTCTTCTTAAAATTACATTTTAATTTATTTATTATGTGTGTATGAATATGGGTGGGTAGATGCATGTGTTCCTGTGTATGGATGCCAGTGGACATGCCGAGAGTCAGTTCTCTATACCATGTGGCTCCCAATGATCAAGCTCAGGTCATGAAACTTAGCAGTCAGTGCCTTCTCCCACTGAACCACCTCACTGGCCATCAGTTTAGTATAGGTTCTGTGGTGGCAGTGGGGACAATGAAATATCTATAACAGTAACCCTGCCTCCTCCCACAGTGTGGTATTCTTATTCCTTCTTTCCAAAGGTGGCTCAGAGAGGTCAGGCACCTTGCCCAAAGTCCTGAGCCACAGTGAGTCAGACAACTGGGTCCATAAACAAATCCACCTGGCCCTAAAGCAAATGTTCCTCCTATAGAGGTTTCTACTTAGCTCATGGGAAATGGAGGAGGGGTGGGGAGCTTGCCCAGTGGCAGAAACAAGATTGGTTCCATCTCTAGAGGTCACTAAATTTTCAGACAGACCTTGGAGCAGACACAGATCATCACTGAAAAAGCAAACCCTGTTTTCGAAATTATTTTGAGCTCTTGGAAGCTCCCTTTAAAGCTCTCTGTTAAGATGCAAATATATCTGTAGTATGGGAAAATTCATTCCAGACTAGAGTTTGGGTGATAGCTTCGTAGCATCAAAATAGACACACCACACACACACACAAACACACACACACACACACACACACACACACACACACACACACACACACACACATTCAGGCCTGCCTGTAGTTTCCAGAACATTCTTAGAACTTTTCAAGTTTAAAGCATTGCCATGGTAACTCTCATGGTTGCCATTTCTTGATCTGTTGTCACCCATCTCAGTTTTCCATCTGCATCGTCACGAAATTAACTTCACCTGTTCAGAAATGGACTCCAGAGACAAGCCAGCAGGTGTCACAAAGTTCATACCAGAGGCAGGGAGTGACAGCCAAGGGCCCCTGCAGCAGTCTCTGCCAATGAAGATAGGCTTTGCATGTGCTGAGAAATGGCAGTGTGTGTATGTGCCCAGTGTAGCAACTCTGCCAGCAGTATTTATTATGCTCCATTGTCTTCCATGTAAACAGTGGAGCCAAGTGTGAATATAAGTCTGCCTGACTTTTACTTCAATACTCAAGCTCTCAGAAGTCTGTAGCCAGGACTTTAAGGCTAGTTTCTTATGGGCTCATCAATGGGCTCACCAGCAGTTATTCCTCTAGGCTGGATGAAAAGCTGTCTTCAGCTCTGCTTCCTGGAACTTATTCACTAAGTACTGTGGTACTGTGGCAGGAGTGAGCCTCTCATCTCTGGAGGAGAACAATGAGGTTGAGTCTCCTGAGCTTCCTGAAGGGGCTAGAAAATTTTCTTCTAAGATCCTGGGCAAGAATGGCTGGTTTCTTTTGGTGGAGTTTCTCAGCAGGATCCCGGGCACCATCCTAGGATAGAACTGGTTAAGCAACAAGAGTTAGCTGAGTGAGCTCACACTTGGACAACATGTGGTGTGAGAAGACAGAGGAGTAGGCATGTCTGTTCAGAATTCGGGGCTCTTAAGATTTAAAATACTCAAGGGAGTATTTTAAAACACTGAGTTGGAGTCAGGTTGACCTCTGCTTAAGTTCTGGCTCAGCCATCTCTGCCTGGGGTTTTCTTAACCTTGGCACCATTGGCTGTGTTTCTCTGTTGCACTAGCGTGTCTTATGCATTGTAGAAGAGTCATTGTTGCCTCTGTATCACTAAGATTCTGGAGCCTTCTCCACCACTTGTGACAGGCAACATTTTCTGAGACATTGTTAAATGTCACCTAAAAGAGGAATACAAGATTGTCTCAGGTTGAGAACCATTGTGCTGACATGTGTGACCTTTGGCCAGTTACCTAAACTCTTGGATTTAGTGTTTTCTTCTTCACTATGTGGTAACAAGACCAGCTTAAGGACTAAATGAGAGAACGTCAGTCGAGCTTCTAGCATAGAGCCTGGCTCAAGACAGATGCATTTGGGAAAGTGCTCTCATTCCCACGGTGCCTGGCAGAGACAGGAGAAGCTTCCAAAAGAAAGAAGAGCTTGTGGTTGGACTGGAAAGCTGAGAGCATGTTTTCCGTAAGGACGTGAACGGCTGTGGTCAGGGTTATTCTCCCTCCTCTGTCTACCCCCACAGACCTGCTCTCACTTGCTCGTCACCCTTTCTTCCCTGTGAAATAGATAGACCCAGTGGCCTCTTAGTTTCTAGAAGAGGTAAGTTTGATTCTAGCCTCCCATTTAATTCCCCCTCTGCTCCAGATGTGTGTGGACTTGCCCTGTGTCCTGAGGCAGGCCAACAATAGTTGCTGTTTCCCCATCTTGTTAAGTACAGACTGGAAATTTCTTTCTGCACTGTTTCTTTCTGCACTGTTAAGTACAGACTGGAAATTTCCTCTGCAGAGAAAATGCCCCAAGGAAGCTTTCGGATCTGGTCTGGAAGGGGCAGCCAGAAGCTAAGAATGTGGTTGAATATTTCATGGAGACCCTTTTAAACCACACACTCAATTCTCATGGACAGTGTGGGGGAGAGGCCATGAAGTGAGAGCCAGACTGCTTCAGCAAGTCCCCGCCTACTAGGTGGAACTATGTGGGGGAAGTCCCTTCATTTCCGAAAACCTCTGGTTCCTCCTCTATAAAAACATGGAGGCTTTGCTGTGGGGTTATTGGAGAGTTCTAGGAGATAATATAGGTGGCTATCCTTATGAATGACATAGACCTCTGGCACTACATTTCTTGAGAGACTGGGTTTAAAGTGGTCTTACTAGTCTTCTCTTTAGAATTTTCACTTTGGGATTGGGCCTGGAATCTTAGGAGAGCGTACCAGGAGAGCATACCAGGAGGGTGTACAAGAAGACCAGATGTAGAAAAAGCTTTTCCCATGCTTCCAGCAGCCCAGCTGAGCATACTTTGGATTTAAAAATAAGCCAGCCTATGAGAAGGCAGTTTTAAAATATAGCTGTGACAAGCAAATGCCTGCCCTGCTATCATACAAAAATTAGTCATTAGAAAGGTCAGATGAAGCCTAGGAAGCTCCCAACTCCCAGTCCCCACCCAGGCCCAGCTCCAGCCAGACCAGACCCTCACTCCTGTTTCTACCAGGGAGCTGAGGTTGTTGTAATAAAAACACAAAGAGTATGGTGTTTTGTAACTATTTTTATACCTACATCAGACTTGATGTTAGTGCTTCTGAATTATTTAACATTTTTCTTTCTCAGCTGGCCTCTGCAGTGAGTTTCTCTTCCAGGGCGGAGGGAGTTGTTTTATAGGAAACCAAGGAGGCAGACAAACATTGACTGTAGGCCCTCTGCTTTTCTTTCTGGAGAATGACAGTATCGGGTGTCCTGTTATGGACCAGTGGTCTCCTATTAAAGGGAGGTGGCAGATGGCTTGTCTCCATTTTCCAGACAGAGAGGCTGTGTAGCTTGTGTGATGGAGCCCATCAGGAAGGGTATAGGGGTCGAGGTCTTCAGGTGCACGGGTCTTTCTGACTCCAGAACTGGTGCTATTTCTATTGGAAGGTCCCGTACACCCTGCTGTACATCACATGTACATATAGTCTCAAGTCCCCTGTTGGCTTACAGGGTGCCAGGTCACATGTCTCCCACCCCCACCCTGAGAGTATGAAAGTGAACAAAGGTGAGAAGATGAGCCTCAGAAGGCTGAAGAGTGGGAAGAGGAGGGGCCGAGCTGTTC
Source organism: Cricetulus griseus (assembly GCF_003668045.3). Taxonomy (NCBI): domain Eukaryota; kingdom Metazoa; phylum Chordata; class Mammalia; order Rodentia; family Cricetidae; genus Cricetulus; species Cricetulus griseus. The sequence continues at coordinate 103,208,616 of NC_048596.1, read as the reverse complement.
CTGTGTATTGCGTCACAGGGAGATTGCTGGTAGCTGTAGTAGGAAGCCAGTTCAGTGCACTTTGCAGTACTCTAGGGCATTTTAACTTGAGTCTATCAGCTCTGTGGGCGTGCGCAGAGCGGATGGAGCCCCTCCCTTACTGTCCAGCCTCTGTATCTTGGGCCTCTTTGAGGGGGTAATGATTGGCAGCTTCAAACCACCCCTAACAATGAGAAGCAAGGAGATGGGCTCTTATCTGCTGCTTCTCATAATTAAAGTTCATCATAGACTTTTTGTGGGCATTTGAAATGGATATCTGGGCTGAAAAGAATCCTGCTGCAGATTGGGATGGTCTCACGGCTGCTGCCCCAGTGTTATCCGTTTCTCTATTTCAGAGTCAGAGATTAGACATTTTCCTTATTCTATTCCTCCAGCTCCTATTTAATTATCAGTGACCCTAAGATGACTCTTTTCTAAGTATTTTAAAATCCTCATTCTAGCATGTGGGAAACCTCAGTTAGAATTGTGATGTGAAGTCTCTGGGGGAGAGTGGCCTCTGGAAATTAGCTAGGGACAACTCACTTTAAACGTGTCCATCATTATGGTTTCAATAACATTCTCCAGGATAAAATAGCTGTTAGCAATGTTAATAACAGCTGTATTTTGGTAGGACTGCACTTTATGACTCTATCAAGTGATATCACATTCTGTTAAATAAAGTAATATTCGACATAGGCAGATTCCATGTTATTAAATTTTAGATAGCTATATGAAATATTCGATTCTCCTTCACACACACATGTGCTCTTGTGCACACACACGCACACACACATACACACACACACACACACACACACACACACACACACACGCACACACGTGCATATAAAGACAGCAGTGCCCCTGCCATGACTTTATTTATGAAAATGTGCAGAGAAAGAGAGTGACTCCTTTCCTTCCAAGATGGTTTCTTATATAAAATGTTTTGGTTTCAAGGTTTTTTTTTTTTTTTTTTTTTTTTTTTTTTTTTGTTTTCGAGACAGGGTTTCTCTGTGTAGCTTTGGAGCCTATCCTGGCACTTGCTCTGGAGACCAGGCTGGCCTCGAACTCACAGAGATCCACCTGCCTCTGCCTCCCGAGTGCTGGGATTAAGGGCGTGTGCCACCAACGCCCAGCTTTGTTTTAAGATTTACAAGAAGAAACTGGCTAGTATGTTTTCCAACATCTCATCTTATGATTCTGCAAAGAGGAGGGAAGAGGAGAGTCACATTTTCAGAGCAAATCCTGTGTGGCAGATGCCTCATTATGTGTGTGTCACAGCTCATCTCATGTGACACACAATACTGCAGGAGCCTTCTAGATCTTACAGGTTAAGTTCTGTCTTTAAGGACATACTGTGGGTGAAATTATCATTGAGCTTGGGTTTATCTAACTGGAACGCATGCTCTACCTAATCCCCACCCCCACCCCCACCCCAACCCTATCTTGGTTCCCTGCACTTGATACAAAGCATGTTTTTCCATGTTTTCCATGTATGTGTGGTATATGAAAAGGAGCAAGAGTTCTCTCCCTTCATGGGGCAGAAGAACCTTTGGCAAACTGTGTCCAAATAAGTTTGAAAAATGCCAAATGAGGGTGGCTAGACATGTGTCTGCATTGTCCCGGGCCTTGGAGCCTTTCCTCTGCTTGGGTGCATCTGCAGTGGGGTAAAGGGCATGTTGGAATTCTCCAACTGGATGGAGCTGTAGCTCAGTGGTACAGTGCTTGTCTTTCATGCTTGAGGGCCTGGGTTCAATTCTTCCTGTGGATGAGGGCTGGGGAAGTGTTCTCAAACTAAGAATTTCAGAATGTCTCCAAGAGAGGAAGAGGGTGCTCTTGAGAACTGTTTCACAGTGAGCCACATGGATTATTGAATTTGCAGGATTATAGCGTTTCTTCCTCTGTTAGTAATGTGCTCGGACCAAAACCCTCTGATGGCCTGCCTTGGGAGGCCACAAGCCTGCCTCTCTCCCTCCCTTTCTGACATCTTAGACTAACAGAGTCAGGCTTTGTTCTGGCCTTTCCCAACTTATCTTATAGGAAACATCAAAAAAATTAAGCAGAAAGAATAAGCACTTAACCTTTTTTTTTTTTTTTTTGTATGTTATCAGGAGGGAGAGAACCTTTACTATGTTTTGGGGAGGATTTATGCTAGTGAAAGAGCTAAAAGGCAAAGATAAGCTTTTGAAATACTTATGAAGCAAAGAGAACACAGTGGGTTAGAATAAAAATATTGAAATTGTATTCTCTGAAGGAACTTTAAAATCTCCCTCCCTCGCATAGACACACATGTACATGCACAGAATACCACATGGAAAGTCTCACTCCAAACCCTATCTTGGATCTAGAGGGAACAGAGGGGTGATTTGCCGCATCCATGTTGCTGGGGACAGAAAGGAAATCTTCAACCATCAAGCCTCTTTAAGGGACACAAGGTACTTGGATAGAACATTGATGTCTAGCATGTCTAAACTCTGACCATATAACCAACCCTAACCTTGTTACCTCTTTACAACTAACCCAGAAGATGAATTCTTTTTTTTACTAAGGAAAAGAGGCTGGGAAATTTTAAGTAACATGACCCATGACTAGTGACATGTGGTGGCACTTTAGCTCACTACAAGGGTGATGCTACAGTGTCAGGTCCAGAACAGATGTTTTTTGATTGCAGATCTCATTTTCCTGCAGCACTCATTACCTGTCCCTGACTCCAAGGAAAGAGCAATGTGCTGTCCCAGTTGTCTCCTAGAGAGCTAGGAGAGAGCATCCCATCCCAGAGCTGTGGTTTCTGTGGGTGTCCATGTGAACAGGAGGAGGAGCAGAACTCCTACCTGTGGTTGTGAGCTGTAGTTTCTGCAGCTGCTCAGGTGCCTGGTAAGCCTTGGAGTGAGTCATAGAGCAGACAAAGGCCACTGACTCAGCAGCACAGAGGGAGGCATCTCAGTTTTTAATTCCATATTACCATGGCTTGCAGGAGTTGTTTTGAATTCTTTCCTATGTATTTTTGAAAAGCCAGCTGTGTGTGTGTGTGTGTGTGTGTGTGTGTGTGTGTGTGTGTGTGTGTGTGTGTTTGACTACTTTAGTTGTGAGTTTGTACTGGTGGCAGGGATATGGCTCAGCTGCTGTCCTGATGTGCTTCATTCCATCTTATGCCTCAAACATTTCTGAGCTAAGCCTATGATAGATATGACCCAAGGCATAAACAATCCAATGAAGTTACTTCCTGCATGGGGTACCTAGGGAGACCGTTTATTTATTCAGGCGATACAGCTGTGGCTCAACACAAGGTGGAATGCCTCTTCGGGAATGTGGCAGTTGAATCATTCCTTTCAAGTAATATTTGTGGAGGACATCTGATTTTCCAGGCACAGTGGTAGACAGAGTCAGGGGAAGAGACAGCACCTGCCTCCAAGAAGATCATAGTTTGCTGGAAGACAGCCACATAACAGAGTGGCTGCAAAGGGTGTTAAGTGTCCCTACACACACAGCTACCTCTGCCTAGAGGCAGTCAGGGATGGTATCATGGAAAAGAAGTAGCTTGGTGGAGCTATGGCTCAATGTGCAAAGCTCTTGCTCTGCAAGCATGAGTACTTGAACTTAGATCCTTAGCACTCACATAAATTCTGGATGAAAGTTGCAGCTCACCTGTAGTCCTAGCATGTGGCAGGCAGAGACAGAGGGTACCTAAGTGGAGACAAGGGATTCCCTACAGCAAGCTGGATAGCTAGACTAGCCAAATTGGTTCAGTTTGAATGCTGGGTTCAGTTCAGAGACATCCCCTTAATCAATAAGGTAGAGAATGGTCAAAGAAGACATCCATCGTAAACCCATACATATGCAAACATACACACACAACACACTCATAGACATAAAAAGAAGATAAATCCTGAGTTGCACTGTGATGGGGAAGGTACTTCTGTGTATATGACTGTCTTATTGGTTGATAAATAAAGTACTGTTGGTCAATAGGAAAACAAGATAGGTGGGACTAAGAGTCAAGGAGGATTCTGAGAAAGGTAGGAGAAAGCACGGAGTTACCATGTGAGCCCAGGAAGACAGGATGCTTCCGCTGGCATCCAATAAGTCTTATAAAATATATAGATTTATGATAATTAAGACTGAGCTAACAGATGAGAAATCCCAGTCATTGGCCATGCAGCATTTGTACCTAATACAAGTCTCTGTGTGTTTACTTGGGACCATAACGTGGCAGAGGGCAGAACTTGGGCGGCCTGGCAGAAAGTACCCACGTGGCAGCAGGGCTTGGGCGGCTTGGTGGAAAGACCTATTGTTACAGCATTGAAGGGTGATGGGTGTTGGTCATGCTGACAAAAGAGGACATTGTAGGTGCAGGAAGAAGTATGTTCTAAAGTGGAGAAATGGGAAGTCAAATTATTTCAGTAGGACTCAAGCAGAGGGTGGTATATCAAGAATGGACCTGTACAGAGGAGAATGGGTTAAAGTTCATAAAACACAGAATTAGCCACCAGAGTCTAATTAAAAGTCACTGTGTTGACTGTGACTTTATAGATATGGCACCTTGCTGCTAGGGATATCGGCATGTCTATGTTTATTTTTCTACTACTACAATTCCTGTACATTTTGCTTATTTAAGAAACTAGTTACACTCTAAAACAAATTTAGCACCACTGAGATGACTTTTGCATGGGAGTATTCTAGATGGCCATGTCCTGAATGTGTGCCTGTAGCTGTAAGTCATAAACAGAAGTTAGGCTCCTTGACCTTTTTGTTTCATTCTGCTTTGTTTTGCTTGAGACAAAATCTTGCTAGGTAGTTGAGTTTGCCTTCAGCTTGTGATCCTCTTGCTTCTGCTTTCTGAGTAGCTGGGATTATGTGTGTGTGCTACCAGATCTGTGTGCTACAATATAATCTGTCTGCTACTGGGCTCTTGAAATATGGATGGAATAGAGTCTTACATTTTATTTAGTGTGCTATATAACACTTAAATTATTATTATTTTAAATATTATGATTATTGGTTTTTTCTTTGAGACAGGGTTTCTCTGTGTAGCCCTGGCTGTCCTGGAACTCACTATGTAGACCAGGCTTGTCTTAAACTCTGTATCTGCCTCCCAAGTGCTGGTATAAAAGGTGTGTGCCACCACAACCCAGCTAAATTTTAATTATTGTAATGTTACTCACTATGCATGCTTATTTATTTTACTTAAATTGTCATTCTGTTGGGTGATCCTGGTGTAGCAGAAGTAAACCCACAAGCCCATTGTTTATTCACTCTCAAATGGAGAGTGAATAAACATGGCGGGGAAAATAGCTGACCTGGAAGTGAGCATCCAGCGCTTTAGGGGTGACCCGATCTGCCTGGAGGTCACTAGGGAAGACCTCAGAGAACAGAAATGCCTCTAAACAAGGCAGAAGGCAGACCATGGAGAAGCCCTGAGGAAGTTTGTTGGGCTGGGGAAATGAGGGAGGATGAGGTGACCCTAGGACTGAAGAAGACCATTAGGGAACTTAGACTTTATTCTGATAGGGCAAAGGAACTATGCATAGATGATGTCACAATCTCATTAGAAAAAAATGCCAAAAGCCTCACCCAAAATCATAGGACACATGCATCTTCTTCAGCATGATAAAACTCTGTAGACATGAAGCATCAACCCCACAGTACAAAGCCAGGGTTGCAGAGTCAAAATGTGAAGTTGAAACTTGGGTGCAGCTCTTTTATTGGGTTAAGCCTCCTTATTATATGTGATGTTCACTAGCTCTTTCATGGTTGCAGTTTTCTGCAAACCTTTAAATTCAAATAACACAGCTTTTCTGGAAGAGGGAGAAGAGGGAGCCACCTGAAGCCCAGAGAAGAAACTAACTCCAAAGAGGGTAATGGGCAGGCTCAAGGCCACTCAGGTTTCCCACTGAGTATGCAGCCTTGCACTAGATGCTAGAACTCAGTCTCTGGGCTAAGAAAACCCTAGATGTGTTTCCAGTGCTTATGTAAGAATCAAAAGCTTGAGATATCTGCCCTCAAAGAAAAAAGAAAATAGAGGTTTCTTTTTGAGTGATTTCTTCAGCAATGCACAAATGTGCTAAACATTGATGTCTTACGCTAGTCCTTAGATTCGAGGCTCTTAGTTAACTGCTTTCCAGATATCTGCTCTCCCTTTAATGTTATCCAGTATTGATGTATTGATCAAGGCCTCAGCCACAGTGTATCTTGGCTAACCCGTCCCATGCTCCTAGCAAACAGGGAATGACTGGATGAGCGGCAAGAAAGGGTCGATGTTACATTTATCTGCAGTGTCCATCTGCATTGTCTGGTCAGAAACTGATGCTTTGACTGCACTGAGACGGAAGACACAAGCTCCGCACCAGAGTGATAGTAGAGGTCGCCTCAGGATGAAGGGCTGAGAGCAGGTCCTGAAAAGGGAACCCAAGGGAGGGACTGTGGGACAACCTAAATGTCAGATGAAGAGAGAATCTCCTTCTGAAAATAGTTAGGCAGCCTCTTAGTGATAGAAACACAAGCCAATCTTAGGATGCATGCCTGTAATCCCAGGAGTTCGAAAGATGAGACAGGAGAATCACCACAAGGTCAAGGCCAGCCTGAGCTGCCTAGTCAGTTCTAGGTATACTTGGGCTTCAAAATGAAAGCTTGTCTCAAAACAAAACAAAGTGATACCTACTTTATGACAAGCCTCTTCACTCCTAAGCACTTAGCTAAGAAATGAAAATATTTTGACACAAAGACCCCCCACTAGGATATTTAAAGTGGGTTTACTTATATCAGGTGAGAATGGTAAGCACCAGAAATGGCTATCAACAGGTAAGTAGATAAACAAATCATTCTGTATCCATCCATACGGTGGAATGTATAAGCAATCAAAAGGGAATGGATTCTTAATAAACCCAATAGAATGAATTAGTTTCAGAGTAACGACAATGGGTAGAAAAAGCCAGATAAAAATAATGTGTATCATGCAGTTCCATTTGTTCAGAGCCCCAAATGTGTAAAATACTCCAATCCCAATAGAGTAGATCAGTGGTTGGAGAGAACAGGGAGGGGTTATGAAGGGGACCATGGAAGCAGAGAGTGATGCACGTGTCCTTTCCTGGGGTTGTGATGTTTCACAGTGGTGCATCTGTATCAAAACCCAAGCTATGCAATTTAGATATAGAATGCTTTATTGTCTTTCAAACACAGCTTCATGATGTTTTTTCAAAATCTGACGTTGAAGAGGAAGGACAAATAATGTACTCAAACTGAAGTTTGTTTACAAGATGACAGAGCAGCACAGATCCTACTGCAGTGATTGACTTCTCACTAACACCCTGGACATGATTTTTAAGCTCTCTGAGCTGCAGTCTTTCTATATAAAACAGGGATGAAATGTCCATGCTACCCTATTGTTGTGGTTGTTGACTTACACACAAATCTCTTAGAATAGAATTCAGTCTGTATTGGATGACCCCCAGCAATGGCTGTCTATAATGCTAGTATTGTTTATTGGTTTTTAATAAGGTCTGTAGATGGCTTGTTTATCCCTAATCGCCTGCTAACAGATGACTTCCTGTGAATCATCTAGACTGGAAACTGCAATGTATGTTCTTCCATGCATAGTCATGAGAACATCCTAAGTGCTCTGAGCCTATTTGCTCTCTCTGTTTGGTTAAGTGTGCTTGATTTTCACAGATACCAGTTCTAGTCAGCAAATATTGTTTTTAGATTAGGAGGACTTCTCCCAGGAGAAAACTAATCATAGAATCTTAGAACTGGTCAGGACTGGAACAGCCTTAATCTAACCTATCTTTTTTCATTTAAACAAAATTTTTAGGAGATTCTTGCTATGTAGCCCAGGCTGGCCTTGAACTCCTCATCTCCCTGCCATATTCTCCCTATTGATAGGATTACAGGCAAATGCCACCACACCCAAAAACATCAAAATTTTATGAAGACAAAAATTTCTGGGAAAGCACAGTGCCTTATAATAAGTGATGGAGTCCAGAGTGAAGCAAATTCCCTGTCTCCACTTATATACGCAGCGCTGCCCCCTGAGCTAAGCTGTTCTTCACAAATTGGACAGGGGCAAGGTCAGACAAGGCCTTGGCTAAATACATTCACAGTTTCTGCATGAATGAGGTTTTCTGCCCCTGTCTAAAGTCACAAGGCACTCAGGAGACTTCCAGCCACAAGCTTGGCATTCTTTACCCATGATCTAGGCCTGGTTGTGTGGTTGAGTTCCATGGCTATTTTTAACCCTTCTGCCTCTACTACGCTTCAGAGCCATTCGTATAAGATGGCTTTACAAATTCTTGCTTAAAATAACTGAAAAGCCCATGATTTTTACTACCGTGGCCATGCAGGTGGAGGCTGGAAAGTTGTGTGGCTAGCAGCAGGCAGCTCTGAGTGACACATTGTTGGAGTCCAGTTTCAGGAACTTTTAGTCAATATTCACCCATACCCTACATTTGAGCCTTAGGCTTGTTTTTGTTGTTCAGTTCTTTTGTTTTGAGGATTTTTGTTTGTCTTGTGATGTTTGTTTGTTTTGTTTTGCTTTTTGAGACATTGTCTCACTATGTAGCTCTGGCTGGCCTGAAGCTCACTTTGTAGATCCTGCTTGCTTTGATTTACAGAGACCTGCCAGCCTCTGCTTCCTGAGTGCTGGGATTAAAGGCCTGAAAACCACAGCCAGCAGCAACTTTGCATGCTCTCATCACAAGTAATGATAGGGAATGTTGACATAGCATCTTCACAGCCATTGTTTCTCCTGGTGCTCATATTAACCTTGTGAGACTTGTAGTCCCGTCATTTATTTTCCCTGGTGATACTGGATGAAGTGACACTTGGATCAGTTCAATGGCCTCTCAAAAATATCCACACAAAGGTCAGAGTGATAGCTCAGTAGCAGTTAAGAGCACTTGCTGTTCTTGCAGAGGACATGGATTCAGACCCTACACTTCAGGCCCCACACTTGGCTCACAACCTTTGTAACTCCAGTTCCGGAGACACACATGCCTTCTTCTGACCACCTCAGGCACAAGAAATGCACATGGCACATATCCACACATGCAGGCAAAATACTGACATGCATTAGAAAGAAAGAAGGAAAGAAGGAAGGAAGGAAGGAAGGAAGGAAGGAAGGAAGGAAGGAAGGAAGGAAGGAAGAGAAAAAACACACTGGCAGAGTCCTCCAGTAGTCTAGAGTAGAGACTGGCCCAGTCTGTCATTGCTCTATAACAGCTCTTATGAATTTTCTCTTACGGCTTTCAGCTTAAAGAAAGTGCCTTCTAGTGCAAGTGTGAGCACATGCGTGTGTTTGCCTGCCTGCACCTGTGTATATGTGTGAGTATGTGGAAGAAGAGGTGCAGGGCAGGAACTAGAGACTTTTCTACTTTGAGAGAAAGGCAAGTTGAATTTTTGAATTGTGGAGATAAACGCATCCTGTGGTTCAGTTCTCCATATAAAGGATGCACGAATAAACTCTGTGTAGAGTCACAAGGAATTAATCTTCCTTTCTCTTAAAATATCTTCCATGTATGCTTTATCCTTGTGCATTTGTGACACATGTGAATATATGTATCCTCTGCATTCTGTGGACAAAGGTCTCTTTATGCACACAGAGAACAAAGATTGGTTTTTTAATGTCCTCACAATATGGGACTTATACCTCAGAAAAAAAACTAATAACACCATAAATAACCATCTGCTTTATGGTTCATGTCACATTGCACTGATTGTCCGAACATGTCTTCATGGCTTCTTTTTTCCCCTCCCTAAACTGGGATCCAAACATGATTTATGCATTACATTTGGTTGGTATGTTGAACCAACATTCCTAATAAGCAGTTTTCACAAGCTAAAATCATCTCCAAATTGGAGTGAGCCGGCCCTCTCCAGCTGAAGCAGCTGCTAGGGGCTGGCCAGTAAGGTCTCATGGGCACATGTGTGCCTTCCCTCTGGTGTGTACATACAGCAGGAGGGACACGAGTCCTTGTGCCCAGATATAGAGGCTCATAGGGCAGGCAGAGGAGAACCATCTAGCTTCTTGCCTGAAAGGCTATGGCTCTCGAGGAGCTGTAAACCAAAGTCCTGGACTCAGTGCTAGTTTCTCAGGAGACTGAGAGCTGCCAAAGGAGTTATGAAGAGTCTGGTATGTGAGCCTAGGGTCATCTTGAGAATGGAAGACATTGCCAGTAGGTTTGAGAACCCTACATGTAACGGAACCAGAGCTAGGACAACCTCCTTGCTCTCAAACTGTGTTTTTTCTACTCTGACCTCTTTTTGCTGTATTTCATTACATTTTTTAAAAGTAACCCTCTGACAATGAAGCTGCCCTTTAGAAAGAGACTCACACTGCCCCTCCATCATCTGATTAGGTGACCTGTGCTTGTTACAACATCATTAAGATGCTGGGTAAGCAATACTTAGTGCCTGTTGTTCTCTGCCCTGGCCTTTGTTATGTGATGATCCACCCTGCTTCTGTCTTCCCTGGTGGACCATGTGCTGTCGGTGTGCAGCCTCAGTGCAGCCACACTGCAGTGAAGATGCTCTTGGATATGCTTCAGTGACCCAGAGTTCTCAGCACTGTGATCAGGCAGAATACTTTAGGAATGCTGGGGAGAAAAAAAAATAACTCAGTATATGGAGATGAAATAATTAATGTGTTTTCCAAGAGGTTCACTCTAGGAAGCTGGTGGAAGGTGTGGTATCTACTCAGTAAACAACTCACAGGTTTTATGATGCCATGGTGCTTTCTGAATCACTTTGTAAAGCATTCATTTTATTTTCTTGAAAGCCAAGTGGATAAAGTCTCCTACAGTGACTTGTCCAAAGTCATATGGGATGAGCACATCAGGTAATTTGGCTCAAGTCCATTGCCAGTCACCTCACTTTGTGCTATAGAAGGGATGGCTACTCCATGGTCAGGGAAGTCACTGATAACTGCTGGACTCAGAGTCTCTTCCTGGCATCATGGCCAAGGCTGTTCTGGATTTATGGACAGCAGAGGGCTTGACTGACTTGAGGGAGCCAGCCATCTTTGACATTCTTATGTTTGTCATTTCTCACCCTGTTGGTTAACATTTCCTTCTGACCAATCGCTAGAATGTTCTGGAGCTGTACTGAACAGAGAAGCACTAAAAGACCTGAGAACACTCTGTCCTTTCACAGGGTCTGGGAGGTTTCTGAGCTGTCATGGTGGCTGCCCTCAGGCTACCATCCTTTTTCCTGACTTGACCGCTGAGACTTGAGGGTCTCAGCCCAACAGAAGGCTGAGCTAGTGGAGCCCTATGGTGTGGTGGCCTAGCCGTATCAAGCCCTGCTGGGTTCCTCTGCCAAGCGGGAAATGAGATATCAGCTCCTACTGTTGTGGACCTCTCTCTTGACAGGGAGCATTTGGTGGTGTTTAACAGTGTTGTTTGGTGGTTTGAACTGCTGCCCAGTGCTTGTCTTTACATGTTAACAGAGCTGAAACAGGGCCATCAGCAGAGCAGCCATCCAGAGTTGAGAGCTAACTCAGTTGAGTATCTTTACTCTGAGCTCTAACATGACCTGCAGATAAGATGGAAAGCAAAATGCAACCTAGGAGATTCTTACCTTCTAACCTTTGATAAAAGAGGAAACTAGGAGAGGGAGAGGATGCTGTGGGAGACCCAAAGAGGATGGAGCAATGCCAGATCAGAAGGGAGCGGCAACAGGAGGCAGAGCCAGGAGGCACCAACTAGCCAAAGCACATTTTGTGCTCTGGAAAATCTCAGCTGTAAAGCAGGCTAGCAGTACCTACCTGGAGGTTCCTGGTGGTGCATTAGTTATCATCAAACCAAACAAGAGTGAAGCCATTCAACACAGTGGAGTACTGCTGTGACCTTCAGTAGACTGTTGGGGTGTTATAGCATTAGCAACACTGCAGGCTGTGGACTTCACTGGGAGCCCAGTGCAAGCAGAGGGTCTGCAAACAATCCAATAACCTGTAGACCTCTGACCTCTGAGCACTGAGGCATTCAGCTTCTCCTACTGGGTTTCACTTCCAGTGTGTGTGAAATGGCTAAGTGGCCTGGTGGTAAGGATCACAATGAGTCTAGAAATATTCTGTATAGAATAGGTGTCCTGGGCTTATAAAGCAGCAGTGTGTGTGTGTGTGTGTGTGTGTATGTGTGTGTGTGTGTGTGTGTCTGTCTGTCTGTCTGTCTCTCTCTCTCTCTCTCTCTCTCTCTCTCTCTCTCTGTGTGTGTGTGTGTGTGTGTGTGTGTGTGTGTTGTATGTGTCTGGATGTATCTGTGTGATTCTGTATGTGTGTATGTCTCTATGTCTGTCTGTGTCCTGTTTCTGTGTGTATTTGTGTGATCCTGTATATGTGTATGTGTGTTTGTGTGTCCATGTGTGTCTCTCTGTATGTGTCTGTGTTGTTTGTATGTGTCTCTGTGTGTGTCTGTGTCTATCTGTGTCTGTATGTGTCTCTCTGTGTGAAGAGGAACACAGGAATAACTCACCAGTGCCCTGGGGCTTGAGTGACATGGTATTCAGGGGCTCCTCTCTATAGAGCCTGGAACTTAGCTAAGGAAGTTAAGGGCTTTGAAGATGGCAACAGAAAGAAATGGAGATGGAAAGGAACTCATTCTTGTTAAATGCATACCATGTACCAGGAAGTCTGTATCTCTCGGCCCACAGTATTTGCTGTATGCTGACATGCAGGCTATACTATTGCCACTTAGTTCAGGGAAGCTCAGAGAAGGCAAAGACTTCTCTTCAAATGTGACCACTTTCCTTTAGCTACAGCACTTCAGCTAGCCTTAGAAATACATCCCTCACTTGAGGATTTCAGCCCCACCCACTCATACCTGAATCTATGTCTAAATGTTCTAAACAATCTTAGAAAACTCTGTGATATGCACATGTACCCCCACTATAATACCACTCAGCTTATATTTAGTCCCAGTGCCAAGTTCCAGCCTTTTCATACATTCTGCTTTTTCAGGAAGAGAAGCTCACAAAAGATTTGTCTCTGTGGTTTATTTTAAAAATACCACCACCATGTACATGCACACACATGCTTGTGAAGCATGTGCTAACACACACACACACACACACACACACACACACACACACACACACACACCTCTATTCCCCCATAGACAACAGTTTACAAATTAGGCAAAGGAAGACCAAAGGGATCACTTAATACTTCCCATTTATTCCATTCAACAACAAAGTACTTTTAAAACCCCATGCAATTAAAGTTCTATTTTATAATGATTGTTCTGTATTAAGCTTCAAACAAATCAGATTCCATCAAGCACCTCGGTTTTTGCCTGTAAGTACTTTCCCAGTAGGCAATGCTCCCACAGCAAGGCTGAGCCGCTGGGAAGAGCAGCCCTTTCTAATCCACTGGTTTTTGCTCCAATGGGTTCCAATCACAATCATTTTCACCTGCCTTTCTTTCTTTCGCCTTTCTTTTTCACCTGCCACCATTTTCTTTTTTCTTTCTTTCTTTTTTTCATAGAAAATGTAGAGGGGACTTGGGTTGTAACTCAATCTGAAGAGTGCCCGCTTAGCAGCACAAAGCCCCAAGTTCAGTCCCCTGACACTGCTTCGGATGGGGATGGGAATGGCGGTACATGCCTGAAAACCCAGCACTTTGGAAATAGAGACAGAAAGATCAGAAGTTCAAGGTTATCCCAGATTGTGTATCCAGTTTGAAGATAGCTTGTGATACATGATACCAGAGAGAGAGAGAGAGAGAGAGAGAGAGAGAGAGAGAGAGAGAGAGAGAGAGAGATTGAGTATTTGGGATGAAATGCCACTATCCCCAAAGGGCCAATGCACTCCCTCCTCTTTCCAATGAATTAGTCAGTGGCAAGAAACATGAATTTTCTCTCTGGATCACTAATCAGTATTGTTGGAAGCCATGTTTGGAATACACACTATACAGTAGATATTTGACAGGTGATATGCATAGCCTCATGCAATGTAATCTTCACTTGGCTTTAGCTGATAGCACCTTTCTCCTTGATAACTGAGATCAAAACTTTGTGACTCTGAAAGTCACACAAAAAGCAGGTGCCCCAAACAAGGTTGTGATGGTGTCTATCTACCACTACAACACATGATTCCATCACCTGGCATTTCTCAATGTGTGGTCTCAAGCAAGCAACATCCCCACCTGGGAACTGGCTGGAAATGCTAGTCCTCAGGCCCCACCCTAGACCGGCTGAGTGAGAACCAGGGGCTGGTCTCCCTAGTCTCTGTCCTAACAAGCCACCTAGATGATTCCAACACGAAGTGGTATTTGGGGAACACAGCCACACCCCTTATATGATAAATGGATAAACTATTAATTAAACTGATAGGGCTTTTAAGCTGCCCCTCCTTCATAGTTATATTATTCAAGTAAAATAAAAATAAAATAAAACCTCAATGAACTTTTATTTCCCATTCTCATAAATATGTGTTACAAAGTTTGATGAGTTATTATCTTATAGCCAGCTGTCCGGATTGGTATGGAGGCCTCAAGTCTTTTTATCTGTGTGATCTGGGAAAAAGCTGCTTAACCTCTGTGCCAGACTTGGTTCCCAGCTCTGTGTAGTGCAGATGGTAACGATCCTTTATAGAATCCGTGTGAGGATTGAGTGAGTCAGTGTCTACAAAGGGGTTTAGCACAGTGCCAAGTATACTGTAAGTACCCAATAAACATCAGCCAGTTGCTAACCATTAAATGATTAATGTGGCTATGCTGGTTCTTACTAAGGAGAGCTAGACTAGCAAATGGTTTGATTTACTTTTTTTGGACATGCTGGAGGAGGGACCCAGAGTTTCAGGTATGCAAAGCAAGTATTCTCCCACTGAGCCATACCCCCAGCTGGAATCAACACTTTGAAAACTATACCCTTCTGCCCTAGCTTGTTTTCTGTCTCTGTGACAAGCACCGTATCCCAAAGGAACTGGAGGAGGAAAGGGTTTACTTGGCTTCCAGGTTGCTCTCCGTTGTTGTCAGAAGTCAAGGCAGGAACTCAAGGCAGCAGCTTAAAGCAGAGAGCATGAAGGAAGGCTGCTTATTGGCTTACTTCCCAACCTCATGTGAAGCTACCTGTCCAGTGATGGCACCATTCCACGGTGGGTCTCCAACATCAACTAACAATCAAGAAAATGGTCCACAGACAGGCTCTCGGGCCAGGTTCTGCTGTTATAATACTCTTTGAGATTTTATAAACAAATATAAAAGTAAACTCTATTTCTTTCCCTCCAAATGCCGCAGCCCAAAGTTGAAGAACAAATCCAAGAGCCATCAAATAAGAAAGGCATAAAGGAGGCTTGCATTCTTGGCCTAGCTTTACTACTAGGCTTAGATACAGCTAAGTTTTATCTCATAACCTCTAGGTCTTTTTTATTCCCATGTAAATGGAGAAGGTCAGGCTCATGAGTGTTTTCCACCAGGGACAGGTGGAAATGGCTGTGTGGGGTACCTAAGCATGGAGTTAAATACCATTGAATCATGTGGTGATAAAGTCGGTTTTCATTTCTTTTCACTCTTTGTGAGTTAGCTGAGGATGGAGCCTGATATTGGGGCTGGTCGATATTTAATACCTCAGTGACGTTCTCTCAGCTCCCTGTTTAACAAAAGCCTGTCTGGGTTAGGAAGCAACAGTAACCATTTGATTCTCCTGGCACCCATTCTTAAACTTTTTCTCTCAATCCACAAGATGATGTCTCTTAAATGATCATAATGGGATGCATTTCCCTCCTTAAATAAATTGATTCAAGACACAGTCCATTGAATTCAAACAATACTAGGTTAATAAGAGTTCAAGAAGACTGTGGATGTGTCTGAGGTCAAGTCAGTGGAAGGAGCTTCTAGTGAGAAGCTAGGAGATTGCCTGCAGTCCTGAGGCTCTGCAAAATATTCTTTTCGTAGGCCTTTACTCCCATAAAATAGCTCATCTGTATAGTCAAGCCAGGAGAAGGGGCAGAGCTGAACATCAGTACTGGCAACTGGTTAGAACCAGAGTCATCAAAGCATGTATCCTACCCCACTGGAGATTTTGGTCCTTGCTCCACAATGGGCTGTGTGTGTATTCTAGAAACTACCCTAGGGGATGCTCTTGCAAAGTCAGGGTTCTAGACAAGGATCTAAAATTCAGAGCACATCTGGAATCCGAAGATTCTGAGAAAATAACTACAGATGGAGAGAAAGTGGGTGGGCAGAAAGGATTACATCTACTTTATGTATATTCACAGGGGCTGCAAATCCTTTACCTGCCCAATGTGAAGAGTTAGCTATGACATCTCAGACACAGAATAGTATGCAGCTGTTCCATAAGGTATGTGGGGGTTGTAAGATGTGGAGAAATGTTCAGGTGCAATGCAAAGGGAGAAACCATCCTACCAATTGAATCTGTAATTAAAAGAATAATTAATTTTCATGTGTATGATTATTTTGCACATATTTATGTCTGTGCATGCGGTGCCTTTGGAATCCATAAGAAGGGACTGGATCAACTGGGATTGGAGTTACCAGTGGTTGTTAGGTAATATGTGGATGCTAGAAATCAAATCTAGATTTATCTCTTTGGCGCCCCTTTCTTTTTTATCAATACAGGGTCTGACCATGTAGCTCTACCCTGGACCTTACTATGTAGATGAGGCAGGAATTCCTCAGACTCAAGCACCTGTAGCTTTATTTCAATCAGTCATACCGGTATATTTGATATATTTGTGGATGTTAATAGTGGTTATTTCTGCTGAAGTAACCATGTCTGTTTAAAATGTTCGTTATGCTTTCTAATATTTTTCTTTGACAATTGAAAACATTATTGTGTTCTCCTCCCCCCACCAAAGCACAGACATCCACTAGTTGGACCAAATTTGACTTTTGGTTCTGGCATTACTAATGTGTGACCTTGGACAAGTGCTTAATCTTGATCCTCAATTTCCCCCCTGAAAAAAAATCAAAGAATTAGTTTCTTTTGGGTTTTTGTGAACATTAAATCAAGTAATTCATTGGAGGTACCTATTGGAGTGCTTGACTATCAGCAGCCTCCCAATAAGTAGCTCCACTATTTAGTAAAGGGTAGACATTATAATTTTTATTTTTTTCATTCATTTATTTAGCTCATAAATAAAGTCATGCACAATTATGATACACAATACAGTATGTTCACAATGGCATGGCTAAATTAAACCAATTAACATGTTATATCACACCTATTCATCATTTTTGTTTTGAGAACACTTAAAGTATGCTATCTCACAACTTTTAAAATATAGCATATTGTTATCAACCATATTTATCATGCTCTCAGTAGACCTCAAGACTTCACAGAGTCCATTCCTCTTGTCCAACTGCAGTTTTATATTCTTAAACCAATCGTTTCCCCATTGTTAAAAGACCCACATTGAAGCCTAATAGCCACAATTCTGCTCTCTGTTCCCATAAGTTCATCATTTCTAGGTTACACATAAAATTGAAATTGTGTGACATTTGTCTTCCAGTGTGTCACTTATTTTTTTTTTTGGCAAGCATATAACTTTACTACTTACTAAAGATGAAATCAAATTTGCATGCACAGGTGAGCACTCTCTGAAACACCTTGGATTCATCACATATTTGAGTTTCAATTAGCATATATATATATAATTTATATAAAAAGAGCAATAATGGCAATATGTTATGCATCAATAGCAGCAAGAGCTTTTCCAGGTTCTGCAGTAATTTGAACAAAATTGTAGAGACATCCAGCACACTCCATTTAAAAAAAAAACAAAACAAAAACAAAAAACAAACAGACCACAACAACAAAAAAGTAAAAAACAAAATCCCAGAAAACAGCACAGTTCTGTTACTCTTGTGGTACTTGACACCATTTTTTTTTTTTAAATTAGCTTCTCAGTCATCATCTGGGAGGAAACCATTCTGAGCAACATCATTAAAAACAGCTCTGATAAAGCATGGTCACTGCTATGTATATGTGGACCTGCTTTATGATATATAATTTTTATTTTTAATGTTTATTAAATTGGAAGGCATAGTGAGTTACTATGTCAAAGCGAGTCCAGGCCTATTGGTACAGGCTTGAAACCCCAGCTACTCAGAAGTCTGAGGCAGGAGGACCATAGCCCAAAATTGGTCAATGTAATTAGATTCTGTCTCCAAAAGCAGTAGGCAGATTTGGAGAGCTGAACATACAACACAGTTGGAGAGTGCTTGCTTAGCATGTACGATGCCCTAGATCCAACCCTCAACCCCCCAAAGAAAAAGACTGAAGCTGTAAAGATGTAATTTTGAAGCCACTGCCTACCCGCAGCCATTGTATAAATGCAGGTGCATGTGTTCACAGTGGAAATGGGTGCTTACATATGTCTGACTCATGCTGGTGCTGAGCATGCACTCTGCTGAGTTCCTGGACACTCATGTTGGGCAGCAAGAGGACTGCTTTCATCTAACAAATGCCTCCCGAGGCCAGTCATCTCCAGACTCCAGAGTTGATTCAGCACATATGGCTTTTTTTTTTCCTTGAGCTCATTGGGAAAGACAGTGAGACACTGTGTGCCTGTGGTACTGAGTGTCATTTCTGGAACCTCTGTTGAAAATTGAGATTAAAGTTAATGTAATCCTCTGCTTAGAGCTCCGTGCCAAGTTGCAGAGCTTGTGAACTAGGAGTAGACCCATCCTCACTCCCTAGGTATGGAAAGTCTTGGGTTTTCTGAAGTTGAAACTAAGGAGTCTCAGTGAACTCATTTAAGATAAGACTTTTCACTCATGAAGGGTTTTTTGTTGTGTTTTTTAATGGTTTTATTTTGTTTTGTTTTGATGGGAGATGTTTAACTACAATGTCAAGTGGTCTGCTTTAGTGCCCATGAGGATCCCTGTTAGGGTGACCCTTTTTCCTGAACCATGGTGGGGCAGAACTGGGGGACTAACACAGAGCACACTTGGCTGGTAAGCTAGTGAGAGGCATCATTACTCTTGGGACTGTTTCTGTCCAGAAAATAAAATCAAGTTCAAATCCTAGCTCTCCTGCTGATCAAGCACCCCCAAGTTCAAATCCTGGTTCTGTCACTGTAGGCATATGACCCTGATCAAGATCAGTATCTTGCTGGGCCTGTTTTGTACTTCTCCAAAAGGGTATACCTATGGTGAGTGTTTGGTAGAATACTAAATGGAATGCCACCAGGGGGCTTATGAACATCATGACCTGGGTCTAGTCCTTAGAAGTAGAGAGGCAAACTCAAGGTTTGGTCTCCTACCCAAGAGGGTAGGAAAGCATACTCAAAAAGCTGACACTAATCAAGCTGAATTAAAATTTTAAGCCAGCTACTTACCAAAAGTTTGGTAGACTTCAGCCAGACTCTTCCACTTTAAGCTTTGGAGCTGAGAAAATTTATTTGTTTTTACAATCTACCTCATTTTTTAGACAGAAGCAGCAAAGCCTCCTTCCCAGTTCTGGGTTGGTGGACAATGAGATGGGGTGTGCGTGTGCGTGCATCCGTGCTTGCATCCGTGTGTGTGTGTGTGTGTGTGTGTGTGTGTGTGTGTGTGTGTGTGTGTGTGTACTAAGTGTCACTTCTGCTACCCACAGTACTATTCTATGACTGTGGATAGTCTAGATGGCCACTAGAGGGTGTTCTGTGGACCAGGGAAGACAGCTGTGGCGGAGGGAGAAGGAAAGTACAGGCACTGCCTCTTGGACACTGGCAATTCCATGGTGGTGGTGTGATGGCACCCCAATTCAGTTTTCCTTTTCCACTTGTAAGCCAACAGGAAATAGAGCACTGGTTGGGCAATTATCCTCATCTGACTGCTTCCTTAGGGTAAGCCTCAGTTTCTGCATTTGCAAAATGGAGATATCAATCTATACCTCCCTTGAATACCTCCACAGGGGTCCTGTGAAGAAAAGGTGAGATAAAAATGTGTGTAGAAATATTTGTAGACTGTAAAGGGCTGCATAAGTGTGCCTGAATGTTTCATTGAAAAGACATTGTCATTCTGATGTCTTATCCAGGAATGTTCATCTTCCCACTTAGTCCAGGTGACAATTTTGTGTCATAAATATGCTATGTGAACCAATGGTTAGCAGGTCTTTGGATTTATCCAGGTGGTCCATGAGCTGGAAAAGATGGAGAATTTCCTCACTAAAGAGCCATATCACTTGACTCTATTGACAGAATGTCATGTGTATCTCAAAATTACCTTCCTGAATGCAGATAGATTGCATCTATTAGTTGCTTCTTGTTGTCACGACCTGCCAGACGGGAAAATTAAATGTGCCTACAAATATTTCAGTATCTGTGCTGTGTGAAGGTTTAATATTCATTTGGAGCAGTGAGTAGAGAGAGGGGGAAAACAGTCCACATCTTTTACCTTGGGCTAATAAATTGCTAAGTTCAACAGGAGTTCTTTGAGCATTCACCCCAAGCAAGCAAGTAAAGGATGTGTTAAGTCTCCAAAAAGAATGCCATATAGCTATAATATTGATAACTCTACCTTTATACACTCTGTAAAGCTACAGAGGATCTAAGTTAGGCAGAAGCCTGCCTGTTCCAATGGGACTTGATGAAACTTGCCCCAAAGTAGGTGGGTTGCACAGCAGAGGAAGAACATGTCCATGAAGGGAGGGAAAGATGTTAGTGGCAGGGGGACTGTCAGACCTCAGCAGTGATCTTGTCTGTTAGGATGTGGGCATGTATTTGCATTTGTATGTGGGACCAAGAAATAAAGTCAATAGACTAGAGTCATAAAAGCCATAGATATCTAGTACTGGGCTAAGAATGTGGCTGGGTGGAACATTTATCTAATTCTTATGAGGTCTTAGGTTCAATCGACAGTATCTCAAGAAACAAAATTAAAGATGAGAACAGTAAAACAAAATGCAATTGTATTTCTCTTAACAATTAAAGAATGATTCCATATACATATTGTTAAAGATATGAAGAGGAATCTATTGAAGAAATGAATAGTCAATTAAAGTAACTTGTAAAGTGTACGCTGTTAATATATGTTGATATGTTGACATGTTTAATTTTCACAGATTTTAAATGTTTTTAGTATGCTGCCATTGTCAATTTTCTATCAGTGTAAAATATGGTTTCAGAAGTTCATTTGTGACTTCATCCCCCTAACCCTGTTTTTTCCCCAAGAAGGTCCTAAATTCCTCAAGCCTGACTTCTCCTGCCCCAGGGGTTTACAGAAATCTATCCCCCTTGGTTGACGAGGGACAGCTGTGTTTGAAGTGGTGACTGCCCTCAAGGAGCTTACAATCTAGCTGGGGGTAAATGACTTGCACTTGAACACAACTAGACTGTGAGCTTCTAGAGGGCAGGGGCCTTACCCTAGTCATCTCTCTGCTCACCCTGCACACCCTCCCTGTGGGACATCCTCCATCCCCATGGCATCAACCACTGACTGTTTGCTGAGAACTCTGTAGGACTGAGCTGTCTTCTGAGTGCTGAATCCAGTTTTGCAATGTCTCCAGCCTCTATCTCTAGTTGGGATGCTCTATGGGCACCTCGGATGCAACTTGCTCAGCAACATCCAACTCAACATCAATTTCTTCTTGAGGCCAGGCCTGGTTCCTCACCTCCTGGGCTTGGTCACCAAAGCAAAGATCCAGAGTTATTCTTTTGGACTGAGCTCAATGTAAAGTGCTTGTGTTTACTGTTAATTGAACAAGATCTTTCTTATTATACATAGATTGGTTGAATTTGTGGGTTGAAAGATTAATAGAGAAATGCTCTGGAATGTATCAGTCATTGCCTCTAGTGGTAAGAAAATGGTTAGTGTTTTAGTTTTCTGATATTGTGCTTTCCCAGTGTTCTGTAATGACTATGTGTTAATTTTATAACCAGCAAAACTGTTTAATAAAAATGGCTGAAAAGTGCTCCATATAAGTGTCACCTTCTCTGGAAAATATCTTTTACTTCTTATTATCCAACATAGGATCTGATGCTATGGCTTGTCTTATCTCTGTTGGGCGACTTGTATTCTTTGTATAAATTTGCCCCTTTAGAATGTGAGCCCCTAGAGGGCAGAAGGACCGTTGGCTTACTTGTTTTCTTTTCCCAGTGCTTAGCACAAGGCCTACACAAGTAACACCTCAGTGCATGTTTAGTTTTTAAAGGAAGAGGGGCTGGAGAAGACCCTTAACAAAGGATCCAGGACATTAAAACTCTCTCTCTCCATATATATGTGTGTGTGAAGCATCAAGAAATCACTAGCTTTTGCTTCTTCTGGCTGTCCCTTTATTATGATTTTTAATCTACTACTAGTCAACGATTTTTAGGTCAATATTTTAAATTGTTCTAAGTTTTCACTAAGACTTCATAAATGCCTTTTAAGACTCCTCTGAGGTGAGGTCTGGCATATTGACTGTTTTTCTAAATCTATCTAGGGTAAAGTGCCCCCGCCTGATACCTCAGGCATAACATTCAGGACTGCAGAGTCTAGACCAGAGTGTAAATTCTGAAGCACTCTCTAAATGGAAAAGTGGCAGATGACAGTGACTCATGGAAAGAAATAGGGCAGGAGGATAGCTACAATAAGAGAAAAATGACAGTAAACGTCTTTAATTCTGTGTTTACTCTGTACCAGGCACTGTGCTAAGCATCAGCATGCATTGTCCCTGTCTACTTTTGTCCTACAAGGTGGGTATGGTTATCATCTCCATTTTGTTCCCAAGGAAACTGAGGCTTGAGGACACACTAGACGGGGAAAGTAGAATTTGCACTGTGAACTGTAAATTTTAGTTAATTGTCAAAGTGTACTGCAACGTTGTTGATCTTAATTCGTCCAGTTTCCAATGGTGAAACCAAAGCCTAGGGAATAGGAAGCAAGGTCACTGCTCCCACCGTGTCTCTTCTGAAATTATGGGAGGAGAGGGAAAGAGGGATACTTGGAGAGAGCAGCAATTTACAACCCTTTTTGGTGAGATGCTGGCTTAGATGTGCTCTGCCCCAAGTGCACAAAGATCTCCACCAGGTTCACAATGCTCCTGAGTTACAAGTTCCATGGTTATGCAGTGTTCTGGGAAGTTCTTCAAAAGAGTCTGTGCCATTTAAAAAAAAAATAGCTAAGAAAACATAGCAGGTACTGGAGAGAAACCACACAAGGTCTGGCTCCGTGCTAGGGCTTTAACCATTAACTGTCAGCCAGTGCAGTGAGGTGTGGTCTGAGAAGACAGTTCCTTCCTCTAGAAGACTTGAGAAATCTTACTGGAGAGTGTGTGTATGCATGTACGTCTCCCGGGTATGTAGTCAACTAATTACAAAACCAGCCAACAAATATTTATTCAAGAAGTGACCTGATAGCTCTCTAGTTTGTTGTCTTTTAAAAAGGGTTACTGCCTTGGGTGGAGTTAGGGCTAATGAGATAATAATAATTACTACTTATTGAGTGCAGGTTACATGTCGGGAACTTTGCTGGGTGCTTTACATACACAATTCCAATTAATCCTCACAACCAAAACAAGGAAGGCCTTATCACCCACTCTACACAGAGGAAGGAACTTACAGAGTTTGGATGGCTTGCCTAAGGTCATAGTAATCCAAACCAGGGAACTAGAAAGCCCAGTATGACTCGATCTCCTCAAACCCACCTTTTGGCATCCTTTCCTTTTCGTGTGTGATGTGTGTAGCTTAGGTTTATTAAATTAGCAAACATTTGTTATCCAAGCTGCTGTTTTATTAAGAAAACTTATCCTAGGTAGCATGCTGAACACGATCATTCCAGGTTGTCTCCTAATGTTACAATCCCCTCTCACACTCTAAAACATCAAAGGCTTTATTATCCTGACAGAGCATAAAACTGTGGCTCCCACTCTTGCAGTCTCCCCTCCTTAGCTATGGTAGCAGGAATTGGAAATTTTTCCTATGCCTTCATAGTAGATTAGTCATTGTCCAGACATGTTTCAAGGAAGAGGAACATAACATGTAAATATGGGGAACAAATATTCATTTCAGTCAATTCCCCAAGGAAGAGTGTGGAGCCCCTAGACTCTGTTAGCTGAAATAGTCAGAACTCTTGTTATGTTTCATGGGACTGATTTGCCTTCAGGCAATTGCCAGCAAATCCCAGTAAGAAGCACAAAGCTGGGAGTCATTTTAGCAGGAGACACAAGGAGCTGTCTCTGTGCTTCTGCTTCTAGAAAGCCATGCAGGGTAGCTACAATGACTGTCGTCATCGACATACTCTGTCTCTTCTCAGAGGTTGATAGGTCCCTGTGAAACCCTCCATACTGAACTTGCCTATGTCCCTCTGCCCATCATCCTACTCAGGATTCCCTAGGAGTCATGTGACATGAGTTCACCTGGATCAGTGAGGATCCTGATGATCTTCTCACTAGCTGTCTGACCATGTTTATGCCACCAAGTCCCCTAGGCTTTTGTTTTGCTATTTGTAAAACAGAGATGTAATAAAAAATTGTATGCAATAGGATAAATTTTGAACACAAGATAAACTCACATAAATATCAGTGAGCATACACATCTACTGCCAGTATGTAATAGGCTGCTTTGAGTTTGATGCCCTCATTCGTGGACATAGCTATTGTCTTCTTAGCTCCAGGTTTCCCCAGCCCAGCCCTTGGAATGTCCCTTCCCAGTGGTTCAAGCCTGTAACTTACTGTGGACCAGAATCTGTCATTTGAATTGGAAAGCCCTGTCTAAGGCTCCCATGTCCTTTGGCTAGGCTCTTAAGCCCTCAGAAGCAGTATTCAGAAAAAAAATCCATTGAAAGACAGACTTGAGATACAACTGAGTGACAGAGTACTTGCCCAGCATGTGCAAGGTCCTGAGCCCATCCCCAAACACGGAAACAAGCAAAAGCACAAGAAGGCACGGCTGAAGGAAAGCAAGAAGAAAGGAGGGAAGAAAGGGAGAAGCAGGGAAGAAAGCCAAGTTCTCCTTATCAATGGAGATGGCTCAGGTTCCCCTAAGCATAGCCTCCAAAAGAGCAGCTTTATCTGTGTCTATCTGTCTGCCCTGGCCTTGGTGATTTAGTTACTGAAACCACTCTCATCTTGGTCTTGTGGTCTTTTCCGAAGCAATACACTGGCACTAAGGGGAAGAAAGCAGAAAGGGCTGTGGAGGTCCAGCAATCCTACCTGTAGGTTAGAGACAGGCACCAAGAGGTCCTGTTCTGGGAGACACACAGAGGAAGGAGGCATACACGTGAGCTTGTTCACCACAGACTATCACACCATCGCCCTGGTCACCTTCCAGTTAAGGCTGTCATCTGCCACTTATATCTATCTTCTGCCTGAAATGGAAGGTCCTTGGCAGCAGTATGAGGAATTGGCTGCTTTGGGAGCCACAAAAGAGCCATTTCCATCTGGGAACCACAGGGATTCTGATAGGAGAATTCCCCTGCCTCAACTGTTAGAGATACTGGCTCCCGAGTAGCCCCAGTCCTTGAGGGACTTTGTATGACATCTGTTTTCTCCCTTTTTAAGGGAACTCGCATAATAAATCAGTCAGCTACTTCTAGAATAAGAACTAGACATATAAAGCATAATAACGCAAAGACCATGAGAGGGAAGGAGCTAAGGCAAAGTAAAACACAGATTAAGGAAGTAGTGTTCAGTCTGACCATGCAGTGGGGGGAGGGGAGCCTCAATTTCCATACAGCTGGAGAATGTTGGAAAACTAGTTAGGGAACAGTTCAACAGTCCATGAATCTTACAGATGTGTCAGCCACGAAAAAGTTGGGATGAAAGGCAAATCTTAGCAAGGGGGGAGGGGGCAGGGAGGGCAGTAGTTCTGAGCAAAGATTCAAGAAGAAAAATAAGTGCGGGGAGATCTGGTATATGTCGCACACTAGTGTTAGATGTTGGCACATCAGTGTTCCTTAGGCTAACTGTAACGTGCAGCCCATATTGCTGGCCCCCATTTTACAAATGAGCAAATAGAGGCCCAGAGTCTCTGGCTAGCTCTTCTGCTTGAGGCCGTGGAGAAATGTGTGATGAATCTTTGTGTATTGAGTATTGAGCCCCAGAATAGGCCTCTGTTATTTAGTGATACTGAAGGGCAAAAAGCTGAACCTGACTTTAACTCAGTCCCCAACCCCCATGTTACCTGTCCATTTGGTGGACTAGAAAGAGTAACATGTGGCAAAAGTCAGAAAGAGATGAGAGAAATTCCAGAAAACCCTAGAATTTGTTTTTGCCCCAGATGCTGTAGCCGCTTGAAGTCATAGTAAGAACCTGAGATGTGAGTGATGTGTTGCCCGTGGCCTTTTCTAACTTGTGTGAGTATGTCAAAGTGGAGATGGTGACAGATTTAGTGGATCATCTTTCATCTTCCTACTGTACCTCCTCAGAGTACATATATGCCTGGTCCTGCCTAGTCATGCATTTCCCAGGTGCAAGACCTTGTTCAAAGTGCAGTGTTCCACCCCTGTGTCTTCCATGTCTTCCTTGGAACAGGATGGCTGTTCAGGCTTGCTTTGATCTATCAGTTTTACAAAATGTGGTCTGTACTTGTAAGGCTGCATTTCAGGGGTATCTTGCTACCAAGAAGTCAGAAATGATTGATTTGGGGATTGGAAGTCAAGGCTAAAAGAACAGTATAGCCAGAGAAGCAAACATTCAGGGGTGGTGGAGGTGAGGTGCCCCTTCTTATTCTCTGTGGCTCGTGTTCTCTATTATGGTATTTCTTTGTTTTGTTTTGTTTTGTTTTGTTTTTTCGAGACAGGGTTTCTCTGTGTAGCTTTGGAGCCTATCCTGGCACTCGCTCTGGAGACCAGGCTGGCCTCGAACTCACAGAGATCCACCTGCCTCTGCCTCCCAAGTGTTGGGATTAAAGGTGTGAGCCACCAACGCCCAGCCAGTATTATGGTATTTCTTGCATGGAGGTTTGGTTGGTAGATTTGTTAGAAAGAACTTCCATTACAAGGTCTCATAAACTGAGTGAGCTGAGGACACTTGGAGGGACTCTGTGGTTTATCCCCATTTGCTTAGCAAATAGACAGCAGAGATCAAAGCACCTGTTCCCGGGCACATTTGCCTCAGCTCTGCTATAGGACAAGGAAAAGAGGATGGAGGACAAGACTCAGACAGACACCTTTAGGAGTCAAAGACACCAAACATTATGACTCAGAGGACCTATAGAAACATTATATGTGTGTATTTTCCTCTGAGACTCTCCTTCACCACTGACAACCCATCAGTTGTCAGAAATGACCACACATACTAATTAGCCAGTGAAGCCATTATTTAATTTTCTTTGTACATTTTCTTCCAAGTCCACAATATGGTCTGTCCTGCCTAATGTCAGCACCCAGTCTCTGACCCTGCAGGACACCCCTGTGAGCCACCACCACAAAGAAAGAGTGACTGGCTATGGCCTTGGGGGCAGTTGATGAAGACCTCACCCTTAGAGCCCTTGCTCCACCTCTTCACCTAGCCTGCAATATTTCTGGGGCTAAGGCATGTTGACTGATGTCAAAGCTGGGTTCTTCT
The DNA here is from genome assembly GCF_003668045.3 of Cricetulus griseus. Taxonomy (NCBI): domain Eukaryota; kingdom Metazoa; phylum Chordata; class Mammalia; order Rodentia; family Cricetidae; genus Cricetulus; species Cricetulus griseus. The sequence continues at coordinate 103,181,182 of NC_048596.1, read as the reverse complement.
GTTTGAGAGCAGTCTGTAGGAATCTGAACTGGCTATAAGTAAATGTTTGAAGTATCAACTGTATGAAAAAAGAGGAAAGCTGATTTTATTGCTTGGATTTCAACAATATATTGAATTTTTTTCAAAGAGAAATAAAAAGTCATTCAGTTATGGGCAAACACCAATTTTCTATATCTTTTGGTTGAAGGGAACAATAGGAGTGATTACAGCTGTCCCATGGAAATAATAAATTCATGTCCACAATCTATCATCCAGAGCCTTGGGGTCAGATATATTTAGGAATCTGTGTCTTTGGATGTTTGAAGGGAAATGGGTTGCATATGCTATATATTCTATAATACCCCTGGTGGAGTCTGGGGCAGTGTTCTATAATCAAGCCTATTAATTTTTCTGAAGGAAAATGTCTGGCTGTCACACTAAGTGGGAAAAATAAAGACAATAAATAGCCTCACATCACTGCAGGTCAGGTTTTTAAAAAAAAAGAACCCAAGCAACCTTTTGGTTTGAGAATTTTTTGAGTGTCAGGATTGATAAGGGCCTGTGGCTCTTGATGATTAATACTGGCTACTTTACTATATAAACCCATACAGAGAAGATGATTGCCTGTGTGCCACTGTATAAATCAATTTTCAGTAGCTCATCAAGTGAAGACCTCAGCCATGGGGCATGGAGGGGGACTTACTCCATGTGGCATCCCTAAGGATTGAACAGACCAGGCGTGGAAAGGGTGCTGATAAGCCCTGGATGGATACATCTCTTAGCAGGCTCCCAGCACTGACTCTTGACCCCAGTTTGCGTTGATCCAGTTGCTTCTGTGCAACTGGACTACTGGGAAAATATGTAGGAAAAATAAATCGAACTATAAAATAATAGCAATAACTCACACTACCCTGCTTGGGTCTTTACTATAGCTTGGTTCTGTGACTGACATACATGCCACTCAAGACAATGTAACTACTACGGTTCTGTTTTTGTGACTTCCCAGGGATCACACAGCTAGTTGTAGAGCCAGGTTTGGGACTCCAACATTTTGGCTCTTGAGTATATATTTACAACCCCATTGCATCCTTGTATATGTACATTGAAGCCAGGCTCCATTGAGAATGTGGACTGATGAGAAAGAAGCAACCATATAGGGCAATATGCATCACTGAGCTTGCACTTAGTAATCTACATTTGCTTTATGTAACCTCAGCACCTCTACAAAGGGGAATCCACCCCTGTTTTCCAAATGGATGAACTGAAGTTCAGAGTAGAAAGACACACAGGGCTGGATTTCAAACCCAGGACTTTAGGGTTTTTGGTCCTGGAGCATAAGTGAAGGTTTGGGGCCCATGTCACACAAGTACCAGGAAGCATTCTGACAACAATTATGAACCACAAAGCAATCTTGGTGCCCCATCAGCTCACAGAGAGGGAAATATGCTGAATTGGCCTGTCTTTTCCTATATGTTGCAAGCCAAGTTCCTGCTCTTCTCTGCATCCCTGTTCTTGTTTTATAAAATGTGGGCAGTATGGTCTATTTGATTGTCATAGGGCCAATACTGAGGATGATTTGAGGATTCAAATGGTATTATAGTAAAATTGCCTCTTTTTGCCAAAATGTCTATACACAGAAGTACCAGGGAAGTGCACCAACTCCAAAGGCTGTTTAGAAGAGCACATAGGGTCTTTTGGAAGTTAAGTACAAGAAGGATGAGCAGAAGGAGAAGGGACTCTTGTTTCCTACTGAACATGCTGGATCAATTTCACCAGTGTAACCCTGCAGATAGATTTACTTAGCCAGGTCTTCTCTGTATCCTCCTGTACCTGGTTTGTGCAAACCTTTGGGATGGCAAGTAGAACAACACCCTCTTCCCATCACATGCTTCAGGTCTTTGCATCTTTGTAAATTACCATGATGGTGCCCATGGCTCTGTCTGATCATTGTGACCCTAACAAGGTCTCCTGGGGGCCTCCTCTTGCCCTCTTCTTCCAAGTCAGTCAGCCGTTGTCCTGAGTGCTGCTTCTCAAACCTCTGAGGTCTCAGTCCTTCACCCTCTTCATTCCCACTGCTCCCAGTTAGCTCTCTCCTAAGCCAAGACAAAGTGATGATGGCATTTTTTTTCCCTATTCCTTCCTCTTTCAATTCACCTCAAGTCTGTCACAGAGGGCTGTTTTGAGCAAATCCTTACCATGTTTCTCTTTTGCTGGAAACAATCCAGTCATTTCCTATAAACTATAGCAGGGCCAGCAAATGTTTGCTGTGAAGGGCCAGATATAAGTATTTTAGGTAACAGTCCAAGAAGGGAAGTTGAGAATGTTAAGTGAGTACCCATTGAACTTCACTAGCCCCCAGAACTGAAATGCTCCAGAAGCTGAAGCTATTTGAGTGACAACTGATACATCAATTCACTGGACACAAACTTTGTCTCATACAATAGTTATCTAAAGTAGCATGTAAAACTGCCTTTGTGACATGTGTATATGGGGTTTATGAGAGATAAATGAGTATTGCCTTTAGGGATGCTACCCTGAATACAATTTTATATATGCAAGCACTCTCAAATAAGAAGAAAGTTCAAAATATGAAATGCTTATTTTATGTGTATGTCTGATGAGTGTATTCATGATCACATGTGTATGTTTGAGTGCATGTGAGTACACATTGTATGGAAGTCACAGGTCAAAATAAGGTATCTTTCTCAATTATTCTCCATCTTTTAAAAAATATTATTTATTTAAAAGTTTTTTTCAATTTACATACCAACCACAGTTCCCTCCTCCCCTCCTCTTTCTCCTGCACCCCACACTTTCCCCAACCCACTCACCCCATCCACTCCTTAGGAAGGGTGAGACCTCCCATGGGGAGTCAACAAAGTCTGGTATATCAAGTTGAGGGAGGAACAAACCCCTCCCCGCTATATCGAGGCTGAGTTACATATCCCAACATGGGGAATGGACTCCAAAAAGTCAGTTTATGCACTAGGGATAACTGCTAGTGGCCCCACAGACTGAATCTTTGCTCACTAATATAGGTTGTAGGCTATTCTAACAAGCTTGCTCGCTCCAGAGGTCCAGAAATTACAACTGGGATGTCAGACCCACCTGTCATTTACCTGGGGTCTGGTCCTAGTGCTTGTTGCTTGCATGGCAAGTGCTTTACCTGCTGAGCTACTTCCTTAGCCTCTGAAATACTCTCAGGCTCAAGAATTTCACATTAGAGCTACGTGACCAATCTATAGTCATTTTCTAACACAGTAAGAGGGAAAGTACATTTCCACAAGCCTAATATTGATGGAAGTCTGTGTGTAGGGAGCACTGAATACTTTCTGTTTTCAAAGTTTTAATTTTAAGCTGAAACATAAAAAATTAAAGTTGTGAACATTAGTGGTGTACCATGTGATGCATATATATGTTTTATTCAGATTAGAAATCTACCTCCTTATATACCGATCATCTCTTTAAGATGAAAACATTCAGAATTACTTTCCTAGCTTTTTGAGATGCAAACTACATAGCCATCTGGACCAACCTCTTCCCACCCCTCTTCCCCATCTCTCCACAGTCCAGTGACCACCATTTGTGAATTCTTTTCCATGCTTTACACTGGCTGATGAGGAGAATAGAGCTTTTTGGGTATAAAACCAGAGCTTGCTTAATTGGAGTTCATGTTCCCTAGCACAGAATTCATTGCAACTATTTCTCCAGTGAAAACCATTCTTAGTCCACTGGTCACACAGAAACAGGCTTGGGCCAAGGCTCTAGTTTTCTCAAATGACCTGGGTGATTCTCAAGCACCTGATGATGATGACTGCACCAAAGCCTACTTAGCGTGCAGTCCGGGTATCAGAACATGGTATCTAGTATCCTTTGAAAGCTTCTTTGTGATTGTGAGGTTGTAGCCAGGACTGAGAACCACAGGCCATAGGACAATGTCTATGGAATACCTACCCTGATCTCACGGTGACAAACTTCTCTGCTCTTTTTTGCTTCTGTTCTGGTGATACCAGCTGGTCCTTTCTTACTTCTGGGTCTTGAAGCAATGCCCACATCTATTTCTCCATCCTTTTATAACTGCTGCCAGTGATGGAGAATGTTTGCTTGGCAGGTAAAGGATCAAAGCGTAAGCTAAGCAGTTGGGGAAGGGGCTGCTCAAGTGCATACCAGGAGCCAACCACCATCCAGGAAGCCCATCTAGTGTTACGTGGTTGAGGAGACATCGGCAGTAGTGGGTTTCAAGTTCCTGGTAATCACTAATTTAGTTTCTGGGAATATCATGTTTTCTGTAACTCAGACTTTCTCGCATCAGGACTTTGGCACTTGTTTTGAGAAAATAAAGTAGGTTTTTCCTTGGTTTCTTTTTGGTCTGCGAACAGTTTCACTATTGAAAACAGCCCATGTGTGGTTAAAAGAAAAGAAAGTGCAATGCATACAGCATCCCACAGCATTCTTCCTGCAGTCTCTGTGCAATCCCCAACACCAGTGCTTCCAAATTGACCCCAACTGGAGGATCACCCACAGGTTCAACTCACACCCCAGTCCTGTGGCTGCAGCTTGATACTTCTCAACCTCCCAAGACTACCATGAAAGCCTCATACCTTGAAGACATCTACTCAGGTGCTGTTGTACTTATTTTGGTTTGGATTTGTACCTTTTACAATGTGTATAAGAGAAAAAAAGACTAAGTATCTAAAATCCCAGGCCACAGAAAGATAGTATGATGTTCCAACAGGGAGGGGAAGAAGACGAAGGGAAAGGAAGGAACGGAAGCTACACAACATGTAGGGCTAGGAATCTGTGGATATATGTCTTGGAGGTTTTCTGTTTTGTTTTCCATTTTAACCTGAACATCTCAGCAAATCAGGAGAAGCAAAAGATTAAATGTTTTGCAAGGTTGTATAGTTAAAAGGTAAACTTGCCAAAGCTGGTTGGTTGGTTGGTTGGTGTTGGTGGTAGAGGTATGTCCTTATGTGTGTAAACTTTTCATGTGTGTGTACTGTCCATGAGGATGGTCAGCACATTGTTTGTAAACTGAACTCAGCACTAATCTGGAAGCAAACATTACCACCTGCTGAGAGCTCCCCTTTCCCATCCCAGACTCCACCTTTCTCTTCACTTCCTGTTAGCTTCATTTCTATCCAGACATAGAATACTGTAGTTTGGCCAGTTTTATGATGATGTAGTGGAGTCATAGAGCTTAGGCTCAGTTTGTCTGCTCCTCTTGCTCAGTGTTCAATTGTTGGGATTTATCCATGCCCTGCCCTGCAGTCGTTCATTTATTATGGTCACTGTGTAGCATTGGTCTTACATGACATTGTTTTTTGTTTAGAAGCATTTACAAATGGTGCTTCAAGAAAAGTGATTGTACAAAACTTTTGGTGCTACTTTGATTTGAGGATTAGAGTTTCTGGGCTATATCCATCTATCCCTACACACACACACACACACACACACACACACACACACACACACACACATTGTTTACTAGATTTTGCCAGGTACAAACCCAAATCCAGCTGTCCAGTAGTGTGGTCTGATTGCCTGCCTACTCCAGGGACATACATCCCCTAAAAACTGCCACTTTCACTTTAGCTACTCCAGAGGTCACATTAGTATGTCTCATTGTGGTTTAGATTTCCCTAGTATCTAATGACACGGAGCACCTTTCACAAGCTTATTGGCCCCTTTGAGATCCCCTTTGTCAAGTGTTTGGTTACAACTCTTTTTAAACACTGAATCACACGATCTGCTTTTTGTTTCTTGTTTATTTATGTGAATTCCCAGTACATTACAGTCTAAATCCCCTATCAGACACTGTCATATTCTTCAAGTTGGTGACTTGTGTGAGTTCCTTTTCCTGTTGCTGTGGTAAAATACCCTGCCAGAGGCAACATAGGGGAGACACAGAGTTGAATTTAGATCACAGTGCATGGTGGGGACATCGAGGCAACATGAGCTTGAAACAGCTGGGCATTTTGTATTCATAGTCAAGAAACAGGAAGCAGTGAATGCTTGGGCAACTCATGTCCTTTTTCTACAGTTCAGTATCTCACCCACAATGAATGGGTCTTTCTAACCCAATTAACATAACCAAGATCATCTCCCACAGGCAGAGGCCCAAGGCCTAGTGATTCTAGGTCTCATCTAGTTGACAATTAAGATTGGTCACCACAATTATCTTTTCACTCTCTTAACAACATCATTTGATAAGTACAAGTTTCCATTTTGGTCAAGTTGATAAGTTTTCCTTTATGATTAACATATCTTACATCATGCTTAAGAAACTTTGCCTAGTTTTAGGTCATGAAGATGTTCTATTATTTTGTCTTGTAAAATTTATTTTTCTGCCATTTACATTGGTGATCTACAGTCCATCTGGAATTGATTTTCCTTTAGAGTGTGAGATGGAGGTCAAAGTGCACTCTGTTTTTTGCTGAGCTAGAAACACCCACTGAAAAAAATTCCTTTTCCTCCACTACTAAGCAGACTTCTCTTGTTCACATATAGGGTAACTGCACCTGTGTGGGTATGATGCCAGCGCCTACATCAGAGGAGCTTTTGGTAGAGTGATCTAAATCCAGAGTGTAACTTCTTTTCATTATTCTGTAATAAAAAGAATTTGAATAATGGATTTAAGAACACTTTACAGATGGAAGGACCCCACACACTGTCATTTGAGTGGTATTCTTCTATGCTGTCTGATAAGGACACTGTCAAAGTCTGGAGGTAGAAAGGACAGGAAGTTCTTGTCCCTAAGATGGAGGTATGGGAAAAGTGCTGGCCGTGGGCTGAGACCTTTGAAAAGTTCTAAGAGTTTAATGCCAGGGGATGAGGGAAACACATTTTCATTTTCTATAGCTGTAAAATAAAGCAAGCTGTCAGACAAGGAATTATTTGTTGAATAAATGGAGTTTATAACAGTTTGATTTTAATGAGCGTGCATAATTTGTACTTAGGGATTATTAGCTCTTCAAAATCTTGTTGTAACTGGGTTATTAATTACATTTTTTGATTACAGGAGTTAATCCATATATGCTCTTTTCTTAATAGGGGATTACATTTTTGTAAATGAAGTACGAACATAAATAGAGCAGTTAGCAGCCCAGCTTCTTTACTGTGATGGAAATCCCCTATTCACTCCATCTAAAATCCATGTTCTTGGTGGACATGATTAACCATCTGGTGTAAGTTACCCAAATGCTGAAGGTGAGCTTGGTCTTGGCTACACATTTACATCGTGAACATGCATTGCAGTTCGAGACTCCTGTTTCATCAGTCCAGGGTTAACCTAGGCTTTAAGACTGAAGAAAGCTCTTCAGCCAACTCTAATGATTGGAAAAACATTGGACAAGGTCAAGTTCATCCAATGGTGGGACTTTCTCTCCATGCCCTGCAGTACCAAAAGTGGACCACGGTTCTTTTCCCTGCATCCCACAGCACAGTGCTCAGTGAATGACAAGTGTCTGTGAACTGGGCAGTGAATTTCCATAAAGGGCTTTGTCCCTATATCATCCAAAGCCTGATGCAGCTGAGGAGCATAGGAAGAGAGTGTCTGGTGGGTACTGATACAGTGGTGTTTTAATGACAGATAGACGCTGAAATACCTGGCTCAGGGTCAGAGGCAGGGTGAGAGTGACAAGAAGACAGGGATGTGAGTCCCCCTGGAGAAAGGACACAGAACAAGATTCTGAAGCCCAGCTCTGTACAAAGCCGGTCCTAAGCAGGAAGCTCCATAGCTGTTGAGTGAATTCTAGAAGCATCAGGGAGTCTTATGGTTCATAGGTAGACTTGAACACAGGCCCCTGTGAGCCCATGCTCTATGCAGATCCTATCTGTCTTCCATTCACCAGGTCTTAAACAGTGTAGTCAGGGCCCCCATGGCATGGGTGTGGAAAGTCCGGATTCCCCTACTAAAGTGTGTGGCTGGCAGTGTCCTTCCAGATGAGTCAGTACAATGAAGAGACTATCTTTATTCTGGCACAGAAGGTTTCCTTGGTCACACAGTACACACCAGAGGCTCAGTAAGTATCCCACAGGCTCCAGAGTGTAGGCATACACCTCAGGAGGATGCTCCTTTTTGAGGGTTGACTTCTTGATTAGGGTTTGGCACACAGAATGCTCTAAGGCACCTGTGGGTAAGTGAATGAATTATGGGGATACAGTCTCTACTATTATTTCCAGAATTTTATTTGCCAAGGATGTAGTCAGCATGGCATTTTGTTCTTGGCTAAGGTAGAAAATGAACACTCCTTCCTCCCACAAACACACTGTGCTATGAAAGACTGCAGGAATAGTCCTACTCCTGAGTCCCTGTATCTCTCTAATGCCTTCTACTAGCCAAGGCCAACTAATTGTTGCTAGCTAGGGAACCAGAATGACACATGTACTGTGTCAACCAATGTAGGAACCCAGCATGAGGGTGGAGTACAGCAGGGTCAAGGTGGCCACTATAGTAGCAACATGCATAAAGCGTCTGCAGTAGCAGGAGGAAATCCAAGAGGCCTACAGGCTGCCTGCCCTCACTTCCCATCTCTGAGTACTGCAAGCTGCAAGGAATTAATTAATACCACATCCAGGATTTGAATTCCTGTACCCACAATTACACATATAAGAATTTTTAAAGATGTGATGGCAGTGGTTTTAATATCTCATAAATGTTCCTCCAAGGATCTTTGGCACAGAGAAGAGTGGTTTTGCTTCTCAGGAAGGGAGCCAGAGTAGCCTGTCCTGGAGAGAGAGTCTATGGTGATTCTCCTCCTTCCTTGTTGCCCAGACTCAGGCTCCATTGATAGCTTAGCGTGTGGGTTCCTCGTTACAGGAACCTCTCTACCTTAGAATATCTTGTAAACCAGTCTCCTAGGACTGCTGCCAGGAGAGGAATGGGGGCCTTTGATCAGGCCTGGGGGTTATACTGGGAAAACCTGCCATGGAAACTCAGTTTGTGTGACTAAATTCTGGTCTGATTATGGCCTGTACACAGCAAGAGGTTTTATTCCCTCACCAGAGAAATAAACTAGAAGGTAGAAGGCAGACAGTTAGTAGGCATGTGAAAATGAGTCAGTGGTTAAAATGCTTGCTGCACAAGCATGCAGACATGAGTTCAGCTCCCCAGAAACCGTGTAGAAGCCAGGCATGGCAGCATGCTGAAACACTGAGCTTCCAGTTCTGTGAAAGAATGACCCTGTCTCAGGAAGAAGGGAGGGAGGGAGGGAGGGAGGGAGGGAGAGAGGGAGGGAGGAGGGAGGGAGAGGAGGGAGGGAGGGAGGGGAGGGAGAGAGGGAGGGAGGGAGAGAGAGGGAGAGAGGGAGGGAGGAGGGAGGGAGAGAGGGAGGGAGGGAGGGAGGGAGGGAAGAAAGGAGAAGGAGGGATGGAGGAGAGCAACAGAGAAAGACATCTGATGTCAACCTCTGGCTTCCACATACACTGGCAAGCACATGTATGCACACACATCCACACAGGACACAGACACAAAAGCATGTGTACCTAGAGCCCCAGAAGAATGATATTGCACAGACTTTGTGTCCTCTGACATAGGCACGGTCCATGCAGTGAAACACTCCCCACTGGTACAGACTTAAGTTGAACCTTGGCCTCTCCTCATGAGCTCTTTAGATTTGAAAATTCCCTGCATCTGCCTGATTCTTCATTTTACCTTTGTAAAATATCATAATTGTGTCTGAGTAGAGATAATTTATGTAAGCATCTCCATCCCAGAATCTGGCTCTCACCAGTTGTTCCCCAAATACAAGCTGATTTCGAAAGCACTTTTAGAATGAGCCAATGCCTCATCCTTCCCTTGGTCACAGGGCTGTTTGTAACTCTGTCCTGGTGCTAACTGACTCCCTTGCCCTCCCCTCTCCAGCAGACTGGCAGCTCTTTTGCACCTTAATGCCTGGCTGCAAAGTCTGTCTAGAGAGGGGATCAGCCAAGATGTGTTGAATGAATGATGGAGTGCCGAGCAAATAGTGGGGGCTGTTGAAATTCCAGGCCACGTCCGGCATTTGAGCCACTGCAGAAGCCATAGTTAAGGAGACAGGGAGCTGGGAACGATCCAGAAACCTGATGCATTTAGAAGGCTATTCACACTGGCTCTTTCTTCCTTGAGTTTTTCAGGCCATTTAACTTGAGGGATGTGATTGCATCTTTGGCTACAGTCTCCACGTGCCGGGTGGGGGTAGGGTGCTTATTTTGAAGTTCCAGATTGTTCTTGGCTGCCCCTTGTCTGACTACTTGAGAGCTGATAAAAGCAGGAAATTGGGGTACCTTAGAGGGCTGTGACCAAGGACAGGTGCAGATGGTAGAGCAGAGGAGTGTGATCTACAATGACACACAAGACTATGTACCCAAAGTTCAGGAAGACCTACTGTGTGTTGATCTGGCCTCCATGCCTTCCTGGAGGTTATCTCTAGTCATCCTCATGGTCAACTTGCAATTGAGAGAACACGATTCAGAATGGTTCCTCTTGTGGCTCTGGATGCACAAGCATTCAACCTAAGTCTCAATACATAGCCTTTGTTGTTCCCTCCAAGGCCATGGCTTCCCTTTCTGATCCACAAACTGGGGAAACTTCAAACTTCATTTCTGAGTCATGAGTCTGTTGACTTTCCTTGAAGAACCAGACATGAGAGCAATCTGTCCTCAATCTGTCCCCTGGGACTCTTGAACTGGGAGGTTCCCCAGTGGAATTGTTAGCCTTGGTGAATCTCCTTCTCATCCCTGAAGGCCCATAGAGTGCTTTCCTGAGTTCTCACAATCCTGTTGTTAGGAAGCTTCCAGAAGCTGGCCAAGTCTGAATGTATGTACTGTTCATGTTTATTAGCATCCCACAGAGCTGAGACTCCCTAGTGAATGCTAAGACCCCCAATCAGACTGCTCCTAAGGCCTGACCCAGCAAGTGTGTCTCCTGGGATGGGGATTCTCTTATGGTTATTCAAGGGTCTCTGAAATAGCACTGGAGTCTGCCTCCAGGGTTTGAAAATTCAGTGCAGCTCCATGTTGACATTCATTCTTTCTCTCCTGCTTTTTCTACCTGTCTTAACTTGAATGGAAAATAGAAACAAACGACCACCCATGTTTGAGCAGTTTGGCTTTGCTGTGCTCATTTAGGGTCTACTGTATTTCTGAGCAAGCCTGCCATCTCACACAGACAGGTAGAAGTTCTTTTGTGTCCCCTGACCCATAAGCCCGATCCCCACACAGCTTCCCTCCATTGACTGCTGTCTAGTCAGTGGCTGGACCTCAATGTGTCCCAGGCAGAGCTCTTCCCTCACCCCAGGATTCTCCTTTTCTTTCCACCCTCCATTTTCTTTCCACCAACACTCAGGCTACGAAGAAAATACCCACAGATCTCACTCTGAAACTGGTGATGACAACAGGAGGTGAGGTTGAGTGCAATGCACCCAGAGGGACAAGCTTGAGCAGGACAGGCAGGTGACAGCGTGTCATTTCTATCTTTGGGGAAAGCATACACATTGGCTACCTTCTAACATGCTTTAATGTTGAGATCTTGGGATCATAGTTCATATTCATTGATTAACTAGGAAGTTACTGGGCAGATATTCTCTGCCAGACCTCTCACTCTCACAACCTAGACAGCAAGCCAGATAGGTCAAGAAATTAATACATTCACTGTGGCAAGGAATGAATCAATAGGAAGGCCCTTCCTAGGAAACTTTTTCAGGAAAAGGCAAGCCTTAGATTGAGGCTGAGGCTGAAGGATAAGGAAGAGTCAGCTGGGTCGACCTGAGAGAGAGAAGGGCTTTTTAGTAGAGCGGTGTTAACAAAACTGCAATCACAACCAAGCCTGGCCAGGCACATGGCACATTCCTTCAATCCTAGCCCTTGAGAGGCTGAGGCAAGAGGATCATGAGTTTGGGGCCAACCTGAACTACAGAGAAAGACTCTACCTTAGCTAAAGCTCAAAAGACTATCTACCTGCCGATGTCACGGTGACATCGATGTCACAATGTCACCCAGTGGTCATCTAAGGACTGAGACAAATTTTAAGTGAGGACATCTCACCCCAAATATTGCATTTTGTCATAGAGTCAGAGAAAGACTCTACCTTAGCTAAAGCTCAAAAGACCATCTACCTGCCGATATCACGGTGACACCAATGTCACGATGTCACCCAGTGGTCATCTGAGAACTGAGACAAATTTTAGGTGAGGACATCTCACCCCAAATATTGCATTTTTGCAATATTTGAAGTCCTCTTGGTATCTTTCCCCCTGTAGCTTTCCATATGGGCGAAATCTACCAAAGAACAAAGGACAGATTCTGCACGTATGTGCTAGGTGACAGGGCTCATCTTCTGTTGGATGGATGCCCTGCTATCCTGTACATGTGGCCCGTGGTGCACAGACAGGCAGACTGGCCAGCCGTGAAATCTGAATGCAAACTGGTTGCTAATTAGAGACTTGTCAGGTTTGAAGAATCCAGGACCACAATGTTCTCAGTGTTAACACACTTTGCCTTTAAAATGCTAAAATGCATCTTGCATTTATCACAGTGCGAATGGCTTTTCAATGAGTTTAGGCTTGAGTGACCTGGAGCTGGCCCTCTTCCCTGCTCACTGCATAGTCCAACCATGAAAGAAACCCTGTGCAATCTGCAAGGAACATCCAAATCGTGCCCAGGTGTGTTTGCATATGCATTTCCCTCTGGCAGCTGCCTCTGCTACTCCCTTTCTGACCTCACTATCCTCTATGGCCTCAGGTCTCAGCTGAAGGGCCCCTTCTCTTATTGCATACACACAGCTTTGATTAACTATGTGTACATAGTTAATCTGCTTCAAATATTTCTTCCTGAGATAGCGAAGATAATTTCATTGACCCAGGTGCATAACACAGGAGCAGGTAATAACAAACAGCAAAGGAAATTTCAGATGTCAACTGTCTAACAGGTGAATGAGTTCATGCCCATGATATATACATTCTAGGTAATATTCCATAGCCAGTAAATACGTTTTGAAAGAATATTTTTTTATTAGAAACCTAAAATGCTGAAAGGGAGAAGCAGGAGAAAATGTTACATGCAGTCTACCCACAACTTTATAAGGTTAATACAAATTCACTTTAAAATCTATTAAAATGTTAGTTATAGACAGCAATTCAGTGAATAGCTGTTTTTATTTTTACTTTTCTACCTCTTCTCTGTTTCCAAAGTTTTCTCTGATGAAAACATGTGACATTACTAATTAAAAGAAATTAAACTATTACTGGGGGTACTTCAAGCCATCTGGTGTCTTGGTCCTTTCTCAAACTCAGCCTTAATCTTCTCCACACATATCACAGGCACTCAGGGATGAGTGGACATCCCCCACTAGAATGATTTAACCAATTAACTTATTCATTAACTGCCATGGTATCTTATAAGTGCTAGACAAAAGATCTAGACTAATCCTTATTATGGGCTAGACAAAGGAAATATTTGAACCCCCCCCCGCCCTCATTCCTTTTCAGCTTTTCTTATGGAATTCCCACAAGAACTAATGCCCAGGGGGATAAAAGACAAAGTGGCATTAGAGTCTTTGAAAGGAAAATGAGCTCAAGACGCTGCCAGAGCAAAATTCCCATGGTGTGTGTGTGTGTGTGTGTGTGTGTGTGTGTGTGTGTGTGTGTTTACTAACTATTCCAGGCTTTCAGCTGAACTTCCCTTCTACATGGTATATTCTTGAAGTCTGTTAAAACATTGCTGTAATATGTATTATACCATTCTCAAATCTAGAGCCATTTTTTGAAATTAACCAGGCATCATTCTTCCCATTCAACTACCAAGAGAATAAAATTAGCGAGTCTGTGGCAAAATCAGCATTTTATTTATCATTTATTGCAAAGCTGTGATACATCTATGTCCTTTTTGAATACTTACCTTAAAGATATAATTCAAGAGAAAAAGAGGAGGTGTTACCTGTAAAGGTTGTATTCTGCTGTCATCCACATCAGAGAGAACCTGGAAGCAGTGTAGTAATAAATTTCTACCTGTCAGGGAGTGGGCTCTCTGGTAACTATGGGCTAGTTGAGACCGTATGAAAGGACAGTTCTAAGGAACAGGGGACAATGTGTAAAGTACTGATTGCCTTAGGTTCAGTTTCTACATTGGTGTGCCAGGAGGTGAAAGTTTGTGTAGAGAGAGACATACAAATGGCTTTGTCACACTGTGACACAAATGTCTTCCCCAGATCCACATGAGTCCTTGCAATAGTGCTGGGCTCACAGTTTATTACATATTAATAAGCATGGGATTTGGCGGGGCCAGTGTGGTTACTTACTAATGATTCATCTTGGAAGAACTCAAAGTCCCGTACTTCCCTGAATTTTAGCTTTGAAAATTGTCAGGTGACCTTTGGCTCTGACACCAGATTCACAGAAACCATCATCTTGTTTCTCATTTGTGGAGTTTGGGAGGGAGTGCTAGTTGCTTCTGTTCCACCATCTTAATCTGTTTTACATAACTGTACTTGGGGCTGGATAGCTTATGAAAAAAAAGAGTTCTTGGCTCCTTGCTCTAAAGCATCAGTTCTCAACCTGTAGGTCATGACCTTCAGAAAATGTGTATTTCCCATGGACTTAGGAACTGAGACACTGCTCAGTAGCAAAACTGCAGTTATGAAATGGCAACAAAAGTAATCTTATGGTTGGGGGTCACCACAACATAGAATTGTATTAAAGGGTCTCAGCATTAGGATGGTTGAAAACCACTGCTCTAAAGGCTGGGAACTCCAAGAGATGGTACAGGCACATGACAATGGCCTTCCTATTATGTCATTCCATGGCAGAAGGGCAGGAGTGAATGAGAGCAAGAGTGAGACCAAACTCTCCTTTATAACAATCACTTGTGTAGTAATGACTCCACTTGACATTTTTCCATCTCATGAACGCCACACCTCCTAACTGGCCGGAAGCACCAACACTGTTGTATTGGGATGATTGTTTTTTCTAATTTAAATTAGAAAGAATCTTGTTTTACATGTCAATCCCAGTTCCCTCTCCCTCCCCTCCTCCCCTTAACCCCCCCCCCCACCAACTCCCTATCCCGTCCTTTTCTGCTCCCCAGGGAGGGTGAGGCCTTCCATGGGGGAATCTTCCAAGTTTGTCACATCATTCGGAGCAGGGTCTAGGCCCTCCCCTGTGTGTCTAGGCTGAGAGAGTATCCCTCTATGTGGAATGGGCTCCCAAAGTCCATTTGTACACTAGGGATGAATACTGATCCACTACCAGAGTCCCCATAGACTGCCCAGGCCTCCCAATTGACACCCATGTTCAGGGGGTCTGGGTCGGTCTTACACTGGTTTCCCAGCTATCAGTCTGGGGTCCATGAGCTCCGCCTTGTTCAGGTTAGCCGTTTCTGTGTGTTTCCCTAGCCTGGTCTTGATCACTTTGCTCATGGGATGATGTTTTAACACATCAACTTAGCGGGCACCTTCAAACTCTAACAGCCCCTCCTCTCACTTGCCTGTGTACCCCTCTCTCCTACCTTCCTTCCTCCTCCAGCCTTGGGTAGCCCTACATTCTCCTTCTGAATCAAGGAATTCTTGTTTTCCTGTGTTGGGGAAAGGTTGGAATTGAAAGTGAACACTAGGAGCAAGCCCAGGAGCTTGGGACCAAATATCTTCGCCTTTAACTTAATGGCTTTAAGATGACCTTTAGCTGCACGATGTGTCATGCCAGGCTTTTTAATAAAATAACTATTTTAAGAATCAGCTCCTTCACCATATTTTACCTTTAAGATAAACAAAAACACATATTTTCAAATGATAATTTGTACTCCCGGAGAAGGTACAAAAATTAGCAATAGTATATGACCTGCCCTCTTCCTGCCCCTTCTCTGTGTCTCCTGCTCTCTGATCACTCCTGTTGCCCCCATGCAGACCACATTTTCATCTGTGCCTCATCCATTCTTTATTCCCAATGTACACACCAGACATTTATTAAATACCTGCTACTTCTCAGACATTGTTCTAGCTTCAAATACACAGCAGTGAACTCTGCAAACAAATCTCTATGTATTTAATGCCTCTGTTTGGTGTGTGTTTTTAGTGGTGAAAAACAAAACAAAAACAACAACAACAAAATTCTTCTCTAAAGAACAAAACCAGCAAAGCTTCTTGTCCTAAATGTCCAGTCACCTCTTGTACTTTTGATGTGTCTACTTGATACACTTTATTGTCTGCATGGATGAGTCCCCACCAACCCATGGAGAGCCTGTGTTTATAATGTTGAGATTTGCCATCCATCTCCTTTATACAGTGCTGTGAGTTTGTCAGGGAGAAGTAATGTAGAACCCAGATGGATCGAGCAACTGCAACACTGCATGCCAAGCTCTGTAACTCAGGTGCCCCTCTGTCTGAGTCTTAGATAAAAGTCAAATGGTTTCTTCAGGGTTTTTGTAAAGATTTTTGTTTTTAAATATTGTGTGCAGAGGGCAGGGGCGCACACATGAGTGTGTGTGCAGATGTGTGTGTGTGTGTGTGTGTGTGTGTGTGTGTGTGTGTGTGTGTGTGTGTGTGTGTGTATGTGTGTGTATGTGTATGTGTGTGTGTGTGTCCGTGTCCATGTGTGCTTATGCACAGATGAGGGCACATGCTCATAGAGGCCAGAAAAAGGTGTATGATCACCTGGAGCTGGTGTTACAGGTGGTTGTGAGCATCTTGATACGGATGCTGGAAGAAGAATTCAGGTCCTCTGCAAAAGCAGCAGTGTGTACTCTTAACCTCTGAGCCGTCTCTCCAGGCCCTCTTCATTAAAAAAGAAAAGCTATGTACTGGCATTTTGCTTTCATGCATGTCTGTGTAGCATGTGCATTCTGGTGCCTTGAGAGGCCCAAAGAGGGCATTGTATCCCCTGGAACTGGAGTGGCAAACAGTTGTGTGCCATCATGTGGGTGGTGGGAATCAAGCCCAGGACTTCTATTAGAGCAGCCAGTATTCTAAACCACAGAGGCCTCTTTCAAGTACCTCCTTCTTCAATTTTTTTAAGGCTGGTGTTTTCGGGTCATGATTCACACCTGCTCTGCTGACTCAATTACAGTCCTCTCTGCTGACATTATTGACTGGGAGAAAGGGATCAGTTCTGAGTTTTAGATAAGGGAAGTTAACAGCTGTGAGATAGGCCTCATGCCCCCACACCATTGGTTGGGGGTAGGAACTCTGGCCTGGTAGAGCTCTGCTTCTACCAGAACCATGAAGATTTGCCAGAGTGAGGCCATTCACTATCCTTAACATATAATTTTAACCTCCTCTTCTTGCAGATTTTCTTATTATATTTTACTGCAAAGAAAATGGTTCTGCTCTCTGGAGCCCATCACATGGGTCCAGGCTGTATTGCAAACCCTGGGATGTCCATCTAGTATGTATTGGATTGACCTTTAGAGACTGAGATTGGAAAAAATAAAAATAAAATCACCACTCAAGATATATTTCACGGCCTGGAAGAATGATACAAACGTCCATCTGTCTGTGCCAAACTTCCAGTGACCCTGATGGAAGTACGTGATGCTCAGCTGCCCAGCAAGGGGAGAGGCAGAGCAGGAGCCCTGAGCAGGCTCTCAGGATTTCTTGCTATTTGCTAGTCCAGCCTCAGCCTGGTATCTAAGGCTCCTCCTCAGCTAGCAGCAGATGTGACAGCCACTGACTTGCCACATTCTGAACGCCATTTCGGGGTTGTTTGCCCCAGCATCGGTGGAGCTTTGAGCTAAGGAACAGATAAAGCCTTTTTTTTTTCCTGCAAATTACAGGGGCTGGTGACAGGGGTGATCACATTTGCTGTATGTAGTCCTCAAGAGGTCTCTTGCTTTGTCAGTAATAGCCATTGTCATGCATAGCAACTCTGTATTTCTTTTGTGCCTTTCCTTAAGGATTTAGGGGATTTGGGGGTCACAGTGCCCAGGCTTGTGTATCTAGGACTCACAGCCTCCTGCACACCCTAGGGAAGCTGCTAGGGAAGGGAAACCAAGAGCTCAGGGCTGTTGTGGGAAGGGCACATTCAATGGATTTTCTCCTTTTGGTACATGGTAAGTAAGAGAGCTTGCAGGAATGTAAGTGAGTCCCAGATTCGAAGGGCTAGGGATAGTGTTGGCAGTGAAACTGTGTCCTAAAATGGTAAGGTAGTGTTTTCTATGTGCCTGAGCCCATGGACCTAGCCTGTGACACACCCAGCTACCTTTTATCTTCCAGCCCAAGTTGTTGTTGTTTAATATTCAATGAAGTTGTACCATAAAAGCACATTGAAATTATTAGGTTTCTAAGCAACATGATTGTTATTATCATTCTTGTTCTTTGTATCAAGGGACTTCCAAACCATTCTTAGTCTCATTGCTCAGCAAGCAGGCCAGTATGGTTTGGTGGCATAGGTCTGGAGACCAGCTGCAAGTCCTGCTTCCGAGGCTCACTTGCTTGGTGACCTTGGGCGAAGCACCCTTGTCTCAAACCTGCTTTTGCATCCGTACATGGAGCCTCTGACTCTGTGGCTTTGGTGAGAACAGAGCAGAAGATGTGAGAGCCTTATGCCTTCCAAAAATGGGTTGATACGGGCATTTCACTGTCCCCACTCTTCCTATTAAATCCCGTCACTATTAGGTTTAGAAATCTAGATTTTTCTTTAGCTTTTCCCTCATGGTGTTGTCCTGACTGGTCTGGAACTCTGATTTCAATGATATTCTCTTCTCAGCTTCCTGAGTAGAGACTGCAGGTGTGCACAGCCATGTCTAGCTTTAGATCCTCCCAGATAAGATGCTTTGCTCAGATTTGAAGTGAACTGCATGTGATGAAGCTAACAGACACATTACAGGTGTTTTGAGAAAGTCTCCCAGTGGAGTCCCTAATGTGGACAAAGCATGGTTGGTGGATTAGGGTCTTCATGTATATTCCATGTGCATGTCTGTGGTCACTCAAAGGGAGATGGTGCCTCACCTAAACTCAGCGAATACTCATGCACTCACACCCTCATGCATTCACACTCATGGACACACACTCATGCACATGCACTCACACACACACACACATACTCATGTACTCACACGCACACTCAGGCACTCACACATATGTACACATATTAGAGCTGGGACTTAGAGAAGTTCAGTAGCTTAGCAAATCACACAGAGAAATCAAGTGACAGGATGATATTATACCATGCCAGGTGACCTCTCAATCCATCACATTTCCTAAGGTCCCAGATGCTTCCCAGATTCTATACCCTGTCAGAGTCTTGAAAAGAATGGGCTGTACTTTTAATTTGTATCAGTCTGATGGCTTTTCTCATATCTTGCTGGGTTTTGTCTTTTTAGTACAAAGTCAGTTTGCCTGTTAGCTTTTATTGTCCCTTGTCATTGACTTCTCTATATTCTTTGTCTATTTGTCAATGGAGGTTCTTAAATTTTCTTATCTTCTGGAAGGAGCATCTAGTGAATTACAAATATGAATTTTTGTTAGTGGCAGACAAGTATTTTCTCTAAAATTTATAGATGTACATAAATTGCAGAATCTTTAATTATAGGGTTCTCACACCCATCCTTTTTTTTAATCTTAGAATTTATATTTCTGGAGGTTTAAGTGTTGTGCCCACCAAAGCACAACATTTTCTTCTCTTCTTTCTTCTAGTACCTCTTGGAGGCAAAGGAATCTGAGACGTTATATCCTCCCAAAAGAAGGCCCAGATCTGTGACTCCCAAACTGACCTGGCTGCTAGTTTTGTTTTCTTTCCTTCACAGGACCCTGTAGCCAACAGGAAAGCAATTACATGGGGAGGGCTTTAATTAAATTCTCCACTCTTTAATTTTTCTGAACTTCAGGGGTGCTCATACCTGACATTACAGAAGCAATAGTTAATGAGTAGAGGATCCCTGGGAGTTCTGCACTGCAATCCATCACCCTCCATCATCATTGCAGTCTGTCCGTCATCACTGGTGTCTGTCCATCTGTCTGTGAGGTCAGGTAAGAGGCACCTGTGAAATTCAGAGTCAGTGGACAGAGGAAGGAGAGAGACAAGACTGAGGGGTTGGTAACAGCAGTGTGTCTGCTCAGGCATATACCTCACTGGACCCTTGTCCACACAGAGGCCACAGGGAAAGCAAGGAGAGCAAGTAGGAGGCAGTTCCAGGGCCAGAGGACGTCTCTGCTCTTTGCTGGCCTTCCCTCTTTGGGGACCAGTCCTTGTACGCATGAGTCCTATTTGACAACAAATCCTAAAAAAGTACAGTAGGTAATTCAGATGCCACAACACATGTCCTTCACTAAAGGGGAAACAGATACAGAGAGAAAGCAGGTGATGAAGGATAGAACATTCTATGAGTTGGAGACCCAAGATCAGCTGGAACTTTTTCATAGGGAAAGATCGTGGTCTTGGAGATAGGCAGTCCAGAGTTTAAACTGAGCATCCATTAAATAGTAATCACACAGATAGGTATAGTATTTTCCACTGTGCTTAGTGCTTTAAGTCAGTTTTACTTACAAATGTGAGATCTTAGGAGATTTTTGATCCAATTTTCAAAGGTTCTGGATGGAAATTGGCAGAGATCCATAGATGAATCCAAGTTAAACTGGTAAAAGGAGGAACAATTATTGGATTCATAGAAGTGGGTGGCTGGGTGGGTAGGAGGTAGGTGGAAGGATAAGGGGATGGATTGATAGATGGATGATGGATGGATGGATGGATGGATGGATGGATAGGTGGATGAGGGGTGGGCCATAAATTTGTATTACAGAAGCTCTCCCTCTGTTCTGCATACCAGCTCCCTTCCCTCCTACCCGGGGATCCTGATAGTAAATTGCTAAATCTGGCAGAAGGGCATGAGGAAAATGTCTTGTTCTCTGCCCATCAATTGTCTGAGAGTTTCACTTAAAGCTGAGCACATGTTCTATTGAAGCGCTCACCTCTGTCCCTCTCTGCTTCTTTGAACCCTATCACTGGTCCTTAGAAAAGGAAAATGAGAAAGGAAAAAATGAAAAAATTCTGAGTGAAAGAGGTGTTAATCATGCTGAAACGTAATGTGCCTCTGTGAACCTTGCTAGATGAGAATTATACATGCTGATTTCACCCGCTATTTAACTCAGGGGGTGACAGGCTGCAATTGAAGAGGCTTCTGCCAGTTAAGTGCTGCAAACCCTTGCCCAGGTTCTTAAGCTGCTTTCAGAACCCTCTGATTCTGGTAGGTAATTTGGTGGTGGCCTTGCCACTAAGTCTTGGCTCTGCCTTAGGGGAAAAAAAGAATTTCATTACCAGCTAGAATGTAGCCTGTTCTTTTGTTGTCTAGAGACTAGAGACAGTTAAGAGCAAAAGGGTGGGGGAGAGATTTTACAGGGAAAGAAAAGCAAGCAAGAATAGACTCACATGCATCAGAAATAGGTAGCCCCTCCACAGAGCTGTCTTCTTACTGGAATTGGAAAGGCAAAGAGAGAAAACTAATATTTATTTCCTGTTTACGGAGTTGCAGGTTCCTGTCACTGTTGAATTCCTGAACTCCACACATTCCCAAGAGACAGGTGTTGTTACCCCTATTTTTCAGGTTGGAAATTAGGCTAATTAGCTTGCCCAACACAATGACAACAGGATGGTGATGATGCTGACAGTGATGGTAAAAGCTAATATTTATGTGGTAGTTGCTGCTCTCAGTTCTTTGTAGGGAATGTGCTCTCTGGCTGTCTCCTCGCATTACCCTGCAGTACAAAAGTGGTTATCATAAGTGTTTTTCAGATGAGTACTAAGTCCAAAGAATGCTTGTGTTCCTATACTCAGCTAGTGAATGGAAGAACTGGGATTCAAAGATATGCAGCCCTGACCAAAGCCTGCACTCTGTCTCCTAGGGTGAAAGTGGGAGAGCAGGTCTGAAGGGCTGCAAATATGCTTGTCTCTCTAGCATACCCATCCTGTTTGAGCTCCTGGGAGAGAGCAGTGCTGTGTAATGTAGTCCCAGGGACTTTTGAGTGCTGGCCAAGAGCGGGCCCTGTACTTGTTGCTTCTTTTTGTGTATTTACTTCTCAATGTCTCCCATCCAGGCTTGTGGAAACTGGAGATCAGAGAGGTCAAGTGATGTACCCAAAATCATACTGCTAATTGGGGCTCTGGGCTACTTTTAAGCTAGATGATTTCTGTTTCTGGCTCATCTCATTAAATTTAGAAAACTAGTCCTGGAGGCCTGATCGGTTGAACAAACAGTGGCTCAACAAAAGCTGCACAGCTGCCCTTGGAAACTGTTGCTGGAGGGGCAGAGGTGGGGCCGGCCTGGCCTGCCCCAGAGGACCCTGAGTCTTGGGGTAGGCTCTGAACTTCTGCCTTCTTGCTCTCTCTCCAAAGGACCACAGTGAGCCAGAAATAGCAGGACTTGGCTTCTGTACCTTGAAGAAAGATACAGCCACCTCCACTTGGCTGAGTCAGATCTAGTTACAGTCAGATGGACATCAATTATTATTGCTGTTAATCCCAACACAATGGAGGCTAGGCTCCTGATGCTGAGAAACATAATACGCCCTCCAAAGGCAAGACCAGGGCCTATTCAAATTGTCACTTTTTGCAGTCTTTGAGTAAAAAAAACCCCACCCCCACCACAGCAGGCAACTGGAATGTCATGATTGTTTCCTTTCTCTCCTTTTTATTTTCTTCAAATATTTGAACCAAAGTGATGATAATTGCTCCACTATAGATGTTTTAAGCAGGCCAGTGATATATTGGATTAACACCAATCAAGTTTTTCCAAAGCTCCAGTCCATATAGCCAAGAAAAGCATAAGCAAATAAATAATTGTGTGTCTGCATCACACACACACACACACACACACACACACACACACACACACACACACAAAGAGAGAGAGAGAGAGAGAGAGAGAGAGAGAGAGAGAGAGATGTATTTGTGTATGTAGACAAGTACCTGTAGTAAATGGTGGCAGTCCTTTCATGGTACCTAATCAATAACAGATGTGTACCAGGCAAGGCTTGCCATGTGTTAACTCCTGGTATGAAGAATAGTTCTAAGGAACTATTTTCTTAGACTTTCCTGGAGAGTGGTAGTGGGGAGACAGGGTAAGGGTGGGTGGTGATGAAAACCACCAGGCACCATAGCCAGGCACCATGCTGTGTGAATGCCCCCTTCATGGCCGGCTCATAGGGGGTGGGTG
This sequence comes from Cricetulus griseus, assembly GCF_003668045.3. Classification (NCBI taxonomy): domain Eukaryota; kingdom Metazoa; phylum Chordata; class Mammalia; order Rodentia; family Cricetidae; genus Cricetulus; species Cricetulus griseus. Next base: position 103,158,091 of record NC_048596.1, on the reverse strand, counting down.
ATTCAGGCAGCCCTTGACTAGAGTGTCTTGCATACTCATGTTGAGGTGTATGAGGAAGAGGATATACTCATTCTCACATAGTAATTCCTTCGTAGGAGCTCATAAAGCTCCACCCTGTCTTCCCAATCTTACCAGGTGGTTTCCAAATGAGACTATCAGAAATTCTAAATGACTGGTATTGCTCTCAGAAAACTTCTTTTGAACAACCTTTCTTTGTGGAGGCCGAACTCATGCAAACTTTAGCTCCATGTCCAAAGCCAGGCCCAACATGTGCTAAAGATAGCTTCTATGTCTAAAACGTTAGGGGAAATAAAATCAAAAGAATATTTTGTGGCCTGTGAAAGCTGTATGAAATTCAAATTTCAGCGTCCATAAATAAATGTCTGTTGGAAGACAGCCACACACGTTTGTTTCCATGTTGTCTATGGCTATTTGGGGGCTGGAGTGGTAAAGTCGAGTTGTGACAGAGACCATAAGCTGCGGCTTGGAACTCACAGGAATGCTCTGAGAGTCCTGGGCCTCCCACCTTCTTTCTTATGTTCATGCCTCTGTGTCCACCTCACCCTGCCCCCAGCCCCTACTTAGCAGCTCTCAAGGCTGAGCTCCAGGTCACTAACTCTGGGAAGAGGAAACTTTCTTCCATGTATTCTCTCATACCAATGAGAATTTGGGACAGGTTACTCAATCTTCCAAAAGTTAAATTTTTATCATCTGTAAACTAGGACTGATCACACTGATCGCCTGCCTGGTAACAAGGCACATTTTTACACAACAAGCATGGCCATAGCTGCTGCTGTCGCTAACACTGCTTGAATGTAAACTATAGAATTTAGTGTGTCCCAAAACATGGCCTATCCTAGCATGAGCTAGAGTCCTTTACATGGCTTTTCTCTCCTTGAGGATGTGTAGAATAGCTTTCTGCATCCTCAGCCTGGTCATGGGAAAGGGTCCAGGAAATAGTCTCAGTCATCATCTGTCTTTGTAGCCATCACAAATGGCCTATAAGAAACACACTTACCTCCCCTGATAGCATCCTAGTCCCTGTTACCTTGTTCTGCCTGGATTCAAGTTTCTCACCGTTCTTCCCATTTCAATGACCTTTCTAGTTGCTGGGCAGAAATGTAACAATCAGCTTCCAGAGTGGGGAAGAGTGTTCTTCCATCTGTGCAGTGTTTGCCAATTTCTCTGATCTTCTCACGTCGGCTGATCTGGGCCTTCCAACATAAGGCCTCTGCATGTGGGGCTGCAAAGTGGGGCATGGAAATTGGTCTCCAGCTCTGTATATGATTTCATCATTTTGGCACACCACAACCTTCTTCTGTTCTACAATCACAGTGACATTTCACAATGGTCTCTTCTGCTTCAGCTGCTTCCTGTTGATCCCAGAATAAAGCTCCAAGTCCTTAACACACACACACACACACACACACACACACACACACACACACACACACACCTCACTAACCAGCTCTGCTGCCCCCCCAAGTCATGTCCCCTCCCCAGGTTTCTCTCTGTACTAGACTTTCTTCTGAACTTTACACACCATGTGCCTCCACCACCTCTGCCTTTACAGGTCTTCCAAATGCTCTACAATGTGGGGCAGCTTCCTTGTTCCCATGCTTTAGAAGCTTTCTATTTGTACTTGCCATTATTATGGTAGATCACTAATCTGCCTGGTTATCCATTGCTGCTGCCTGTTTCCCATCCGAGTATAAGCTCCGAAGTACAGCACCCAGGACTCATCATGTCCCAAGTCCCTAACATAGGGGGAGCTTAGAAAATCCTTCTCTGAGGACTGCAAGGCTTGGCCCCTCTTGGGTATTTGATTTCTGTCTCTGGCATAGCATTTAACATTTGGATTCTATTTACATTAAAATCTCATGATTTTAGAATTGAGAAAAGCTCATGATATGGCACCTTCTGGGAGCACTGAGGCAGACTACATCCTCCGGGAACTGTGACAAACCTCAGGTAGAAGAAAAGTCCATGAGCTACATTTATCAGAGGTTGGAAACACCCTGTCTCAATTCTTTGGGAACACAGGTGTCACATCAGACTAGTCCTTCCTTAGTTGATGAAACAAATGTTGGTGCTTAACATCCCAGCTCAAAGCCGCTTGGAGCTGCCATTTTTAGAGTCAGAAGTTGAAAAACAATCTGTTATTCCTGTGCTGCTGAACCCATGTAAATCCATCGATTTTCTCCAAAGTTGGAATGGCAATCCCATATCTATCCTGCAGTCAGAGGATTGTATCAGGCAAACACCCTTATTGGGAGGATTTGGAAAAATGTCTCCCAACAGTTTTTGTTTTCCCCTTTAAAACAACAGAAGTTTAAAGAAAAAGTGTGTCTATTGTAATTGAAAATGATTTGAGTGAGTAACTTTGAGTATCTCTATCCAGTCCTCTTGAGAGAAGAGAATTGCAAGATGACAAGTTACAGATGGGTTTTAAAAGAAAGCATATGCTGCCTATGACGGCATAGTGGATGGCTGCTCGGATTTGGGTGAGCCTGAGATAGGATTAAGTTCCCACTCTGGCGTGCACCGATGTGTGATTTGGGGCCCCAGGTTAACCCCAGCCTCTGCCTTCTCATCTGCAACAGTGGGGTTCTAACACTTCCAGGAGTCACTGGTGGGTGAAATAGAGTGGTGAAATAGGTATTAATAAAAGCCATTGCTATTAACAGCATATGACAATTCATTGTCTATTAGCAAATTGGCCTGACTTTGATTTTACTATAGCTTTTCCACACCTGTGAGGATTTTAGTTAAATGTATGTGAATTTTGAAATTGCTCTTTACAGAGAGCAATTTTTTAGGGTGTGTGTGTGGCGGAGGGGGGGGAACTTCAGACTTCAGCAAGAAAAAAAAGTGGTAAGATCATGAGGGATTGGGAGAGATGGTGAGAGGAACCCCAATCCCTTGTCCCAGGTCTTGCCATTCTGGCAGGACCATGAGGCCTGTGGAATATGCTGAGGTATAAGGAAGGGTGACAATGATCTGATGGGCTTGAGAAAACACATGTAGTTCAGGACCATAGGACCAGTTCTGTCCTATTCACTGTTGTATCCCTGTGACCAGTAGTCACAGTTTCTGACACATGAAGTTATGGGAGCATGCATGTATTTAGCAAGTGGCTTCTGTGGCCAAAGCTGACTACTCATCCTCCTGTTTCATGGATGACATTTGAAAAGTACCAACTCAGTGATGGCTCCTAGACAAAATAAGAGTCACTCCTAGAATTTTCTGTCTCAATCAGCAAAATAACCCTTCATTTCTGGGAACACAATGGAATTGGAAGGTAGAAAGTGTCAAATCTAATTGAAAACAGCCATGTTCATGGACATTAAGATGAATGGTGAGACTCATTCCTTTAGGCTATGTATCACTTGTCACAAAGCATACAAAGTCACAACTATGTCACGGAGACAATGGGGGAGAAAGATCCCCAGGTGTTTCAAAGATTAGTATCTACAGACAAAATATGTAGGCTACTACTATTTAAAACCATCACTGTTTAAAGTAATTGTAGAAGATCTGGTATTATTAGTTCCATTTAATAAAGCAACATGAGGAGATTCCTTAGGTTTCTCCATAGTCTTGGTCTCCTGGCTGGATTTTCCTCCAAATAATTATCCAATGTCTATCCTGTTTAGGTCTGCTGCTATGGCCACACTCTGAAATACTTCACATCTACTGTCTCATTGAAACCTTCTAGTGTGGATGGATGCTTTCTTGATGCTTTTCAGAGATACATGAGCATACAGTTCAGAGACAGATTCAAAGAAAGCTGAATCCCAGAGACAAAGTCTACCACAGAGCCCTAAGTGGCAGGACCACAAGTCAAACTGAGGTCAGCCAAATTGTAAAATCCATCATCACTAGATACATCACCAGTTTTCTAATTTTGCATCTTCAAATTTATACCATTGGGGAAGAAAGCTCATGTCAGGATGAGTCTAAACCCATTTCAGGAATCAGGATGGTGGAACAAGTGGGCTAGGTCGGGACAGTAGCAAGGGTAAGTTGACCGTGACCTTGGTGAAGCAGACAGCTCCTGCTCATTATCTTGGAAAAGGTGTGTCAGTGTTTTGACATTAAACTTCTCGGGCCGGGCGTTGGTGGCACACGCCTTTAATCCCAGTACTCGGGAGGCAGAGGCAGGCAGATCTCTGTGAGTTCGAGGCCAGCCTGGTCTCCAGAGCGAGTGCCAGGATAGGCTCCAAAGCTACAGAGAAACCCTGTCTCAAAAAACAAAACAAACAAACAAACAAAAAATGACATTAAACTTTTCAGTGCTCCAAGGAAAGCTGGAAATCCAAATTTTCATGTGAAAATTTATGTTCTTAATGTGTTATCACTTGACTAAAATAAAAACAGGTACAAAGCTATAGTTAGGAGGAATAAGGTCTTTTGTTCTCTTGCACAATGGCTAGCAATATTAATATTGAACACTTCAGGACAGTTAACAAGGGTTTTTAATGTCCTTACCAAAGGCAATGACATGTGTGTAAGATGATGTCTGTGTTAAATACCCAGATATGGTTATTACAAGATGTATGTGTGGACTGAAATTTCACACCATGTTCCATAAACACGTACCATTTGTTATATGCCAATTAAAAACCAGTAATGAAGCTAGCTGTGGTGGTATGTGTTGTAGTCTCAGCTCTCAGGAGACTAAGGCAGGAGGCTGTGAGTCCTAGATACTTACAAAGGCCGTATCAAACAACAAACAAACAAACAAGGAAACTAGGTGGCCCTTTTGAGGAATGCTATCTGTGTATGCAGTGTCTATGTGTATGTGTTCAGAGGAGGATGGCAGATATCCTATGTTAGCCTTCTCACTGTATTCACTTGAAATAGGGTCTCTCCTTGAACTTGGAACTAGGCTAGCAGCCAGCAAAGCCCCAGTGACCTTCCTGTCTCTGACCACCATCTCTGCGCTGGGGTTACAAGCACGTGTCTAACTGTACACAACTTTATACATAGGTGCTTGGAATTCAAACTCATGTCCTCCTGCTTGTGCAACAAGAGCTCTTACAACCCCAGCCCATCTCCTCAGCCTCACAGTAAAATATTTTAGAAGAGATGTCAGGGAGAGATAGGGGAGAAAAGGGAAAAGGAGGAGACACAGAAAATCCACACAAGGCAATAGAATATACATGAGTGGCCTACGCCAGTGTGACATCAGTGGCCAGCCTTCTATAATCTGTTCATCATTCTCAGAGTAGTCAGCAGACAGGCAGTGTGCATGCTCCAACTGTGCAGCTCAAATTTGAGAACTCTACCCTGGGAATATTCTTTGAGGCAAAAAAAAAAAAAAAAAAAAAAGGGCCACACTAGGAAACGAACTTAGTCTTAATTAAAGCCCATCAGTTGCCTATGTTAATACCACTCCATCTTCCAGTCCACTGATGGATATTGTCATTCCTGTCTTCTGATGGGAAGAGAATACATTTGAAGAGGTTGAAAGCCTGAGCTAGGGTCATAAGACTTTGAACTGGCTAGGTCTGTTTGGTTTCTAAGTCTGTTCTCTAATCTCTGCCCTGTCCTGTCTCTTCTGGGCTCTATAAGCATGGAAGACCTGCTTTGGACATTGCTTTATTCAGTTCCCATTGTTCACCAAGGCTAGATGTCAGAGAGTGTGGGAACTTGTTCTAGAAATAAACACCTTGCCTGGAAAGGCATCGGTCTTCCAAGTAAAGTGCTTTGTGTATCGTAAAACCTTCAATTTAGCTCCATTATATTTTAGGTCCAGGAGGAATAGATTGCAGCTCCTGCTTTCCTGCTGATTAGAGCATCCTATTTACGTGTGTACAGTACCTATTAGACGGTGAGCTTTGCAGAATTAGCTCCCTGATGAACAGGTATTATTTCCCTCTCGGCTGACATGCAGCAGATGTCTGCACTCATTGTGTTCAAGTTCACCCTAGCCAGGATGCTGGGACAAATGTTGCAAAACAGTTGCCTTCAAACCCAGAGATGGGTGAGGCCAAGTCCTTTGGAATACACCTTTTTATTACTTACTAGGTGACTCGGAACAGCCTATGTAATGTCTGGGCTTCCCTGCTTCATCTGTTAAATAGAATGATCTCCTTCCTAACTGGGGTCACCATCTGCTCTGGATCCTGTGAGGGTCCTATACTTTTGCTGCAGCCCCTCCCCCTCTCCCTCCCTGAATATGTTCTGTGAACTTCTAAGTAAGCATGTGCTAGACGTCTTCTTGTGCTAGTCTTATTTTCGTCCATATACTGCCTCTGAATAGTCTGTTCTTTCCTGTCATTGATTTGAGCTGCCACTTCCATTGTGCATCAAATCCCAACATCCCTCTCTCTCACTTCTGCTGAAATATTTATCTCCCCTAGTGTTCCCACTGTGAAGAACATGGCTTGATATCCGGAAGAGCAACTGTTTCTTCTTTCTTCACAGTAGTTTATTTGTGCTTATCAGGGCCTCAGCCGGAAATAAATGGCCCATTAGAATAGGGTGACTGAAAGGAGTTTTGTCAGCTGCCTATGTGTAGCGAGACATGAACAAGGATGAGGACGTGACAAGCAATGGCGAGGAACTCAGAAGCTAGCAATAGTGAGGAGTCATGGCCACCTTGTGCCTAAGGGATGAGGAAGAGATGCAGGATATTGAACTGGTAGAATATCTCAGAATGCTGTGTGAATGGGATCTGTTGCCTATGTCCCACAGTGCTAGGGCTGCAGGTACGCACAGTCATGTCCAGCTTTTATAAAAGTGCTCTGGGGATTTGAATTCAATCCTCCTGCTTACACAAGTACTCTTATCAACCTAATCAGTCTCTAGGTTTTCCCAAAATGTTTCAAAAGTAGATCCATTCTGAATATGATGACATATGTCTGCAATCCCAGCACTCAGGAGACTTTGGCAGGATTTGAGGGCAGCCTAACTAAGAAGATATATCCCACCACATACACATCAGGAAGAAAAATCTTACTCAGTCTTCCTTCTAATAGGCACTGGTTCCACTTTTTCCCACCCACCCCTTCCATTCCTACCCTTCATGCTTAAGACCTCAATACTTCCCATCCAACTCATCCTATTTATTTTAATGTGGCTTTTAAATTTTTATATGGGAATAGAAAAATACTCAAACTTATGCAAAATATAAACTAGCATAATAACCTCCACATAATCACTATCTAGATTCAGGAGCCATCAGTATCCTGGTCATTCAATTATTTCATTTGTAAATACTGGTGAGTGTCTAAAAAATTTAAGATTTCCCCTGATTTGGGAGGAAAAAAATCAAACGTGAGATCATGTGTGCATCAACATTAAGTTATTTAGTGGTGTCAGATATTAAGAAAGTGTTCATATTTCTTGGATTGGCTTATAGAATTTATAATTTGTTATTTAGAATAATGTAATTGTTTTATGCCATAAAAGAAATATGCCATCTATTTTGAAAAGAAGACAGATACATATAAAAGATACATATAAAACATAATGAGAGGTAAAGGTGTGTTTCTTGTTACTAAACTATTACCAGGGCCCCAGCATAATCTCTTCTTGGTTGCACCTAGCTTCACAGGCAGCATGGATTTTCTGAATGGAACTTTTCATAAATGTGATTTGATACTCCTATGATCACAGTGTATGCACAATCTGCATCCTGCTTTCCCATATGGTGATAAGCATGTGTCCTTAGGCTGACTGGTGATTGATTGATGGGGCTTCTCCTCCTGCTGGTCCCCACAGCCCCCAGGCTTGACCACAGCTTCTCCTCTTTTTAGCCCATATCTTCCTGCAAGGAGACCCTCACTCAGTGGTTACCCAGTCATGGCTTCTCAGGCCTTGGAGCGAGGTGATATAATGCTGGCATTTATTCAGCTGGCACTGAGCTGGAAGTCATTTAAAAATATTTATCATTTAATTTCCTAAATTGTCTGCCATATATTGAGGGGAAGAGAGGAGTTGCACAGTGGATAAAGAAATAATTATTCTAAAGCATTTGGGGAGCTTTGTCATCCAGTAGGATGCTCTGATAACAGATCTCATGACTCCTAGGCCCAGAGGCACTGTTCAGGGAGTGCCATAAAAGAGCTGTCTTTCTGGGGGTAGCTCAGGCTATACTATTCCTTGGGACTAGGCTAGGATTGTACATCTTTTAAGCTGATATCTGAGGCCACTGTGAAAGTGATCTCAGATCAGGAGATGTACTTTTACACCACACCTGTGTGTGTGTGTGTGTGTGTGTGTGTGTGTGTGTGTGTGTGTGTGTGTAAGAGAGAGAGAGAGAGAGAGAGAGAGAGAGAGAGAGAGAGAGAGAGAGAGAGAGAGAGAGAGGAAACCAAAGGACAGTACAGCCCTTGGCATGGTAATTACTGTGTTAACATTTCTATCTCATCTATTCTGTTTCTGTCTCTCAGTTAAGCTGATACATAGTGTTGCACTTAAAATATTTTGTTATTGACTGTTTTTACGGTATGTAAACATATTCATGTATGAACACACTTGCCATACCAGGGCAGGTAATTGCACTCGTTGCTAGAAATTGTCAGGACAGTTTAATTAAGAAGTTGCCAACCTAAGATGTAAATTTAACAACAACCAAAAGCAGCAGCCACACTTGCTTTCACCCATCTTTCCTCCCGAGGGACAGAAGATCTCTGTGAAAGGTGACTGGGATGACTACTTAGTTTTCTGCACAGTCACCAGCCCTTTGTGCTGTACCAATAGCAACATGGCTATAAAATGTTCCTTTCCAACATGCTTCAGGAATATATAAGTCAAGAAGTTATGGACACAGTGGGTACCAAACACATGGAGCAAGAATTTTGACAAGTCTTTATACAATCCTAAATCCTTGTAATTTAATGAAGTAGGAATTCTGGGGAAGAGTGGAAGACATTGAGTGAAGAATCTTCAAATTCTAGTGAAGACTGAGAATGGCCTCATGCTGGGACCAGACGAGGACTCTGCTTGTGCATCTTTTGAGCTGATATCAGAGAGAATTCTAAATGTGGCCTTATGTCAGGAGATGCATTTTTCACCACATTTGCTTTGGTCAGTTTTGTGTGTATGCATATATGTGAACAAGCATGTGTGTGTGTGTGTTCATGTATGTGCAGTTTCACATGCACATGTGTAAGTGTGTGTGGAAGCCAGAAGACAACTGTGGTGTTATCAGTTTTTGAGATAGGGTCTCTTTAGGGACCAGGAGCTTGCCTCCTGTAACCACCTCTCTGGTGACATAATTGGAACTGCATGTTCCCACATCCCGCTTTTAATGTGGTACTTGTATTGTACTGTCTGAGATATCTCCCCCAGTCCTCAGAACCCCATCTAAATCACAAGCATGTTTGGTAAAAACAAAGTGTGTGTGTGATTTGAGAGTATGCCATTTTTTTAAAAAAAAATTCCCAACTAGAATAGTTCAGGTTAAGTTTTTGCTTTATTTTGTTTGGTGGCATATTTTATGAAGAAGAAGAAGAAGAAGAAGAAGAAGAAGAAGAAGAAGAAGAAGAAGAAGAAGAAGAAGAAGAAGAAGAAGAAGAAGAAGAAGAAGAGAAGAAGAAGAAGAAGAAGAAGAAGAAGAAGAAGAAGAAGAAGAAGAAGAAGGAGGAGGAGGAGGAGGAGGAGGAGGAGGAGGAGGAGGAGGAGGAGGAGGAGGAGGAAGAGGAAGAGGAAGAGGAAGAGGAGGAAGAAGTCCACAGTGACCACATGAAGAATCACCTACCGTGCCTCCTGTCTTCTGATCATGGCCTTGTTAGAGTCAGGGAGTAGAAGGGGGTGGGGAGAGAACGGTCTCTGCCTTCTTCCCAGGCAGCTTTTGATTTCTGTAAAGTAGATCTCACACCTCCCAATCCTGCTCTTTTGATAGCACGTCCGTATCCCCAAAGGAGACTTCCTTGACTGTAGCAGACAGGAGGAGGGGGGAGTAGTTCTCATTAGAGTGTGATATCCATTATGGATATGTAGTACAGGAATAATTTCTGAGAGCAAGCACCAGGTCATGAAACCAAAGTTTTAAAAAAAGAAGTCTAAGAATGCATTGTCCTGTCAGACATAAAAATGAAACGCAATGGCTCTGCAGATAACTCCCTTACTATAATAACACTTCCATCACTTAGGCCTGACAGTGGTAATGATGATAATAATGACCTTGACTCATTTGTGAACAGCACTTTGCTGTTTACAAAGCCCTAGCATGTCTATTACTTCACTTGATCCTCCTAATGGCCTCACTAGACAGATAGATGGGACCTATTGTTTCCATTTGCTAGGGGAGGGACTGAAGCTTGGCAGGTTTGTGGGCTAACTTTGGTCGTATGGTGAGGACAGTCAAAGTAGGAGCCGGAGCATCCTCAATGTCTTTCTCTGAGATGAGGTGTCAGTGTTGTACTAGAGCAGAAGGGACTCAGGCCCAGTCACAGTGACAGGCATGTCATATGAATGTCCTTACTTGATGCTTGCAAGTCAGTCCTGCTGCCTCTTTAGACAAGAAACTTGAGGGTGGAGAAGGTTACCACTTGCCTGAGGCTATGCAACTGAGTGTATAGACTTGAATTCAGGACCCTAGAATCCCTAATAACCTCTACAGGTTAGCAGAAAAGACTGAATGGTGAAGGGTGGAGATAGTTATTGGTCCTCTTCCTTGGAGATGTTCCCAAACAGATGGCAGGGACTTACTGGTGGGCCCCAATACTTTCTGTTTATGTTGTCCAGATGTCCACTTACCACTGGTGAGACCCACACAGGGTGGCTTACATCCCCATTGCCCATGGTTTCTGAAGCTGAAGCGTCCAAAGACCACCCAAGGGGGTTTGCCTCAGGTCTCTTGCGTATCTTGGGGCTCTGGAGCCTCTCAGAACATGTGCTTCCTGCCTTTAAGTTTTAGATTCTGGCTGCTAAAAGCATCAGAGTAATTTTCATTTCTCATCTTGACAAACACTCAATTGTATGAATTTGTTCCACTGAGGTCCCATGATTCATCACTCTGGTCTCATATGTCAGTGTGAGTTGCAGCTCAGCTTCTAGCCAGCTAGCTGTGTGACTTAGTTGAGGCACTTTGTTTCCTCGGTCTGTTTTTCTTTTCTATAAAAGAGGAAGGTTATGACATGCACCTCTTCTTCGCATGACTTCTCTGACCATCAAATAAAGTTAGATATGGGAAATTCTCCAGAAGCTAACAAGGCTCAGTATAGAATATTGCACATAATTTATTCTATTCATGCCAGCTTTTCTTTAGGGCTGACTCGAACCTTTTGAAATTCAAATTCTGTTTTGTGTAGAGATTTCTTCACATGTGTCATAAGGAGACATATCGTGAATACTTGAAACTTTCATTTTTTGCAGTGTATATAATCATTAAAAAAAAAAGAGAGAGAGAGAGAGATGGAGTGATGGTTCCAGCTTTGTCCTCGGACACACTTATGTCACTCGCATCCCCTTTGTAGATAGGAACCCCTCAGGATTTGGAAGTGGGCTACTCTGTCAACACTGGTTCTCAGTATTTCCAAATAAAGTATCACCAGCACTTTCAACCACATTCTTTTAAGGCAGAAAAATAATCAATGCGAATTTAAGGTATGAGTAAAAGAGACACAGGTATGCATGCCCTCTTTGTTGTTTGGGACTTGGTGTCACCTCTCTGAACCTCGACGGTCTCACTCATGAAAAAGCACCAACTCTTTATGGGAATCAAAGAAATGAAGTGATAGGAACTTAGAGAACACTCACCTCCAAATGTCCACTTCCTTCAACTTCAAGGTTTTATGGGAGGCTGATCTCAGTTCACACACCAACATGACTCTGCATACTGGAAAAGGCTTCTGTGACTAGAATGTTGTATAGCACAAGAGATCTCTAAGTGAACACTTACTGTGTGTCAGGTGGTGTACAAAATACTTTTTTTAGCTTCCATGTTTTACATTAAATCATTATGTGGGGAACAGTGCAGAAGTTAGCCTTGGGTGTTGTTCCTCAGGAGACATCCATGTTGTTTTTTGAGGCAAGGTCTCTCACTGAGACCTAAGACTTGTTGGTAGGTTATACTGTAGCCACAAAGTCTCACAAATCCACTGCATTTGTCTTCCCAGGACTAGGGTTACAAGGGCATCCAACCACACCTGGCCTTTTCAGTGAGTTCTGAGGACTGAACTCAGGCCCTCATGTTTACAAGTCAAGCACTTAACTTACTGAGCTGTCTCTCTAGGCCCTACTTTTTTTATTCAAACTCAATTCTTAGGTTGGTAGACAGAATTATACATTCCATTTTTAAATGTAGCGGGGTCACCCACACAGAGAGCAAGATTTAACCTATAGGAACAAAAGAAAATGTTGAGTCTAACTCAAAAGTCAGAGGTTGGCAAACTTCTTCAAAGATTTGTTAGTAAATCTTTTCAATACTTCAAGTTGTACAACTTTGGTCACAAGCATTCAACTGTGTGTAGTCATGGAAAGCAGCCATCTATGACAGGCAAGCAGATGGGTGGGGCCGTGTGCCAGTAAGCCTTTATTTACAAAAAATGGCTGGCTGGGTGGACTTGGCCTATGGCCCTGAGCATGCCAACCCTTGCTCTAAACCATCCCTCCCCCCCACATTCTTTTGTTTGAATTACCCATCTCTGGCTGGATGGTTGATCACAAGCCCACCCCTTCTGAAGCTTTGCTTGGCAGTAGGTGTACAAACTCTTACAGCTTTTCTGATTTGCTCGATAGGTTATAAGTGTTTCTCATGAACCAGGCAGCACGCCGGAGTCATTTATGAGCTGCGATGCATTATAGATTGTCACAGCCCCAGGATGCTACCTTTGTTGGGTAGCAGATAGAGGCTTGGGAAGTTGTAGCAGTTCAAAGTCTAGTTCGATGGGTTCAATGTGAAATACATTTCCTCATCAGTGGAAAACAGGTCCAGAACTGGGAGATGGCTCAGTAGATCCAAGTGCTTGTCATGCCAGTGTGAGGACCTGTTTGAATTGTCAGACCCCACACAATAGCTGGACATGGAGCACAGAACAGACATCTGTGTCTCAGTGCTCCTATAGGTAGATGAGAAGCAGAGCAAGAGAATACTCAGAAGCTTGCCTGCTAGAAAACAGTTGTACATAACATAAAGAAACAGTAAAGAGACCATGGCTCAAATAAATGATGGCAGGGACTGACGTTTGAGATCATCCTCTGACTTCTACATTCCTGCCATGTCTTGCAATGCCTGCTTTCATATACATGGATACCCATGCATATATTTAGATTATAGAAACACACCCAAATAAATTAATGCAAAAACCACCTTTAAGGTGGGTCTGAAAATGGAGATTTCAGATCAGAAAGCCTCTCTTTACTTGACTATCAGAATGTAGAGTCCTTCAACAGAAGTAGGACCTCTCCTAGGAAGACTTTGAAAGAAAATATAACCACTAAAGATAAATCAGTTTATGTCCAACTATTCTGGAACATTCTGTCATGCACATTGGCAGTGATCATGTCCCAGAAGCAAATGTGAGCCCATCACACTCACTTCCATCCCCAATCCTTAGCAGGCACCATACATTGTATTTTCCCACAAACTAAGCCCTGTTTAATGTTCTATAAGGCAAAAGTGCTCTGAACTGTCTTTCCCTTGTCCCTATTCCCTAACTGGGGGACATTCATTCCCCATATTGCAGAGCTGGTCTTGTTCTTACGTTGTTGGCATGCTCAGGGTACCCATCTCCCTGAATTTCTGTCCTTTCTCTGTCTCTGCCTCTCTCACACATCTTTCTTTTCTTCACACTGCATCGTATTTTCCTACTTCATTAGAAAAAAGCTTGAACACAGGAAATGCTAAAAAAAAAAAAACCCAACTGTTTATTTTGTGTTCATGTCCCCATCTTATTCCTCTCTCTTGCTCTCCTCTGTATTTTCTTTTTTCCTGTCAATTAAAATCCAGAGGCCACTGTGGAAGCTGCTGCAGGCTGGCCAGCTGGCCAGCAACTGACAAAGCTACCCATTTTGCTCGAAGCCATCGCAGAGCATCCTGCTCCTGGGTCCTGCACGTCCCTCTGTCCACAATGCCCACAAATCAATTAGCTGCAGGCAGTCATGCTTAGTGGCTTCTCTCTGTTCCCACAGATGTCATCCCACTGGTGGTGTGAGATGCCTGCCTGGAGAGAGCAGGCCAATTGGGTATAATCAGGGCAGAGAAGGAAGCTGCTGCATTTTTTGGGAACTCATGGTCTCAACAGCCCCAGGTTTGGGCTTCCCCTCATGCTCATGGCTGGTAAATGGGCCTGGAAGTCAGCTGAAGCAAAGGCCAATATTACACAAGGTCTCCCACAGCTACATAACCCTCCTCTTACCCCTCATGATCCTCCATCTGTGCCTACATCAGTCCCCCTAGTGGGTTGATAGAGAGGATGAGAAGGTAATGCGTGGGGGAGATATTCATGAACAAGACTCCAGGGTCCAGGGCTAGCTGTGTTTTTTTTTTTTGTTTGTTTGTTTTGTTTTGGTTTTGGTTTGTGTTTTGTTTTTCTTATGCAGCACACATTTCTGGACTCTATGTAATCTCATCTCATTTTACAAAATAGGTATTATCATCTTGATTTTACACAGCAGAACACTGACACTTCTTACTTGGGGGTTTGAGGGAGTAGGAAAAAAAAAGAAAAGAAAAATAAGACCTAGACCATGTATTCTTGGTTTCACTTTGTTTCCATGGCACCAAAAACTGGCTCATCACCTCCTTGGCTCCAAGGGAAGCTTGTCAAGTAATGGCACCAAAACCATGGGTGGTTAGAAATAAATAATCTTGCCTTGAACCAGAAAGAGGGAAATCAAAGGAAAGACAGCTTGTTTTAAGCCTTGCATTGCAAACCATATAAAAATCTCCTTCATGAAGGACCTTGCAGTTTGTTAAGGGAAACCAGACCATAAACAAAATAAGTTACTTGGTTACATTTGACAAGATACATGTGTGGAGAATAAGGAATGTTGGGAAGGGCAGAGTGGAAGTTTCAAATTAAAATATGATGAGGTTTGTAGGAGGCAAATCTTGAAAATACCAGCAGAAAGCCATTCTGGGGTATTGTGTGTGACAACCTTGAGGTAGGCCCCCAGTCCTGGTGCCTGGAGAGAGGGACAAGGAGGTGAGAGGGCAGAGCAGAGTAGGTAAGGAGAGTGACATAAAAGAAGAGAGCTAGATAAAGGGGTACAGATTACATAGGGTCATGTTGTCAATGGAAGTGATTTAGGTCTTGCACTCAATGTATTAAAGACCATTGGAAGACTCTGAAGAGTAGGGTAAGGTGACTGATTAGTGTTCAATAGGACACTTAGCTGCTGGTTAAGGACACTGTGGAAAGGGTGTGGCAGCCTAGGTGCTGACTATCCAGGTGAGAGATGATGACAGCATCCACACAATATGAATGGGAGAAGTGGCTGCAAGTTGGGCTTGTGTTACTTGGATGATAAAGACAAAAGTGATGCCATATGGATCACTAATTCATGAAAGCTCCTTAAACAACAAAACACCCAGAAAATTTTAAGAACTGTCCCTGGCTAGCTTCGGTGGAGTCTCATTTGGAAGGGCCAGAGATAGTTGTGTGCATCCTGTCCTGAGGCACGGCTGTGTATGCATTTGTCCCTGAGGGCAAGACCCTTGTCTGCCGCAACTTCCCAGCCAGTGTCCAGTCCAGGTCCAGCACACTGTAGGTGATGGCAGGTGGGTAACATGAGAGCACAGGATCCAGGAACTCCATCTTCATGCACACTGAGCTCACCTTGCCCCTGGGACTGACTTTCTAGATTTGGTATCCTCCAGACCAGGATGAAAAGAATAAGAGATGGCTTTCTGGCCCTTCTGTGTGCCCATGGTTGGATTCGTGGCCCCTCTGTGTGCCCAGCGTGCACATCTGGGCTCTGTTTCCACACCTATAAAATTAACAATCAGTCATTCATGCAATAATTTGGTAATCATTGCTCAAATCCATTCAAGAGAGAGCTTCCTGGCTACTCCAAACAATTCCCTCCCTCACCCCCTCTCCTCTCTCCGTTTTTCCCACCTTAGTTCATCCTAACACTTGCTGGTATTTGAAACTATTTTACTTCTAGATTATGACGTATCACTTCAATCCAGCCGAAGCCCCCCACCCATCCCCCTGCAGGCAGAGGCATGTGTGTGTCTTATTCACCACCAAGCCAGGCACCTTGTTCTGACTAGCACTTGGGGGAATGCTGAGCCTGTGTTCATGTGGCAGTGAGAACTGGAACTTGACCATTTACACACCATAAAGAGCAAAGCAAATGAAAGCTATTGGACTAGAATAAATGTGCCATGTGGGTGGCTCGGTGCTAATTCCTCCGCTAACATTTTTCAAAGCAAACTTTGGTTATTACAGTTTGGTTTTGTTTTAATTGGGGTCTTCTTCAAAGGGATGAATCTTAACAACCTAATTTAAGATAACTCCAGGTGTGGTATTCAAGCTGTAGACTCCAACTGTGACTGTCTGTCTCCTAGCAACCTCATTGGGAGCCTGGTACTACAGGAGAAAGGTGATAGGGCCAGTGGGCCCCCAAAACGTCAGAGATAGTGAAGAGGACTAAGCATGGGGGTTTCCCCAGATGGCAGAAGAGCCCAACACCCTGGAGTAGATATTCCCTAGCTAAGACCCCTCTCTGCGATCCTCATTTCTACCACACAGGAGCCTCAAGAGCCTCTTCCAGCCCACTGTCCTCTGAAGGACATTTCTCTGCCATCATGAAGCCAAGTCTCCGTATTAAGCATTTAACACATATCATTTCTTGTATTCCTCATTTAGGCACTGAGGGTTGGAGTCATTTCCATTTTCTAGATGAGGAAGCTGAGACATGTAAAAATCAATGAAAGACTACAGTATTAGTCAGCCATGGCCTGCTGTACTGCAGTTCTGTGTAAGTGCACTCCAGGTGGCTTAGACTAAGGAAATGTGGTTCTCACAGTACTGGAAGCTGAGAAGTCTGAGAGCAGTGTATGGCTCATTCTGTTTCTGGTGACATCTTGCTGGACTCTGAGTGGCCACCTTCTCAGCATTTCCTGAAGTAGCCTTTCCTTTCCCCTCTGGTTATAAATCTGATACTCCCATCGTAAGAGCTCTGCCCACAAGACTTCATCTAACTTTGCCTCCATAGCCCATCCTCTCCAACCATCGCATTGGGAGTTGATTCTGTAGTCTTTAACAGTCCCATACCTAGCAAGTAACAAAACAATGCTTAGTTTCCACCATCATCAGCTCCCCTGTTCTGGATGCTTGGCATCTTGTGAAAGCCCTTTATTTGACACCCTACACCAATGAAGGGAATTCTGCTAGACTGGAAGGGCTGCCCAGGTGCAGCATTTGTAGTCAGAGGACAGCTGCCGTGAGCTCAAGCACCAAGTGCTGTTCACCACTGTATCCCTGTATCCACATCATAATCACTAGACCAGAGACGTTTTAATAAACACGAATTTCATAATGAATTGATAACTCTGATAAAGACTGATGACTATATTTGGGTACAAAAGGCTACAGATGGTGGCTTTGTTTAGGTATCCTAGGAAGATGGGGCCCCTTGATGTCTGTCAAGGCGGGTGAGGGGAAGAGTAGTAATTAAACATGATAGTTTGGCATTGTGGTGTTGCCCATAACCCCAGCACTTGGGAGGCTGAGTCCAAGGGGCTGGGATCTGAAGGCCAGCCTGAGCTACATAGTAAGACACAAAAACCTTTTCACATATTCTACCCCATTCACACCCCACAAAAATACATTTCTCTTAGGTGGTGATGGAAGCTTAGAGAAGCCCAGGAAGTGAGGAGCAGATAACTTTCTTGCTCAAGGAAGTATGGCTTCCTGCAGACCCTACTCACAAGCAATGAGTTACTGGTGTGCCATAGGAATGAAGTTCACCCTACATCTGGTAACTGATGGAAGAAGATGCAGATATCCACAGCCAAGCACTGTGCTGAGCTCCTGGAGTTCAGTTGAAGAGAGGGAGGAGAGATCATATGAACAAGGGGGGGGGGTCAAGACCATGATGGGGGAAAATCACAGACACAGCTGACCTGAGATAAAGTGAGCTCACAGACAATGGACTGTCAGCTGGGGAACATGCATGGGACCTAACTAGACCCTCTGAATGTGGATGACAGTTATGTGACTTGATCTATTGTGGGTGAGGAGGGGCTGGTAGTGGAACCAAGACCTATTCAGAGTTCATGAACTAGCTTTTTGGAGCCCAGGCCTTATGCTGGGTTACCTTGCTCATCCTTGATATGGGGAGAGGGACTTAATCTTGCCTTAAGTTGGTACACCAGACTTTGTTGACTTCTCAAACACAGCATGCATATGCTCTTACTATGACAAACACAACTTCTGCTACAGCTGTAGTTGAGTGCCTACGGTATCACCAGCTGTCTGCATTTATTCTTCAAACCCCTGGAGGTAGGAATGGCAGCCTTCCTATGGTTAAGGTAACTTAGAAGTTACTTGGGTTTGACAGCCCCTAGAGTAGTGGAGTAATCTGGAAAAGAGTTTGATGTTTTCTTTGGGAATGTCACTTATATCCTTAAGACCGAGACCAAATCGTCAAGGTGCTGCTTCTCCGTTGAGCTCATGCAGTTAGATTATAACCCCCACCCAATCCCACCCCACCAGGGATGAGCTGAGAAACTACATTTCATTAAGTTTCTGGATGATGGGGGGCCAGGTTCCCCCACACCGAATAGCATGGGTTTCTTCTACAAGCCTCTCCCAGCTTAGCCCATTTGGAAGTCACAATACAGTCTGCTTAATTGGAATATATGGTGAGATATGATGGTAGCAAAGATGCCTTTTTTAAGTTCCTACTATTTGCAAGGAACTTCTCAACGACATGTGGCATGGGTGTTAGACCTGTCCTTTTACATGGAGGAAAGTGTGGTTTAAAGGGATAAGCTAACCTGAACTCATAGCTAATAAGTGCTGAAACACAAACTTAAACTCCTGTCTTTTGTCGCTGTCACATCTTGCTTTGTCTATATATTCATGTTATGAATATAAAACTACCTAGTGATTGAAAAATGAAAACTTTTGGTGATGGTGGTAGTGGTGGTGGTGGTGTGTGCGTGTGTGTCTTTGTGTATGTGTATCACTGTGCATATGTGTATCTGTGTGTGTTTTTCTGTGTCTGTGTGTGTGTGTGTGTGTGTGTGTGTGTGTGTGTCGGTGTGTGTGTGTGTGTGTGTGTCGGTGTGTGTGCATGTATCACAGCACACATGTGAAGGGCAAAAGAAAATCTCAGATGTTTGTCCTGAACCTATCTTGAGATAGGGTATCTTGTTTTTTCTACAGTGTGTGCTAGTGTAGTTAGCTCTCAAGCTTCTAGGAGCCCTTCTGTCTCCCTATGGGAACACTGGGATTACAGGGAGTTCAGCTTTATGTCGGTTCTTGAGATTCAAACTGAGTCCTCGTGTTGGAGCAACAAGTGCTTCACCCATGAAGCCATCTCTTTAACTCTGAAAGATAGAGATTTGTAATACAACAGATAATTATTTTTCTTCGGATTATAGAAATAACATAGGAAAAATGTATTTTCCAAGTTGTCAGGACTTTGGGGATGTGAATTCTTATTAGTAACCAAATAGTGATAGTATGGAATTTAATGACACTAATACTATGAAAAGTGTTGAGAGGAGGTAAGAATGTAAATGGTTACAGGAGAAAAGCAAAAAAACATTTGTTGTAATGCCTGTCAACACACAGAAGCAAAGCCTGGGAACAATGGCTATCCATTGAGGAAAAACCCCCATGGCATTAGAGAAGAATGAAACAAAGAGAAAAGCATCCCTGTTTTTTGGCTGTGCTCCCTCCCCTTGGGTTCAGAAAACAGAATTGAGACAACACCAAAGGGGGTGGGTAAAGAGTTGGAACAATGAATACGCATTACCAGCATCGGCTGGGTATCTTGTTAGTGTTAACCTGATGCATTGCAAGTGAGCTGCAGTTAGAACAGTAATTACAGTAAATAGAACCCATTTGGAATCCTCTAGCAAATATGAGCAGGGAAGAAAGATGAGCTGAAAAAAATCCATTACCCTTTGGAAGTTGTGGAAGCTTCAGATGGCAGTGATTTCTACGGTGAATTGCATCTGACTAAGAAGCTGCAATGTGAATGAATCTATCTCCCGCTCTCAAGTGTGTTTAGATGGTAAATAAAATAAATTACCTACCCATTCCAGCCATGTGCAGTTTCCTGAAATATTTGTCTTGGTAATTTAGGTAGAAAATATAGGTAGAATTGGGATGGCATCCTGTCTTTTCTTCCTGTTGCTTGGGCTGCTGGGTTTCTTAGTAACCAAAAAATATTGCGATTCTCAAAAAGTCAAAAAGAAGGGCTGAGGGGGGATGGGAGAAGGTAGAAATTTTCGCTGGTTATGGGTCTTACTTGTATATGTGCACACCTGCGTGTGGAAACTAGAAAACTAGGGGCCAACCTCAAGACTTGTTCTTCCCATGTCATCCTCCTTGTTTTTGAGATAGAATCTCTTATTGACTCAGCAAGTAAACTGTGCTGGCTGGCTAGCCAGTGACTCCCAGGGATCCACCCCTCCCCGACTTCCCAGGGATGGGATAACAAGCATGTGTCACCACACCTAGCTTTATATGTGGTTTCTGAGGATCAAACTTAGGCCATCATGCTTGCTTAGTAAGCCCATCACTACAGCCTGATCAAAGGTTTTATTTTAAAGACTCCTGCACCAGACCACCAGAACTGGGTACAAATAGTCTTTTGGGTGGGTGTCCATACTCTCGCTTAATAGTTCAGATATCTACCCAGCTCAGCCAGAGGACCAGTGACCTACCCAGCTCAGAGCAACAGTGGGGAAAGGAGACCTTACTTTTGGCCTGAGTCTTATTCCCTGGTTTTACCTTTAGCCTTCCCTCTCTGTTCATGCCTAGGTCAGACATTCCTCTCTACCTTCCTATTTTCGTTTCCTCACCACCACTGAGAAGATATTTCTCCCCCCGCCAGCTTCCAGTTTCCTGTGGTCTCATGCTCTGAGCAGCTCCCATGACCACTGTGCAGCTAATGACTGCAAGCTTAGGGCCACTGAATCTGGAAATTAGAAGCCTTAGGAAGAATAGATGAATGTATGTTCATTTACTCAAACATTCATTCAACCAACAGTTATTAAGTGAAAACTCTGGGCCAAGCATGATCCTCTGTCTGGTTGAAGACCCATTTCATACTCATGGGATCTGAGATGCCCCACTGACAGGATGTTTTAAAGTAGAAAATAATGGACAGTGAAAAGTAAAAACACTAAAAGCAGCATGTCCGTGTGCACAGAGGGGAAGTATGTAGGATGCTCAAGATATCACCTGAGTGACTTGTGCCACTGAGCCACCTAACCTCACAGACCCAGCCGTGGCAAGGTGAGGCACCAGCCTGGGGGAGCAATCTGCCTCACTTCTTACCTTCATCAAAAGACCCCAGCTGGCTGGCCTCAAACATCCTCTCATTGGCTGGGTGCCAAGACAAAAGTTAATTAGTGATGACAATGATCCCATTCATTTTTCAGAAAGCATGGAAAATAATCACAGCAGAGATGGAAAAAATAATGCTCTGGTCTCAAGCTATTGTTTTTTTTCCTTTGTCAATATAACTGTATAACCTCTTCAAGCCAAGCACACATTAACATGGCATCCTTCTAAACAGAAAATCAAGGGCCTTTGTGTCAAGTGTTTACATCTAAGTACCAACCACCTCCTTCACATAGATAGGTAAACATGGTACATTTCAATGCTTCCAAGGAATTATTGTGATGCCTTGCCATTTTACAGGTGAGAAACGTAGATCCTGAGTGTCAAAGGTCAACCTCTGGAGTCACAGACCTGGGTGCCGGAAGCTCTAGCTTCTCCCATTTATGAAACCCTAAGCCATATCCTTCCACTTCCCGGTGTCTGTGTAAGCTCAGCTGTAAAACAGGATGCCTGGTACAGGCAGCTGCCACATGAGGAATCATGAGAAATTGACTCGCATGATTGCACATGCTCCAAAACCAGATACAGAATCAGGGTTAAGTCCTTTGATCCTTTGATCCCTTACTTTAGGGCCAGTAACAAGAAGCCCCAATCCATCCATGACCCCTCCCTTGTCTCCAGGCCATTCATGCTAAGCATGGCTCATAGTGAAGCAAGCTTTGGCTATGCTCATGTGAGCTGGAAAGGCCAAGGCCTCAGGTGTCTCAGGATAAGGCCACCAAGCCACTGTGACACTCTGACTGGTGAGGAAAATGAGGCGGGTGGAGCCTAATCCTCAGACACTGCACAAACACCCCCAAAGGCTCAGTTCAGACGAAGGACAGGAAGGGAAGGATCATGTTCACACAGTGCTTCAGGGCTGGGGGGCAAGGCAGGGGGAGGGAAGTGTCACAGCAGCATGGGAAGGGCTGAAGATAATCCACTGAGGTGGAATTCATATGATTCCAAGCTGGCATTCTGACCCTGGGGACAGGTCTCAGAGCACAGCTGCTCAGTCTTTTAGGGATTTGCAATTTCCCAGAGAGCTCTGACTGACCTCACTCCTAGAAACTGGGTTCAGTGGCTTGGAGTGCAGCCCGGACACTGGAATCTAAGCACTCCTCAAGTGACTCTCCTTATGGAGTGAGGGCTGAGAGGCCCTAGCCTTGATAGTTGGCATGTGACCCTTGAGCTTGTAACTGCCAGTCATGTAACATTATTTCTTTACAGAAAGGCTAGGTATCCGCCCGTTCCCATTTCCATTGGTTTCCAGCCACCAATACCACTGTCCCTATTCCCTCTCTTTGCATTCCTTCCTGTCCTTCCAGTCAAGCTGCCAGATATTATAGTGTCCTATGCCTTTGTCACAGAGGCCTTGGCTCCATAGTCTTCTGGCTTCTCCTTGCCCACGAGGCTGTCTGTCCTTCATGTCACTGCTCAGCCTTTGCACACCGCTTTAAAGCCATCCTCTCACCATGGTGCATCAAAGTTGCATGTCCCTTTGATGATCACAGGCTGGGCTCTAAAGTTCTAGGTGTTCCCATCTATAAATGGAAGGATAGGATCTGCTTAGCAACACTGTAGTAAGATCAAGTGTGCTAATGTGTGTGTGGATGGTACAGGTTTTAGTTAGGCCTGGCACGCAGAAGGACCTTGAGAACTTCAGCTGTGAGAAGTTCCACAGTGGACAGGGAGTTCCAGGAATGCAACGGAAGGAGAAAAAGGCAGTGTGTTGGTGCATTGGTACTCTATGTTGCTATGGCATGTGACCAGAAGCAAAGCCTTGAAACAATGCACACATATTCTCTCATGGATACATATCTCAAAAGTCTGCAGTCAGTGTCACTGGGGTGCAGACAATGGCAGGTAAGTTTCCTTCTAGAGATTCCAAAAGTGAACCCACACGCTCACCTGTGTGGTTCTTACAGACACCTACTGTTCTTGGGTTGTGTTTCCTCCTAGGCTTTCCTTCAATTTCCTGTTCTCATATTCTGTAACTAAGTCTGAGTTTACTGTCTCCCTTCTTCCCAATAAGGACCTGGAGATGATAGTGGGCTTAGTTAGATAATGTCCCCATACCAAGATCCATAACTTCATCCTATCTGTCTGCAAAGTTCTTTTTAGCCCATGCAGTTGAAGTCATAGGTTCTGGGGATTAGGGCATGGACACGGTAAGGGTCTATCATGGTCAGGTGTGACTTCTTAAGCAGGAATGTTTCACACATTCTCACTCTGGGAGAATGAGTATGGGTCTGCCAGTCTGAAATGCAAAACTGGCCATTCTAAGTGGAGCAAAGATGCCAGGGCATAGAAGGAAAGTCTGTGGGTGTGACCAGGTAAGAATGTCAGGGTGAGGGGAATGTGGCTGTGCCTAGAGGAATGACGGTTGTCAGGGCCTTTTTATGTGGTGACAGCAGAAGCAAATGTGCATGATATGGCAGCTGCAGATGGAGTCGGCTGTGCAGTGTGGCATTCTGTTTAGGGAATGCTGACATTCCATCCTGGCTCAGTCTAGCCAGCCTCAAGAGTATCACATTCCACTGGGAGGTGTGTGTGTGTGTGTGTGTGTGTGTGTGTGTGTGTGTGTGTGTGTGTGTGTGTCCCTATAGGTCCCTAAGGCTCACAGTTATCTTTATTGCCTTCTCCAGACCAGCCCCCAAGCTCTAACAGAAGAGGTCCCCTCCCTAAGCCCATCCCGTGACTCCACTTCCTCAAGCTCCTGAGCCGCAGAGCAGAGGATCAACTCTGGTGATGGAGAACAGACCCTGATGCCCATTTATTGGAAGCCATTTTCCTCCTCAATATCTTCGGGAGAGGTGGACCGGCAAAGCGACATTCCCGCAGAAATAATTTTTCAATTTCTTATAATAGGACATAAAAGTCGGCCCGGGGAAATTGATTCCGTTCGGTGCTCCCTTTGTAGGACACTTTATCTTCCATTGCGGCCTCTGTATTTCAGCAATTTCTAAAGCCTGAGGAAGTCTCGCTTAATGTTTTTTTTTGCTACCCTGGCAGAAGGCTTTTGTAGCTCAGCTGAATGTCTCTGCTGACCTGTCACTTCCTCATGCTGTGGCCTGTGCCCCCCCTCGGGTCTGAGGGGCCCACCCCACCTCCATCTCATACCCACCCACCTGGGGGCAGATTGTTCGACTCCCTAAGGTTCTGTCTAAGGCAGTTTATCCATATCCTTTGCTCTCTCCTCCTGTCTCTTTCCCCTTCCTTTCTCCTGGTTCTCTTTTGATATTGACGTCCCCTTCATTTCCCTCTTTCCAGTGCTTTCATTTCTCTTTCTCCTTCTGTGACTCTGTCCCCAGGTTACAGTTACTATTTAATAACTATGGGACCAAGCAGCTGACTTGGTCTTTCTGGACCTCAGCTTTTAGTCTATAAAATGAGAATTAATAACACTTACTTCAAAAATGTGAGGGCTCCACATTAACTATTCAATGAGCCCCAGGGAGGGGTGTACTCAGGGGCAGAGAGCAAGCTCTTGGCCCGCGCAGTCCTACACAGGAATCCCCGGTCTTAGCTCTGGCTCCCAGAGGGAGCAATGTTTTTTTCCAATGTGCTAAGGTGATTTTTTTTTCTGCTGTATTACCAAGTTTGATTTCTATGACAATGAAGAAAGAGCAGGTGCCTTGGCCTGTTTATAGATGAGAAGCCCAAGGCTCAGAGAATGCATGTACAAGGACACTAGTTTCAAGTGCCCATGGAGCCTGATGTCCTTTATTCCATGGATCACGGAGTAGAGCATTGGTAGACAGCCATCCACTTTTCTCTTGGGTGGCCTGTTGTTCTCTTGACCCTGAAGACAGTATTAGGGAAACTATATTAAGATCTTTCCTGACTTGCAGAGTCTCTTCCCTTTGCTGTGCTGTGTGTGAGACTTGAGAGGGGGTCTGAAGCCTTAGGTCCCCAAAGTGAACAGAGCCCATCTCCAGAGTGCTCCGATGTGCACCCAGCCTTGCTCTACAGCTCATTTGAGTGTTCACAAATTCACAGACAGCTGGCTAGCATTTTTCTGCAGAGCTCCAAAAACAGGCTCAGTAGCAAATGTTGCTTCGCAAGGTCCAGCTAGGACTTGAACTAAAGTCTTGAGTGATGGTTTCAGGCATTTAGGATTCAGAGAGGATAGGGTGACCAGTCAAATTTCACTAAACAAGTTTAGAATTCACATCTCCCTTAGGCAACATTTCAGGATGATTTTTTTTTGCTCTGTGTTTTATTTGAGGTAGTGTAGATTGCTTCGACATGGACCCAAGGCCAGAGCCCTGGGGAAAGAAGCAGAAGTCAGTGGGTAGAAGTCGCCCTTCTACTGGTGCAGCTGCCTCTCAGGGAAAGGATGGGCTGGATGCAGTCCCTTGGGCTTATGTGCAGGCACCAAAATCTCTTGCTGGAGATGCTATGAAGAGAATTCCAACGTCTGCCATTTGGGTGGCAGTCAGAGGCCAACCCATTCCAAGGATTAGGTAGCCCTCTTATATCCCGGCACTGACCCGAAGATGAACCCAAGCTGATGACAGCTGTTGTTCATAAAGAATTCCCAGGGGAGAAGGAAGTGAAAATTTGACTCCAAAGAGAATCTGGAATCCCAAGTGCAGTTTTTTTGTTTTGTTTTGTTTTTGTTTTTTGGTTTTTTTTTTTTTTCTGTCTGTGCTGAGGGAGTGAACCTATCTTAATCTTATTATAGTCAGAAAGTCCTATGGCTGATGAATGGATGCATTCATTCGTTCCCCACACATCTCTAAGCATCTGCTCTGCGGCCAAGTCCTGTTCTGGCCTACAGAAATGCAGCAGAAAATTCAAGAAGACATCCCCAACCCCAACCCCCAGCATCATAGTCTATAGAAGGGATATTTGGGAAGCAGGTCATCACAGTATATATGTCATATGATTTCTTTCTTCTGAGACTCGGTGGGTCCTTAGTAATTTCTCATAGCCTGATAAAATAGAAGAGGCATGGAGAAATGATCCTTCTGGAATCAAGTTGCATGGGACACAGCTCCAGCTGTGAGAGCCAGTAGGTCTCAGGACCTCCCTGGTCCTTGTGTGCCTCAACTATGGAATGAGGATGATGTTATCCACTCTGATCTTGTCCTGCACAGGATCCTAGGAAGAGAGGAAGGCCTACAGTGCAGCAGTGGGGGAATAGGCAGACAAGAACCCCATTGCAGCAAAGACTCACCAAAATCCCAGGTGGGGATTTGTAGGACACTGGGGTATCGATGTGTCGTTCCCTTCATGTGGCTGCTCTGTTCTGCTCTCTGACCTTCTACTGCCTAACAGCTTATAGACCCACAAAGTTTTGAACCATAAATTCCATTTTACTCATCCTGGCCTTTTCAATATCCTAAAATTTCTTGGCAACCCCTTTGCTGTTTCTCCCCTCTTCTCTATCTCTATCCCCTCTGCCTCTATCCCCCAATCAAGGTCCCAATCATCAGAGTAGTAGCTTAACCAAGACAAAGTAAGGTTACTGAACCATTAAGGGTTGTCCCATCCAAGGGACAAGTACCAATTCTGTTTTAATTAGCCCTGATTACAGTAGGACATGTTCATATGACATGAATATTCCTTAGCTCTACATGAGATAGCTTCCAGTAGGGTGTGACATTTACGCATTCACCATAGATGTGCTCCTCCTGGGATGCCTTGGACAGATCAGTGAGTTTTTCATTGCCTTTGTTTTGTTCCTCCTTTTGCTTATGTTTAAGTACCTAGCAGGCTGATTTCCTATACATAGCAAGATTTGCTAAATGACTAGTTTCTAGAATGCCTTGAACTCTAAGGTACTCTGTGGATGTGAGGTGTGTGAGAATCTCAGGCAAGTGCTGACAAACTTAAACATTGCAAATGGCTGGCCTGGTTGGCTTTAGGCCAGTGGCTTTAATCAGGAATGATTTAGATTGGGAACTTCCTTGTCCCCTCAGCCGTTGCTTTTCTGTCCCTGAGGTCTGGGGAGACTGTGACTTGAATGTGAATTCTTCAAAGTTACTCTATGCTGTGTCCCTGAATGGGGTCAGGTCTCAGCGTTAGAAATTATAGTTTGTCACATCCTGCTGTGCAGCATGGAGTTAGTGCACACTGGTCTATCCCAGTTCCTAGGAGATCCCAGGCAGCCAGCAGCAGGACTGACAACTAGTGAGCTGCCCCCTAACATTCTAGAGAGAGGGAAGAAGGGTGGAGAATCACAGATAGGTTGCACCCTGTGGATCTGGATCTTCACATATCTTACATCATTGGATCTTCACAGCAATGTCATCAAGGGGTCACTGTAATCCCCATTTTAAAGATGGGAATAATTAGGCTTGGGAGGATTAAGTAATTGATCCAAAGTAGTAAATGATAAATGGGAGCTCTCTGGCCTCCCCACTGCACTGTAGTGATAACTTATAAGCATATAACCAGTAATTCCTCCTGAGGACTTAGAGCTCTCTCCTTTGGTGTGGAAATGAAACTTTGCCAGGCTGTGTCTCCACCAGACTCCACTTACACAGATATGCACAGACTCTAAGACTGAAGGAAGCTGGCCTCATAAATGAAATCTGCCCCACTCTGTCCTTGGTGCCTGCAGACCCACTCTGCACTTCAGAAATGCCCTAGGGAGTACCTCCAGTCTTCAACCTGATTTCAAGCTTTGCCTTTCCACTGGGACTCGATAAGAGATGGTATGCCGATGCCTAGCTAGGACAG
This sequence comes from Cricetulus griseus, assembly GCF_003668045.3. Classification (NCBI taxonomy): domain Eukaryota; kingdom Metazoa; phylum Chordata; class Mammalia; order Rodentia; family Cricetidae; genus Cricetulus; species Cricetulus griseus. Next base: position 103,129,925 of record NC_048596.1, on the reverse strand, counting down.
GTTGAAAAGATTCTGTCATTTCTTGGTTTCTGTCTTCCTTGCAACACTAATCAACCTGCCTTGTAGCAAACTAGCTGTTTCCTAGCAACAATAAGTGTTGTAGCAGGGTGGCATCTATTTTGAATCTTCCCAAAGTGACCTGTTGACTCTCTTTGAGCATGGCAGCTATTGCCTTAGACAATTGGCCTCGATGGCAGGGTTCTTCTGCAGGGATGCCCTGAACTGTACCTCCATCCTGAAAGTAGATTCCTTCATTTTCTTTTTTATGAACTTTTGCACCCCACACACAATATCTGTTGCCTACTGTTCCAGGACCTGTGCCTTCTACAGGCATTTTCCAGAGAGGAATTAGGCCTAGTTCCTGCCACTGGGTAGGAAAGATCATTTTATATTAAGTCTTGTAGTAAAGGCTATCAACAAGAAGATCAAAGTTCAAATTTACATAAATATTGTTCAGAAAAGTTGTAAGTTGAGCCAGACTTTGAAACATCACTAGGAGTTTTCCAGGGAAAGAAGGGATACATTTGTCATGGGGTATAGTACAAGTTAATACCCCAAAGGCATAAAAGTTGCAAGAGGGATGTGGTTGACATCTCTGACTAATCCAAAATGCTTTCCCTTTGGATGATAATGGGTGTTATTCAGACAAAGGATTTTTGTCTCAAAATAAGAACTCTGGGCATGAAGTGAAACACTTGTTTTCAAAGTTATTTGTGACATGCTGACATTCATAGTTTTCTAGGACCATGGAAGGGTCTTCAGCATTCCTTCCTGTCCAAAGACACCAAGACCATGCTCTAAGAAGATTGGGTAGAAAATTCTGGGCTATACAATAAGGTTGTTTCCACCAGGTGGTAGTGGCACACACCTTTAATCCCAGCACTTGCGAGGCAGAGGCAGGAGGATCTATGTGAGTTCAAGGCCAGCCTGGTCTACAGAGCTAGTTCCAGAACAGGCTCCAAAGCTACACAGACAAACCTTATCTCAAAAAACCAAAATAAAAAAACCCCAACATGGTTGTGTCTTGGAGATGGTTCTAGAATGAAAGGCCTAGGCTGAGGATGGAGTTTGCCCTTAGAGGATGAACACTGTGGCATATATTAAACAAGAATCTTTATTGGAAATAATGCACAGAGAACTGACAGCCTACCGTTGTAACAGCCACCCTTTGGAGTCTTTGCTATGGATTTCTATATGAGCATCTCTTACTTGTGATAACTCAGGGGACTCAGCAACAACACACAACAGTCTTTAAGACTCTGTTGAGTGATAGCTGGGTGGTGAGAAATGCCTTTAATCCCAGCTCTAGGGAGGCAAAGGCAGGTGGATCTCTGAATTCCAGGCCAGCCTTCTCTACAGAGTGAGTTCCAGGACAGCCAGGGTAACTCAGAGAAACCCTGTCTCAAAAAACAAACAAACAAACTCTGCTGGGTGTCCAGATAGGCTTTCACTGGCCTAGAATAGATTCCTAAATGTGATGCAGTAGATTAATTACCTATTCCTGGAAGTTCTTTGCTTTTAGGATGGCTAGATTATGGTGTCTGCTTCTGGCAACTGGGTTGGTTGGAGTTATTATTCTGTCCACTCTCTGCTTCTGTGTCTATCTAGCCCAGCTACATACTCTATGTTATTTGTCTCCAAGCTTTGATGTGTCCAGGAACTTCAGAAACCTGAGATAGATCCACTCTCTGTGCTGAGAAGGGTAGAAAGTGCCATCAGATAGAGGATCAAACACTGTATCCTAAAGCAATGGTCCTGTTCAAAGAAGAGGAAACTTCACAGATAAAAATGAGAAGGCCCAGGAGGTGAAAGAAAGCTCAAGAGCCAGAGGGCTGAGGTCTTACACCCCAGCTTTCCTGCTCACAGGCTAGAATAGCACAGACAAGTTACTGGGCTCTCTGAGCCTTAACTTTTCTTGAAGGAAAATGCAACATGTAATACAGATTTTGAAATGTGCCCATTGTTTGTCATTAAAACCAGCACTACAAATATTAGGAGTATTTTTCAAGAACAAACATGGTTCAGTACCAACAGCCATGAAAAACGATTTTCATGGTTTCAGTTGAAAAGTTGTTTGTGGGGCCAGAAGAGCTGATGTGAGCAGAGGCTCTGTAAGTAAAAGGAGAGATTGCCACATCAAAGGGAATCACTCCCAGCCACATGCTTGTCCAGCCTCTGTTCAAAGATCACCCTTCCTTCAGAGTCATGGGGATGTTGGTCCATGTTCATTTTAGACAGCAATGGTTTAGAAACTGAGTCACATAAAGGACAGATAATAGAACCTTGGAATTTTTGCCTAAAAAAGACATTGGTTGGTGATATGATAGCTAAGAAAGCTGTGTCCTTTAGTAACTAAAGCTTTGTCTGGTACATGGTGTTTTTCTGAGTAAGCATTTGTTTGTTTGGATGGATGATAGACAGGCAGGCCTTTATGGAATCACATCTCTATCTGATGCCGCTCTGACTTTTTGGATGGTGCTTAGCCTTCCTGGATGTCAAATGGGATAGGGGAGCCCAATGAGCTCCCAGAAGGAATCAACAGAAAAAGGAGCATGCAGTAGGTGTCAAATACTGAGCTTCCTATCTGGGAGATACTTGTGAAATTCTCTGCCATATTCATGGTTGGTGGCCAGCAATGCCTGTTGTCTTAGGATTTCTATTGCTGTGATAAAATGCCATGATTAAAAGCAACTAGGGGGGCATTTATTTCAGCATAGTTTCAATGTAGCCCATCATGAAGAAAAGTCAGGGCAGGAACTCAAGGCAGGAATCTGGAAGCAAGAAGTAGATGCCATGAGAAGTGCTGCTTACTGGCTTGCTCTTTATGGTTCCCTCCCTCCCTCCCTCCCTTTTTCCCTCCCTCCCTCCTTCCCTTCCTTCCTTTTTCTTTTGTTCTTTATTTCTTTTTAATTAATTAGTTTCACATCCTGACCACAGTTGCCCCTCCCCTCCCCTCCTCTCCTCCCATTTCCGCCCATTACCTCCCCCCACCTCCCCCATGCACTCCTCTTCCACTTCTGTTCAGATGGTGACAGGCCTCCTATCGATATCAACAGAACATGGTATATCAGGTTTCATCAGGACTAAGAACCTCCCCCATGTATTAAGGCTGAATAAGGGGACCCAATATGAGGAGTAGGTTCCCAAAAGGCAGCCAAAACCTTAGGGACAGTTCCTACTGCCACTGTTAGGAGTCCTGCAAGTAGACCAAGCTATACAACTGTCACATATATGTAGAGGGCCTAGGTCAGTCCTATCAGACTCCCAAGTTGTTGGTCCAGACTCTGTGAGCCCCTATGAGACCAGGTTAGTTTGTTCTGTGGGTTTTCTTATGATATCCTTGATCCCTCTGGCTTGTACAATCCTTCCTCCTTCTCTTCAGCAGGTTTCCCAGAGCTTTGTCTAATATTTGTCTGTAGATTTCTGCATCTGTTTCCATTAGTCCCTGGATGAAGGCTCTCTGATGACAATTAGGGTAGTCACTAATCTATATGTTAGGCTTCACTACATTGACACTTTTTTTTTTTTCTCCAACCATGTTTGGTTCTATCCTAGGTCTCTGAGCCACCCAGTCTCTGGGTCCTGGCACTCCAGGCAGTGGGGGGGGGGCTCACTATTGTGGCTTGGGTCTTGAGCTGGAGCAGACATTAGTTAGCAACTCCTACAATCTCTGTGCCACCCTTATCCTAGCATATCCCATAGGCAGGCTAGACTGTAGGCTGAAAGTCAGGTGGCTGAGTTGATATCCCAATTCCTCCACTGGAAGTCTTGCCTGGTCACAAGGGAAAGCTCGTTCAGGCTACGTATCCTCTATTGCTAGGAGTCTTAGAATTTCTCTTGGACTATGTTTCTACTTCACCCTGACATGTTCCCCTTTTCCAGTCATCTCTTCTAGTCCTTTCCTACTCCTCCCTCCATGACCTGATCACTCATGTTCCCATCCCCACCCACCCCAATACATTCACAAAATCTATTTTATTTCCCCTTCCCAGGGAGATCCAAACATTCCCCACCTTGAGCCTTTCTTGTTTACCTACCCTCTTTGGGTCTGTGGGTTGTAGCCTGGTTAACCTTTACTTTACAGCTGACATCCACTTATGAGTGAGTACATGCCATGTTTGTCTTTCTGGGTCTGGGTTACCTCCCTCAGGATGAGTTTTTTCTACTTCCATCCATCTTCCTGCATATGTTATGATGTCATTATTTTAACCTCTGAGTAATAATCCACTGTGTAAATGTACCACATTTTCTTTATCCATTTTTTGGCTGAGGGTCATCTAGGTTGTTTCCAGATTCTGGCTATCATGAATAAAGATGTTATGAACATAGTTGTGCAAGTGTCCTTGTGATATGATTGAGTATCGTTTGGGTATATGCCCAAGAGTGATATAGCTGGGTCTTTTTTTTTTTTTTTCGAGACAGGGTTTCTCTGTGTAGCTTTGGAACCTATCCTGGCACTCACTCTGGAGACCAGGCTGGCCTCCAACTCACAGAGATCCACCTGCCTCTGCCTCCCAAGTACTGGGATTAAAGGCATGCGCCTCCAACACCTGGCTAGCTGGGTCTTGAGGAAGATTCCCAGTTTTCTGAGAAACTGCCATATTGATTTCCATAGTGGCTGTACAAGTTTACACTCCCACCAGCTATGGAGAAGTGTTTCCCTTGTTCCACATCCTCACTAGCATGATTTGTTTCTTGTGTTTTTGATCTTAGCCATCTTGACAGATGTAAGATGGAATCACAGAGTCATTTTGATTTGCATTTCCCTTAATGGTTAAGAATGTTGACCATTTCTTTAAGTGAACATTTGAGATTCTTCTGTTGAGAATTCTGTTTAGATCTGTACCTCATTTTTATGGGAATATTTGTTTGTTGATGTCTAGTTTCTTGAGTTCTTTATACAATATATATATATATATATATATATATATATATATATATATAATCAGCCCTCTGTCATACATGGGGTTGGTGAAGATCTTTCCCCATTTTGTAGACTGCTGTTGTTTTGTCTTGTAGGTGGTGTCCTTTTTGCCTTGCTTTCTTGTACAACTCAGGTCTTCATGCCCAGTGGTGGTGGGCCCACACCCATCAATCATTAATCAAGAAAATGTAGCATCACTAATGAAGAAAATGCACAACAGACTTGGGCATTTTAATGGAGGTATTTTCTCATTTGAGGTTTCTCTTCACAATTAATTGTAGCTTATGTTGACCAAAAAAATTAAAAACCTAAACACCTGCTTCACAGATGGAGAATTGAGCATGCCTCTGAAGTTCCAGAGTGAGATAGACAGGCAGAAGCTCAGGCCACTGGTTCAGAATTAAGGACATTCAACTTGATCCAGTTTACTGTCACAGAAGTCAGCTCCCCAGCCCCAGAGGACAGTATACAAAAGGAGAGAGACATGTGTGACACTTAGCTAGGATAGTGTATTGTATCAAGTTCAGTCTTTTCTAATGATCACCTTGAGATAAAAATCTGAAGCTCTTGGTCTCGGTGTGTCCATCTGTCACTTGGAGAGTGAATTGAGTATCCTAGCAAAATGAAGAAGTGATTAGGAAGAGTGCTTATAAATCATGAAGTACTGGGTTGTCAGTCACCCCTGGAAGGACTTTGGTGAATGGTATAATGAGCATCATGTTGGCCTTTGGTGGAGAATTGGATTCCATGTGAAAAGTTCAGGTTTTTCAGCTTTCTGTACAGAAAGAATGTAATAAGATGATGGGACCCATGTTGCTACCTGGTACATGAAGCTGAGCAGTGGAAAGCTTCCATAGTTCTCATACTCTCTTACACAAGTCTCTTAAAAGCCTAAGGCCAGATTTGGCTCTCTGGCCTCTATGGCCACTTAGTAGTGACCTCTGCCCTCATTGTTAATTTCTGGGATCCCCTGTAACCTGAATATTCCATTCTCATCCACTGTGGGAGAACAAAGGACAGCCCAAAGTGGGTGTGGACACCTTGACTTCTACTATTGGGTTACCTTGGGGCATGCCTGAGTTCTGCTACTTTCTAGATTACTAGTTTCTCAACCTTTCTAGTCTCTGTCTTCACTATAAAATGAGGCTAGTAGTCAAAACAGCTTTACCCATTGTGTGGTGGCTTGAGGATGTGTCTAGCTCTGAGTGGGCATTCAATAGAAGGCACCTGTCATTACCAAAGCAAGGAGATCTCTTGTCATGAGAATCAATGTCATTCAGGCTGCCTGGACTTGTTCTGTGGACCTGGACACAAAACCTGACAGGTTTTGACAGCAATGATTTCAGAACAGGTGCCCTTTCTGCACCAGTAACCACGAATGCCAAAGATGGACCTGGAACCAGTTACATGGTGAAGAAAAGATTGGATCAGTAGCCCCTGCCAGATCTGGGAGGGCTGCACCTAAGCACCTTGGCCCCAGGAGCCTGCTCTATAGCTCTATAGTGTAGGCAGCACTATGATTTTGCAGGGCTATTAGGCTACCTTTAACATCTGACAATTTATACCCTTCCCAGGGTGTGATGTAACTAATGTGTCACTTACATTTGTATAATATCTAGATAAGAGCTGATGGGATGCTTCCCCCTTTGTCACCCCCACACACACTCCTGCTTAGTCTGCTGATACTGTGTGCAATAGGTGTCTGAGAACAAACCACATCTCCCCTGGAAAAGAAAAGAGGATTCTGGGATTGGCTCTTGGCTGTCCTTGCCCCCCACTCTATGGACCCCTCAGTTCTCCCCACAGCTTTCTGAGGGGAGGACTTTCCTGGAGTCCTATTTTCCAGGTGAGCAAAGAGAGGTGTTGCCTGTTCTGATGAGCTGCTGGCTACAGAGCTCGGAGTAGTTAGAGTGGAGCCTAAGTTCAGGCTTAAAGGACCATGCTCCTACACCTCTATCAGCCTGGGAATGTGTGTTGGCCTTGCAGATGAGTTTTTAAAAACGATCACTTATCAGTCAGGAACAGGTCAGCCTGTCTCCATCAGGGAGACACACTGACTACTGTGCTGATGACATACAGGCTGTTTTCAGCTGGGTAGCCATGCCACCATCACGATCCCCAAACGGTGTAAGCAGATCACCATTGCTTCTGTGATACATGCTTGTAGATTTGCCATTTGCCTGCAAGGCTTGGTAGGATACTGGTCACTATTATGTCCTTCATAGTCATGTGACCCTTCTGTCCCTAGTGGAAACTGACCTACCTTTGGCTGTGGTTGCATAAGCTTCTGTAAAATCAGTCTGCCAGCCTAAGCCTCTTTGAATCCTGGCTCTGCAACATGTGAGGTGATATATTTTAACCAATGGCTCAGCAGCCACGAGACAAGAAAATAAAACTTGAAGGGCTGAGGTGAGGGTACATGTGCAGGTGTGCAAGGACTCATAGGTCTTCACTCTGGAAGCTGTTATATTATCTCCCGTATGATTCCCACAGTTCTCTTTGGAGGGAGTTCACACCACCATTCCGTTTTGCAGATGAGGCAATCAAGCGTGCATTTGTTCTCACACCCATCCCTTACTAAATTCTGCCTGTGTGTCAAATCAAGTGCTGGGGCAACAGAAGGGGCTCAGGCTTGGATCTGCTCTCAGAGGCTCCGAGCCTCAAGACTGTGCTCTTTCTCCATAGCCTCCTGAGTTTCTGTAACCCAGAATCCAGAATCAGATACAAGCCCCAGAGGGATTTAGGAAGTGGCTTCTTTCTCCTTCATGTCAGTCTAGCCCAAACCTTTGAGGTCATCTTTGGTCCCCCTGCCCCTCCCACATTCATGTTCAGTCCCTCACTGCTGAGACTGCTCCTGGACCACTGGTGTGCAGGGTTCAGCTCCCACCTCCTAGTGGGGATTTGCTAAGCACAGTTCTTCCCAGTTCTGCACTCAGTGTCACATTGACAGCTTGACATTGGCCACAGTGGGATGTTTGCACTATGGAAATTGGCAAACAGGGATGCCTCCCAAGTTAAACATTTACAGCACTCTGTTGCCTGACTCTCTGCACTTCCCTTTCTTTCTCCTTTTACCATCTCAGTCTAAGCTACTGTTATCCTCTACTCAGCAGGTTCTGCCTGGTTTCTAAACATTCTACTGTCTATTCCATCCCAAGGAGCTGGAGGAATCCTTGGAAAACTACAAACTAATTCCTGCCACCCATCCCGCACAAAAAAGAAACCTCTGCTGTTCCAAGATTACTGGGACTAAAATCCACTCCTCCTTGAGGACTGCCCAGTGTGCTCCCTATGCCATGGCAGATTCCGATCTTGCCATTATCCTTGACACCTGGCCGCCTTACTGTGGTGGAAAAACTCAGCCTCACCTTGGATCTGTGCTTCTGCTAGGAGCACTCTCTCCTCAAGTCTTTGCAGGCTGCTGACTTCTACTTTCTGTATTTTCAGTCACAGTTACATGCCACCTCCTCACAACATCCCAACACAGACAGGTCCTCCTGTCTGCCTGAAGTTCCTGCCCAGAGCACCCTCTTTTACTATTTTATTCCCTGTCATTGATGACAGGAGGTCTTTGCTGCATGGAAAAAAAGGTGGACAGATGTTGACAAATGTAGGGAGTATCTGGTGAATGATGGAAGGCTCACTTCTAGAAGAGCACGTGCTCCTGAAAGGGACCCACTCGCCACTGCTGACTGGGGTTCTGTTCAGTTTCTTCAAATCCTTAATTCAACCAGCCTGAGGAAGCATTCCTATCCCCACTGTGTGTGTGTGTGTGTGTGTGTGTGTGTGTGTGTGTGTGTGTGTGCATGTCAGATGTAATCCAAAACTTAGAGAAGTGGAAAAGAAATCTCTGTGCTTTGAGGCTAGGAGAAGCATTGAAGGGAAACTGGAAGAGCTTCTCTGAGGGCTGCAGATGTAACTCAGTCTAGGGCCTAGCTTCCATGAGGCCATGGGTCCCGTCCCCAGCACTGCTGAAAGCCGGCATCGTGGAATATGCTTATAACCCAAGCACCAGCATTCAGGATGTTGAGACAAGAAGATAGGGGATTCAAAGCCACCATTAGCCATATACTGAGTCTGATACCAGTTGAGACCAGCCTGGGGTACATGAATCTTCCATAAATAACTAATTAAATAAATAGGAAGTATCCATTCTTCTGACTGTGGCTACATATGCTTCAAACTCTCCAGGCTTTTGATGAATTTAGCTGTTATGATAAATCTTTCCACCAAAAGCCGCCCAAGCCCTATTGGCACGTGGGCCGTCTCTGCCAGCTGCCAGAGTTCTGCCCGTCTCGTGGATGGACAAAATAATACAGAGACATATTAGGTACAAATTCTGCTTGGCCAATGACTAGGATTCTCATCTGTTAGCTCAGCCTTAATTATTATAAATCTATATATTTTATAAGACTTATCTTACAGAGGATGCCTTGTGCTGGTGCCCTCTCATGCTGGTGGCTCACATCCCTCTGCTGGAGGAGGCAAAGGGGAAAGGGGACACTTCCTGTTTCTCCTTTCTTAAATATGAATCTCCTTGCTATGTCACTTCCTGCCTAGAACACCACTTCTCTACTACATTTCCCAGAATCCTCTTTGACTCCTAGTCCTGCCTACCTTGCTGCTTCATTGGCCAAACAGTATTTTAATTATCATCCAGTAAGACAAACACACAGAAGCACTTCCCCCATCACTTAGCTGCTCCTGAGTGGTGTCCAAAAGGCCAGTGTTAGATGGTTAATTTCCATGAGGTCATGTGCTGACTGGCTGGGAAGTTACCTCTGGGAAAACTTTCTGTGATATCATAAACAGTCTCCAGGGCTGGGGACATAAGGCAGTGGTAGAGCACTGGCCTGGCACACATGAGGCCTTGGATTCAATCCCCACTACCACAGATAGAAAAAGAAACAGTTTTTAGAGTCTGACAAGTCTTGGCCTGTCTCAGTTCTTGAAAACTAGAAAAGACCTTGAAGCCCTAGGAACCTCAGTTTTGTCTATGACAAAAGGCTCATACAGTTTACTTTGCAACATGCTCTTAGTGATCAAATGCAATAGAGTATATAAAGATGCTTAGATAGTATGGGGAATAACACATAGGATTCTATCATTGTTGGTTTTATTCCTTGCTTCTCTAAAAATGTGCCAGCATGAGTCTGTTCAAACCATCAAAAGAATGGGCATATTCTAGAAGACGCTATGTATTTTCTCTGTTCAATCCCTATACTAAACCCTCAGTGCCTCCAACAGGGGATGCTGAAGAGAATCCCATAGGTGTGGCAGCCACGAAGTTTGCTAGCCCAAGGATAGGAATCTCTCACTGTGAGATTCAGTGACTTTCTTGGAGTCACCAGACAGCCAGAGATATCCACTGAGGAGCCAGCATCTGTCTTTACACAAGCCTGTTTCCCTGAGTTCTGCTTTCTAGAAGTTGAAAAGACAGGGACCGTCTGCCTAGCCTGAAAAGGAAGAGTGGGGTGCTAGAGAAGGGCAGCCCTGAGCTAGCATTCAGGGCCTGCATGCTCTCTTTGACTGTTAGTAACTCAATGGCCTTTCTGCATTGGTATAGCCCCATTGACTGATGAGAACACAGAGCCCGAGAAGAGAATGGGATTGGGTGCCCAGAGCAGGAATGTGATAAACATCTTTTTATCTTCTTCCCACATTCTTGATTACAGAAGTTCTGACTCAATGCTTGGATGGGTCTGACAGGACAGTGTTGCATTCCAGAAAACAGAGGGAAAAGACATTTAGACATCTTGTTGAGACAAGCATGCTTGGTGACCTGGTGTAACTTGGCCTGGCTGACACTGGGTCCTCTGTGGGGCTGCTGCTACTCTCAGAATTGTGCCTTGGAAACACTTTCCTCCGTAGCTCACAGGGCAAAATCTGGAACCCTAGTGCTTGAGGGTTCCATTTTAGTGTCATTTGCAAGAGTGATGTGTCTCTCTTTGGGAGCACACACATAGCCTCAGGGTGCCAGGATTCAGGCAGCCAGGTTGTGATCCATTTCCTCAGGGTGTCTTTTTGCTATTAATATTCTGTTTCTTTCTTTAGTTGGTCTGGTTTTGTGCAAAGGTTACACAACTGGGTAGTTCTGTTTTTGGTTTTTTAAGCTGATTTCCAAGTTTGGCCTTGCTCTGACTAGATATTTAAGTGAGCTTGGGAACAGCACACTAATTAATTCACTAAGACTCAGCTTCCTTAGCTGTAAAATGGGAACTTTGAAACTTAACTTACCAGGTTACTTGAGGCACCATGAACTTTACATTGGCATTGACTTAAATTCAATGAGGTGATAAATATTATTTAAGTGTTGTAGAGCATTGTGTGGTGATGGTGATGACAGGGGAATTGTTAAGTCATAAAACTTCTTTCTAGAATGTACTTTTGATGTTAGCCCTAAACTTTAATTTACTGGAAATGAATATGCTGAAAGTTAATTGGCTCGTATGCCTTCCTCATTGATTCAAATTAAACTCACTGTCATCTGGTAGAGGAACCCTCAGCCTCTGCTTCAATCGGAGGATTTTATATCTGTAGAAATACAGGATCCATTAAAATTATCTATTTCTTTGGCACTTAAAACTGTCCACATAGTCTCCTTGCTTTATGTCCTGGCTGACTTACACAACCCCACTTTGCTAAGGCTGGGGAAACGTGCTTGAATGTTTGTGAAGATTAATGTTTTGTTTAAGAACCAGGACTTAAGTGTGATTCAGTTCTGAGTAGCTCATATCAACTATTGAATATTTGCTGTGATGGAGCGTTCAACAGGGCAAGAAAACCAAGCAAGGCAAGGCTGGTGACCTTCTGGAACTTATGGTTTAGGGTTTTGTTGTTTGGTTTTTGTTTTCTTCTTCTTTCTAATTTGTAAATAGTTTCCTAACTTACTTAATAGTGGGTCAACACTAACACCTACAATATTCAAAGCCCTGGGGCACAGAACCAGAAATGGATGGACCTGGTCCCTGCCCCTAACAGGAGAGTAGGAGGAGATGCAGACAGAGGCTGGTGTGGGTCTGGAGCCCCATAGCCCTTAGACAGGATGCTGGAATTCCACTGAGTGAGGGCCTGCTTTATATCTTATTATGGTTTATGAACACTGCTACAGTAACACACCTGGACCAGACAGTGAACAGGCAGGAAAGGGGGACTCAAAATATACAGGAATGTGAAGGTTTTGTTACACCAAACAGTAAATGTTGTTAAAGAAAAACAAGCCTGGAAATATGGGACTTTAGGTGAGGAGATTTCTTTGGACTGGAGAGTCACGATGGGCCTGGGAAAATGTAAATGCTGCCAAAAGTCTTGCCGGCTGGCTGGACACTCCTGACCAGGTAGTGCTGGCCATGAGTCACTATAACAAGAAGGTAATGAGCTAACCTTGGGTGGCCTGATTAGGAGAGTTGGTGTCTAGGAGCAGAGGAAATTAAGTAGAAAAGGGATCATTAGGGCTCTTCCATGTCTGATGGGAGTTTCTGCTTCAGTTTTCAGGCAGAGGAGCACAAGGTAGGCTTGGAGCTAGGTTCTTCTTCAGAGAGGTGGGACTTTTGGAGAACTTGTTGAAAACATTCACTATATTAGGAAGTCTCTTCCCCCACAGTATGTTCCTGGGATAGGGCTCACGTTTTCTCTCTGAGGGCGGTAGTTAATAATAGGCACCCAGCCCAAAGTGGAAAATGAGAAAAACACACAGAGATGCACACAGGCACATGTTTAATGAGTTCACAAAGTAATTCTGTTTCCTGATTTTTCACAACGCACCCCCCACCCTCCCACCTGTGCGAAAATCTTTAGTGGCACTGGAGCCTTGTGCTTCCTTGAGGCTGGCAGGAGCCAAGGAGTATGATGTGACATGTGCTGCTGGTGTGTGTAGGGGGTTGTGGGGATGCTATCAGGAGATTCAGAAGCAATCCAGAGCCTCTGCCATACCTTTGACCTAGTGAACTGGAAAGTCATGACCCTAGTCTCTGAGCCCTGAGTACCTAACAGGCCACCAGATAGCACAATCTCAGTTGGCACTCCTCCTTCAAATAGGAGTCTGTAGGGTACTTTTCTCGTTGCTTTGATGAAATCCCTGGCAGACAGAACACAAGCAAGTGAAGGTTTATTTGGGTTCATAGTTTGAGGATAGGTCCATCATGGCAGGGAAGTCATGGCAGTAGGGATATGAGGCAATTAGTCACGTTGCATCCACAGTCAGGAAGAAGAGGGAAATAATATTTTTTTATTGTGCCCCAAGACTATAGACCATGAAATGATGCTGCCCGCATTTTGACTGTTTCTTCTCAGCTAATCCAATCTAGAAACTTCCTCACAGATATCTCCAGAGATTTGTCTCATAGCTCACTACAGAAAATGTCAAGTTGACAAAATTAACCATCATCATCATCATCGAATCTTGTTATGATGCCCAGGTCCCCTGGAACTCATAGACTCAAGTGATCCTTTTGCCTCAGGCTCCTAAGGAGCTGAAACTACAGTCACATGAGCCATGATGCCCAACATGTAACCCTAAAGTCAGACAATGATAGCAATCTCTGCTCTGGGGAGCCTTCCTGTCTATGCTTACACAGCTAGTAGCTAACAAAGCTAAAATTATGCCAATGGAATATTCTTTTCAAAACATGTCCTAACTTAGGGTTCCTAGTGCTGTGATGAAAAATCATAACCAAAGCAAATCACTGTTCATCATTGAAGGAAGTCGAGATAGGAACTCAAACAGAGCAGGAACCTGGAGGCAGGAGCTAATGCAGAGGCCATGGAGGGGTGCTGCTTATTGGCTTGCTCATCTTACTTTGCTCAGCCTGATTTTCTTTAGAACTGAGGACCACCAAATCAGGGATAGCACCATCTGCAATGGGCTGGACCCTCCCCACCAATCACTAATTAAGAAAATGTTCTATAGGTGGATCTTATGAGGGCATTTTTCTCAATTGATGTTCCCTCCCTTTAGATGACTCTAGCTTGTATCAAGTTAGCATAACACTAGCCAGCACAGAGGAAGAAGGGAACAAATTGAAGAAGGAAATATGTGACTGCTGTCAGTTATAATTCTCACTTAGATATTTCCCTTGTCTGGGGTTTCTCAAAATGAAACAGTCATTCCTTCTCCAAAGTATCTCTGAGAGGAAAAGGTGATAGACTTCTCATAGGTGATATCTACATCTGGAGCAGTCTTTGTAGATTTGGAAATTGGAGCATCCCCTTCCACCACATCCTCACATGGGTACCAATCACTTCTCAGTGGTGGGTCAGATCTAGCTTAAAGCTACCACAGTCACCTTTTCTTTAACACCCCCTCCTCTCCCTCATTCTGCAGTCAGTTTTGGAACATCTCTAACATGGATTTGTATGCTGCAGATGGTGGAGGGGTATAAGAGCATATCTCAGCCCTGTCCTGGTGTGTATCTGCCAGAACTCCCTGGGGAAACTGAAGTTACAGAGTTTCTTCTAGGATCAGTCTCTTCCTGACTCCCATTTTATATGTCACCTTTTGAAACCTAAGCAGGTGGTTCCCACATTCTCTTTGGTTCTTAAGAATGTTTTTCATATATCCAGTTTGCCAGTTGTGTGCACTTCTGGTGCACATAGCCTCCAGGAAGAGCAGTGATGTCATTTAGGATGCTTCTGGTATTCAGGCACTGTGCAGGGTCCTTATTGGAACAGAACCACTAGGGTATGTCTGTCTCTATGGATATATAAGCCAGCTATATAACTGTCTCAACAGCTAATACATGTATGAACCTATTCACAGATTTACATCTGTGCCATATACATTCTGAAAGAAGAGATTTATTTGGAGGGATTGGTTCATGTGATGGTTAGACCTGACAGGTCCAATATCTACAGGGCAAACTGTGCAGCCTGGAAATTCAAGTAGGATCTCCACATTGAATCTGGAGTCAGGGAAATCTTTCTGTGCCTCTCTTGGAAAACAATGGCCTTTCCTTTTATGGTCTTTCTGTGGACTGAGGAGGTCCGACTGGGTGAGGTCTACCTACATGGAAGAAAATAATCTGCTTTGAGCCAACCAATTATGAGTGCCAATGGTATCCACAACACTTTCACAATAACTCCTGACTAGATCTGGGTGCACCCACAAGAAACCCTAGAGCTTTGAAGGGGCTGGCTTGGCTGATGAGTCCCCAGACACAGGAAGTTCTCACAAGATCTGTAGCTAGAAAGGAGGCTAGTATTGCTGATGAACAGCTCCATCTTCATCTAGGTGGAAAGCAAGCCAGATGGATGCTAGAAGTTTTGGGTCATATATTCATGCATTTATTCATGCAGATGCCTGGCCACTGTTCTCAGATGCTGATTAATGCTAAGTCTTGGGTTAAGCCTTCTAGGACAGGAGGCAAGAAAAAAAGTTTGAGAAGAGCTCCAGGAATGTGTAATCCCACAATCTAACAGGTTCTCCATATTGCTCCTTGGTGTATAGAACAGGCAGGACCTTATAGGTAGTCCATTAACTTGGGTGGAGGGTCATTATGGGAAAGTGAGCACATTCCACTAGAGTCCAGTGCATCTCAAGCCTTTGTGGGTCTTGTATCCACTGGAGAATCCAGTATCAGCCATGGAGCTTATGCTTTGTAGTTCTCACCCCATGACAATATGAATGGAGGTGACTGTGTGAGGAGGCACAGAGAGTAGATTGAAGTCATTCTGGCTTGCAAGGTCCTTTAGATGATAACTCTCATGGAAAATACCACTTCTTTTTCATTTTAAAGATAATACAAGGGGATGGGGAAAGGGTTCAGTGGGTAAAAGCACTTTCTGTGCAAACCTGACTGCCTGAATCCAATTCCCCACTACCCACAAAAGATAACAAATGTGATGGGCCATGCATCTGTAACCCCAGAACTCCTACAGTGTCATGAGAAGTGGAGACAAGAGAATTTCAAAGAAGCCCATAGGCCAGCTAGCCTAGAATACTAAGCAACAAACATAAAAAAGGAGACCATTCCTTAAGAGCAAGGTGGAAAGGTAGAGACTAGCTTTCAGGCACTGTCCTCTGACTTAGACAGGTGCAGCTGCACTTACACCTTGCTCCCTCCCTCCCTCTTTCCCTACCCCCACCTCTCAACACACACACACACACACACACACACACACACACACACACACACACACACACTAAGAATGCATATCTTGGGGGTTGGAGAGATGGCACAGTGGTTAAGAACACTGGCTGTTCTTCCAGAGGACTTCCCACACCCACATGGAAGCTCACAACTGTCTATAACTGTAGTTCCAGGGGGACCTGACACCCTCACACAGACTTAAAATGCAGGTAAAACACCAATGCACATAAAAAATAAATATATTTTTAAATCGCTAGAGTGGTTTGTTTTATCTTGTAAGCCCAGAGCTGTGAGAGCAGTGGCTTCTTGTCCCAGTAGCCAGCTAGGAGGTACTGAGCCACCCTGAAGTCTGCCTGTTGAGAGAAACGGGCTAATTCATAACTCACTTTGAGTTACCACCCTGCCCTTTTCTTTCACACCTAAATGTTTGTGGTCATAAACTTGGAGAAGGCTTTGGCATCTATTTTCACAGTTTAAATACTCTCCCTTTTTTTGGTAATGAGGCAGAGTGAAAGAATCACATAACTAAAGCAATGGCAAGCTATGCACTAAAGGAACCTTTAAGGTCCGAGGAGGCACAACCTGAAGGGGTACGAATAGTCGGTGGGACCCAGTGTGAAGCGCTAACATGGAGTCCCTCATTCAAACATTCGAGCTTTAAAAACATTAGCAGTAGAGCACAGGCCGAGCTCAGGCTAGCCCAGGCTTCATCTATGCATATGGAACAGACATAGAGGAACCTAACCATGATGGGGAAAGAGACTTCCCAGTCAGGCAGTGCTCAGAAAATCAAAGAGAGAAGTAGAATTTTACCAGCAGAGCATCATAGGGCTGTCTGGGAAGAGAATCAGCTAATGCTACCATATGAAGATGTGGGACTCAAGTCATGAGAAGGGCTTAGCCTGAGGTGATGCAGAGAAGGAAAGATGAATTGAACAGGGCCTGCCAAGAGCCTGTGACCTGTGATTTTCATCCGTTCCCCTCAGAAAGTCCACGAGGATTTCAGGCCCACAGAATCCCATCTGTGACACAGCCCAGTATATCCTCACTTGCCGGCTCATCTGTCCTTTGCCTTTGCTTTCATTGCCCGATCTTCCCACAGCATGGTTAAGGTAGGCCAAACTAGCTCATGTGAGGTCCGTGAACGGCCAGACCCTAGCTAAGATGGGGATAGTCCCAAGACACACTGCTCTCAGCAGCTCTCTGGTCTTTGAGGCTCTGAGACAACAGCCTTCCTGAATTTCTGCCAACTTCAACGTGTCCCAATTGTCCATCTTGTTGTCATTCCCTGTTTGTGGAGAAAGTCATCACAGGAGCTTGGTGACAAGTTGTTTGAACTCTGATAGATTGCCTCTTAGCTATGGCTGTCTCAGTCCTTGCCAGCAGAGACTGGGTGGTAACCTGCTTCTTTCTCTGTTATGGTTTACTGTTCCTCTACAGCACTTTCTTTGATAAATCATTTGGGTTGTTGAACCATCAACAGCATTGCCATAAGCCCTTTCTACAGATTCATAAACGAGATCACACTGAGAAGGCACATTAAGCAGTGACTTGGGAAGCGTTTCGGGCTGTTTATTTGCCTGAAAACCTATCCAGCAGGGCAGAGGGGATGATGGAGTGTGGAGCTGAGGCAGCCCTTCTCTGAGATGAGAGAGAGTCCCCTACAGTTCTTAGTGGCAGCCAAGGATCTGTGTAGCAAAGTTGGGATGGAGCATCCATTAGATCCCCTCACTGTTCTCCCGAGAAAATTAAGGCGTAGTGGATAAGGGACTTAACTGATGTCCTACAGACAACAAGCAACAAGTTTGCTCCCAAGTCAGGCCTTCTGCTCCTGAAACAAAATCACCACTGGATGAATGCTTACATTTCTCAGCCATGAATCTTTGAAGAAGTCTTGTGGCTTCCCCATGTAAGAATGCACAACACCAGCAATTATTTTCCCCAAACTAGTAAGAATAGACTGAGAGAAGCATTCACGTGCCTTAGCCCCACAATTTCGGCGTAGGCCATATATGCTCTCTGAGCTTATCTTCTCACATTGAAAGTTAACGTTTTTAGAAGCATCTAAAACCTGAGTTTTATCACTACCTGGCATATACGGTAAAATGTAACTCTTTTCAACATTGCCATTATTTTCATCATTATTATTGGTACCAAATAAGCCCTTAGTAATTGTTATTTTTTCCCATTATTATAGGCAGGAGCTGCAGTGTAGTTGGAAGAAGCATTCTCAGCGTAAGCAGCCAGGGCTTTAAATCATGCTGTACAATTTATTGGCAGTGTGAGCTTCCCAAATGTCTGAGGCTTGTTTAGCATCCAAGAAGTGGAGTTGCAATAGACACCTTGAATTGCTGCTTATAACAATTGGAAAAGAACCCCTGGCCTGCCATGTTATTCATGCTGAAAACATTAGTATTGTGCTCCTCCTTCATTCTCAACTGCTATTTTGAATGATTTTAAAGTGAAAAACCCCCTCGCCGCCAACCAAGAGCCACATAGTCCTCCCTGTGTTTGTTGCAACAGAGGCATTGCCTGCAATTTAGGCAGTTTGCATCATGCATCTGTTTCCAGCCTGCCTATGCAAGGAGGCATGATGAAAAAGCCACCAATCCGCATGGCCCAGGGATCTTGCTGAAGTTGGTAACAAAGACTTTTGCAGATAAACACTGAGTGCAAACGCTTGCATTTGGTTGTAGTCTTGGCTGGCTCTCCCGGAGACCACAGAAGTGGGCAGTGTTCTTTGGGCTTTCTCTACCAGTTTTACTATGAGTGTGATCTGGCTGGCCTGCAGGACCCTCTACTGTAGAAGGTAGGTGATAAACCATATGGGGAGGGAATTAGACCCCAGGCCCACTTACCATGGGTGAAGCCTTTAGTATATTGGTAAAAACATCTGTCAACCCACAGGGTAAACCCAGCTGCAATGATCACTTATCATAGACTAAAGAACTCGGGAGAAAGCTTCAGGATACAACAGAGAATTCCATAGGCTTTTTCTAGAGAATTATCATCCTATCTGGAGGCACAACATGGAGTGAAGGGTTGGTTCCCAATAAAGACCTATGTGTCTGTGTGATGCAGAAATACGTTGTCGGGCCTGTCTCAACTATCTACAGGCAGGTATACCTTACACTTACCAGCTTGTGTATTGCTGAGCATCTTGTTGGTGTACTCCACATTGACCATTAGTGGAAGAAAGTTAAGTTGTGTATATTTCACTCTTTTGGGGGATGGTCTACATTGATAATTATTTTATATAGAAAAATGTAAGTCTTAATAATTTAATTACTTTTAATATTGATTATCAAACAAAAAGAATAAAATGAAGTGTGCTACCCATTTAAAAACTTCCTTTATATGCTCTGGGCTATTTGATTTCTGGATCCCAGAGACTAAACAATGCTGCTAAAATCTTCAACTTGAACAAACTTGTTTGATTGTTTGTTTGTTTCTGTTCTTCCAGATGAGTTTGTCTTGGAGGGCAATGGAATAGTAGGAATAGTGTATAGCTTCTTATGTCAGAGTAATATACTTTTTTAAGGAAAAAGGATTAGAAGTCAAACATTTCCACAAAGTGACTTACTGTTTTCTGATCCTAGGCAAGTTGTTTAGTTTCTAAGCCTCGGTTTCCCAACCTGTAAAATGGGAATGATATCCACTCCAAATCTACCTACTGATGTTTTGGTCAAGACACTGAATTAAAGCATGCATAACTCTTGATACTGTTATAGGCACATTGGAGGCCATGACATGCCACCAGGCTTTCTTAGGACAGTAAGACTACAGCTGCAGTAGTATCTGATGCCTTGATGGTGTGGGCTCAGAGACTTATGTGATAACCTCATTGATAAGCAGCCATCCTGCATCCACTGGTCTACCTCCATCCCTAGGGTACTGAGGGCCTCAAGAAGGTCTGCATCTTCCAAGCTGGCTGGCGAGAAGACATCAATGCATGGTTAATTATTAAGGGATTTGTGTGAGCTAGTTATTAAACACAGTTAGAATTAAAAATTAAAGGACATGACTTTACTTATAAATAAATTATGTTAAAAACAAAAAGAAAGCACTTGACACTCACCATTTCCCAATTCTTTTATTACATTACCCTGTCCTCCTGAAGTCATAAGTCTGTTTTATCTTGGTGGTAGAAACAGCAAGATAGCTGCTTCTTCTCCTGTCTTCCCAGCTCCCCTCTGATAACTGTGCCAATTGCATGAAGGCAGCCATGGCAGGAGTATTTACACCCCAGGAATGAGAAAACTCTGAAAATCAGTACTGTTTATTCATTGACTTACTTACTGTTCCTTCAGGGGGGCAGTAGTTAAATATTTTCTAGCATGAGTTTGGGTTAAACTTACTAACAAGCATGGCTGCTTTGTTGTGGGGCAGGATCTGGCAGAAAGCTGAGATGAATCTCCTTCCAGCTGACATTCTTGTTTGAACTTACAGGGAATTTGTGTTTGGCTTGAGTTGATGACTTTGTACGGTTTTGTAGCCCCTTATTAACAGTGTGTGGAACATCAAAGGCCCGGAGGAAAGTATTATTGTGTAAAATCAACTGTCTTTGTATTCAGATTGGGGTTTTTAAATGTCTTTTCTCAGGTAGGACCATTTCCCTCCAAGCATTAACCAGTTTTGGAATGCTTAAACTGTGCTATTGAGGAAATCCAGCCTCACAGACAAATATGACTGAAATTTCCCCACAATGATAACAAACTAGTTTTGTTTTGTTTTGTTTTTGTTTTCCAAAGTGGTTGACTGAATAGAAGGGAAGCAGGTATCATTTGGGCCAGCATGAAATGCTTCCAGAGACTGACTTTCTATAATGACCATCCACCAACACAGGACAGCAGCAAGGGGAAATGTCAGCCAGCTTCAGTGTAGGACCCAGAGAGAAGAAAGTAGGAAGGAAAGAAAATAACAAAAAGCCATAGGAAAGGCCACTGTGACACACTAGGGCCACTATGACACACTAGGGCCACTATGACACACTAGGGCTTTTAGAACTTGAGGTAGAAAAGTAGTTGGGCGTGTTGACCCCTGGACAACTTGATTGACATTTTGTATATCTTCTGTTTATGTTCTACTTGTATCGCTTTTTGTTTTGTTTTTCGAGACAGGGTTTCTCTGTGGCTTTGGAGGCTGTCCTGGAACTAGCTCTTGTAGACCAGGCCAGTCTCGAACTCACAGAGATCCATCTGCCTCTCACTCCTGAGTGTTGGGATTAAAGGCATGTGCCATCAACGCCCAGCTTCTACTTGTATCATTTTGATGAGCTGTGTACCATCTCACAAAAAGTACTTACCCCATTGATTATTGCTTGCATTAAATAAGATAATATTATAAAGTTCCTGGATCATTAAGTTTCCAGTAATAGCTACCCCAACTGCTATATCAAGCCAAGACAATCATTTTAAAGTTTGGGGTGCTCATGATGACTCTAGAAATGAGGTACTCTGAATAAGAAAACTTGTTTTTATAAGTTGTAGATTTTTATCTTTTAATAATTTCTTTGTTTAAAATATAAAATGAAACTGTTCCAGTAGACTTTGTAGGAGCTTATTTTTGGAGGGAATTCTGGTCTTGATTCTGTCATTTTGTAGGACAGACCCAAGACCAACTACAAGAAATTGTGTGGAGTTGGACATGATGGTGCATACCTTTAATAATCCCAGCACTTGGGAGACAGAGGCAGGTGGAGCTCTATGAATTCAAAGCCAGCCTGGTCTACCTGTTGAGTTCCAGAACAGTCAGGGCTATGTAGAGAGACCCTGTCTCAAACCTGTGCCCCCCCCAAAAAAAGTTGTGTCTTCATTGATTTTGAAAATCTCTATCTCTTCTCTTCTCCCCCCCCCTCTCTCTGTGTGTGTGTGTGTATGTGTGTGTGTGTGTGTGTGTGTGTGTGTGTCCTGTGCCACTCCATCCATGCAGAACTAAACAAAGTGGGAATACTGAGGTCCATGTTTTATAAACTCTACTAGCCTGGAAAATTTTATTTTAAAAGTCATTTTTGTCATCTCCCATTAGACACCAATTTCCTAGGCAAAATGAAATGTAGGACACTGTTGTGTGAATGAAATAGCAGACATGTGGCCAGAGGTTAATAACTCCCATTGCCCAGTCCTGAAAGAAAGAAAAACCACAGTGTCACTTCTACTCTTGACATTTGGTTCTGTCACCCCTTGAATCGAACAAAGCATCTTTGTGCATTATAAAGAGACCTCCATTTATGTCTTTCCAAAGTTTTCCAGAGCTGTGCCTCTGCATTTGGGGGGGGGGGTGAATAGTGGGTAGAGGGAAAGCTTAGCAGCAGTGCAAAGCAAAGAAGCCTGCCATCAACCATAAACTACATTGCCCCCTAACTCCCTCCTGGGACAAGTGGCAACAAGCCATGAGAAACGAAAGAGACTTCTGCAGTACAGAAAACCCACTGCTCACAGTGAGAAATATAATCACTGACATATTTGCTCTCAGGGTGGGGTAAAATGCTACAAAATACTGTTGAACTAGAAAGAAAAAAAAAACAAGAGCACTTTAAAATTGATCCATGGACAGTGAAACTCAGAGGCATCCCCCCCTCCCCACCTCAGCAAGTATGCTTGCTTGTCCATACCGCAGTTGCCCACTGTTGGGTTGCTGCTCCTCTCGAAAGAGGTGGTGAATGACATCCAAACCAGCCTAGTGAATTGTTCTGTTCTCCATGGCTCCTAGCTGTGTACCTCTCCAGCAGCCCCAGGGTCACTCTTTCATTCTTGCTCTGTTTTGCTGTAACCTTTACTCCAGCTATCTGTTCTCCAAACCACTCAGAATCCTCAAGATACTGGATAAGAATCACCAGTGCCTGGTCTTAAGAAAAACTTTAGGTGTTGTTTAAAATGAAGCTCATAGTAATGACTACTTTTAAGTCCTGCTTGGGACCTGCATGTAAGAACAAAGCTTGCTGTTGATATCTGGGATGAACTCCTTTTTAATCCTTTTTAACCCCATTTCATTTTTCAAACCCTTCAAAATGATCTTTCTGATGCATTAAATTCATTTCATGGCTCATGAAAAAGAGGCAGCTTCCCAGTGGAAAACCCTGCGTTTTGGGCTTTAATGGGCACACAGATCATCTAGGTACTGGTAAGTGGCAGGTTCTGACTCATCAGGTCTGAGATGGGGTCCCTGATTCTTCATTTTAACAAGCTCCCATGGGGTATGGATCGGGCTTATGTTCCGACAATACCTTAAGCACCCCAGTTCTCCAGGGGAGGCATTGTTCAGTACCATGGACAGAGCAAACCCATGTCCTCCTTCCCCTTCCCCGATCCAAATGTCTGCCTGCTCTGCAAGACCTGCTTTACCAATTGATCATGGAAGCCAAGGAACCTTCTAGAGGCTGCCTAATGATGTAAACTATGATTACACATGTAAACTAGGCTTCCACAGAGGAAGCCTCTTGGTCTTCAAGGCTGAGCACCTTGAAGCAGAGACCCTGCCAAAGAGTCAGGTACAGGGGCAGGACTTGACAAAGCAGAGGAAGATCCTTCCTTATGGAAATAAGCTTAGCTTTTCATAGAGTCCTACCAATCTCTCTGGCTTACTTCAGTTCCTGAAGCCTAAATCTAGTTAATCTTAATCAATTAAAAACAAGGAATCAGATATTGGGGCAAGAACCTGGAAGATCAGGGAACCAGGAGCAGCTGCCAGTTGCTTGCTACCTGTCTCCTTTGAGCATCCAAAAGGGGACTGAGATCCTGTCTATCCCCTGCCTTATCACTTCCTGTCTCCACCTCCTGATGGCCAGAATTAAAGGCATGAGCCACCATCACCCAGTTTCTATGGTTAATTAGTGGCTAGCTCCATCCTCTGATCTCCAGGCAAGCTTTATTTGTCAGGACGCAAACAAAATATCACAAGAGTTCCTGCCTACTGACTGTGTCTTTTTCTCCACTCGGAGTCATGCAATAAATGTACAGAATGTCCCACTCACAGAGTTGCTCTGGTGAACTACATTCCAGCCTTAGTATGCAGCTAAGGTGACAAGGCCTTTACTGTAGTCTATGACCATGACTCACATTTTATGAACTATGATTGGATCATGGAACACACATTACTAGGAACAACTGTGTATTTATGGAAGTCTACAATCAGACCAGTCCTTCCAGGTCCTAGCCATGTTATGATCACCTGGCAACTTTGCAAAATGCTGATAGACCAGTTCCACCTGAGACCAGTTCCAACAGAGTCTGTGTAGAAAGCATATCTCTGGTGTTATTAGAAGTTTCCTAAGTGGGCTGGTCATGTGGCCAGGATTGAAGATCATGGAAGGTGCCATATTCTCATTGAGACTATTGATCAGGCTCCAGTTACCTTTGCTTCCTCCTCCTTTTGTTCTTCAAAATTCTTCCAGCACCTTGTACAATGTGATAGGCTCCCACTAAATACCTAAAAGTAAGTAAATGTGACTAGGTGACCTACACTAAATACCTGCTTCATACACAGAATGAAAAACCCATGTATTTGCTTCCATTGCTACCCAACTCAACAGACCTGGGAGTAGACCTTACTTATCTCCCTCTGAAGTGGAGGTTGCTGAGGCTTAGAGAAGTTGGCTGGATCAGATGAGGTTATGCAGGAACCACCAGAGCCAGCATCTCATCTTGATCCAGGTTATACTGAAGCTGTTTGGAACTGGCCCCAGCAGGCTTCTGAGGCTCAGGGAGACGCAGAACCACAGACAAACTCCTTGTTTCTCTCTACCATCACTTTTAGAGTTTTACAGAAAATACAGAATCCTTATTAGTATTTTTGTAGTATTCATTTTCAAAACAATTGTAGCCATTAATAAATATATTTAGTTTGGTAATTAGAGTTGTCAATCAGCAGACATAAAGGACTGGCTTCAGGTCCCCTTGAGGATATCAAAGTCCGTGAACATTCAAGTCTCCTAAGTACAATGCTGTCATATTTACTCGTAATCTGTGTTAATCTTTATACATAAATGAAATTCTCTATGAATGACTTCCAATAGCCAATGTAAATTGTATATAAATAGATATTAGATGAATTGTTTAGGGGATAGTGAGAATTAAAAGCATGCTTGGAACAGACATGAGTTTTTTCCCTCAAATATATTCACTCCTCACTGCGCTCCAAGATGTAGAACCCAGAGAGGGAGAGACAAAGGTTGTATCCAATGCATCTTTACCCACTTGAGCTTCATGGTGTCATTGCAAGGTAGGTATTGCTCCTCATACTTGGGCAGAAAAGAAACTGAGGCTTGAAGAGGTTAATTAGCCTACCTGTAAGGTTACAGCTAGAAAACGGCAAAGGCAGATTTTAACGCAGGCCTGCCTGGCATGAATCCAGCCCCTCATTAAGCACTTTGCCTGTTACTTATTTGCAGTGAATGTTAGTGAAATTATCTTATTAGATCCTTGAGCTCAATAGGGAGATAGATAGCATGATGGCAGACAAGTTCAGGATGCAGATGCAAGTGGGGATTGGCCACCCTGCAAAAGATTACACAAACAGGGTTCACAAACTAGAAGGGCTTCGTGTAAAGTAAAATCTTCTCTACATCTAATCCCTGTTCCAATGATCCTAGCATTTCTGGTAACCCTCCAAGGATACAAGGAGGAAGGTCCCAAGCAAGACTGCTTGCAGAGGGACACAGAAGCACCTCTGTTGTTGCCATTGGAGCTCCTTGATGATGGATGGCAGGCCATTTGTCAAGCCTGAAGCTATTATTCATGAAGGACAATGGCTTCCTGGAAGCTAACACATTCGAAGAAGAGCACGAAGCAGACAGAAGAGGGATTGTGTGAAACAAAGTGAAAGGGAAACTTAGGAGTCTTATTTCCAGAGTCTTGAAAGCAGCAGGAATGAAGCTCTCTGGAAGAGCTGGCTGTCAGCAAATGCTCTGAGAGCCCAGACAAGTTCGATGGTTTCCTGGTGTCCACTACTAGCCAGCATGGAAAGAGGCTTTATGGATTTAGTGGAAGATTACCCTTTGGACAGCATTACATGGGATATACTTTGGTATGGAGAGGAGCCTAGTGTATGTGAGATTTACTTTACTTTGTAGTGAAGAACTGACATACAAAGAACTGGGTCAGTAACTTCAGAACCATCAGCAAGAGTTTCCTTTGTCGGGAGCACTGATTCCTGGGCACTGGTTTGTGAATACAAACAGATGAATGGCTTTGTTTCACTTGGCCTAGGAATCACTTTCTAAAATGCTAGAAACCCCACTGTGTAATCTGAGGAAAAGTTAATGCTGTGTGTATGAACATGGGGTTAAAGATAATAAAGGCATCCAGTCAGAGACATAGAGTCTCAAGCCTGCTTCTTTGGCTTTGGCTTTGGGTCAGGAAGAATTATTGGCTTCACAATCTGATGCTTTTCTGACAGTGGTTAAGGAGGGGGTTTCCGGAAGTAAGTGGATAGCCAGCCTTGATGGTAACAAAGCACACAGCTCCCTACCATGGGGGCTCTGTGTCTTGGAAACTGGACATCTCATTAAGTGAAGGGAAGCAGCCTGCTTCAGACCATGCTTAGAACAGGGTTGTCAAGGCTGGGGCACACTCTGCCAAGTACTCATTGGGTCTTCCCATGATGGGTAGTAGCCTTCCACTGAAGGGCTGTTGGGAACACTTCCCAGTGGGTGTTTGGTGCTGGCCTGGTTACTTTGTAGATGCTGTTTACTAGTCTGTGCTTATGAAACTCATTTCTGGAACAGCATGGCCTGAAGTCAAGCGTAAGTTCTGTCACTTGCTCAGCCTTAATTGGATGTATTACTTGCCCCCCCATTTCTTCATCATAAAATGTGAGACTGTAGGACTTTCTAGAAGGTTCAGCAGTTCAAGGGGCCAAACTTCAGGACCTGAATTTTATCCCCAGGACCCACATTACAAAAAGAGAGAAACTAAAGGAGAGAACTAACTCCTGTAAGTTGTCCTCTGACTTTGATACATGTATTTTGGGGTGCATCTACCCCTCAACAAACACACACACTCACACATATTCAAATAAATGAACAGAAAATGAATATAATAGACCATATTTTATAGAGAGGTTATATATGCTAGATATGTAAAATAAATTAATATTTATGAAACATTAAATAAACTAATATATTTAAGATATTAGTTTAAATAATATATAAAGTATTAAATGATCTAAGATACAGCAGTTACAATAATATCTGGAACATAATATTTTATGATGAGTTATTATTATTGTATATATGTGTGAGCAGATGCACATGTATATGTAGGCACATGAGTACATGTATGTCTATGAATGTGAAAGCTAAATAATGACCTTTGGTGTCATTCCTCAGGAGCTGTCCACTTTGTAGTTTGAGATAGGGTCTCTCATTGGGACCTGGGGCTAATTTATTAGACTAGATTGGCTAGTTGAGTAGCCCCATTGATTCTACTGTCTTCACCTCTGTGCTGCTGGGATTATAAGTGTGCACTAGCATATTTTTTTTACATGGGTGGTGAGGAATGAACTCAGGACATAGCACTTGCAAGGCTGGAACCTTACTAAGTTATCATGCCAGCCTTGTAAAACTGATATGCAGCTGGGCGGTGGTGGCACACATCTTTAATCCCAGCACTCAGGAGGCAGAGGCAGACGGATCTCTGTGAGTTTGAGACCAAACTGGACTGCAAGAACTAGTTCCAGGACAGCCTCCAAAGCTACAGAGAAACCCTGTCTCGAAACCACTCCCCTCTCCAAAAATCAAACAAACAAACAAACTGATAAGCAGTGAAATCTTGCTCACGTCCACCTTTGTGCTAATGCCAGGAATGTAGCAGTGAACATCATATGGTCCTTTCCTCATGTGCTCAGATGAGAACCAGCACCTAAATGACCATTCTGTACAACAGGAAGTAGTATGTCCTCTGAAAAGGATTCAGGGGAAGTGCTGCAGGGATTCATCAATGGGAGAGATAGAGACCAGTTTGCTGAGCCAAGAAAAACCTTCTGGAGAAAAGAGCACTGATTATGAGGCTTAAGGACAGGGAGGAAATTTCTGACCTGCTGACAGCAGATGAGAGCTTGCACCACAGGGGCTTAAATGACAGGGATGCTGTCCATATGTAGGTAGGAGTGAGGGAGACAATGAAGTGTTTGGATTGTTCCAGGACAGAAACAGTCAGCATAGACAAAGGTGTAGAAGTGGGCTTGAGTAGAATGATGGTGTGTGTGTGTGTGTGTGTGTGTGTGTGTGTGTGTGTGTGTGTGTGTGTGTGTGTGGTGCATAGATGTCTGTCTAGTCTGTCTATCTGTCTCCCTTCCTCTCTCCATCCCTCCCTCCCACGCTCCCTACCCCCCCATCTCTCAGTGAAGATTTGTATGAAAACTACAGGGCTCACTGGAGAGAATTTGGCCAGAGAGCTTAGAGGATAAGCTTGAGGGGCTGTAGTCCTCAAACCAGAGAATAGCAAGTGAATTTGATTCCACTCTGAAGATTTTTATGGACTCATAAAACTGTATCTTGTGGGCTTGTTAAGCATCAACTCAATCCACAAAGTAGGATTAGCAAGGTACAACAGAAGCAAGGTTCCAGGAACAAAATAGTGCACCTTCTGTATTTGTCCTTTTCGATTCATCTTTCAGTTACTTGTTTCTCACACTCAGCCCCCTAGAGCTCTGCAATGGGAGTGGTAGGGAGGCCAGGAAACCAGCATTTAAATGTTGGACACAGCACTGAACAGTTGGCAAGTATCCTTGTAACTACTCTCCTGTCTGCCTAAGCATAGAAGCAGAGTCACAGGTTTTCAGTGGACTCAGGACTTTGGTTTCTCTGACTCCAAGCCCTTGTCTCATCCACTTCAAAGTATAGGAAATCAGTATACAAATCATTGACAGACACAGGGTGTGGACCACCATAAGTTCCAAATGCCCAGAGTGCACAGAGCAATCAGGATGTTTCCATTGTGTAGACTCTCTGTCAGTAGCTATGCTGCAGGTTGGAGGTAGAGAAATAATTTATTAAAGCCCATCCTGACTCTCCTGCCTAGGATAAGCAGTGAGTAGTGAGAATGCCCCGCAGTCGTGTGCATCAGCTTCCAGCCCACCCTCTATCCTGTGACCTTTAGCCTCTGCTCTTTCCATCCCTCTAAAGCGGGTGTATCCCACCTTCTTCAAAGCTTATGGAGAGGCAGTGTGTGGGGTACCCAGGTGGAACCTGGCAGTTTGTAGATCTTCAGTCATTACTTAGCTTCCCTCCTCCATTTGTTCTCAAGAGAGACTTTCAAAGAAACCTCATACCTTTCTCACCAGAGTTCTAGCTCTTCTTTGATGTTAGAGACCAAAGTCTCTCTTATATCTCAGGTTTGTGACCATTTGCATGTTAGATTGATATCAAGGTGGAGTTTGGTGAGTTCTTTCCTATCAGGTTTTATTTGCAGCTTCCATATGTCACAACAGGTGGGAACTGACACTCTGTATTCCTCACCACAGTGGTTTAAAGAGCATCACTGTGTGCAGGCCAGATCTGGCCACTGAGTAGGGACTGGTGGATGAGGCAGAGCCCTATCTTTCAGCTACAAGGGCAGAAAGAAGCACCCACAGTGGCCACCATGAAGGGTGTGTGCTACAGTCGATGGGGACAGAGGGACTGTGATCCCCAGCAGCTTTCTATCTGCTTCTGCATGGAGGAGTCAAGTCAGGGCCAGACTCTCACAGGCTGACTCGAATGGGTCCTTCAGGTCAAGACTGAGATAGTCAGCTCTGCATGGCGAGGACATTGGGTGGGAAAGAGCAGTACACTTTCAAGAAACTGGGATTGTCAATTTAAGAGTTCTCAGATAAGGACACCGATGCTAGGAGAATTCATGAGTATCAAAATGATCAGCAGGACCCCAGCATGTCTTTTATTTTCTCTGGGTGTCTCCCCATCCTCCACATGAGCATTCCTTCCAGCCCCACAATCCATGCTGCACAGTGTGTGGCTCACACAGTGTATGGCTCACAGCCTGCAAGCCAGTGTGAAACCGGCTTGGCTCTTGGTCTATTTATCTTATCTCCTATTTATATTTGGAAGCCTGCTTCTTCATCTGTTAGAACTGCCTGCATCGCACGCCCTGGAAATGTCTCTGTTTACCTTCATGTTCTGTGAGCATGATCCAGGGTTATTAATAAACACTGCAGCTTCCCAGATGCTAGGGCTAAAGAACTGCTATAAAAATCAATGGCCACAGCTGGGGGCTCTAGTTGCCCTAGTGAGAACCCCCACTCTCCACTGGCCCCATCTGATCTTAGGGACCAGGTTGGGCAAGGGTCACTGAACCAACCTGCTTGGGACACACTGCCCTGTTTTACCTTTTGCAACCTCAGATGGTGGTAGACCTCACATTTCTGTACATCCCAGAGATAGCAAACAGACAAAATTTTGGTCACACATTCTGTCTTAGCATTAAAAAAAATGCCAATATCTTACCAAAATAACTGTTTTCACAATCTCCTAGAAAGCATGATTTGTCCATGGCAGGCCTGCCTTCCCTTGTGGCATCCCCACCATTCTGAAGGGCACTGTGTTGAATGGAAGCTACCCCTCTGTCTATGTTTACTGCGATAAACACTACAACCAAATGCAACTTGGAGAAGAAAGGGTTTATTTAGCTTTAACATCATGATGACAGTCTATCACTGACGGAAAGTAGCAGGTACTCAAGCAGGGCAGGAACTTGGAGAAAGTTGTTTATGGCCTTGTTGCCCCTGGCTTGCTCAGCTTTATTTTTAGCTCATTTTTAAATTTTTAGTTAATTTTTTGAGACCATCATATACAGCCCAGGGCCACCTGCTCAGGGGTGGCACAATGAGCTGGACCCTCCCATTTCAATCACTAATCAAGAAAAGGCCCCACAGATTTGCCTACAGGCCAATGTGAAGAAGATTTTTTTTTTCAATTGAGGTTCATCTTCCCAGATGTCTTTAGCTTCTGCCAAGCGGACAAAAACCTATCAGTGTGAAGTTTTGTTTGCCAGTCTCCACCCCTCCCACTCTGTTATATTTTCTGTGACTTTTTCCTCCCTGGACCATCATGTGGTGTGGTTTCTCATGAGAGTATAACTATGAGTATTATTGATACACAGTCCCAGCTTGCAGTTATTCAAAATAAGAATTTTGTGATGGTGCAAAAGTGACACAATCAGTAGAAAACACTTGAAATGATGGGTGTTTGTCTCTTCCTAGGCTAGGGATAATCTGTAAGGTATTCTTCCAAAATGCTGGGCAGTGAAGCAAGGAGCTGTTAGTCACACAATCTAAAGGGGAAACAACCGATGCCCCACAGTGCACTGTTACTGTTCAGGTGTACTGCATGCACATGTATGTGTGCATTTACACCAGGTACATGTGTTTTTGCATGCAGATTCTTGTATACATGTACATCTGCATCTCTCTCTCTCTCTCTCTCTCTCTCTCTCTCTCTCTCTCTCTCTCTCTCTCTCGTGTGTGTGTGTGTGTGTGTGTGTGTGTGTGTGTGTGTGTGTGTGTGTGTATGTGTAGACCAGAGGTCAACTTCAGGTGTCTTGCTCGTTTGCTCAACATTTTTATTTTTTGAGAGGACTCTCTCACTGAGCCTAGAGCTCATTGATTCCACTAGGCTGACTGTCTAGCCAATGACTTCCAGAGGTCTGTCTGTCTCTGCCTCCAATCTACCCAGGACTGTGCTTACAGATGCACACCTCTGTGTCTTGCTTTGAGGATCAGTGCTCTGGTTTTCATATCTCACACTCACTCACACTTCCTAACCTAGCCATCTCCCAACCCTGTAAGTGCATTTTTGACTCAATAGTATTTTTAACTTATAGTGGGTTTATGAGCTTTGACCCCATTGGGAGGAAGGAGAGTCTATACACACAGCATAAACCCTTCCAGTCACCATTCTTTTCTATTCCCTTATTCTGACTCCATTGCAGCCTGCTGAGGTGGGGGTAGTTATTCCCCTTTCACAGCTCTGGAGACCAAGGTTGAAAGAATGAAATGACTGTTCTGTGTCACAGGTTCAGAGAGTCTCACATTTGACCATGGCTCTGCAGAGTGGGCAGAGTGGGGCTAAGGAGGCAGCAGGTGCCCATGTTAGTGTCTGATTTAAGTCATACTCGCTGTGAAACTCTGTTCAGGGACCTGCCCCTCCCCTTGGGAGCTCAGTTTCCTCCACAGTAAAGTGAGGTTACTGCCCTAAATCAGAGCTTCTTAATGTGAACATGTGGCCAGGAAGAAAATAACTGAAAGTTAGCATTTTCTCCCATTGCGAATATAGGCAATAAACCACAATAGCATTAGCAGTTTCTGGGACTTTGTTACCAGGAAGAATCAGATATTTTTGTATCCCATTATAGTTATTGGAGATGCCTCAAAATATCATTTGCACTCATCACTACCTCAAGGTTATGATAGTTATTAGACAAGCCGTTAGATCTTGTTATGACTTGGAAAAGAAATAAAAATATAACAATCACAAATTTCTCATTTTAACATTTTGATAACTACTTCAATATAATTGGTTTCCTTTGTAATCCGATTGGTTTTTATTTTATGCATTTGAAGATATGGGTTTTTTTTTATTTCTATGAGGGTCTATGTGTTTCAAGGAACTGCTGAAGGGGTTTGTGGGACCCCAGAGGTAAGACCCCAGATTTCCACCAAGCCCAGATGCTCACCCAACAGCCCAGACTCTCACCCTCTTCTCAGACCCATCTGCTTTCGCACCTGGGACAGCTGCAGAGATGCTCCCCTGGGCCCCATGCAGTGTGGATGGCATTGAATTTCATCAGACCAGTGCCTCCAGGTCTACAGTCTAAGGAAGGCTGGTGCTGTCAGAGAAGTGTGGATTGGGTAGGAGAAGGGAGGTGGAGGCTCTAAGCCCATCCAGGTCTTTTGCGATGGGCAACATCTAGTGTTCAAATATCTTGGTCTCATCTCTCACAGATGACATCCTCCTCACCTCTGCTCTTCTGTAAGATCCTCCTGGGGTATCACAGATTCAGAGAGTTCAGGTGTTTCTTTATGTTGTATAGGAAAAGAGGCAGGGAAGATCAGAGTCCAGAGTCGTACAGGACAGGTTATAGGAGGAAAGGAAAGGATGGTTAGGGAACGAGGCTGACTTCTGTCCTCCACATGGACATGCATACATGTGCACACACACACACACACACACACACACACACACACACACAGGTGCGCGTAAAACCCATAAGTGAGTATAAGCAGAGCTGCAGACAGGAGATAGAGTGGGCTTGTAACCTTGTAACCAGGGCAGAAACCATGTGTTCTAAGAGCACAAGGCACAATAGAACTAGTGATAAGAATCATACCAGAAGTTCATGTGAGAGATGACTGTGGCTCCATTTGGGTCACAAATGGAGTCAGAAGTGGAGAGAAGTGGACAGAAACTGGGAGGGCTTGAGAAGGCAAAACCAGCAGAGCTAGGAGATGGTGAGCTATTCAGTAGAAATAGAGGGCAAGGAACTAAGGGTGACCTAGGTGCTCCACTTGCTGACATAGGGACCTGCAAAGGAAGGCTGTGGGGATGTGAACTGCTGCCCTGTGAAGTTTGAGGTTAATAGGTGGTTCCTAGCATCAAAACAATTGTTTCTCTTTCATGCTAATTACTCTGCAGTTGGTATCACCCTCTCGTGCTTCCATGGCAACCATCAGACTAGAGGAGTAAAAGCCTACTTTAGGAGTTTGCTGTGATGGTTATTGCAAATATGGAATGGAAGCATCCAATGCATTGTGAGCTGTCCATGGCCTCATGTAGTTTCTGCCAGTAGCTGAGTCCCCAGGAATCCCAGAGAATCCGATTACAGAAAGGTAGCTCTAGTGTATTTCCCACTATGGAATGAAATTTGGAATCCATAACAAGTGTGACAGTGGTGATGCTGAGTCTGTTTCCTTGACTGTTAGAAGGTAGTCTGTACTTTTGTCTCTGGCACTTGAGATTGTGGCACACAATGGCATCACTGGATGAAATTCAGATATTTGTTTTCCAGTATTGTTTCTGTGGCCCTGGTAGGCCATGTAAGTTCTCTGAGCCTTTGTTTCTTAAGTTAAAAGAAGAAATGGTGTTATCTCTAGCTGATTAAGACTATTGAAGTTGAAGTTGAATAAATTTATGTAAAGTTAATGTAATAAAATTCACCTTAGCAGGTGCATGGTGGATACTTAGTAACAGTTATTGCTTTCGTTTTTATTGCATGATCATTTCTCTGCTGCTTCAGAGTTGAAAACAGGAAGAGATAAATGCCAGACGCCTCTCAGTATGACCTCTGCCTACCTCTGCCCATGTCTCCTGTTACCTCTTCACCCTTGAGGTCCTGCTACATCAGGAAGGCCATTTTCTTCACGCAGACCCTCTCTCTGCCTCTAATGCCTTTTTCCAGACCATTACTGTAACTTCTGAATCTCTAGGCCCAGCAAGTGCTGCTTTGTCCATGAAGCTTTTCCGGTGCTGCTAAGGCTAATCCGAGGCTCTCTTTTGTCTGGACAGCACTATTATCTTGCCCTCTCTTGAACAATCTGAAGACTTAC
This sequence comes from Cricetulus griseus, assembly GCF_003668045.3. Classification (NCBI taxonomy): domain Eukaryota; kingdom Metazoa; phylum Chordata; class Mammalia; order Rodentia; family Cricetidae; genus Cricetulus; species Cricetulus griseus. The sequence continues at coordinate 103,095,377 of NC_048596.1, read as the reverse complement.
TTAGGGATTGTGGGATATCTGAACTTCCTTCACTGCAAACCTCTTGGGCCTATGGCCTTCTCTCAGAAATGAGCACATGGCCCACACATGTGAAAATGCTCTGACTGAGTAGTATAGAATTCATTTGGCTGGTAAAGGTGGGGATGGTACCATAGTCACCCTCCCCATGGCTCCCCACAGCAACTCCACACATGTCAGCACAGGGCCTGCCAGGCCTGCCTCAGAGCACACTGTACCAATTAAGTCAGAAAGAAGCATGCTGGTTAGGTTTTGCAGCTGGTGTCTAAAAGGACTTTCCTCAGGACACCTCAAGAGCAGTCAGGCCTGAAGCCTACAGGAACACGGTGACATATGATGCTACATAGTGACTGAATAGGGTTGCCTGGTACCTTCAGCTGGATCATCTGTGATCTATCCTTGTGTTCTTCAGCCTCCATCCTATCCCCAACTTCAGTATGTCTTCGTTGCAGCCATCAAGGAGCTCCAGAACAAACTGGGCTCTGAGTGTCCAGCTTCAAATCCCTTGACTGCAATCTCACTGGTAGAACCAGAGGTCTGAACTTCATCCTTCCTAATCCTCGTATCCAGCTGCTCTCTCAGAGGCTCAATATCTTCTTGCCTGCCTGCCCGACTGCCTGTATCAACATGGGTCTATATTTCACACCTCCTGCTTGCAAAGGCTATTCCCAACTTCCCATTCTCATCCATTAGAACAGGGCCTTCACTGGGTTCCACTATTGAGCACGAGACCCCCTTCTTCCACTTTGTGCTTTAGAGACACACTTGATCATCCAGAATGAGCCATTGAAAGATCACAGTGGGGCTGGGGAGATGGATCGCCTGTGTAATTCTCATAATATACATGTAGATTGTAGTAAAGAGATCCACTTTGCAGATGAAGGAAGATGAGGCTTGGGGGTGCTAAGTGACTTTTTCAGTGTCACATGATACCTTTGGTACAAATCTGGGGTTTGACACTGATAGGGTACATAGACTTCAGGACTCACCCCTTACTGAATAGCTAGCTCATAGTTGCTGGGGAAGGGAAAATCATTCTTTTTCGAGGATGTGACCACTTGCATGTCTCCTATACTCCAGTGGATGGTCCCCTATCCCTGTACATCCAATCAGTACTACCTGAACTTAGTGTGGGTATGAGAGAGAAAGAGAGACAGAGAGGGAGGGAGGGAGGGAGAGAGAGAGAGAAGAGAGAGATAGAGAGAGGGGGGAGGAGTGGGAGAGAGAGAGAAGACATGAAGTTTGGAGGAAGGGGTGTCTTGGGAGCATATGGGGATAGTTGGAGGGGAAATAGGGTATGGTAATGATCATATTTCATTGTATATCCGTATGAAATTCTCAAAAATAAGTAATTAAAGTTGGGACTTGGACACAGATGAAGCCCATGATCTTTCTATTTTTCTCAGTCACAAGTTTCTTTCCATGTGTAGTCCAGAGATGGGGGCTGGCAATTGTGTGTCAAATGGAAGGGTGAGCATGAAATTGCTGGGTGGAGAAGTTGCTCTTCTAAGCAAGGCTCACTTGCTAGAGTTATTAAAATTAGAAAGCCCCTCTCCCATTGATCCAGAGGTCTGGTTGAAAATTGACAGCGTCTTGCAACATCCTGGATGGTTACTAGACCTCTCGTGTTTTTAGATAAATAATGAAAACCATTATTTTTGTAGGAAACTCCCCCTGAAAGCAGGGTAATGTGGAACATCCTGCTGTGAGTGCCTGGGGATGGGGCAGCTGTCTGGAGGCCCTAGCTGGTCCTTGGAAAGCCAGTTAATGCACTAGTGTTTCATTCTTGGTCCTGCCAGGCTATGGGGAGTTGTTAGGTGGTGGGGGTTAAGACCTTGTGTCTACAGCATAATTTTTTTCATACTAAATTGCTTCCATCACCCTGACCACACACACAAGATGAAATCTAACTGAGGAGTGAGAAAGGACAGGACCTTTGATTCTAAAATGCCCAGGAGAAAGCTCAAGTGAGCATGTTTTGATACCCTAATCAGCAACAGAATTCCAGGCGAAAAAAATCCAAGCCCCAGCAATGATGGCATGGGAAATTACAGAGCTTCATCCTCGGGGAGAACTTCCTCACTCAGCCATCTGGTGGCAAGGCAACTGGCCTAGCTTAGATCAACAGAGTTTCCTGGAAGTGTCTATACCTGATGAGCGGACACTCAAAGCTCAAACAATGTGTCTGAGCCTCAGGGTCCCTGGAGCCTCCTGAGTAAAGGTCTATAGAAGTTTCCAGAAGGGCTGTTCATGCCTTCTTCAGCTCTGCTGTGCCGAGTCACTGGGGTACATAACTCTCTCAGGTCTGGCATCCACCTTGATACAAGATCAACCCAGTGAATGTCTCAGCCCTCCTGGTGGGTGGGCCTGGAAGTTCAGATGCTTCCTTTTCAGTGCAATTAGAGGACGACTACCGTTCCATCCCCCAGCTCTCACACATTGGCACAAGGCAGCTCTGGGACCCAGACATGCTTTCCTCTTCAAGTCCTTGTTTCCCATGGGAACTGGAAGCTTTGGGAACTCCATGAGTTCCTAACACCTAACCCTGTCACAGTCACCCCACCTGCTGGATTAGTGTTCTAATGCCAGTTTGCCTGGGTCCTGAATCTTGGTCCTACATCTTGGTCTTACATCTTGGTCCTACCCAGGCATGGTCGTATGCTCCCGAAGTCTCTGCATTTGGGAGGCTGTGGGAGAAGGAGCCATGTTCTTGACCTGTCTGAAATAAATAAACAAACAAGTCCTGGCTCTACTACTCAATGTTTATTTTAGGAAATTTGTCAGCCTTTCAGTGGTCTTATTTCAACTGTAAATCAAGGAAATGACAGCACCTAACTCACAATATTGTAAATGAAGATTAAATGAGGTGATATTTATAGAGCATTTAGGACAGTGCATGGCCCACTTGGGCTGCTCTGGCCACACAATTAGAACAAGTTGCCTGTAGTGTCATAAGCAGCTCTAAACCAGGAAAGACAAATCTTTTTCCTGGTGTGTGAAGTCATACACCAGGACAGATACCAGGCAAGCAACACACAGGGCTCTGGGGAGTTTCAGAAAGATGGGAGCAGGGAAAAAAGGAACACTACTGCCCTGCAAACGTGATGGCGGGAACTTAAGGGATCCTAGGCCGAGAGGCACCAGAGTAAGAAGCTGCACTTTACTGTTGGCAACTCAGGCTACTCACTGCAATCATAGGGTACTTGCCAATTTGTTGAATCTCTACTAGATGTCAGAAGAATAAAGACTGTGGCAACCCCGAGGTTCAGTGCTTTCAGTATCCACACATTTCAAGTAAAAACATGGAGGCTCAGGGAGATCACAAATGCTGCCTAAGATCAGCAAGCATGTGAGGAAATCGGAGGCAGGGGCCAGTGTTTGTTAGCAGTGTTTTCTAAGGATGAAGGAGCACCATGCATTGTCCCCAACACTCTTCCTTGGAGACTGAGATGGAGAAAACTTTTCAAGGGTGGGGGGAGGTGCCTCAAAAAAAGGAGATATTGAAGCAATGCCTAGAGTGTTTGGGGATGAGGCTGAAACAAATGCAGAACCCAAACTACTAGTAGTATCTTGGTCTTAGCTTCCTAATGGAAATTTGACTGTGACCAGGGCATCAGAGAAACTTTGATCTTTCTTGGAGCCTCCTTTAGGATCCAGAGGATCCTGATTTACTGACTTCTACTTCCCAATGTCAGTGGCTAGAGGGGACAAAAGCAAGTTATCAACAGGTCCCTGGCAACTGGGGTGGATTAACTTGAGAAGATTCCACCCTGACCTGAAGAAATGGCACTACACCTATCATCATTTCTTTTCCTGTTGCTGTGATAAAAGGCAGCTTAAGGGGAAAGGGGTTCATTCAAGCTCACAGTTCAAGGTCCACTCTATCCTGGCAGGGACAATAAGACCGTGGGAGTTGGAAATATCCTGTCTAATCACACGCACGATCTGAAATAGACAGCAATGTAGGCAAGCTGAAACTCCGCTCACTTTCTCCTTTTATCCAGTCTAGAAGCCCTGCCCAGAGAATAGACTCACTTTCAATTATGATGGGTCTTCCTGCCAGTATGCTCAGAGGTTCATATCCCAGGTAATTCTAGATCCCGTCAAGTTAACAACTGATATCCCACCTGACTTTTTATGTCCCTCTCTGGGTCCCTGTAGGAGAGTGGGGGTAGAGTGAACAGAGTCTCAGTAAATATGGTGACTAGATGCTGTACTGAGGACAAGACAGACTTGGGGAGCAGAATAGAGACATAGAGATGCAGTCAGAGGAAAGAAGAGCCTCACTCCCTCTATCTGCTTCCCTCCCCCATTTAACTCAGAAAAATAACGTAAGAGGAAATATCTATAAATATCTGTCTCACTCTATAGAAAGAAAAATTCATCAAGTCAATAATTCCAGTCATGCAAATTTATTTTTGAATGTGGGAGGGAAGAGGGTAAATTTGATGTAATTACTACATAATTTGACTTAAAATTGAGTCCATTGAAGAGACATTTATTGAATATGGGCCCAGAGGGTAGAGAGACACTGGAGCTGCAAAGGAGCATGTGCTGTGGATGTAGCCTTCCAGGCACCCCCAGTTCTAGGATGCTGTTGCCAAGGCTAAGACTTGAATTTTATGTGTGGGGAAAAAATGTGATGGTCCTTCATGATTGCTTTAAGCCAAATCCTGGCATTTGATACAGACCTGGTTTGTCCCCTCATGTTTTTTCTGTCATCATTAAAATCTGGAGGAAGCAGGTATGGTGCAATGTACCTGTAATGCTAGGGACATGAATAGACAGACAGATAACACCCAGAAGTGCTGTTCCCAGCTTCTAGAAACAGCCTTGTAAGGCTCAAGGACTCCACTGATTCCAGGTTTTAATTTTAGTAGAGCAGGAAGTTTGGCAGGGCTATTCATTTATTAAAAAAAAAATCACGCAGACTTATGAGAAGAGAATGGCAGTAGAAGATGTGTGCCACGTGGACAGAGGGTTCCTGCAGAAATCTGTGTGAGAGGCATCAGTGGCTTGGTGAGATTGTGGAACTGAGGGTCTGGTTTATCTCTGCTGATGTGGTAGGTGCATGGTGCCTTGGTTTTTTAAATCTGCATCTCTTCATTGTAAACATTGTTTTCTACATCTCTTAGCAATGAACTCCGCTGGAGAGTTAACATGCTCAGCATGCTTAATACAGGCAGAGAGGCCCAGATCTCCCTCAGCTCTTGTGGAGGGAGAAAAATGAACTGATTTAAGGTATATTTGAAGGTAGAATTGATAGGCATTGGTGAATAATTGGCCAGGGCCAGTGTGACACGCAGGATGGTGTCAAAACAGCTATCCAGGACTCTGGTGGAAGCAATTGGGAGCTGGTGCTGTGATTGAACACACTGGAAGAATGCTAACAATAGCAGCCACTGCAACAGTAATAATAAAGGAACAGACAAATGGCAAATCCTTTTGTACCAACACGGAGAGTCCAGCACCTACTCAGAAATAGGTAAAGGGCAGCAAGAATGTTAACTCCCCAACAAAGTTATTTGCTAAGACATGTAAAAAAACATGTTTATATTGAAGATATGCAGATTAAAATACCAAGGCATCATGCACCTACCACACCAACAGAGATAAACCAATATCCTAATGTTTAATATTGACAAGAGCAAACGAAGCTGGTATGCACATCAGAGACTGATGGTAGAGATTAAAGTGATACATTCTTTTGTGAGGGGTATTTACACATTTTTAAAAAAATTGTTCAGCAGCATAGCTTAAGGACATAATCAAACTGCCACGTGAGAAATATGTATGAAATATTAATTAGCAAAAAATTGGAACGCTTATACCTCCATCAGTGGGGGATTTAATTATCCATCTATATAGCCATTTCAGAGTATGTTATTTTACTAAGTTAAAAAGACATTAAAGTCAGTGTACATGGTGTGACCCTGCTTTGGAAAACATCTGAACACATACTATGTCTACATCTGTTTCTCAGTATTCTTAAAGAAAGCCTAGAGGGGCCTGAATCTAAATTGACACTGCCAGGTGGTAGGGACTTTTAAAAATATTTAGCGTATTCTGGTAAATAAAAATGACTTTAAAGGAGAAAGCAATCTGTGGCTGCAATATCACAGACAATAGTACTTGATTAATTCTGATGTGGATTGGTGGGCAGAGTACTCCAGAGAGAGGGGTTGTTGGACTGGGAGAGACTGATCAGGGCTATGTTCTGTTGCTGCAGCTGCTAAGTCTTGGTTGAGAGAATGAGGACTTGCAGCAAGGCAGGCTAAGCCACTTCTACAGCCCTTTTCACCTATTTGCTGTCTTCTCATAAAAATTCATGCCAATTAATTTTAAACCGATGACAGGAAGTGGGAACTTAGAGTTCTAACAAGCCTACTCCACCACCTCGTCAGCCAGAGTCCAGCACAGCCCCTTGTTGGCTGGGGTTTTGTCCTCATTTCCAGTGACAGTGGAGTCCTGGGTATTATGTGACGGGCCCTTTCTATTCCCTTGGCTACTATCTTGGATCTTTGAATAAAGAATCACTTTTAGTCACATATTTTGAAGCCTGGATGCTTCTTATTGAAGTGCCCTTTTTGGGAACTTAAACAGCTATTGATAGGATCTCCTCACTTTATGGAAAAGCAGACAATGTTACAGAATGGGCTGTAACCTGTCTTGATTTGGAAATAGAACTTAATTAGTGGCCAAATGCCAAGGAGTTATAGACTGGAGTTCTGAAAACAGGTTGTAGGAGAGGGAGTGACTATATTCACAGAGCACTGGATTAGAAATGGCAAGTCCTGGCTTCTCCAGTCCCTAGCTATGTGACCTTGGGCAACTTTGGTGACATAACAAAATGTAAAGAACTTTTGTTATCTTAGCTTTAAAATGTGATAGCTCTAAGTTCTGAGGCCACAGAATAGCCAAGGACCAAGTGCAAGCATCCCCAAGTAGTAGATGGATGAGCATTTTAGACTTCAAAAGTTACATATTCTGATGAGACATGAGCAAATATGTTATACAGACAGCACCTGAACCCTGGAAGTTTGTAGACATTTGTCTGTAGATCAGCTACTATGATCATCTCTTTTACATTGTTAACGGCCCTTTTGCAATTATAGACTCTATCTTTTTTGCAAGGTTGCTTTTTATTGGACCACGGATTGAAGGGCAAGAAATAAAGAGCTGCACGAACTTCTTTTATAAATCCTTTTAAAATGAAGTCAAGAGCCAGAGAGATGGCTGAGTAGGTAAAGTCACCTGTCACCAAGCCCAATGTCCTGAGTTTAACTCCAGAAAACACATGGCGGAAGGAGAGAACCAATACCCACATGTTGTCCTCTGACCTCCGCCTGTGCTCTGTAACATCCCCATCCTCATGTGCACACAAAATAAATATTTAAAATGTAAAGTAACAAAAACTGTGAAAATTAAGTAAAGCAAAAGAAAAAGTGAATTGACCCTAAAAGCTTAGTAAGTTCTGGTATAATGACACATAGATATCACACACACACACACACACACACACACACACACACACACACAAATGTGAAGGTGGCTCCCGGTGACTGCAGCAGGCTTCGGGTGGATTGCAAGCCAGGCTGAACTAGCCTTCTTTGTTGTGAAAATTTCCCAGTGTATTTATGAAATCATGAGATAATATCTATAGATAGTGTCAGCTCGAGAGCTGTCACATAGTAGGGGCAGAGATGGAGGGGTTTCCTTTTCTTTCCTTTGGCCTCAGGTTTCTACTTTGAAAGTAGTATCTGTGAGTGACTGGCTGGTATGCCTCCCTTACTCTCCAGACAAAGTGGTCAACTTAAGGCTGTGGTGAGTCCAGTGGCCAAACTTGTGCACCCTGCACTCCACTGGACCTGGCATAGACCGTGTTACAGCCAGAGACCAAAGCACAGCCTGCAAAGTTGGAGAAAGAGAATAAAAAGATGAGAATCAAACAACAAAATAAGGGCAACAGCCCTGGTCTAACTCTAGGGACAAAAAAAGGAGGGCTTGTGATCTGATGAGTCCTTTAGATTTTATGTCCCATTGTCCTGCCATGAGAAAGGGTAAACTATAGTCCTGGGAGGAAAATGATTGTAAGAGTGATTCACAAATGGGGCTGCAGAGATAGCTCAGCCATTAGGAACTCTTCCCTGTCTCTTCTAGAGGCCCCATGTTTCAGTTCCCAGCACCTGTGTTGGATGTCTCACAGCTACCTGTAACTCCTACTCCAAGGGACCCTATGGCTGCTTCTGGCCTCCAAGGGCTCCTCACATGCAAGGTATTTACTCACACAGATGACACACACAAATATACATCAGTAAAAACTTTTTAAAAATTAAAAGAAACACCTCTGCATAGCAAAATAGAATGTATTCTCTTTGTGCTTTCTTATGGTGTCCCTAACATCGTATGTTGGCATCTGCGAAAATCAAAACTGTGTGCCAAAATGATTGGAAGGCTGAATTTTCCATACTGAGATGTAAGTTCTGCTGGTGTCAAGCTTGACACAGAACCATCATCGGGCTTAATATTTTTATGCCTACACTTCATTTTGTGAATAGTTCCCTGGTGACCCCTGAGCATCAGAAGCATCATCTGTTCCATGGGCTGGTGAGTAGGTAGCAGGCAGTATTAGGTGTGGGATTTGTGATGCCTATGAGTGCAGAGGACACCCAGGGTTCATTGTGGTTGTCTTCTTGTTTTGCAGATGGACAATCTGAGGCTGAGAGGGGGCTAGTGATTTCTCGGACACTTGGGCAGTAGGTAAGTTATGATGCTGAATTGGGCCTAAAACAAGGCATACAGCTGGTCCCCAGGGCCTCACCTTTGTAGGCACATGCACCCCAGTCTCCTGACTTTCCTGTTTGATGCAAAAGTAAGGAAATGAACTGAGCTGGTTTGAAGAATTTGGGTATTAAGTGACTTGTGATTTCTGTTTTATTGCCACAATCTATCTGGACTTTGGACCTGACAAGTTGGTAAAGATCTCTTGGGCCTGTGGTAGGCCTTTCCTCAGGGTAGTGGGACTCATTAGAACCTGGCTGGTGTGACACCCATGGTCTGTCTCTTTGGTAGGCCTGAATATTTTGTGTAATCAGGAGTCAGTAGGTCTGTACTCAAGTTCTGTAACAACATATCAGTGACTTTCAGCAAGTTACTTCAGGCTTCATCCTCAGAATTGTTGATCTTCACAGATTCTTTTGAACTGCTTTTCATCAGACTTAGGTTTTAGCTCTGTGCTGGGCACAGAGAGTGACAAGTTACTATGGAGTAGGCTGTGCCTCTGGGATATAAACTTCTCCTTCCATCATTATTGGTTCATGGAAACTTCTAATAGCTGCTTTGGAGTTTGTTGTTATAGTGTTTTTGAGATTGATTCATTTGTTGTAGAATGGAACAACATTGGTTAGGGTTATTTGATACAGACAGTAAATCTATGAATTAGAAAGTACTATGGACGTGTTTGAGATGCAGACTAATGTCAAGGTATTTCTGATCTCAATGAACTTGCCTCCAGCGATTTTATTTCATGAATGAGAATTCTTCAAAAAAATTCTTTGACAGTTCCATATATATATGGAAAATTTATAATAAATTTTCATTGTGAATGACCATTTTAAACCTATTTCTCAAGAGTAAGGATGGTGCTGGGGAAGTGGACATCAACTTAGGTCCTATGCCTGGGCAAGGATTTTTTGCCTAGGGTTTTTTGTTGTTGTTTGTTTATTTGTTTTTTCCCTGTGTCTAAGTCTTTGTTTTGCAGAAAGCAATGCCTTCCCTTCTCAGAGTGAAGGTAGTTGTGAGCTCTGAGCATGCTGGTACCCAGAGAAACCTGCCCAGGGTCCCAGGACCCCTGCCTCCAAGTGGCTGGGATTTATCATATCACAGAGACTCTGCCAAGGGCTATGGGACACACTCCCCCCTGTTGTGGAGTGACCCTGCTGAAGGCTGCTGCTTTCCAAAGTGTAATGGTTCTGGGCTCTGAAGCAAGTGCTTAGCTCCTGCCTTTGCAGAACCTTGCCTTAGGCATGAAGAGTGGTAGGGATTACAGGCTAGGCTGTTTGTTTATATGGAGGACAACTTCTGATAGTTGAATTTCTTGGGTTCCTTCAAAGTCTGGAATTTCAAAGCATGCATGAATAACCTCCAGCCCAACCTGGTATTTCTATTTAAGTGTATGTTGGTGTGTTTGGAGGTGGCTGGTGGTCCTATTTAATTAAGAAGACACACATTGTATGTTAAAGGGGAACGGAGGGAGGGAGGGAGGGAGATAGAGAGGCCAAGAGAAAGAAAATACCTCTGTGTGTGTGTGTGTGTGTGTGTGTGTGTGTGTGTGTGTGTGCGCGCGCGCGCGCGCGCGCGTGTGTGTGTGTGTACAATGCTTAGAAAGAAATTCGTACTACATACTCATACACACACACACACACACACACACACACATATGCATGTGTATTTCCAGATTTAAATTTTCAGCAGGGCTCTCAAATTGGCTTAGAATATTTGTTTTAATGTTTTTATCATGTGTCTGTATTAGTCTACACACACATGTATGTGTGTAGATGTCAGCCTCTGCTGAAGAGCTGGTGTTACAGGTGTTTTTTGGTCTTCCAATGTGGGTGCTAGGGACTAAATTTGGGTCCTATGGAAGAGCAGTAAGCACTCTTAGTACTGGGCCATCTCTCCACACCCCAAATGGCTCTTAACAAGCCCTGTGGACCTCTCTGATGACAATGGGAGACCAACTGTCCCTTCATTCTGGCTAGAATTACCCAGATCTCCCCACCTTCTTCTTTGGAGTCAACTGCAAACTCTTGCTTCTTGTACTAACCTCTCTGTGGCAGGCACCTCCCAACTCCCTTTGCAGTACCCCCTCCCTTCAGGCTGCTCTCTCTCCCTCCACCTGTCTCACTCAGCACTAATAAAGCAAGTGACTGCCTGGCTTGATAGGTGATAGCTGCCATGCTCCTGGAAGCTCATCCCCTGATGTTCAATGTTGTCCCAGCAAGAATCTTTGAGGTCTTTGTTCAGCAGTTGTTCTGAGCTTGGAGTTCAGGGATGTCTTTCTTTCTCTGCAGGTCAGTTTCAGCTGCAGACAACCAGCAGGGCAAAGCCTTTCCTTGCCAGGTAGGGTTTCCCTTCATCCCAAAGAGGACAAGGGGTAGGCCTGTTGAAAGGCCGACTTGGCTCCACACTGCCAGCATTCTGCCAGGTCTCTTGAGCAGAGCCCGTTCCCAGAGCGATTATCTTTCCTGCATGAGAAGCAGGTGCATGGTGACAGGAAGCAAAGTAGGCTTAGCAACAGACTTATCAGGCTCGCTAAAAGAATGTTGTTCCTGTAAACAGGTCTGCATCCAAGTTGTTTTGTTCCTCTCACCTGCTCAGTTGTGGGGCTGGTGCGCTCTAATTTGCACAGCTCCACTGCAGAGGTAATCAGTCCCTGCAATGTGAAGTTCTGTCTGAAGTACTCCTGTTTATCCCCACAGTACTCTGAGGGGGACTAGGCCAGACAGGCTCTGGTCTCCAGGGATGCCTCTGGCTCCCTCCAGGAAGTCCTGTGGAGTAGACATGCATGCATGCAAGTGTGTGTATGTATGTATGCATGTTTGTATGTTAGGTGTTACTGCACTTGAGTCCTAATTTGGCCTTTTATTCACCAATTTACTCAATCTCTTTGCACAAGCTGTTGCATACTGGTCTTAAAAGTGTACCTTGTATATGTGCCTTAGGCACAGGACAAAGATGTGTTGGGGTCAGATAAGATTCCTGTTTCTCTCTCTCTCTCTCTCTCTCTCTCTCTCTCTCTCTCTCTCTCTCTCTCTCTCTCTCTCTCTCTCTCTCACACACACACACACACACACACACACACACACACACACACACACACACACACACACTTAATTAATTAAAAATAAAAAAGATGCCTCTTCCTTATATTGATCTTTCCAAGGCAACTTTGCCCTCACATACTCTGTAGATCCCTCTCCCTCCAAGGCTGTGACATCTCCACTTGTCTTGCTCACAATGGACAAAGCTGATGTCCGGATTGGCAGGATGGCTGCTGTGTGCCTGGAACCCTAGCTCCTGGTGCCTCATGTTGTCCTAGCAGGAAACTTTGGAGTCTTTGTTTAGATGGTAGAACCATCTCTTCCAGCCTCAGTTTCTTCATTTTTTAAATGAAGGGCAGATTGCTGATAATACTTAAGGTACACCTGACAGATATATAATAGCTGTCGTTAGTACTTCTCATGGGAGCAGCAGGAGTAGGGGTGTCAGTATCGACAATGCATCGTTTTTATAGAACTTTATATTCTCCAAGGTTCTTTTACATTTGATTCTCTCAATAACCCTGCAAAAGAAACAAGACCAGGATCGTTCTCCTGACTGGAGATAAGGAGACTGAGATAATGAGAAACATGATGGGAATTTTCTGCAGTCAGCTGCTGAAGTCCTGGATGGAGCCAGCAAGACCCCTGTAGCCATAGTAAAGGTGAGGTGGTATGAACCTTGGAATGTCTGGGAGAGCCTAATGTTCCCAGCTTCTCCTGGAGCTCAGATCACTTTTCCCTGTCCTCCTACCCCCATTACCCACCTTCATCCTGGAGGTCTGGCCTATTTATTTGAAGCACTCTGCCTGATTCTTGTCAATTGTTTCATCTGTGTGTCTAGCCTCTGACCCCTGGGGCTGCTGCCTTTAGCCTACTGTGGGTACAAAACTAGAAAGGCCACTGAATGTCAATCCTGCCACACATCCTGGTAGCCTTTTGCCAGCCTTCAGATTCCCCCAGATGCACAGTCCAGGGCCGGGAGAGCACAGCCACTCAGTGTCAGCTTCCCATACATTCCTGAATGCTCCTGCTTCTAAGGCTTATTCTACCCTCTAGCCAATGACCATTTATTAATATCAACTAGACCAGAAGCCATAAGCATTGCCTTTATATGAAGCATGTAGCAAACAATACATACCCAAATAGGGTGTCACTGACTGGGGCTAGTTCTTTTAAAAATTAATGCTACATCCTAACCCTTGGCTGTCTGTGGTCTTCTTCCATTGGATAGTGAGGTTCCCTAGGGTGGCAACTGGAAGCCCCAGCCTCAGCAGGGCACAGGGTCTACAGCAACTAAGAGACACAGGACAGAATGATCAATAGTGTTAGTAGTAAGTTATTGACTGTGTATTAACTGTACATAATACTAAGGGTTCACATATGTCACTTAAGGATGAGATGAGTCTCAAGAACTGCGAGGTGAGGTGATTTCTTCATTGTGTAGCCATTCTAAGTACAGACTCTTTTTGAATGGTGCAGGATTTGGTCACTCCACATGGCCTCAGATATATAATTAGCAGAGATCTATGAGTCTGGTGTTGACATAACATGGCACACTGTTTGTACTAAAGTTAACTATACTAAACTGGTGTTCAGTGGTGCTCTATTGTAGTAAGTAGAAGTGCAGTCTAAAAGATGATTTAAAAAACCATGCTAAATCCGTAAACTTACACAGTAGCTTGCTATCTCTACCAAGCAGTGTATTCTGTAGGCAATGAACATGCTACAGTTTCCTACCTCTAACTGTGCAATAACTTGTTTACATTAGCATCACCACAATCATATGAATAACACATTCAGCTCTACCATGATGATGATGTTACCACAAAGCAATAAGAATTCTATCAGCTCAGTTATAATCTCAGGAGTCTGCTATTGCATATGTGATCTGTTATTGATCAAAACAGCTCTGTGTGACATATGACTATATTATTTTGTTTAATTTTTGAAGCACCCTCTACACTAGATGCTGTAGTTATGACTATCTTACAGTAAAGCCAATGGCTTGAACATGTTTAGTTGCTTTCCCAGGTTGCACAACTTAACAGTAACAGACTTGGGGAGGTATCTGATCTAACAGACACAAGAGCTGGCACCCAGTGGATATCCTGCCCACTGAGATGCACTGGTTTCCTTAAGTAATGTTTGTCATAGATACAGCAGGCAGTCCTGGCTGCATCTGTGAACTCTTATGAAGCTGTCACTCAAATCTAGTGCCTGACAACCTAAAGCAGTGTTTCCATACAGTCAGGGCCAAACCTAGATAAGGCTGAGAAGCCATGTCATATATGAAAGATGATATGAAGAGCCATGAATAGAATCAATAGGATACAATGAGGACTTTCTGGGGAGTAACCCTCATTTGTAACATACAGGTAGGACAAGGACAGCATTAAGAGATGCTATCTAAAGTCATGGAAAATGGTGGGAAAATTTGCAGCCACATTCTCTGGGGGACTTTTTTAGATCTGACAAGTTCCCTACAGCCAGATCATTGGTGACTGAGGCCCAGTGAAGTGGGGGGGGTGCAAATCTTGATGCATTGCTCTCAAGGGACACCCTTCCCTTTCCTGTGCCTTCCCACAAGATCTCGAAGGCCTGTGACGTGTTTCATCATGTGGAGTTTCATCTTATGCAAGCCGGCGAAATGGTCCTTCAGCCTCATTGTGGCAAGATAATTGACCCCTTGTGACTTTGTCCAAAGGGTAGTAAGAACATGTGCTCTTGTAATGTTAAGCAGCAGAGAAACTGAACTGAATCAGGAAAGAGGGCCTTGGAGAATCTCCAAGGAGCTACTGGAATGTGACTAGATTTCTGATGCAATTCATAAGCTGCCAGGGTTCCCTCACATTGGAGACAGCAATGACTAAGTGGCCTCCCGTATAAGTACCCGAGTCAGGGAACCTGTTTGGTGAATGGAAAGGTAACCAAAATAACTATGAGGTGACTGATGAGCTACAGCATCACACACTTGCCTTTGGGTAGAATCAGAACATTGCTCTCTTTGTGGCTGTTGGATGTCCTTGTGCACCAAAGAGAGAGACCATCCTGTGTCTTGAGCTGAGGTCCAAAGGCCCTGTCTGTTTCCTGCACTGCAGTGGATTTTCACCAGAGCTCTTCAGAGCATCAGTAAAGGTAGGGAATCCTCTCTGGGACTTTAATGTGAGATTAGATGGAAATTCTCTTTTGACTCCTGGGCTCCAGCTGAGAAGTCTCCTCTCTCTATTTATATGTTGTGTTTCTACTATGCTGGGGCAGATTTTCATCTGGGACATCCAACCTCCCTTTGCAGTGTTGTTCTGCAATTCCCATCGTCTGTTCTGATGGTTCAATGCCCACCTACCACAGTTGGTAAATACTTTTCATTTGAACTCTGTTTTCGAGGTGTCCTTTGTGCAGAGCCAAAGGAACCACCTCATGCCCTTTGCTCCTTACACAGGTCCAAAAGGACAATGACTAGTCTTTGAGCCACTGCTGCACGTAACTAAGCACTTAGGCTTGCTGACAACTGCTTCTTCTGCTAACTAGTCTACCCCAGGGTAACAAGGTCCCTGGGAAGTCATCAATCCACACTGGTACATGGGGCTGGTGGATTTTTATATAGTCCAATGTTCCCATCAAATCAAAAGCCCAAGTTTAATGGCAGCAGCAGGCCTGGGAGCTGGATCTGTCTTCACTCTCTCAGCCACCACAAGTCTCTTGAGTGAACAGGTAGCACCACACTGTATCACGTGACTCTGAGACACTCTGCAGAGCAGGTTCCTTAAAGGAATAAATAGTTAGGTTTCTCAGGTAGAAACCCTCCTGGTGTCCTGGTGTCCTGGTGTCCCTCACTCATTTTGTTCTAAAAAGGCAAAAAGAAAACCAAAACAAAAACGACAGAAGAAATATTCTATAAAGGTAAATGTGTGCACTCGGGATCCAGGTAGACCAGGGTTTCTATGCAGGCTGTGCTTCTTATTCAGACATTTGACCTTAGGGAAATGGATGAATCTCCTGTCTCAATTTCCTGGTCTAATGAACATGAATGGTGATGGAAATGACATTTAACATTTACCATGTGCCCAGAAAAATTTAAGCATGTAGATGGCAGTCCTTGCTAAGAAATATAGCATGATTCCCTCTTCATCCTACAGATGGGGAAACTGAGGCACAGGTGACTGGTCAACTTCTCTAAGGTCAACTTCTCTAAGGTCACATGGCAGAATGGTAGAACCAGGCCTCACACTTGGATGGCATGGTGGCAGAAGCCATAATTAATCTGTGTGCTTCTCTGGCTCTATGTGGGGGTTGTAGGGAACATTCCTGGCTCAAGGGCTAGAGCTGAGCTCCATTTTTATATAATTGTTCTTCCAAAACAGGAAGCACTTCCAGCCAGAGCTCCCACTGTGCACTCAGAACTGTGCTCCAAGTTCTGTGTCCCTCATCTCCTTTCAGTGTCACGGCCTTCCTTCTTAGTCGCAATCCTATCATGCAGGCAAGTGAACAGCATGATAACGAGCCATCTCAACAATGAGCTGCCCATGGAGGGGGAGTCCAAGCAGGTACAAGAAGGCCCTTGTCCAGCCTGTAGCAGGGACTTAAACACCTTCCACCTCCACTATGATCCTCAGCACTCACTGCAGGATCTGGACAGAACCAAGACTCTGGGGATTCCACGATAACATAAAGAGGGCAGTTCAAAGGGTCTCCTAAGCTAATTTTCCAGGACTCTCTCCAACAAGGCATCAGAATCAAGAAAAGCAGAGTTGAGCCTAAGCTTTTCAATAAAAAGTGCTGTGTTCAAAAGAGTTGATGATAATCTGCCTTCACTGTGCCTATGATAACACATCTAAGTTGATGCTCGCTGTATCATGCTGAGAGTCAGGGGGGATGTATTCTTCAGACCCCTGATAACATCTTTGATCTATAATGATCCCCAGACTAAAATGTGGACAAGAGCAGTCTCACCTGGAGTCAGAACCTAGGAGAAGAAGTATCTGAAATGAGAGAAAAAGAGCCAAATCAGCAAAATTTTACCTCAGATATCAGTGAAGGAGAAGAGAGAATGGAAAACTTAACTTTGAGTCTCCTTGCCACCTAAGGAAAAAGAAAGCTGATGAAATGTCTTGTTCTCATTGGCGAGCACTGAGTTCTTTGAAGGAATAAGCAAACACAGATGACAAGCTATTAGTTAGGCACAGAGACATAGAGCTTATGCAGGGATGGCAATATATGATGGATTGAGTGGACTTTCCCTGACTGTGTCTGGGGCAGATTTCCTTGCAGAAGGTTTATAAGGGCATGTTCCTCAAACCAAGCACAGAAAGTGAGAATAGGAACCAGGTGGAGGGAGTGGTGGGGGGAGCTACAATGTAGTCACAGCAGTGCTTCAGTTGACCCCACTACAAATCACAGGATGCCTCCTCAGACAGCCCACATTACATCTAGTGCCATTTGCCTTAATGCCACTGTAGTGACCGCTGAGGAATGCCCACAGGTGACCACTCTTTTGAGCTGAAGGCCATTTCTAGAAAAGAACTCAACTGAGGATCCAACAGCAACCCTCTCCAGAGCTGGAGGAGTGAGTGCCTTGGTTCCTTTGTACACAGCAGGCAGCTGTCATTCTTGCCTGCCAGCCCTCCATAGACACCTCTGGTTAATGCTGAGTTCTTTACCACTGTGTTTCAATGAAGTCTCAGAACTCCCCCAAGTGCAGTGTTCTAGATAAATGTTCCCAATCACTGGAATCCACTCATGAGAAGGAACTTATTTATTCCTTTTGCCCTCTCCATCTATAGGGGACGTTTATTGATGGTGTAATAATAAGTCTTCAGTGTTATGATTGAGCTGGCAAGATCGAACGCTTGGCAGACCTCGGACAATTTCCCTGACATGTCTGCTGGAAAATGTGATTTTCTTGTATTTTCCCTTATTATGCTCCCTGACCACATTCCATTTGAGTGCAGACTTGTGTTCCTCTTGCCTCGCTCAATGCACTTCCCCCCACCACAAATTCATTTCTTTTCCCTTTTATTTCCTGGTCTACACTCTCTTTGCAACTAAGGTTGATCCCTAGTTAGCCTGACCATGCAATTAGCCCTGTAGCCTTCCTAACAGGGCAGGTTGTATCCATGCTAGTTGGATGTGGATGACATCGGGGACATGGGGAGCTTACAATGTTTTCTGAAGGTCAGACATCCTGGGAGAGATAAAACCAGGCTTTATCTTGGCTCTGCAGCTCCCTAAGTCTGTGTTTCTGTGTTCTTCCTTCTGTAGCTTTGGTATATTTGCTAGGGTTACTTTTTTATTTGCCAGTGTGTGTGTGGTTGTGTGTGTGTTGCGTCTGTGTGTATGTATGTGTGTATGTATGTGTCATGTACATGTGTGTATGTATGTGTGGTGTGGTTGTATGTGTGTGTGGTATGTGTATGTGCATGTATGTTATGTGTGTGTAGCATGTTTGTGTGTGTGTGTGTGTGTGTGTGTGTGTGTGTGTGTGTGTGTGTGCGCATATGTGGATGCTGCCCTCAATCACTTCTACCTCACTTATTGAGACAATCTATCAGTGAACCTGGAGCTCACCCAGTTGGATAGATTGGTTCCCCAGAGAGTCCTGGGATCCTCTTGTCTCTGTGTTGGGATTATAGAGGTACACTACCCCATTCAGATTTTCACATGAGTGCTATGGATCAAACTCAGGCAGGCTCTCATGCTTTATGTAATGGGTACTTTACCCAAAGAACCATCTCCCTCACCCCTGGGGTGATTTTTGAAAGGTGCTCCTGGCTGAGTGGGGTCTAGCTTTGGTTGTTATTCTTACGTGTTGCTGTTAATTGCTGAAAAATCACGTTAGAGTTGTGGGAGCTACCCATCCCTGCTCTCACCCCCAAGACATACTGGACATCTCAGATAATCTTTTCTTTCTTTCCCAAGCACACACTGGTTCTCAATCTGAGCAGAGTCAAACCTTTTATTCATTTCTATACATGTTTCCACTGCAAGAGGCCTTTGGGATCACAAACTTGCTGTCAGACAATGGGCTGGGGTAGACACCTAAACCAAGTCAGGGCTGGTAATGACTCTTGATAAATAACACTGCTCTTGGTTCAGCTGGCCAGCTTCTACAAGCTTGACACTGATGCTCTAGGGTTTCAGGGGTCTTTGAGTGGAATGTCAGAATTCTGCTCCTGCTCTTGTATTCATGGAAACTGGTTTTGGTAAAGGCAGGAATTTGGTTCTGAGCTGGAAGCAGACTCCACCAAAACCTAAGATAGATTAAGGCACTTCAAAGAGGACCCACTGAGGTCCAGTTCTGTGCCAGGGTTGAACAGTACCCCCACAATTTAAATTATAAGCATGGTTCCTCAGCTCCTTGTCTTCTATACTGTGTGTGGGTTGTGCCCTTGGCCCTTGAGATGATGGCTTCTGTATATAAAATGGAATTTAGAATCAGCCTGAGTTAACAAAGAGCCTGATTCAAATCTCCACTCTTGTCTGTGCAATCAGGGATAGGTCACTTGACCTCTCTGGTCTTCAATGTTACTATGGTGTCTGTATAGACTGTGTCCATTGTATGGCTCAGTCCCAAAATCCTGTAGGAACAACCGTAAATGATGGTGCTCTGGGAACGTGAAAGCTCTGCTTTCCTTCAATGGCCTAACTTTTCTTAGGGGAACCCCAAAAATATTTGACTCACCAACAAATAGATAAACAATTCTATACCAGTGCAATATGGAAAACCAATACATTTACCGGAGTTACTAGAAGCATGAGGGTTTCTTATGCAAGCATGGGTGACTCAAAGGTGACACATCACTGAACAGTACCAATTCCTGGTCAACTATCTACCTTCTATATTCCTTAGCATTCCTCCATAAGCCCACCTCTCAACAAGCCGTAACTGCTTCATCATCATTACCATGGGCCTGGCAATAACTGAGTTCTTCAGCTTGTCTCTTTGTCATGTCTGTGCCCAAGGTCTTCTGTATAACCCCAGCTGCTCTGCTTCAGGATGGCTGTGGCCATGCCCCACAAAGAGGAAATAGATTATTTAAAGTACCCTCCCTCCACTCATGACTTAGCAACATACTAACATAGCTTAGTACTTCCTAGACATTGATAATGTGCAGACACACAGTGTTTCCTGGAAGATAGCATTATATCTTAATTGGATGATCTAAGGACAATGAGTCATAGGGTTTCTGTCTGACATGATACTCCCTGGACCCTAAGGAAGGAAAAGGCATATTCAAGTTATCCTACCACCATGACTTGGGAAGATTCCTATTCCTTGTCTGAGGAGTCGCCTTCCCCATCATCTTCCTTCCTGGTGGTAGAGCCTGGGTTGCTCAGTAGAGGCAGTAATGGTAAAGTGAGAGGGATTCCATCACTTGTGGTGACTGCATGAAACCAAATACTCAAGTTCTTCAAGACTAGCTTGTCATCTTCAAATCGATTGCCACCTTTTCCTTGTGGCCATTGTCTGAGAAGCTCATGAGATGGTATATGTGAAAGCATACCACAGAGCAAACAGAGACTGGGGTGAGGGTTTGTAGCTGTGGTTCTGTCTTTTCTTGATTTGAATTTCTTGGTCTAGGCCAATCAACAGTAGCTCCCAGTGTGAATGTAGAAATGTCTTTCCTCTGTGCACACAGCCATCCAACAAGCTATCTGAATTATGCTACCCTTTCCCGATGAACACCATGGAGCAATTGCTATGTCCATTTTCCACTTTCAATTCTAACACGTTTAAGAACAAAGCCTCATGTTGATACATTTTTTTGTCCCCAGTAGGTAGCTGGTGCTGTAGAAATGAGTGAAAAAAAATGAAGGAAAACAAGCACTATGGGAAACTGGCACATGACACTCTGGGCATGGAAAGCTTCATGTAATTCTCATGGTGGCTTTAGAGGGCTGGTGTTATCGTGTATCTGAGAAAAGGGCACTTGGGCCCAGATAGGCAAAGACCGGACTCAGTAGCGCATGGTCATCCACTAGCAGCATGAGGGGTAGAAACCTCAGCTCTCCTAACTCCAAACATGGCGCCCATTTTCTATACCAAGCCCAGCTCCCTATCTCCTTCCTTTTCATATCATTGTTCCACAAACAACAATAATGGGAAAAGAAATAAAATCACCTTCCGTCTTACCATTTCTAGCAAGTCAGCTGTTTCCATTTTTTCCACATTCCCTACAGCCTCTTTCTTGCATATTTTTTATAACAGCATTATTGAGATATAATTCACATGCCATAAAATCCACCCTTTTAAAGCACACAATTCCCTGGTTTTTAGAATGCTCACAGAGTTGTGCAACCATCATCACTATCTAATTTTAGAACATTTCATCACCCCCCAAAGAAACCCTCATTAGTAGTCATTCACCATCCTCCATATCCCCCATCCCTGGCAACCACTAATCCACTTTCTCTCTCTATGGACCTGTTTATTCTGATGATTTTATAGAAATTGAATCATACAAGATTCTGCCTTTCTGTCTGTTTTCTCTCACTTAGCATTTTTTCAATGTCCATCCACGTTGTAGCATGAATCAGTATTTTACTACACACACACACACACACACACACACACACACACACACACACACACCTTAATGTTTACATATTTATCACACTTGAATTGACTCTACTACGTGACTGTTATAAATAATGATTTATGTGCAGAAAATATATATGTGGATATATATTTTCAGTTATTTGTGTATATTCAGAGAGTGTTATTACTAGGTAATACATCTTTGGAAATATACCCTTATGGCAATATTTCTGGGTCCTACATTCTTTGGGTATATCCTAAGTGTGATATTGCTAGGTATTACATTCTTTGGGTATATCCTGAGAGTAATATTGCTAGGTCCTTCATTTTGGTAACTCTGTGATGGTTAATGTTTTTAAGAACAACCAACCAGTTTTTAAAAACAGTTATACCATGGTAATTCCTCTAGATGTGCATGAAGTTTCCAATTTTTCATGTCCTTGCTATTCACTGTTATATATATGTATATATATATATATATATGTGTGTGTGTGTGTGTGTGTGTGTGTGTGTGAATTTGATTTCTTTAATGACTAGTAATGGCATCTTTATATGTGATTATTAGCAATTTAAAAAATTTCCTTGAAGAAATGTCTATTATCGTTTTTTGCCCAGTTGCTAATTGGCTTGTCTGTCTTTTTATTGTTATTATAAGATTTCATATATTCTTGGTTTAAGTCATTTGTCCATGATTTGAAGGTATTTTCTCCCTTTCTATGAGTTGTCCTTTTCCTTTCTTGAGATTATGCTCTGAAAGGCAAATTCTTAAATTTTTGATGAAGTCCAATTTAGATCCCATTTCTCTTTGTGTCACATCAAAGAAGCCACCGCTTATCCAAAATCAGGAAGCTTTTCTCCTCTGTTTTCCTCAAATACTTTGAGCTCTTACATCTAGGTCTGTGATCCGCTGTGAGTTAAGCTTTGTACCTTGAATGATGTCTGAGCCCAGCTTTACTCATTTGCATGAAGATGTCCAATTATCTTTGAATCATTGATTAAAAAGACTTTTTTCCGTTCATTTGTCTTGGTACTTTCGTCAGAAATCAATTGAGCATTAATGTGAGACTTTATTCCTGAGCTCTCCATTTTATTCCATAGATCTATATCCTTCCAGTGACCCTTGTCTTCATTATTGTTCCTGCATAGCAGTTTTAAAGTTGAAAAGTGTGGGTACCTCAACTTTTTTCTTGCTTTCCAAGATTCAGTCTTCTGTATCTCATGCATTTACATGTATATTTTAGAAGACACATCACATTTTCTTTTTATAAAACAGTGATTTATTGTATTATGAGTGCTCTATCTGCATGCATGACTTTATGCCGGCAGAGGGCATCAGATCCCACTATAAATGGTTATGAACCACCATGTGGTTACTGGGAATTGAACTCAGGTCCAATGAAAGAGCAGCCAGTGCTCCTAACTGCTAAGCCACCTCTCCAGCCCCAAATCTCAGTTTCTAAAAATAAAACAAAATAACAAAGTTCATTCTAATATTAGATCATTCGTTTTATGAACATAGGATGTTAAACTAATCAGTTAAGACTTTACATTTTTTTCTCTCTGTGATTTTTTAAAAAAATATTCAGTATGCGTGTTTTGTATTTATTTTCTTAAATGCATTATTATTCTATTCCTTTGGATAGCATTATAAATAAAGTTGTTTTCTTGATTGCATTTTTGGATTGATCACTAGGCATGGCCCTGGGTTCAGTCCTCTGCTCCAGGAAAAAAAAGACAAAATAACAGAAAGGACTAAAAAGAGGCAGGTAAATCTTTGTGAGTTTGAGGCTAGCCTGGTTTACAAAGTGAGTTCCAGAACAGCCAAAGCTATACAGAGAAACTCTGTCTCAAAAAACAAACAAAGTAGTTGTTATGAGAATAAAGATTTTGACAGCTCGTGGTTAGGTTTTTCCATATACTTGTGTCAGAAAAGAGGGGGAAGTCAAGAACACAAAAATTTGATGTTGAATTGAATCTTGAACATTTCTCCATTAGCAGAACTGTAAATCTCTTGCCATTACCCAAGGCCCTTAACTGCAGAGCAAGGGTGGGCAGAACAGATGGAATTCCTGCTTTTAAAAAATAAATAACTGTAACTATTTCAGCACAGATGTCTAGATAGGTTATCCTCTCAAGCAGACGGTTCCTCCATCACAAATAGGAGGCCGGCCTCTCTATTACATACTGAACAAGACCAATGTTCACACCACCATCTTCTCTGGAATCCATCCTGGTCACCATAGAAAATCAAAACACCCACAAGTATTAAGATATTAGTGTCTGCCGGGTGGTGGTACCACACACCTTTAGTCCCAGCACTTGGCTGGTGGATGAGATCAGTCTGGTCTACAAGAGCTAGTTCCAGGACAGCCTCCAAAGCCACAAAGAAATCTTGTCTAGGAAAGAGAGAGAGAGGAGGGAAGGAGAGAGAGAAAGAGAGAGAGAGAAAGAGAGAGAGAGAAAGAGAGAGAGAGAGAGAGAGAGAGAGAGAGAGAGAGAGAGAGAGAGAGAGAGAGATTTGTGTTTAAGGGGTTAGCCAAAGGGTACCGGGTTTGTTTTTGTTACTTTTTAACTTGTGAATGTGAGAAAGGAATATTCTTGTCTTAAATGGCTTGTCACAGAAAAACAGGAATATGAGATTATCTCCATAAATGCAGTCATTTCACTACAGGACAGGTGATAATAACAATCCTGAATATTTCTAATGCAGAGGGTTGGAGATGTGGCCTCTTGCTCATTCATTCAAACAATCTTTTCATTAGTTAATGCAACAATTATTTATTAATCTCCTTTCCTGTGCCAGTCCCTCCACTGGAGTGTCTGCACAAAAAGGAATCTAAAGGAATCTATCTGAGTCCCTGGACCAGAGCAGCAGATGGTCTGATGCTGGGGGGCTGGGATAGCAAGTTATATAAACAATATTCTCAGGCATGGACAGAACTGAAAACTGGGAGAAATGTAAGCAAGGAGACATGAGGATTGGTCAATGTCAGGAGAAATGTGCTCTACATAGAGCCTTGAAGGATACATAGCAGTTTTCCTAGCTAGCCTATGGTACACGCTGAGGTCCAAGCAGAACATGGTGTATGTTCTTGCATTCAAAGTAATTCTCAAGGCTTTAGAGGACAAGCTAGAAAGTGATTTGAAGAAACCCAAGAGGCAGATCCTAAAGGGTCTGTGTGCTTTCTATCCTGGGACATCCAAAGTTTTAAGGATTTAGGACTTTGGTCCAAACAGAATCCCACAATGTCAGAAAGTTGACACTGAAATAAGATGTCACACACTCATAAAAATCATGTTTAGATCTTGGAGACTTCTTCTTGTATGGATGCAGGTGTCTTGAAGCCTTACCACCAAGTTCTACCTCCACAGGCCTTTTCCTGTCTGTTGTAACCTAAGCATGCCATTCAGATGACTAGGAGGCTAGAGTAGAAAGTGTTGAACTCTGACCCTGACTCTTATTCAAGCTAGGTCTGAACCCAGTGTTTCTCATCTACAAAACAGGGTCACTGATTCCATTTCCTAGGTTGTTGGGACAATGAAATGAAAATGGGGTCATAAGTTCAGTATGGTGGCACACACCTGTAGACCCAGCACTTAGAAGGTAAAGGCAGGAGGATCAAGAGGTCAAGGTCATCCTCATCTATAATAGTGAGTTCTAAGACAAGCTAGGTTGCAGGAGACCCTGTCCTACAAACAAATCAGCAAACAGAACAAAAGGAAAGGAAAGAAAGATAAAAAGAAAAGGACATCCAAAGGTTTTAGGAATCTCTGTTGCCAGCTGAATTAAAGATAAGTCCCAGGCCGTTACAGATGTGTGAGCACCAGTATTGAGAACTATACTGACCAGTCCCACTTACCCACTGCATGTTTGATCCTTGACAATTCATCTAACTCTGAGTCTCAGTTTCTTCCTCTGCAAAACAGAATAGACTATGATGTCTCCTTCATGGTGTTGTCAAGGGGCGTTGGTGTGATGATCACTGTATCTCTCAGGCATGTTGGGTTTTGAATTGTTTTAAAACTCATTGTGAACACCAAGTTCTATTTTATCCCTTCTCTCAGATTGACACATAAAGACAGTTGAATGTTTCTGCAGTTGCGTTTATTTCAGCTTTCCACCCTTTACTCATTCCAGGCTTTTGTCTGACTGCAAAAGAATTGACTGTCCTTTCAGAAGTCTAAATAACCAACCTGGAAAAAAAGATTCTAAATCATCTCATTTTATATATCTGTTTAACTGAGTGGAACAACCAGGTATTAATCCATTAGGGGCTACCCCAAGAGAGCAGGCAGGACCTTCATTCAGCTCCTGCTTTGCTAACCCAGCCTGGCTTGCTCCACTTTATGCAGATAAATGGTGGGACTGTGGCTGCTGTGCATTAGGGTATTAGACAGTGTCACCTGGGAGGGATGTATCTTTAGCAAAGCTTCATACCCGTGGCCCCACCAAGAGAAGAACTTTGGAAAGGTAGAGTGAGACAGAGACTGCAGGATCCATAGGCCAGGGGGACAGGGATGTAGGAAGATGGGAGCCACGCCTTAGCATGTGTCTTAGGGGAGGGCATATGTTTTGCAGTCACCTTAAGAGATAAATTTTGTGCAGTGTCTGCTCCTGACTTGCTTTTCCCCACCATCTGGCTCCTGTACAGGGCATCTACTGATTATCTTTCTACCCAAAGGCAAAAGGTCTAACTGAGATGTCCCCAGGTCCAGAGTCAGGCTCTGAAGTTACAGCCCCTGCCCTAATGTTTCCTCACATGTATTGCCCACTCATAGCTAGGCCCTGGGATAAAGAAACTATGCTTCCATCTGGAACTGCTAGCTGAGGGGAGACACCTTCAGATGGCTGAAAGAGGGTCTTTGGAGGGCCCTTTGGAGGCTGTGGTCAACTGTGCCTTGGGGAAGAAAGAAAAGGAAACTCCTGAAGAGAAATATCCTGGTCCATCATACACCTCAGACTGGGGGATTTGCCAATAACAGAAAAAGCAAGAGCTCAGCAGGTTTAATGTCTGCTGAGGGATACTCCCTGCTTCTGAGATGGCACCCTTTGCTCTGTCCTCTAGAGGAGATGATCCCATGTCCTCACATGGCAGGAAATGGCACGTAAGGGCCTAGCTGGATCCCTGTGTTTATAAGACACTAAACCACGGGTGAAGGCAGATCCCTCATGTCGAAGTCACCTTCCAAAAGTGCCACCTCTTAAAGCTGTGGCACTGGGGAATTAACTTGAAATATTAATTCAGGAGGACACAGTCCCCCAAACACCGGGGTAAAAATAGATTTGCAGTACATCTTGAAGGGTGAGAAAGAGTTCACCAGACAGAAGAAAGCAAAAGATATTCTAAGAGAGGGGGAGGGTAAATGTCCCTGAGATTAATACATGGGATTTCAAAAGTAAAGAGCAAAATGAAAAGATAACCCAGGAGGCATCAGGTGGGGGTGGGAGGTCTACACAAGGGCTCTGAGGTAAGTTCAGTGGAGCAGGAACAGTTGGAGAGAGAGACACTGGAAAGGCATAGATGTGAGGTTGATAAGAGCATCTAGGCTGATGCAGTAAGGCTGGTGGATCTTGTTACTAGGGACATGCACTCAATACTTCTAAGGGGTGAGGAGAGCAGATCCCAGATGGAAAGACTAAATGAAATTCACCTGAAATATCCCTTAATTTAGTCACTGAATAATCATCTATGGAATCATGACCAGGTGTGTTCCATATGGAAATGGAAGTTGTACTTGACCTTGAGCAGGCTTAATCTCCATTGCCCTTCGTTCTTGCCTTCGTTGAAGAAGAGATTAGGGAACTATGCTGAAGATGACAGGTGGGAGAGTTGTGTGAGGTTGAGCTCATCAGGTTAGAACTACTCCAGAGCAGGTAGGTACCCAGCAGCAGAGTCCCTAATAGAGTGGATTTTCAGCCTGAGAAAACCATCCTCCCTTGCTGCAGGCTACAGTCTAAGATACAAAGAAGGCTGAGGGATATGTCTGTGTGTCTGTCTGGTACGTGGTGGTCACACAATGATCTTCAGTGTCAGAATATGTACTTCCTGCTTCCTGCACATGTAGGTCTGGTCTCAAGTGTGCATATTACATATGTCTGTATCCTTGAGCCCCCAAGTGTCCCTTTGGTATGCTGTGTGAGATGTGCTGCGAGATCTCCCTTCAGGCTCTATTGGTTCTGAGAAAGGCAAAAGCCTGGCCTCACCTAGAAAACAATCCTGTTGTTTGTGGTTTCCTGATAGTGACAGTGTCGCTGCGCTTGCCTGTCACTTTTTCACATGTACACACATTCTCAGTACCACTTGGGAGCTGTGAACTCAGAGAATTCCCAAGAGACGACCACAGGCCACTTGAGTGACTCACTAACAAGCCTGCTTCCTTCCTCAGAGAAATAGTGTGGGGGAAGGTTCTAGAAATGCAATTTTAGCATCAGCTCAACTTCAGCAAACTACATCCAGCATCCAGTGTCCGGACACTTCATCCTCAGAGGCTGCTGTGATGGGAAAACCCCTCAGATGTCTGCAGCCTAGAAGGGAATCCTTCCCAAAAGCTCTTGGGAACTCCCTCTAGTTTCCCAGCTGCACACAGGCCCTGGTGTTTAGTTCCCAGTCTTAAATCCAGATGTTGATGATGAGGCCGACTGCCCTACTGCGTGTGTTTCTGCAGCTGCCAGAAAATAAGCTCCTGGGACATTCATCAGTCACTGTGCCCAAAGATGTTCATGTTATGGAGGGGGTAGACAAGCTCAGTTAGATCTTTTGTTTTTACTGACTTTACTTCTTTTTAGAAAATTACCTCACCACCCTGTTAGGTAGCAGCAGCTTCTAAACACACTATTGCATGTCTTTATTGGAACAAGGTGGGACAGAAGCACGGAGTAGCATCAGTACTGCTGTCTCCCCACACCTTGTCTCTGCTCACTGTCTCTCATGACTGCTTTCTCCTTTGCTGTGAGTGACTCTGGAGCACCACAAGGCCCTCACTGACACTAAGCTGCTTTGACAGAGTTATCATATCTGTTTTGTTCTCTCCTACTCCATGGGAAGGAGCTAAAAGCTATGGAGCTGATCAATTTGTTTTGCACACCATGTGCCTTGTGCTCCAATCTGGACCATCAGACAGTAAAGAACCTCAGCACCACATATGACCGAGCACACCTACAGTCTCAGCACTTAGGAGGCTGAGGAAGGTGAATTGAAACTCCAAGGCCATCCTCATTTATGCATTGAGATCCTTTCTCTGAGAACAAAAACAGGGCTGGGAGGAGAAGAAGGACTTCAAAAACAGGGCCATCTCTGGGGGTCAGGGCCGTAAGCATCTTTGAGTTTCCTTCTTTCGGAGTTCCAACTCAGACCCAGATGAGTTCGATAGATTACCCCAATTGGCCTGGCAGCAGGAAACTTAGAGTTCAAGATGCGGCATCCAAAGTCAGTACTTTGCCTCTATGACCATAACTGTGTACCTTCACAGCATCCTCCAAAGAAATCTTTCCAGGGACAGAACAGGTAGATTCAATGGCCTGAAGAAGAGTGAGGTTTTATTCACACAGTCACAAAACCCTAGGTTCAAATCCAACCTTGACATTGGTAACCCATTGTCCATAGGGCAAACTGCCTTCATAGCTTCACTTCTGTAAGCATCAGTGGCCTCATCTGTGAAATAGGGCAGTAGCCTTCTCCCAGGGTGCTGCTAGAAAAATCCAATGATATCATGTGTGTGAAATTCAATGCTATCAGGTCTGTCTCCAAGAAAATTATCAACAAATATTAGTATCCCTCCCATTTGGTAGCTGACAAATTCAATTAACCAGAGCCACCCATTCCCACCCCTACCCTCCACCCCCATTTCCAAGCCTCCCAGTTCACAGAATCATAAATTTCCTGTCTGAAAAGCAGCTCTATTAATCACCTGGCACAGCCCAAGTGGGGGAACTCTAGCAGAATTGGCTCCATGTGTTCCTCAGTCTTGCTGGCTCAGCCTGCGAGCCTTCCTATAAGTAGAAGGGATCCCACCAGCACAGCCAAAAAGAGGGAAAGAGGCTGTCAGTAGATTTCACAAAGGGGCTAATATTAGCCAGGCAGGAGGATGGCTATGAGTGTATATTTATAGATCTGTGTCTTCAGTCCTTTCAGATACAGCAGAGTTGGGTGGAGGGGTGGGTATTTACAAGATGTAGACACAGCAGCTGGACCATGTCTCCCTTCCTCTCTCTCCTGGAAGTGGGCAAGCAGCACAGGGCTGCTAGGGAAGGGGCAGACAGTAGAGTGTGCTCCCATAGTAGAAAGAAGTAATATAGTGGCAGAAGCCTTGGGGGAACTCCAGGAGTGCTGAAATTGGCCAATAGGATGGCAGAGAAGTAAGCTCTATTTTGAGTTGGTACCCAAAGAAGTATGTCCCTGGCTTTGTTCTATAGATGCTTTGGATGGAGGTAGCATATGACAATGGACTTGGGTTAGAAGAGAGGCACAGGACACATGTCTTTCACAAAGGCTCCTTGCACATCCTCCCTCTCTCATGTCACCTCCATGTCCCTATTCTGCTTGCACACTGTACATACACTGCCTGCCTCCCTGAGGCACTTCTAGTCCTTCTATGAAGTTTAAACAAGAATATATACTTCTGCCACACATATATAGTACTGTATCCAGCAAGATCCAAGGCAGACAGTGTGGAGGTGTTTGGGGGTTCCTCTTACTTCATAGTGTAAAGTACAACCTAAAAAGCGACATGCAGAGGCCTTGATATTCCCCTACAAGAACCATGTCCACATGCTCTCCCCAGCCCCCCTTGCCGTTATGTCTTAAGGGGACTTCAAAACGTGGCCTGATGTCTACCCTGGGCTCTACTCCAACAGCTAGCTGACTCCCTGAGGGATTGAGACCTGGCTAGCACCAGAAGGGAAAGCCAAAGTACTTCCCTGCCCACCACATAGGGGTTTTCCACCCTTGAGATGAGGGAGGTGAACCAGATGATCAGCAGGCCTCCCTGCCTTGCAGTCAGTCTATTTATCTGTAGAGTTTTAGGTGGCATAATGAGGATATAATCAGAAAAGCATGTGTTCTCCACCCTCTCCCAGCTCCAATAAAACCCACATGATCCCAAGAAAAATAGAGATGACTTAGGATTTTTCACGGTCTGGTGTTCCTTCTCATTCACTCCCCTTTCTGGAATCTCAAGCAGGCCCAGAAGGCCTGACTACACAGGATGGGAGGGATTACCCATCAGCCAGGGAGAGCTGGCTTCAACTACTCTCCACCCTTAGGCCGTGTCTGATGTTGCAGCTCTGGGTAGGCAAGTTGCCCCCATGAGAGGTTGGAGACTGTTTTGTGGGCCTGCTGCCCCTTCTGTGTGTGCTTTCTGCCATTATGTCACCATCTTATATGGTTCTTGGAGCATGCTTTCCCCCTTCCCTTTTCATCTTGGATCTCTGTTCTCTCCATTGGTTTGCTTGTTTGCAGTCTGCAGGCACAGTGTTGTCTCCCCTGCAGACTTCAGAGCACATGGCTGGGCTGGCATGGGAGTAGTCTCACCCCTCTTAGTCGAAAGGTATTTTTGACACATAAATAAAGAACTCTGAGAACAACTGTTGTTTCCAGGTAAAATGTTTGCACATGATTTGTATCTGAGAAGCAGAGGCACACATACACACACACACACACACACACACAGCCTTTTGGAGAATTAAAAACACAACATGCACAAATACACCACTCACACATGCACACATGCCTGGCCCCTAGAGACACTCTGGAAGCTGTTTGTTCTTGCACATAAATTGGGAGTTGGTGAATTTGAGAACCATGGAATATCAGGGCTGGGAGGAACATAGGAGAGTATACAGTTAGAGGATTTCAAACTTACTGACCTCCATCACCCATCTTCAAAGGGAATTTTATAGGACCTGTGAGATACAAAAGAGAAAATCAGGGGTGTTCTGAAGCAAGTGGGGAGGAGGAAAGAGGGGAAGCCTAGACTTTGCTGAATGTAGTGTGTGTGCAAGCCAGAATACTCAGCACCCTCCAGGAAACTGAGGCCAGAGGAAAGCCTTGCATTCGGTCAGTGTGTAACATGGCAATTGAAGAATGAAGCCAAAAATGGAACCCAAAGCCACACCACAAGGACATCTCACAATTGAGCTAAGATGGAAATACCATTGACTTTTGGTATATCTGTGAAGGTTCAGTTCCAGGAAGGTCAAACCGTGAGTAGCAAGGGCTAAGGACACCCAAGTGCCTTATATAGAATGACATGGTGTTTGCCTATAACCCACGCAAACTCCTTCCAGGGTACTAACAATCTGCTGTCATTTGCTGAGAATGTCCACTGCAGTGTAAGAACAAAGCAATGATGTTGTTTAGGATACAATGATGGGGGGGGCTACTAAAGAGTTCTGCCCAGGGACACTCCAGGGTGAAGGCATAAGTGGGCAGAGGGCATATTCTTACTGTATGTCTTTGATTTTGAGGGCAGTAACTTACTGGTCTCCAAATACTTTAATACTTTCACACTGAGATGATTCCTACAGCTGGAGGCTATCATGGCTTAGGTGGCATCGTTGTAGGAATTTTCTGCCTTTAAAAAATTGTCTTAGACAATAATTAATGACATCATCTTGTAGTTCAGGAAATTGCAATTTATGCCACTTCAGCTTCATGAAATTGATTTTAAGGACTTGTGGGCCAGGTCTTGTGGGCCAGTCCCTCTTCAGGACCACACTGCATCACTCATTGTGTTTAATCTTTGGAGCCCTTATGGTTGTCAGGGATAGAGAGCCTCACTCTATAGATGGGGAACTGAGTCTCTGAGGAGCTAAGGGACTTCACCAGGACACAGATTCATTAGGGAGTAGAACTGGAATTTTTAACTAATGTCCTGCTCCTGTGTAGCTGTGTAAGAGAGGAACAACTTGTTTCTCTTCACTTTTTAGAGCCAGCTAAACAGACTGATGTGCAAGGCCTGAAGGGAGCTTCATTTTAATTAGTAACATCATCTCTACTGACTGCTTGTCTGCTGTGTACTAAACACGCCCTAGACATCAAAGCTTTGTCTAGAAACAAGGTAGAGTTAAAGGTGAAGAAATCCAAATAGTTGAAATCCATTCGGTGAGTGTCTTCAAAAACCGTTAACATGCTATGGGACATGTGAGAGAGGCCCAAGAGTGGACTTAGGAAAACCTTCTAGGAGGAGGTGTCCTATGATCTGAAAGTTCAGGCAGCTGAGTGAGTTGGGGTGGTGAGGTTCTGAGAAGTCAGAGAAAATGTAACCACTTGGAGAATCTGAGGCCAGCTGAAGGTTTCCAAGTTAGCCAAGTATGCCCACTGAGCCCCAGAAATGTGGCTAATCCTCACAGATGTGTACTATAGATACAAAATACACATGGTTTTAAGAAACCACATGGGAAAAATTGTCAAATATCATTGATTTTTTATTTTGATCATATATTAGAGTCATCATTTAAATAAAATATATTTATAAGTAAAATTTAAATTATATTATTGAAACTAATATACTTTCCTCTTGTAAACAGTCAACAGAATTATATATATATATATATATATATATATATATATATATATGGTCTACCATTTGCCTCACAGTATATTGGGACTTAATCTATCGGGACATGGGAAATGTCTCAAGGGTTAGAACCTTGGAAATATAAATTAGGGAGACTGGACTTGGAAAGTGTGAGGTTCTGGTACATTTCCTCAAAACTCATTTACTTCCCAAAGCAGCTAACTTCATGTATATGGCTCAGACAGAGAGATGATGGATCCAGTCATTCTCTGTTGGACCATCTACAAGTCAACGCCCATAGCATGCCACTATGCAAGTACAATCTGAGCTCATGTCTTACACACTTATTATTCTCTATACCCCATCCCTAGATGCCAGCCATTTCCTTGGTTTCATTCTTTGTGTCTATTGCTAAACAGTCATCAAGTTGAGGTTTGGTTTTTCTTGCTTCCTGTTTCTCTCACTTTACTATAATGCATCTGGAAAACCAGCTATCTCACTATCAGTTTTATGAGATGGATCTCAAAGAAAAATACTGTCATATGATGATGTGTCTAAGGGTATTGGTTTAGTGGATTATGCTGGTTCAGGTTTCCTATGGGAGCTTCAGTATATATAGTGTCTTCAGCTGCATCCGTATCAGAGATGTCTACGCCTCTCTCAGTGGCCTGAGCTTCAGGAGCCAGAATACAACCCTCTTAGTTGGCTGTGTCTACAGAGGATCTTGGTCTAATTCAGCTGACTGAAGACACAGGATGTTGATTAATTTCTGTAAGTTTCTTAGAGGTTGGGTTACTCTAGTGAGCCCCAGTAGGTGTAGCCCAATGTGACTGACTGGTAATGGGGACAGGACACCTGACAGTTTTTGAGTGCTACACTGGAGTGAAGCCACACCAGTGAGTACCTCCAGTGTTTATGAGCTTGGTAGGTAACCTTATAGAACCTTTAAGGGGGCTAACCTTTCCAAGAAAGACTGCTTGTTGGTTGATGAGGCCAAAAATGATCAGGTAAGAACTGCTCCTCTGATATTCTGAGCCTGTGAAGAAATGAGAGTTCAGGGTGGGTGATCAGGGAGTTTCAGGAACTCTTCTTCATGCCTTGTATGGTAGGGAAATGTATACAGATCAACACTTGAAGTTCTGCTCACTGCTGATGCTATAGGGATTTGTGTGCATGAGGGACTATTGGGAAACTCTGGGATGCATCTCAATAGACAAACAATTGTATTTAAGAAAGCCTTCACCTTCACTGTTGAGAAATCCCTGCACTAGAACCTTGGGGTCTTACATAAGGCCTTTAGAGAAAATCTAAAAGTTCCTCTTCTCTGAAGAAAGAATACATGGAACATCACCAGAAAGAAACTAGGCAGATCCTTCCCAAAGTGAAAAGGAAAGATTTGAGATTTCATCGCCTAAGTTATCCACAAACCCAGACTTCAGAGTCAACCTGAGCCATAGAAGGAGCTGAGAATGAAACTCATAAGAAATTAGAATTAACTTCTGCTGAGACCAGGACTTCACTGTGGTGGGATATTTGAATACCTTTTGTTTTGGGAATGGGTTCAAGCATGGGTATGTGAATATATATGGCTATGTGACTGGTATGGACAGATGGGTAGTGTGAAAGACATTAATGCTAAGCTTAACTGCTAGCCAAATATTTGCCTTAATTTTTAGAAAATAAAAAACACCTTATTAATGGCCTAAAGTATATAGATTGCATTCAACTTAATATTGAGAATATAGGAATGTTTCAAATATTAATTAGATACAATTTAGAAAGCAACTACCATATGCCAAGTGCAATCCGAGAAGCACAGAAGGGCCACCCACAGCAGGAGAAATCACAGTAGACTTCTTGGAGGAGGTACCTAACAAAATCCTGGAGGATTGGTGGGTACATGTAAGGGAAGATAAATGGAGGGGATTCTAGGCAGAAGGATCATGAACAACTGGCATAGCCAGAAAAGAAGTAAAGAATATTGGAGTGGGACTGGAACCATGATCAGTGATATGAATGAAGAAGAGATAACTGGAGAAATAGGATGCAGAATTCAATGAAACTATGTGCCATTTGTCACACTTAAATTTTATACAATACAAATGGTATCAAGTCATTTAGGAGGTAAGTATAGGAATTGGATAGATAGATAGATAGATAGATAGATAGATAGATAGATAGATATAGATAGATGATAGAGATGGATGATTGATATATAGATAACAGTCATAGATCAATGATAGACAGATAGAGAGGTATAGATAGATAAATAAATGATAGATTATAAACAGATAGATAATAGACATAGATAGATAGATAGATAGATAGATAGATAGATAGATAGATAGATAATTTATTTAGTACAATGCACATGGCATATAATGTATTGTTTGCATTATGGGACTAGGTGCTAAATTGCTTTGACTGCAAAATGACAAAGAAAATAAAACTGCTGGGGGATCATTCTGAATGGTTCACTGCTTTTGTGCCTATGCTAAGCCCTGCTTATATTCCCTTGTTAACACAGCCACTCTGCCCTCCCTACTTGCTGAAACCTGGGAGGAAAGACCATTTCCAGAGTCAGAAGCAAGAGGGGAGAACCAGCCTCTGGTTCCTGAGGGCCCAGGCAAAGGAGACACTGTGGGGCCAGGACTGGAGGTGGAAAAGGGGTCAGGGAACCTGGACATTGGCAGCAGCATCACAGAGGTGCCTTAGCCTACAGGAAGCCTTGGAAGGTGTGGGGAGGAATCATAGGGGAAGAGGAAGGGAGGAGGAGTTGTGGGGCTGGCAGGACACCCACAGAGCTTCAGGGAGAAGAGGAAGCCCAGAAGCAGTTAATCCTGCTGGTTGAATTGTTTTTATAAACGACACTCTAAAATCAAATAGATGCAATAAAAACACAGTGGCCTTTTCATTAAACATGCCACAGAGGCCCCTTGTTCAGCAGCCGTTGTCAATCAGATCTGGGCCATTGTCTCTTTTCTCAACCCCCTATAATTGGCATCTGTCTGGGAACAAACAAATAAATACAGGACTGGCATTTTAACTAGGGCAACAGGGAGTGAGGGCCCCTGGAAGGCTGCTTCTCAAGCTAGAGCCCAACTAGGTGCAGCTCCCTGGCTGCGACTGCTCTCATTTGACCAGGAGAGTACTTTGTTTCTACTCCTGTCTAAAGAAGCCCCTCAGAGACCATTCATTAGAAGGTCTTGGTTTTGTTTCCCTTCAGGAAAGTCCTGGGAGAAAGAAGTGGACATATTCTCTGGCTGACTTCAGATACAACCACTTAATAACTGTAATGCAACACTCTTGCCAAACTATGAAAGCGGAACAAAACTATCACGCTTAATTAGTGATAGCATTAAGGCATTGTGACTAACCAGTAATAATAGCCTGTCATCACACTATTATTAACTAGGAGTTTTAGAATAGATTGCTAGCTACCACCTTGGACCACATATTCATGCAGGTGATTCTCATTATTCATGGCAGCTATGCTCTGCAAAATGGATATGAACTCTGAATTAGCAAATTCCAAACATTTGCTACTAGAGGAAGTTGCTGCAGGCCTTTGACCACCACCTGTCCATTAACTATCAATGCACTACCTCGTTTCTTGTGTGCTTCTAGTTAAACACACCTGATCTAACATATACTTTTAAGTAATTAATGTTGAACTCAGATGTGAAGGAAGATTACATAACACTAAACAACCTCCTTGCATATAGGAACACTAGACGCTAGCCTTGAGGGCATTTAACTCAGGAAGTCACCAACAGAATTAGAAACATGAAATATGCGGCACTGAGTAGACTATGACAAAGAGGCAGACTGTTGCTGTATTCAGCTTACACATGGTGATCATAGTGAGTGACTTTAGTTTTCCATATCTCTGTGCATGTTGCAAACATCCTGAGAGTACTTAAAGTAGGGTTACAAGCATGTTTAGTGAATAAGCAAATTCACAAATACATTTGAGCAGCAGGGTAAACAGGCTCTCCATGAATAATTAGGTCTGACTATTTCATTACATTTGGCTGTCACTCTGGCAATACCTCCTGCGTTTGGATACAGGAAGTAAGATTTGAAGAGCTTCAGTGACATACCCTAACATCTGGATTGTGCTATGCTATAGAACTCCAGGGTCAGGTGGAGCATTATTTTAAAAGTTCTATTGAAGCACTCTTATTTTACACATTGTTTGGTTACATATTGTCTTTTGTGTCAAAATGAATACATAGAGTCTTTGCAA
This sequence comes from Cricetulus griseus, assembly GCF_003668045.3. Taxonomy (NCBI): domain Eukaryota; kingdom Metazoa; phylum Chordata; class Mammalia; order Rodentia; family Cricetidae; genus Cricetulus; species Cricetulus griseus. The sequence continues at coordinate 103,058,236 of NC_048596.1, read as the reverse complement.
GAAAGATCATATAGACTGTCAAGCCTACACTGTTTATAGTCCAGGCCTTTAAGATCCAGGTATAATCACAAATGTATTCCCCCCCTCCCTTTCTTCTTCAACTTCCTGGTTCAGAGTGGAAGAGATTTTCTTTGGCCACCGTGCCAAAGCCATTTGCACTTTACTTAGTTCATTTTCCCCTCTTGAACATTTTTAACATTAGACACTTTATGTTTTCTTCTTTGCATCAATGGTAAGGAACTTAAAGCTCAAACAAACTGGAATTCCTTACACTGACATGATGGGAACAGAGATGATCTCCATCTTTGTGACACTGGAAGAGAGTTAGGTAACCCTGAATGGTAAAAAGTGTGATCAGTGTGTAAGTTATACAGGTGTCTGGAATTTTCCAGTAATGAATTGTTACATCTGGGACAGGGCCTGGGTTCTGCAGGAATCACAGTTGTCCCTAAGGAGACAAAGACCTACTTTCCATGAATAACCTTTTTTCTCTTCAAGCAACTATGACTTGCTGTGGGTTTAAATGCCAGATTCCCTGGTACCATTTTTCCTCTATAGCATATAGCTATGGATCTGGATTGTCTATACCATAGGGTCAGATATGATTATCTCTTTTACAGAACTGAAAGGAAAGAAGAAAATTGGATACTGGAAGTCAGTATTTTCTGACTCCAAAATATAATCTCTACAGGTTGCTTCATCACCCTGCATTGTGACTTGAGTGTGTAATATCCCCACAGGTTCATGTGTTTCTCGTAGCATTGTTTTAGGAGATTCTGGAATCTTGGAGATGGAGCCTCCCTGATGGAACTATGTCACTAGGGCTGATATTTGATGATTATACATGTTTCTGGATCTTGTCTGAGCTCTTTGCTTCCTGGTAGGCCACACAATGTGACCAGCTGCCTCTGTTTCCCACTGATATGGACCAACTCATTTCTGCAGCCTTGCTTTTTCCACCATGATGAATGGAGGTCCTCCTGAAATGATGATCCAAGAAAAGTTATTCCTCCCTACTTTGTGACAGTAATGAGAATGTAACTATTAAGCCAGACATGCCTGGCACTGAAAGTTGACCCCATTGCACTCTGTAACTTACTCAGCATTTCCCTCTCCACCTTTCTAACTCCTGATATTGGGGCTGGAGATTGAGCACTGAGGCAGTGTTCATATTCCCCTCATATTGGGACACTAGTCTTTGGGTTGGAGTAGAGTAGGCAGCATCCACAGAACACTGGGCTAGAAGTGTAGGAATCCTATCAAGATGAGACTTTAGAGACCAGCAAGAGTAGTAGAGAGTAGTAGCCTAGGTGTGTGATGACCGTACTCTAGACTCTAGAGGTGTAGGGAATTGGTGAGTGGGATATGTGTGGTAGGTTACAGAGTTGAGGACTGGATCATCGAAGTTTATTCCATGTGGATGGTGAAAAAGGAGAGATGGTGATAGGATGACCTCCATTTCAGTCTAAGAACAGAAGATGAGCAATATTCAATCGTAGGGGGAAGATGAGGAGTTTACACTGAGGACTAGACTCCTGAACGAGTCCCATAAGCACCCCTTGTGTGATCAGCCTTCCTCTCAACATTGATTGTGTCTCTTAACCTGTGAGCATGACAATTTTCCCCCTGAAACTTGAGGTACCTAGGGTAGAGAGCCTTCAGATTTATGGCCCTTTGGAAAGTTAGGAAAGCAGTGTGGGAAATGCTGGGTAAGTTACAGAGTGCAATGGAGTCAGCTTATCGTGCCAGCCATGTCTGGCTTAATGGTGACTTTCTCACTGCTGCCACAAAGTAGGGAAAGAGGACCTATCTTGTATCATTATTTCAGGAGGACCTCCATTCATCATGTTGGAAAAGCACGCTGCAGGAATGAGTTAGTCCATGTCAGCGGGAGAGGGAGGCAGCTGGTCACATTAGTGACTATGATGGCTTCAAATGGTTCTCATGAAGATGGAGAGATAGCTCAGTGGATAGTGTTTGCTGTGAAAGCCCGATGATTTGGGTTCAGATCCCCAATACCCACATAAAATGTGGGCATGGTGGCACAGATGCCTGTAACCAGGTGCAGGGATCAGAGACTGGTGGGTCCCTAGGGCCCACTGATCAGCCAGTCTAGTTGAAATGTTGAGCCCCAGGTTTGGTGAGAGAACCTGTCTCAAAACAATAAGGTGGAGAGTGGTGGAGGAATCAACTGTTGTGATTCTCTAGTCTTCACATGAACCTGCTCAGGCAAATGAGCATATACATATGTCTTTCCCTCCATGATTCCTCCTTCTAGACAATTCTGACAGTCTTGCCATTCTCTTTGGTCACTTGTGCAGTGACTGCAAGAAAAGTGAGAAAGTCTTGCCTTAGCCAATTCAAGGCCTCCTTCATCTCCAATAAATAGTGGTTGTCACACTGCTATTTCATATCCTAAACTATGTAGTACACAGCATAAGCAGAAGGTTGTAAAGACTCTGTTAAGACTGTCTCTGTGGGAACAGAAGTCAAGAGAAACCTGAAAAATGGGCTGGAATTCCCTTGCACTCCTCCTCTGCACTCACCTTGTAAGGCTCTACTGAAACCTGAGCATCAGCTGTGGCAAGGGGCATTCCCACAGGGCCTGGCAATTCCCAGTGAGCAGATACTTAGTCTGCTTCATTCATTACCTTTCCCTAGACTGAGCTTGCCATAATGTTTCTGTTTCCCTTGGAGGAGAAAGAGGCTTCCATTGATCCAATATTCACTAAGCATGTATCAGGCTTCAGTTAGGCCTGAGAACTCAGAGAAGACCACCCCTGAATTCAAGAAGTCATGAAAAGGAATGGAGAAATGGCTAAATGGTTAATGTACAATTAAGAAGGCTGGAGTTTGGATCCCCAGAACACACAAAAATGCAGCTCACCTGTAGTTCTGGCTTAAAAAGACCAAGGCGGCATCCTCAGAGGGAGCCAATTAACATAACTAGACATGTTGGTGAGCTCTGGTTTTATTTGAGAGACCCTGCCTCACTGGATACCATGAAAGAGTGATCAAGTAAGATTTCAGACCACTTGGCCTCCGCAAACACATGCACACATGCATATCCATGTCACACCACACAAATACATGAAAAACTATAAAAGATGATGTGAACTCTTGGGAGTTGCAACCATTTGAGGTCAGTGTCTGGAAGAGCATATTGTGGCATGACATGGAAGATTACAGGAGGCAGTGTGATCTGGGTCTTGAAGGATGAGAAGGAATACCCCAAGCAGACAGTAAGAGTTCTCCAAACAAGAGAGAGAGAGAGAGAGAGAGAGAGAGAGAGAGAGAGAGAGAGAGAGAGAGAGCTGAGACTATTCTTGTTCATAAGCCTGTATCCATACAGAGGGGTGCTACCTCTTAATCCCTATTACTTCCCTATCTTTCATGGTACTGTGTTATCTTCCTCTCTGAAGGCTCAAAGGGAAAGGCAGGAAGTGAGCAAGAAATGCTGAAAAAAAATCACACAATATAGATACATCCATGAAAAAAGAAATAGAATAAAAATAGTCTAGGACTGTACTTTCCAATAAAACTGTAGCATTTTAAGTTGTCCACTAAACATATTACAAAAAAGGAAAGAATCTGATAAGATCAGTTTTAATAATAATTGATATATTCAAGTAATTCAAATTCAAATAATACTTTAATATATCCAAAATACTATTTCAATGTTTAAATAATATAAATATTTTAAAACAAAATTTAAATTCTTATTCATAGGTTTAGTCTGTGAAATGGAATGTGATTTTTATACTTCACAGACTGGTGGGTCCCTAGGGCCCACTGATCAGCCAGTCTAGTTGAAATGTTGAGCCCCAGGTTTGGTGAGAGAACCTGTCTCAAAACAATAAGGTGGAGAGTGGTGGAGGAATCAACTGTTGTGATTCTCTAGTCTTCACATGAACCTGCTCAGGCAAATGAGCATATACATATGTCTTTCCCTCCATGATTCCTCCTTCTAGACAATTCTGACAGTCTTGCCATTCTCTTTGGTCACTTGTGCAGTGACTGCAAGAAAAGTGAGAAAGTCTTGCCTTAGCCAATTCAAGGCCTCCTTCATCTCCAATAAATAGTGGTTGTCACACTGCTATTTCATATCCTAAACTGATAGATCAGTTTGAATCACTACACTTCTCATGGCCAATGGTTATAGAATCAGGCTGTAGAAGCCTGGGCCCTAAACCTTGTTGTTATTCACCCTACTAAAGAACTAGGAATGTCTGGGATCCACCTACTCACCCATCCATTCAGCTACCTGTGGACACATCTATGAAGCCACTCCATCCATCCATCCATCCATCCATCCATCATCCACCTATCATTCACTCAGCTGCCCAGTAACCATCTACCCATCCACCCATGTACTCATCCACCAATTTATCCATTCATCCATCTACCCATGCACTCATCTATCCTTTTCATCCATCCATGTATCCACCCATCTACTCAACCATCCAGTCAGAAGTAACTATTCCCTACATGCTCAAAGTTCCTGGTGGAAACTCAAAAAAGACATGGCCCGAATGTCACCAGAAAGTAACTACAAGCTAGTAAACTAGCCACCTAATGTGTACTGGAACTTGTCAGTTTACTAGGACTGTCAATCTGGGGCTGCTGACCATGGGGATCAGTTGGTTCTTCCTGTCCCTTGTCTTTCACAGCAGAATATACCCAGCAGATATAATAAGTATCTCTTTGTTCAGGGCTTGGTTCCCTTTACAAATGAGGTCCCTTTGGGGCTCTATGCAGACATATGTGTTTGAGAACCCTGCATCAGACATCTCTTAGAAATCTCAGATATGAACAAGCTCAAAGCCTGGGTAACCACAGCCCAGAGACTGTGTTTTGGCTAGGGTCACACAGTAGGTCATCCCTGACTTCCTATCCTTGATGTTTACTCCAAATAGCACTAAGTTCAGAGGGGCCCTCTAAGAGTTCTTGCATATTCATGAGGCTCCACCAGGAGCTTGGAGCAAGAAGACAGGAGACTGCAAGGGCTATGTTGCCTCTTCAAGAACAAAGCCCTTGTCGGTTTACCACTCTGGGAAGATTGCCAAGCTCCGGTATTAATAATAATCCCTTTGTATTTTAAATGCCTTATAATTGCATAAATAAAGCATACTTTCTCTTCTTCAATGATAATGAGCCTTATTTGACTGATTGGTTGATTAATAACACTCTAATTCCTCCAATGACAAAACACAAAGGCCAAAAGATGGTTGCAGAGCTTCAGTGGCTTGGGATGGGAGAGAACCATTCTGGGTGGGTTCTGCGGCTGCCTGGGCAGCTCAGTGAGAAGGGACAGGCAGCTGGCTTTCTTCTTCTCGGTTACATGCTGATAAGCTAAGGATGTAGCCAGCAGTAGGAAGAATCCCTGCTTTTCTTGCTGGGGTATCATGGACACATTTGACCCCACATCATTCTAAGTACGTTCTCTGAAGACTTAGGGACAGATTTCAGTGACTTTGGGTTTGGGGATTTCTTGGTTTTTAATTTGGTTTTTGGGGTTTTTGAAGGTGTGTGTGTGTGTGTGTGTGTGTGTGTGTGTGTGTGTGTGTGTAAGGGGGGTTCAAGACAGGGTTTCTCTGTGTAGACCTGGCTATCCTGGAACTCACTCTGTAGACCAAGCTGGCCCCAATCTCAGAGATCCACCTGCCTCTGTCATCCTAGTGCTACCACCCAGCCTATAGCAGAGATTCTTAAGACTCAGAAATGTTAAGCAACTTGTCCAAGATCACACAGCCAGCCCATAATTAGCAGGGATGGATTTGAACCCTGTAATACATTTATACCTAATACACCGACTTGCTTCTTTAAGTGATTCTTGACTCACTGTGTCCCACATTCTTGTTTAAATAGTTTTCAGGTTTCTATTTTGAGATTTCATTTCTAAAGTATCTCTTCTTGGTGTCTGGGTTTTCATGAGAAGGGGACCACCAACCTTTGAAGCCACAAGGGCACTGGAGGGAACAAGCGGTTTACACTCACACAATTTGTTTTCAATTCTAGCCAGGGGTCATAGTAATTGAATCGTCAGAGCTGGTGTCCACTTCCTCGGGGACTCCCTGCCCTGAGCCAGATGGGTTTCTTGTTGTTATTGAATCTGGTAATTTTCAAAGAAAGGTCTACTTTGGGCTGTCAGATCCATAGCTGGTGTTAGAAACACAGTGTGGGAAGGAACACAAAGGGACAGAAGGACATTGAGTTCTATACCACAGCTTCTTCCCTGCTCCCCCAGAAGCTCAGGGAGGTAGGCATGGATTCCTGAGTGAGAAAACCAAGCCAGGGGCTTCTTCGAGGTAAGGCAGAACTGCATCTGCCATATCCTAGGAGAGGCAAGCCTGGACTCAGCGTGGGCCAGCATTAGCCAGCATGGCTGTAGAGTCCTGCTCCATCCCATATTCTTCCATGGTGCTTCTCTGTCTCTAGAAACACTCCATTAGGAAGGCTGGGGTTTGTTTGTTTATTCTTGGTTTTATTTTTTGGGTTTTTGTTTGTTTTGTTTTGTTTGTATCAGACAGTCCATCAAGGGCTCTGATCACAGACCAGTCCCATAGGTCCCTTTGAATTTCTGAGGGACCTGCACAGTCCTCACTTTCAACCATTCCAGGGTTGAAGGAAGCTACGTGTTGGTCTTTCTTCTGAGGAATTCGGATACCTGCTTTTGTCTCTAGGGTCAAGGAAGAAACTTGAGAGGTTGTGGAGGAAGAAGGCGGCTGGCTTTGTTTTGTCAAGGTCTGTGCCATGTTTTAAGCAGTTTCATCCTCAACCCAGTACATATTTCCACCAAAGAAAAACAACCCAAAAAGCTGCAGGCCTCTGTGGCCTACAGCTTGAGTGCACTTGTACACCCTTGTCCTTCAGCCCCTTCCTGCTTCTTTTCATCCCCAGCTAAGTCCCTCCGAACCAGGAAATAGAAAGAACTGTTTTCCAGTGGTTTCTGGCCTGAAGAAATGCATACTTATTTCCTTAGTACTCCAGGGGGTCATAGTGGACACTCACAAGGGAAACAAAGGTGGTGCCTAATTAGTGTGAATTATATAACCTCTCACCCTGGCCTCTGTGCATTGAGTTAAACACTACCGGCTTTCCCTGCCCAGGATAGTAAAGGCAGTGGACTAGGGCACCCTACCTGCTGTCCTGTGCTCAGCAGTGGGACATGATGTGGGCAGCTTCTCATCAGCCAGGTCTGGGCTGCTTGTCTTCACTCGGAAATGACCCACCATTTGACTTCTCCCTCTACCTGCCAATTTAGGGCAAGTAGGGACACTGCCTCTCATGTCCAATTGCCATCATCCAGCTATATAGACATCTTTGCATAGGCCCCCAGACGACTTAGTTGCTCTCTTGGAACTACCTCACTTTCTCCATATTTTTTCTTCCTCTGATTCTAAGGAGGGAGAACCAGACTGAGCAACCTTCATTTCTGTATCCCTGATTCTACCCAATGAGGGAGCTTTGGGAAGAGGACAGGAGTGGCCCACGGAAGTCTGCACATGATCTGGTTTGAATCCTGAGGAGACCCTCAGATCTGCCTATGTAGGGAGGGATCCAAGGAGAGGTGAAGTGAAGGCAGCCTGGAGAGATGTGAGGTGTGCCTTAGGGCAAATGGTGCTTTGCTCATATGGCAGTTGAGTGAGGGCTCCATGAACCTCCACTGTGTCTTGAGCCCCAGGGCAGCATGGGGCAGAGCTGAAGTCCATGGGCTTCCTGATTCTACAATCTGAGGATACATCCCTTCTTTAGTTTCAATATATTCTCTTCCAAATGGGGCTAATCACAGCCATTTAACAGAATGATCATGAACACCAAAATAATATAAATGCATCCACAGTACATTTACAGGAATAAAGGTATTGTTTACTAAAGGGCTACTGCTATTTTATTGCTGATGAGACTGAAGTATAAGTGAGACACCTGAAGCGAAATTTAAAGAGACACTCACAGTCAGGACCACACCACTGCTGCAGCACACTGGAAAAATGAGTACCTCCTTAAAGTGTCCATGGTTTGACCTTCACTCACTTTATAGTGGTCCCAGCTATGAGATTGTATGACAATTCAGATCACTGATGCTTTTAAATGAGATTATATATTACCACAACAGTATCTACCTTTAAATAATAAAACAGATGTACAGTTGTGCGTAAGGTATGATATTCAGTCTATTGAAAAGTTGAAACCTTTTACAGGAAGCCACAGCCTTCCAGCCACCCACTGTTGAAGGATGATTAATGGCTGCCCACTCTGTCTCACTAACCTTAGTTTTAGTTGTTTCTTGCTCTATAGAGAGCTGTTTAACTAATAGGTTTCTGAGAAGAAACCATAAACAGATCACACCCTCGGGATCTGTTCTGAAAACAGTTTCATGTTGACCCATCTTGGGGTAAGGCTACCCCAAGTATGTTAATGTACAACTGCATAGAACACCTCAGTTGTTTATTTTTGAAAATTCTTTCTATCAGCTAGCACAATGGAAGTATACAGTGGTAATTTAATGAATACTTGGTGATACAGCTCATTGGTATAAGGGCAAATAAATGTATTCACACATACATGGATGGATTTGTGGATTTACAACTAAATAAAAAGGTGGGCAGATGGATGGATGGGCGAGTCAATGAATAAATGGTTGGATGGACATACAGATTGTGAACAGGTGGACGAATAGGTAGATGAATGAAGAGATAGTTGTGTGAATTTACAAATAGATGGATGGAGGTTAGATGTGTATATAGTGAAATGGGTGGGTAGATTTCCAAATGATAGACAGATAGGTAGGTGGATGAAGGGATCAATGGATGTAGTCACACATAAATGGTCATATGAGAAGATAAATGGATGGATAGGGTAATGGATGGAGTAGATTTATGAATAGATGGGAAGAGAGTAGATAGATAGGTGGGTGGATAAATGGGTAGATGGGTGGATTTACAAATAAATAGACAAGTGGATGGGTGGATGGATGGATGATGGATGAGTAGATTTATTAATAGATGGACATGTGGGTGGACAGATGGCTAGGTGAATGAATGGATGGATGGGTGGATTTATGAGCAGGGAACAGGTGGGTGGGTAGATTGATGGGTAGCTAAATGTCTGGGTGAATGAATTAATGGCTGGCTAGGTTTCACCATTGTAAGTTCCCAAGAAGCAGTGATTTCAAATATTTCATTTATTGACATTTATGCAATTCCTAGGACTTGGCTATACTAAACATTCACTAAATATTTGTAACATTTATTATTGAGCCGGGTGGGAACGTGAGAAAAACTGTATAAACGATGAAGGTAGTTGGGTGAGTAGATACCCATTCACTTTTGAACACCATTCTTGCCATTCTGTAATTTTATGTGAGCCTTGATAGTCTTGGGAGCTCCAGGAGTAGCACCTCCAGCTCCTTCTTGAACTGCAAGCTCATCCAATCTGAGTGCGTGCCTTAGCACACTGCAGCTGCTCTGCTGGACTGCTTAAGTTTGATCATCGAAATTTGAATGCTCCAAAGTGATGAAGGAATGGTCCCTAGCCACATGACTTGTCAGTGGAGAAAAGCCAGGACTAAAACTCAGTTCCAGACTGCTCATCTTAGACTTGCTTCTTTCCTCATGTGATAATTGGCCTGCCTAGAGAAGTGAAGCCTTGAACCAATGAATGTCACGCACATCATTCTATGGCATGGGGGAGCAGACAGGAGATTGTTTGTTTAGAAGAGACACACAGCTTTACCTGAGCATGCTTGAAATAGCCATGTCTGCTTAAGCCCCTGACTATGTCATCAGACATGGACTATGTGCCTTGCTAAGAATCTTGGACATCTATTTGTGTTTAATGGATTCATTGTCAGTAAAGTTCACCTGGTGCAGGAAACTGATGAGATTTAGAGGCAGTTAAGGCCCCCCATTTAGAAACTAGTGATTTACAAGTCACTTTTGCTCCTGCAAACTTGACTCTTCTGAAATAAAGCCTTCCTTGTTCTGGTCCTCTTTCATGAAGTATGGCGGGTGCGTAGAATGGTTGATGAGGACCAGTCTTTGCATTCACAGACTTTTACTAGAATGGAGATACCACTTCATACCAAGTTAGAGAAGCAGCAAATGGGAAGGAAGTTCTGTTTTCTGAACATCAGCCATATCAGGTCATCTGAAACAATATGGAGATGCACTAATTTACTCCTTAGCTAGAACTCAGAAATACATCTTACAGATTGAGGAAGCCAAGGATAAGAAAGGTTATGTAGCCTATTCAATGTCTGATCATTGGTCACTGGTATCATAATTTCAAAGTTTATCACTTAAATTTGTGGCAGAACCCCAAACCTATTTCCTTCTCTCCTCCCGGTTGTGAGGGGAATAACTAAAACTCCAATCACCCAGTCTGTCCCAGTAATCAAGTGAACCACACTTTCCAGGGGTTGGCAGGAAGAAGTCCTGAATTTTTTCACATGAGACAGCTGTTTGCACCCATGACGGTGGTGGATTCTCAAATGACAAGACTTTTGAACATTTGCCAGAATCTCAACCCTTCTAATTAAAACCACATTATCCATGATGATTCTTAATGATAGCATTTGTGGAGTTGGAATGCTCTCTGCTCTGGAGTTCAGTGTGAAAATTTCCCATCAGAACAGTACATGCCATGGCCTTGATAATGGGTTGGGTGGAGATTCCACATGACCTGCTCCAGTAGCTTATGTATTACCTCTCATTCTAGAAACTTCTATTTGGGGAGACTTGGCTTGCCTGGCAATTTTGTTGTTGTTGTTTTGGGGGTTTTTTGGTAGTTTACATGTCAAAGACTCAGTTGAATACTTTCTAATTTATTATTTTAATTGCACTGGTTATGGATACCTCTCCCTTCCAAGGTACAGGTGTGAAGAAACAAATAGATCAGTGTGTGCTGTCCAGGGTTTCCACTAGACTGCACAGAGCCCACTGGTATGTCCTTCCCCATTAATTGAGACTCTGCACCTGCAGGGTTTTTGAGCAACAAGCCATTCTCACCTGAACCTAGAGGAGACAGCTAGAGAGCATCCTGAGTAATGGGTATGTGAAAGTTCACTAAATTATTCATTTTACTGCAAAATAAGCTTGAAACCACCAAGAAAATAAACTCTTTAAAAATGTCATAACACCCTTTTTGGGCATGACATACAGTCTAGAGGTAAAGGTGGAAAGGACTGGGCAATTAGCTACATAGTTTCTACCCCACTTCCAAGCCCTATCCCTACAGCGTCCTGGAGCCCAAGAATAGCCATAAAATCTGAAGGTAGCCCATGTGAGGCTCAGTGTCCAGTATCTATGACTGGGACAAGAGCTTAGCAGTTAGAATCCAAAAGATAAGGCAATAAAAGTCAGGATTCTTACCACATCTGGAAAATATGGCATGGCCACTCTCAATGGCCCACTTTCAGCATACTCTCAAGGAGAATTTCCCAGTGGTTCTTTCACAGTTGGCAGCATCTTGCAAATTCTGGCTGCCTGCTTTGGTTTCACAGCAACATAATGAAGCTGTCAGATGCCAAGCTCTGGTAGTAGGCAGCCTTCACTTTGGTTCCAGCTCTGCCAACTCCTAGTATGCAACTTAGGCAAGTCAGATATCCCTTTGAGGTTCTCTACTCCCCTGGAAAATGTGGCCATTGAACTAGACAATAAAGGGTACATTTAGATGTTGATAGCATAGTTAAATGGGGTTGCTGAAGGGTTTAATGAAAGGTATGGTCTCCAGACATGGAGAGAGATGCAGCTATCCAAGACAGTTCCATAAAGCATGGTGTTAGGTAGAGAAAGCAATCCCTTGCAAGCCTGTAGCCTACTTGCAGGCATGTCCAACATCACAGCCCACTACATGTGGCTAAGTACAGCTCTGAAAGTAGCCTAACACAAAATCATAGATTTCTTGAAATGTGACTTTTTAAACTTTTAACTCAGTTGCAAAGTTCTCAAGCAGGAACTCTGTAGATAACAATGATGTATAGTAATGTCAAAAGTTTCTTTTTCCTCCTCTAATGATGGAGCCTCCCATTGGCTAAGCCTAAGCAGAGATCAAAGGGAAAGGTACAGGTACTGCTGGAAGCCACTAGGGCAGGGAAGGTAGAGAAAGGAATAGGAGGGCAGCGGAAGCACACCCAAACCAGCTTGTTCTGAGCAAGGAAGGCTCCCAGGCTGGTCCTTTTCTCCCTTAGCTTATCAGCCCCTCCACCGGGACAAGAAAAGGGACCAAAGACAAGATCAGAGAACTAGGCGAGTTCTTTACAGGGCTTCACAAGAGTGTGGTAAGGATGAAGTTGAAATAGAAAGAAAGAATAAAGGATTTTTAATTGTGATTATCTGTGGATTTCTTTTATCCACCTTATCTCTCTGAGCCAGTAGCTGGGGTCATTAGAACCTTGCTCCTCCCCTAACCATGGCTCTTAAACGAGCTGAATGTACTTCAAAGGTACTTTTGTAAGGAGCTATATGCTGTCACTTTAATTAATTTTAGCTTTATTTTTCCATTTGATCTGGTGGAGTCAAATGAACTTTTATTGCTCAGATATCCCTAACTGGTGAACTAGGTCAGCCTTTCCAGGAGTTCTTTGAAAGTTTTCACATGTATAAATAACTTCTGCCTGCAGGGCTCTGCAGGAGAACTAGCTGCCCTGCAGGGATGTATGGGAGATGGGATCCACCCACAGGCTACTTCCATCAGAGAGCTTGGCCCACCCACAGGTCTTCCTGAGCATCAGGCACTTACTGGGTGCTAAGTAGGAAAGGGATCCATGAGGCTATATGTGTCCCACTGGGAAATAGCAGTTAGGACCTGAGGAGAAAAATTAGCAAGCATCTTACCTTTTCCTCCTGAATCTGCCTTCCTGGGGGAGGGGAGAGGGACAACTGCAATGTGCCCACCCCTCTGTCATAATTTCTGGAGATTTCCTGTCCCTTTTGATGATGCTTCTTAAAACTCGGTGGGTGTCACTTGTTAGACACTTCCCACCACTGTCATCAGGAAGGTAATGAATGTCTCTATGGGATTGGGAAGACTTGGCGTGTCTCTCTACCCCATCCTGCCTCCTCCCTGTTGCTTCGATTCTTTTGCTTATTATCCCTTCCCATTAAGAAAAGAAGCTCCTTGCTGTGGAGCTGTGCCTCCCCCACTCCTCCGCACCCTGGCACTTCTGTGCGCGCGCGCGCGCGCGCGCGCGCGCGCGCGCGTGTGTGTGTGTGTGTGTGTGTGTGTGTGTGTGTCCTTGTCCCCCTCATCTTCTGCTGTTCCACATCCTTTGCTTGACACTAGGACACATACCATCAACCCTTCATATTGTAGTATGTCACAATATTTGTTAGCCTTTTTCACTGTGCTCAAGAGTATGAAGAATGCACACATAATCTCATTTCCCAAATAGCTCCTCGTGGGAAAGTGCAGAGTTCTGAAGATGTATTAGAGCACATGGTGACCTTGGCTCATCCCCATGGTTGTCTGTCTCCAGCGGTGACCATTGCTTCTCCTCATTCTTCTAGGAAAAAGGGAGAAAAGCTAGGCCTGTATTTTATTTATACGATAGAGGTAATTTGTATCCCTGCTTTTCCTTAATAAGGTGGATGGGAGCTTGCTCCCCTAGGTCAGGCACTCCCGTGAGTTGTGCTATGCTTTTCTATTGTGTGAATGCCTGTACCTGGTGCTGTCCTCTGACAGCTGTCCTAGACATGTGCATAATTCCAAATGCAGCTGTTACCCACAGCTCTTTAATGGCCTCTGTGTCATCTGTCTTGATGTATTTGGTGGGGATGACTATATCTATCAACTCATATCCTAATAACTGAATGCATGGCCCCAAATACTTTGCATTTCAGCAGAGGTAGCCAAATTGGCCAGTAAAACATATCTCTCATGGTCATCTCATGTGTGTGAGAAAGCCCCTTTGCAATAGGCAAACCCTTGGAATTATCATGCCTTTGAATGCTTGCCAGCCTGATAAGGGTGTTAAAAATTACATTTCTTTGTTGTTTTGATCCGTATTTCTTTAATTATCAATGCAGCCAAACATCTTTTCATATGTTTATTAGAACATTTGTTCTTCCCTGAATACATTTATATCCTTTATTGTGTTTCTGCTGGAAATAAGTTTTAAATTATTTTGTAACATCAAATGCAGGATCCAAATCACAAGTTTTTAAAGTCATCATCAAATTTATTCTGGCTTAGTTGGAGATGCCAAACCCAAGGGTGCGGGAGGAGGGTCTAGATGTCTTTATCTCCTGCTGCTGTCACAGGGAACCCTCTGTACCTCTTTGAGTGGCTCGACACTCTCATACTGGGTAGAACAAGGAGATGAATTATTTAGGATGCTATTGGTTCCAGGGGAAGCTCTACTCATCAGACCATTCTCTGGCAGCTGCTAAGTACCAGGCACTACAGCATGGATCAGCTGTGGGACTCTGTGTCGTCCATTTAGATGAGGACTCTGTCAACTGCCCATTGAGAACCTCTAGGGGTCACATCCTTGACACCATCTGCTGGACCATGAAGATCACCAGCCTGCCAACAAGTCTGACAGGCTGTGATTATTTTCCCCTCCAGTGCAGTATGTTTTCCTTTCCCTGGCATTAAGGGGATTCATTTTTCTGAGCAAGCTCTTTGAGCAGCAGACATCACATAAAGGAAAATGGGCCTCTCCGGGGACCTTGATGTACTGGACCAGACCTCACTGTTCAGGTCCTGAGTGTGAGCTTGAGTGCCTGCAGGTGATGTTTTTGGTCTTGTAGGTAAGTTGTTATCCATTCATCCATCTATTCTACAACAATTGTGCTGAGATGCAGTTTGCTAATACATTATAAATTCAGGCTTTAAGAGGACAACAAAATGGCTGAATAGGTAAGGGTACTTGCTGCCAAGTGTAATGGCCTGAGTTCGATTCTTAGAACCCATACGATGAAAGGAGACAACTGAGTATACACACAGGCAAAAAAAAAAAAAAAAAAAAAAAAACAAAAAAAAAAAAAAACAAATCTAGGTTTTAGAAATAGTACAAGTCTTAATTCTTGAACTTACTTGAATGACATTGAGCAAATTGCATTGTTCCTTGGAGCCTATGACATCTGCTTAAAATATAAAAGGAAGTAAATAAAATGGGGTCAACAAAGTCCATCTCAGAGTTGTGAAATTTGTTGAGCTAATCAACAATTGTTGTCACAATCTAGCTTCATTAATGAGCCACCTCAAAATACAGGTACTTAAAATAATCATTTATTCCTGTGAGGGTAGACTGGGACCTGCTGATCTAAACCAGGGTTTCCTCTAATCTGCAAGGTAGATTCAAATGTTCCCAGGAATCTCTTATCCTCCCTCTTGGACCAGTGAAACAGTTGGAGTATGCAGATGTTGCTGCAGAAGAGGGCTAGCTATAGCAGTACATCTGCTACTGTTACACGACATGTTAGTGCCCTGTGGCCATAGGAAGTCACATGACCAAGCCCAGCTTTCAGTAGAGAAATATATTCCACCCATAGTGAGAAGTACTGGGAGTCAAGGTCACAAGGGAACAGTACTGCCAACTTGTGCTACAGGTACAGCCCCCACAGTTGCTCTAGCTTCCTGCCTAACACCAGAGAGAAATGATCATAGCATTAGTCTTCAAAGAAGGCTACTTGTTTCAATCCACAGCTTCCCTTTATTTCTTATTTCTTAATATTCAGCTACCCATTAAGAGTATGATATGGAAGGAAGACTCAGTTTTTTGGGTTTTTCAGTGAACATCCTCCACCCTGGTGTCATTTGTCAGTTTGTATGCTGACTGGCTTTGCCCCACCCCATCACTTTGTTTAGCAGAACTGTTGCATTTTCTGTCCTTTCCTGTGTACTGCATTATGGGAAGATTTCCAAAAACCTATTTAACATTGTATTGTCCCCCCACCCCTCGCGCGCGTGCGTGCGTGCGTGCGTGTGTGTGCGTGTGTCTGTGTCTGTGTCTGTGTCTGTGTCTGTGTGTCTGTGTGTCTGTGTGTGTCTGTGTGTGTCTGTGTGTGTCTGTATACACAGGTGCCATAGCATGGGGTGGAAGTCTGAGAGTCAGAGCCACCTTTTCCACCATGTGTCCCAGCACCTTCACAACCTAAGACATCTCACCAGCCCCACAAAAATATTTTTGAGTTTACCAAATCCCCTTTAATTGGATTTAATCTTCAATTTCCTTCATCTTCTGAAGTTTAATATAAATAGTGATTTTTTTAAAAAGAAAGTCTTGACTTTCATTTGTGTATGTTTCAAACCTTTATATCTTCATGGCTAAAAGAGCACAATGCTATTTTTCCAACATAAATCTTATCCTTTCACTTCCCTTCTTACTCTGTTATTGCATCTATAATCTATCAGATTATTTAGTATTTCAAGGGTATCAGCTCTCATTGTTGTGCCTGCTAATAAAATATGCTTGGGTGAGTTGTAATTTTTTTGTAAGCTCATTTCCAGATGATGTGTTTTGTGTTCTTTTGGTTTTTATTATTGTTAGTTGTCATTCCCCCAGTGGGTTTTACTGTAATCAACATTGTCGAAAGGCCTCTGCAGCATCTATGAATTACCATGTACTTGATGCCAACCATCACCAAGGATGCACTGGCTTCTGGCCAGTTTTCCATTAACTTCTTGGTGTAGGATCCCAGAAACCCATCATTGGTGTGAGCCTAAATTTCAGGTTTGCATCTAACAGAGACTTCATTTTTCTAATTATGAGATTTTTCCCCCTTCCCCAGTCCCTGAGCAAACACAAGCTTCTTGGTCTCCTGTGTTGTTGGCTGGACAGAGGCCTCAACACTGGAAAAACCATTCAGGCTCAGGCTTTAGGCAGAAGTCAGGGACTCTGTTCTAATTGTTGGCTTCACATGGCCTGGGTATATGTCTTTAAGCTCCCAGCCCTCAGCTATTAAGGTCTCTGTGTCTCCTACAATTCTGAGTCACCATGGCTCCTGCTTTTTCACTCGATAATCTAGGTGAATGTTTCTTATTTTTTGTTCTCTCTATTTCATTTTGTCTCCTGTTTTATAAGGCTTAATAGGAAAGAAAATCTATAAATCTAGCCTTCTGTATCAGCCAGAGCCACAAACCCAACACTCACAGGTCCCCAACAAAACCACTAGTGGTTCCTTGTATTTTAAGCTTCTTCCCAAGACATACACCCCCGCCATGTGTTTTTGTTAAGTAACTGACTAGCTGGATGCCTACTGGATTTAAAAAGCAATTGAGAATTTAAGCTGTGCCCAGCAAGTTACTGTCTTGAGTTACCTTCTATTGACTCTTGTAATAATTAGAATTTCAATTATTCATTTTCAATTAGGAGCGTGGCATAATCATCATGAATGTCATTAAGAAATTTAATTGTATCTAATGTTGGATTGATAGAAGGGACGTTTCCTAGGAAAACAGACATCCTTAATTAGAAGAGCAAGAGTTACAGCAGAACTTTTGAAAGATGCTCAAAGAACAAAGTCCAGTAGGCTGGACTTTAGTGTGTTGAGAATGTGTAGTTTAATGCTCCATTCATGGCAAAGGTTCCCTGTCTAACCACTTGCAGAAGCAGGAATGGAAATCACCAGATATCAGTTCAAATTCTAGCTCTAGCTCTAGACATAATGGCTACCGTGGTGCCTGCCCTGTACCTGGTACCTGTCCTGTGCCCAGTGCCTACCCTGTGCCTGGGTGCCTGCTTAATTCTGTGCTTGGATTGTTTTATTCAGTCTCATAGCCAACTGCCTGGGTATTACAATGGCTGACTAACTCTACAACCACTGCAGAGAGTAGCTGCTTACTTTGCTTCTGCCTGGTGGGAGTTACCAGAATAGTTGCCTGACATGCCTCTCCTGACTTCATATGCTGAACCAACTCCTGGGAATGCTCCTGTTATAATATGGAGAAGCTAGCTTGGGGGACATAGGTGAGTCACCCAGGACTCAGTCAGGGAGTAAGGGACCTGCAATTCAAACCTTCATCCTCCGTCCTCTATTTTGGGATTATTGACATTGTATAGAGAGAAATGCATGAAACTGTTACCAGTTTCTCAAATAAATAAAGTGTGTGGATTCAGGGGTATGTTGATGTGACTTGGGGGCTATTTGATATCATTTCTTTGTGGGGGATTCATCTGAATTTCTGACTGAGTTTTCTGGGCAGATGAATGTGCAATAGGGCATTATGCTTCACATATTGTAGAGGCTTAAAATATTTAATAAATCAATCAATTCTTTATGATTTGGTGATTGACTGCGGAGGGGTCACACCTTTAAAAGGAAGACTGAGAGTGCAGTAGAAAATTCACAGGCTAGCGTTGTGATTAGAGGAACCTAATGTGTTCAAATTCTACTTTCTAGCTCTATGACTGGAAAGTGGATTCAATCCCTCCAGGCCTCAGTTTCCTCATCAATAAAATGGTGCACCCAGAATAGGCCCTGCACAGAGAAATACTAGACAAAAGCTCTTGTTTTGTTGTAAGTACTCAAGATGACACTGGTCTTAATAATTGTCAAATGCATTATGTTATAGTCGTGCTAATAAGAACGAATATAAATTGGTGACGACCAATTAATTAGTGAAGGTCCAGCCCTGGATAAACACCTAGGCTCTGTAAGTAGGATCACAAGCAGAAAATCTTCCTCTTTCCTTGTTCTTATTCCTGTCTTCCTGGAAATCTGGCAAGTAGTGTCTGCTGTCCCAGAGAGGGTGGAGGACATAACGAGTCTGGAGTGGCATAGGGAAGGGGATGGAGGACATAACATGTCAGGAATGGGGTAGGGAAGCAGAGCCTTGTTATCCCACAAAAGGACGGAAAAAGGCCCATTATTCCAAGTTTTTTTTGCTGAAAGGAGAGAGAGAGAAAACTCTGCAAAGAAAGAAGATACTGTAGTTTCCATGGCAATTAATGGTGTTAAGTGCACTTCATAACTCAAAGGTCTCTAGTGAAGGTGCAGGAGGATGGTATGTGGGTTTTTTTTGTTGTTTTTTTTGTTTTGTTTTTGTTTTTTGTTTTTTTAGTAGTAGTAGTAGTAGTGTTGGAAAAAAATATTTGTTTAAAAAATCCTTTCACTGACTATTGGGCAAGTTTTATTTTTGAATTCTTGGTAAGATATGCAAAATAGCTTGAGTTACAGAATTATAGGTACAGTTGCAACATCCCCCAAAGGCTCTAAATGGTGAGGAGGTCTCCCCTGAAGACATTGCACTGTGCTCTGCCCCAGGTGGGAATTCTCCAACACAACAGTCCCTGGCCCTCCAGGGAGGTGTGGCCTTGTAGTCTAAATGGACTCTCAGCAAGGAGAGGCTGGTGGGACCTCTACCCTACCCCAATCACAAGGGATCAGCATTTAGCTAACCAATATCGATTTATTAAATGTCTACTATGAAACTGGCACTTCACTGGGGTGACACATAGATGTTCCAGTTAATCCTAAAGGGGTTGGAAAGGTCTTCAGTTTGGAGGGGACTGGGACTCAAGGGAGATTACTGAAGTTCTGCATTACATATGACGGGTCACAGAATTCAGGGCAAGCCACAACAAAGCTGAGGAAGAGCCACGTCATTTGGGCTTCTCTGTTTTCCCATAGACAAGAGATCATCCCTATGTTGGCAAGCCAGGCAGCAGGGTGAACAGTAAACATCACTGCAGGTGTCACCTGGGACAGGTTCCTGTTGAATCCTGGCTCTGTCACATCTTAGCCAGGAATTTGAAAATATTCACACATTCCCACCATTGTAGAATAAATTCTCATTGGCGACATTGCAGTGTGGTTTTAAGAATTACTGATAAAGACTGTAAATACCCAAAGCAGATCTGGGCCTGCTAAGTCCTCAGAATGCAGACATGATTGTAAAGTAGCAAGCCTCCAGGCCTTCTTCAGCCTTAAGACTCTGTCCAACAGGACAGCAGTCGAGGGATCAACAGTCTGCATGCAGGGAGGCGATCTTTTTTGTGCTCAAGATGAAGTTGTGAGTGCTTCTAGTTGGTGGAATCAAGGAAGGGCTTCTAGAAGAGCAGTCTCCGGGGCCTTGCTTTCCCAGCTCCCTTCTGCTGGAGAAGAGAGTGCATCCCTGATAGCAGCCTCCTCTTCAGGCGACCAGGGATCTGGGCTATGTGTCTGGTGTTTAAGACCGAGTGCAGACTTCACCTTGAATAGAGTTCCCTGCTCTCCCTCCAACCTCCCTGTAGTCCACTGTGGACACAAGCTTGTGAAAGAGACCACTGTTTGTTTTATAACAGGAGCTTAACATGATTCATCTCAGGTTCCCCAAGGACTTTTGTAAAGTTTAGATTGAGTGATAATATATTTTTTATTAAACTCCAAGACCTAACAAACAGGAAGCTGTGTTCGACAACATAATAGAGCTGATACACTGCAAGGCAGCTTTTTACGGGTGAGCCTTCAGTAACTGCAGCATCTTCAGGCCTTTCTACCACCACTTGCTTTAGCAAGGAGATTAGAAGAGACTCTAGAGACTTTCTATACCACCCAGAAGGTCCCATCCCTCCCAATGCCACTGACAAAAGCTGAGGGTCTAAGGACAAGGGCAGCCCACTTCCAGACCTCCCAAGAACAATGGTCTGGCATCCTCTGTGGAGTCAAAGGACTCAGCACTCTAGTACCGGACCTGGCTGGCTCCCCAACCACCCAAGAGCTTAGGACTTGGAGGATGGGGAGATGGTTCATTGGGCAACATGTTTGTCCTACAAGCATGAAGACTGATTTGATCCCTCAGATACTATATAATAATTGTGGGTGTCATGGCTGGAGAGACAGAGACAGGAGGATCCCCGGAGATAGCTGGGAAGACCCCCTAGTTAAGTCAGTGAGTTTTGGAACAGTGTGAGGCCCTGTCTCAAAACAAAGACAAGAACCAAGGTGAATCTCAAAGAAAATAAAAGGTTGACTTCTGGCTTACACACACACACACACACACACACACACACACACACACACACACACACACACGTAGGGCTGTGTCAAGGGACAGAGGGTTATCCCCTACACAGCATCATTATTGCCTGAAAAGTTCACATAGCACAAATTCTGAGGTTCCGTCATAGACCTGCTAAGTTACTAGCTTCAGGGGCTAGACCCTGCATTTGTGCTTGAAGGGGCTTTCAAGGTAATTTGTAATGCTTGCTAAAACTTGAGATGCACTTGCTACTCAAACTTTGGTCCCTGACTCAACAGCTCCAGCATTGCCTGGGAATAACTTAGAAAGGCAGGCACCCAATCAAATTCTGAATGTTAATACTGCTGGATGACTCTCCTGCACATGAAGCTAGAGAAGCATTCCTGCAGCCACCACTGGAAACCAGTTTCTGAGGGTCAGAGATTTCAGCTAGGCATTTTAGGCGTCAGTATTTTGATGGGATCCTTGCATTGGTCTCTGCCCTCTTAGCTACAAGGATTATGAAGTCTCCTCCCCTACCCCCCACTTCCCATCCCTGCCCAGCACAACTACACACACACACACACACAGAGAGAGAGAGAGAGAGAGAGAGAGAGAGAGAGAGAGAGAGAGAGAGAGAGAGAGAGAGCCTCTGCTGCATTAGGAAAGCCTCCTTGGTGACAGTGCCCTGTGCCTGCAGCCACCTTCACTGCTTGTGTTGAGGGTATTTCCCCCCTAATAAAAAGCCCTGTTGGAGTTCTCATTCTACCATAAAAATCTCCATCTGGGTTCCCTTTGAAGTTTTTCATTGTTTTGTGTAAGTTCCTCCTTACACTCTGGTCAAGCACCTCTGATGTCCTTAGAACATAAATCAAAAGTTTCTCTAAGGCCAACTGAACCCAACCCCAAAATCCATCACATAGAGTACATTTCAGGACAGCTCTTTGACATGGCACAGAGCCTTCCCATGTGTGTGGGTTCTTCAACAAAAGAGGGAAAACAAAAAGTTTTCTGCAATCTGATAAATGGCTGAAAGAATGCTAAATGACCTTGGAAGCATGGATGCTCCCTACCCCTTCCTTGCATCCTATGGAATTGTGATATGTGATGGGCTAAGCCATGCAGAGCCTTCTCTGTGCCCTTGGCTTAAGGCCATAACACCAGAATAAAAATGGGGAACTCTGGACAAGGGAGGAGGAGACTAGGGAATGGGAAGATGCATCCCATGTGTCTCCATGGAGACAGTAACCACATCCTTCCAGTACTGGGTCAGGGCCCTAGGCAAGTAGTATTTTCCCTTCCCCCAAGAGGATGGGTTTTTAAATGCACACTTGGGGTCAGCGGGCTAAGTGCACCAAGGGGCCCTCAGACTCTACTGTGGGAGGGAGATGTTAGGGCTTCTGTCTGACAGTGAAATTCAAGAACATCTAAAAAGCCTGTCTCCTCTGACCCAATAATTCTATTTCTGGGAATCTGTCCTAAGAAAATAATCTGAAATGCAGGCAAAACTGTATCCATACTGGCAATCACTGTGGCTTTGTTTATGAGTAAAAACTGGAAACCACTAAATGCCTCACTTTAGGACACTGGTTAGGTGAATTGTGGCTCACTTGTAGGATGGAGTATTTTGTTGTCGTTAAAAATGATGTTTGAGGGGCTTTTAGTGACTGGGGAAATGTTTCTGGCCAGACCATTAAATGCCAAAGACAGGATGCAAGTTCTCAGAGTTAAAATCTATGCTATGTGAAACAATTACAGAAAAATGACAGGAAACAAAAAGGAGAAACCTGCTCCAACTGGTTCTCGGGGTAGTGGGCCTCCGCATGACTTTGCTCCTTTTTTTTCTCATCTTTTTGAATTTTCCCCCTGAATTTGGAAACTACTGCCTATCTGCATTAGGTGATTGTTTCAGGCTTGCTTGTGATAAACCAAACAAATATTCATCACTGGTGAGAGGCTAGGCATGGGGTGTAACAGCTTCCTTTATCTTCTGAACATACATTGCTTTTGAAATGAGAAAAAATATTAAATAAACAAATTATTTACCAAATTAAATTCAAATCAAAATAAATAAAATAAAACATTGGGGATGGCCTCTGCTCATGGAGGAAGTGACTGCCTGTTCCCAGCTTATCAGTTTTCGGGGATCTTCAAAACCCAGCCACTGTGAAATTGACTTCTAACTGATCTTAATTGAGATGGGCCCCAAATGCAAGGATCAGAAATGACATTTGTGCTATCAGTCCCCATGCTGTTTTGTGGATGGTTCCTGTGTCAAGGATGTTCTGGCCTATAGCGGGTACACTGGCCCAGGTTCCATCTCTGCCTTATCCAGGGTCCTGCCACACACTGGCAGAAATTTTCACCAACTCCACAGAGTGGGAGTTAATCTTAGTCCATCTGGACCTGCTTCTAGTTGAGCCCTTCCTCCTTGCTTACCTACACCTTGACACTGGGCACTCACTACCTTGCAACAGTACTATATATGGCCCTTCCCTTAGCATAAATGAGTGTATCATTCTAGTGATGCTGTCTCTGCAGGACACGAGCCCTGTGATCAGCCTCCAAATCCCACAGTGACCTACGAACTAAGTACTATCAACTCTCTCTGCCTCTGCTTTATACCAAACTCTATTAAATATTCTTCCTCTGCCTATTGATATAGCTCACATGATCTCAGGAGTGGGCCTGCACCACAGCTCCAAAGATGAATTTCCTGGCCAAAGACGAATTCACAAGCAAGCCAATGTCTTAATAATAAAGTGTGGAAAGCATCAATATTAAAAGGAGAAGAGCCGATAAAGGAAAAGGGAAGCAGGCAACTGATATGACTTAATAATCCAACAGAATAAAGCTCTGTGACTGTAACATGTCTGGAAACCTTAAGACCGGATATTTTCTGAGAAATGTAAACTGTGCAAATTTACTCAAGAAAAATTTAGAAAGGCTTAAAAGGAGAATAATTCTATATTCAAAGAGAACAATGCTCAACTTACTAGGGGGGAGAGTGTTCCCCTGGGTAGAAACAATGAGTTAAAAAAAAAAAAAACCTTTCTGTTTTGAATTTATTTTTGTCCCATTTTGTCTTAACAAAAACTGTATGGAATCCATATCACCACTGTGTGCTGTGTCTATGGGTAAAAGAAAAAACCTAATCCATTTGCTCTGCCAGAAGCTGGGAGGCTCTGGGCCTCGGTAATAGTGCATGGAATTCTAGTTACCCCTGACCCCCATTTCTCTGTATATACTGGGCTGAGAGACTGTGCTATGCCTCCATGTGAATATGGACAGTTAACATCTACCAATATGTGCCTGCCTACTTTCTCTTCTTTAATGAAGATAAGAAAGAGAAAGACAGACAGACAGACAGACAGACAGACAGACAGACAGACAGACAGACAGACAAAGAGAATGAGATATAAAATTAGCAAAGGACAGGTTTGGGACCCTTGGATGAGTCAAGTGGGCATTTTGATAAAACAACTCTTTCTTTAGCATGTTTAATTGGGTTTAATGGACACCCTTGCTTTTTAAGATGACACAGTAAAATTTTCTCCTAATGATGACTTGAGCCCTGCCACTCCAATGAGGGAAATCAGCAGAACCTGGGGGACTTTATTTGGAACTGGCATTCTCTATTGTGATTTTGTTCATATTTATTTATTTATTTATTTATTTATTTATTTATTTATTTATTTGGTTTTCACTGAAAAGAAAGATAATGTTCAGTTTTAAACATCAAATATTTACAAATTTGTTTCAATAAAACCAAGTCTGTATTCT
Source organism: Cricetulus griseus (assembly GCF_003668045.3). Classification (NCBI taxonomy): domain Eukaryota; kingdom Metazoa; phylum Chordata; class Mammalia; order Rodentia; family Cricetidae; genus Cricetulus; species Cricetulus griseus. Next base: position 103,033,567 of record NC_048596.1, on the reverse strand, counting down.
CTCTCTCTCTCTCTCTCTCTCTCTCTCTCTCTCTCTCTCTCTCTCTCTCTCTCACACACACACACACACACACACACACACATTCACCTATACAGGCACACACAAGATAAAGGTTTTAATGGGATTATTTTGAAAAGGCTCCAGGTTGAGACAGCTTAATACCAAATCAAAGAAGCCAGTATCAGCTCTTGCTTGTGTTGGGGACAAACTTCAGTTTGCTGTTTTCTAGTCCTTAATCTTAATCTTGGGTGCAGAACTTGATCTTGCTGAATATGAGTTTCCATAGAAATCCAGTCCAGGAATCAGCTATGATAACCCAGCAATGCTGGGAGCTTTCTGAATGGCTGCCTTAGATGGATTAGACTATCAGCCATGCTACCAATAGCCATTTCACAGTCTTATGCAGACCCCTTACTCTTAAGATGTGGGCTTGTAAGTTGCCTGGCAAAGTCTGGATAGAATCCACAACAGGGAAGTGTTGAGCACCCAAAAGCTCTGGGCTCATTTCTTGGCTATCTGTGTGATAGAGTCCATCTAATCCTCAGAGCACCCCTGAGAGATGGACACCACGGTCATCCCTATCTTAGAGATGAGGAAAATGTGCAGAGACAGTCCAGAGTGTGCCACAGTCAGAGTCCACTCACACCAGAGGCAGGAATAGAACTGAGTAGTCTGATCTCAGAGCACTTGGCTGCTATGAGATTGTTCATCTGTTACAGCCTCCGGCCTGTAAAGCCTTGGGCAACTGACCTATATCATTTGCACTGCTCATATGCTCCCTGCAGTATCACAAAGTTGGGAATGGATAACTCTGAAGAGACTTACTCATAGTCAATAGGGTGCCTTAGCTCGAGGCCTGGCCCACCCTTTCTTTATTCCTCGAGAACCCCAAGTCTCAGTTTCTACATTCTCAGGATGCAGGGTGCCCAGGAGTGGTACATGCTGAGTGGATGTCAGTGACTAGTTATGACTAGCTGTTGCATTCAGTACTAGCAAATGACATTTGTTTCCTTTGTCCTTCTTGAGCAAAGAAATGTCTTAAAATGCCCTATGATGCCTGGTGCCTTTCTGTGCACCCTTACAGCAATGCTAATCAATTCCAGATGTGCGGGACAGCACAAGGGTGCTAGTCACTACTTCCAGTTCTCTCTACAAAATGCAAATGACAACATTCCCCTCAAATGCTACTTGGGTGCATGACATGAGCCTGTGTGTTTTGAAAGTGTATAACTTAAGAACTTGCAACAGCAAATATGATTTCCTTCCCCTACTCTGGTTGTATTTTTCATGGAACAGAGCCATATTCTTTTTTTTTTATGAAAAGCAGACATTGGCAGACGTTCTGCTGTAGGTTTTCAGTGGGACTTTTCAAGGCAGGTCTGTTGGGGAAGTGTTAACCAAGCACTTCCTATGAGCACAGGGTTATGTGGATTGCAGAGGAAACACAAAACACAACCTTGTGTCTCCACGGGATCAGGCATTGGCACAGGTATAGCTGCTCCACAGACAGGAGGATAGAACCTTATAGCTCACCGCACAGCACCTAACTCTTAAGGCCTATAATCAGTGGGGCTCTCCAGAGAATCAGAACCAAAAGAGCAGATTAAAGTAACAGAAGTATAGATTACTCACACAACTATGGAATTGAGAAGTCTCACCAACTGCCAGCTGCCAGCAGGCACAGAGAAACCAGTGATGTCAATACCAGCCAAGCCCAAAGACCTCTGAATGCACGGCATGCACCTCCAAGAACAGAAGATTGGTGGCCAAGGGCAGACTACGGATCTCGAACCTCAACTCCACCCTTCCCTGCTGTCCAGATCTTCAAGGTTTGGCCAATGCCCACTCATACCGAGGAGCTCCATCTAGACTCCAGTCTACAGAGTCTCTTCCACAAAATGCCTTTGCAGACACATCCAAAAGGGTTTTAGCAGCTGAATGGGCATCCTGTAGAGCAGTGAGTCAATTCACAAACCTAAGCACTCATGTCCAGTCCTGGGTCAGGGGCAGCTCTCCAGGAAGTGTTTGCCTGCAAGGAGGTTGAACAATCCAATCCAGACGGCACTCCTAAACTGTTAGCTGCATATTAATCTGCAGGGACTAATATCATAACATAATTAGTGTAGCAGTGCTCCCAGCTTAATTGAAAATGCTGCATATGAGGGGCAGCTAATGAGAAATGCAAGGTTTGATGATTCAGAACTGCAGAGATTTGGCTGTTTAGTGGGTGTAGCTGGGAAGAGTTGTATTTATTTCCTTTTGCTATTCTCTTTGTACATCTGGACAGGAAGGGTCTGAAAGGAGTTGCTAACAGTATGTATGGTGAACGAGCTTTGATTATCTGGAAGTCCCTCAGCTATTTGGAACACGGCAGAGAGCCAACCAAGCAGGAAACAAAGAAAAAATAAGCCTCTGCGCCGACAAAACACATTTCAATTTGTCTGTACAACAGTCTTTCCACGTTTCTGATAAGAAAACCTCTCAGCCCACCCCGCTGTTAATGCTTATGTTATACACAATGTTAATAAGCCAGGTGATCTGATTCTCCAGTCCTTAGCAGAGCAGCAGCTGTGCCCACCCCCCCAGAAGGGGTACAGTGCCTACAGAGGAACTTGGCTCTGTACCTACATCCAGTCTCAGAAGGACTTCAAGGCACAAGGTTATGCTTTGTACAAAGAGAAGACAAAGATGTAAGATTGTCCACTCATATGTAGCCTATGGCATGGGGAAGATGTGTGCCCATCTAGTTCTGGCTAGTTTAGACAGAAAAGGACATAAAGGAGGCTAGTAAACTGCTTACACACTTTCTTTTTTTTCCATGTTTATTTTTCTTTCATTTTTATTAGTTCAAATTAGGAACAAGCTTGCTTCACATGTCAATCCCTTCTCCCTCTCCCTCCCCTTCCCCCACCCCCCACCAGCGGCCCACTACCTCTCCCTCTCTACTCCCCAGGAAGGGTAAGGCCCTCCATGGGTCTCCCCAAAGTCTACCACATCATCCTGGGCAGGGCCTAGGCCCTCCCCCATGTGTCCAAGCCCAGAGAACATCCATTCACATGGGATGGGCTCTCAAAGTCCCTACTTACACCAGGGAAAAATACGGATCTACTACCAGGGGCCCAATAGAGTTCGGAGGTCTCCTCATTGATGTCTACATTCAGGGATCTGGATCAGTCCCATGCTGCCCTCCCAGACAGCAGTCTGGGGTCCATGTGCTTCCCCTTGTTCAGGCCAGCTGTTTCTGTGGGTTTCACCAGCCTGATCCTGACCCCTTTGATCTTCATTCCTGACTCTCTGCAACTGGGTTCCAGAGTTCAGTTCAGTGTATAGCTGTGGGTGTTACGAAAGTAATACTTAAAATTATATGTATTTATTTGTGTGATTATGTTGGGAGGGGCACTTGGTGCCATGTTGTGCATTTGGAGGCCGGAGGATAATTTTGTGAGAGTCAGTTCTCTCCTACTATGTAGGTCCTGGGGATCAAACTCTGGTCATCAGTCTTGGCAGCCAAGATCTCTGCCTCCTGAGCCATCTCTTTGGCTCATTATGGGTATATTTATTTATTTATTTGTTTGTTTTTATTTTACTTATGTACTTTCAAGGAATGATATGACCCAAGCTTGGCTACCACAGGACAGAGGAGGCCCCAGCAGAGCACAGAATCCCTCTTGCCCTAACTCTTTGACATTTAAATTCTAGAAACCAGACCATGCAGGCTAAAGCAATGTTTAGATAGGCAGTCATCTCTACCAGTGGGCTGCTGGGAAGGCCCCTAAGTGTACTCTCCACCTACGGTGCTGTATCCATCCTGGACTATCTGTGTGCTTGCTGGGAATGAAGGGGTTTGTAGTTTCCCAGTGTCCAGCCTGTTTGGAACAGAGCGGATATTGAGGTGAGTGTGGAGAGAGTGTGTGATGTCTGCTACAAATGTGGACATAGGATGAGAGTTCAATGGCCAAGTCCTACTATCAAGTTGCATTCCAGGGCTGACCTTCTGTTGGGCAGTAATATAACAAAGGGAATACAAAGTGACCCCTGTGTGCTGATAGCCATGGAGGAGCTCACAGCATGAGAAAGAGTAAACAGAAACTTCAAAGATGAAAGAAGTGGGAACAGTTCATTTAAGAGTGACTAATGTTACAGAGGGCAGACTCACAAAGGACATGAAGGGAATAGCTGGGCATCAGCTGGAGTGACGATTGCATTCAGGACACTGAGTGGAGAGTAGACACCTCCAGGAGGCTGTTGAAAATTTTCTGCACACACCTTGTGACTTTCTTCTTCTTCTTTTTTTTTTTATAAACCTGTAGCACCAAGGTATAGAAGTGTTATTTGTCACAGCCTTTCTTCTGCCATGTTATTAGATGACAGAGGAGTGGTAGCAATATGAAGCCCTGCTTTATACTCCTAGAGTGTCAACCAGGGATCTGGATACCAGAAACCACAAGCATCCTTTCTACAAGGGCAAGTTACCATCCCCAAAAAATATTGCAAACATCCACAGAAGACTGGCTTAGAGCAATAGTAGCAGCCCCCCCACACACACACACACCATGTTCAATGACATACAGAGAGAAAGGTGTGGACTTTGGCAGGAACATAGTAAATACACACCCAACTAGGATCTCACTTTGAATCTCAGGCTAGCCCGAGCCTCACTATTAATGCGAAATGGCCTTGAACTCAAGATCCTCTTTCCTCTTCCTCCTAAGTGCTGGGGTTACATGTATATGATGCTATGTCTAACTCATAGCTCTAATCTTACCCTGAGATTTTAGGCAGATCTTTGCAAACTAAATGAAAGTGTGTTGAACAGTTTGGAAGGAGGGTACTGGCCAGAGGGAGAGGTCATTTTCAAAGAGCCTCGGGCAGATTATTTAACATGCCAATCTAATACGTGTTTGCACATTTGCATATTCATTTATGTCTGAATGTTTATGCATCTATATCTGTGTAGAGGCTGCCATTATGTCTGCTTTCCCCACTTCCATTCCTAGCTATCTGTTCGGTTTTCCCTGCCTTTCTATACTATCCTGACCTGAGCTCCACTGAGTCAGTCACAGCCTTAACCAGTATCACTGATCACTAATCACTAGTGTTAATATCAGGGTTCCAGCTTTGTCACCCCAGGTCCCTACTTCATGCCAGGTAACATGACTAGAGAGGACCATAGCAGGAGCTCCCAACTGTCTCCAGGTGTTCATACCTCAGGTTCTTCACTTTGTACTCCATAGATGGGAAACTCTGGCCATAGGTGTTTAGCTAGAATGATTGTCAGGAACATTTGCTAGAACTTTTAGTCCCCTCTTGGTGTTATGATAAGCCCCCAGGGCTTCATCAAGCCTTCTACCAGGTGTTTGTTTCTATAAATGGCATGTATATATGAGATATGTGTGTATATGCATGCTCACATATATGTGCACATGTGTGAGTGTGTAGGCCAGAAATCAATGACAGGTACCTTCCTCTATTGCTCTCCAGCCTATTTTCCAAGATGTGAATGTCTCTCACTGAACTTGGACTTCATCTATTTGGCTAGGCTGGCTAGTTAATGAGCCCCAGGAATCAGCCTGTCTCCACCAGCATTCCCAGCAATGAGACAGACATGTGAGTTGTGTCCAGATCTTACATGGGTGCTGGTGATTGGAACCCAGGTCCTCATGCATGTTAACCACTAAGCTGTCTCCCCAGTCTTATCTCTAGAAATCTGAAAGCTACAGTGAGTGCTGCTATCTTGCTTGCTAGTCCTCCTGGCCAGCTGCCCAGAATAGATCAGGGAAAGCCAACCACATGCTCCACCAGCAGGGATGCAGGAAGCAGCCTCGCTGTTTCCTAAGGGAAGCACCAGCTTTGGGAAATAAGCAGACCTCCATTCCCACACAGCAATTATGTGCACAATTACATTTCCAGCAGGTGTCACTTAAGAGGGTGAAACCCATTAAGTGTTCAAATGAGAAAGCAGAGAGGAGTCTCTGAGAACACCAGGGAAAGGTGTGCTCTGCAGCATAGGGAGGGGACATGTGCAAGCCTCCACCATGGCCATGTGTTTCCTCCACTCAGTCTGAATACTGTACTGTGTGCAGAAGTGCACAGGCCTGAGGCAAACTGGTGCAGACATAGAACTCAGCTGGGAGAGCAAGTTGCTGTGATGATCAGGCATAATGTGTATACACCCTGCTAGGGACTGAGTGTGGATGGCATTGGCTGCTTCACTTCAAGTCTACAAAGATCTGAATCTCCATCCTCATGCCTCTCTTTTAGTTTTCAGGGTACCAGACACAGGAAATAAGAAATAAATACACAACAGACTTTTAAAGGCAATTTTTTTCTATATTTCTTAAATGATGAATTAGATGTTTAGCAGAAACATCTAAGGAGTAGGAGTTCCAGGCATATACGAGCTTGCTTAAGTTGACATTTGCCATGGAAAGTGGCTGTTATTGCCCCCATTGCCCTCATTAACAAATAATGAAACAGAAGCTCAGAAAACAGAAGGGTCTCACGCCAGTGTATTTGTTGATGAGCTGCAGACCTAGGATTTGAACCCAGGCTTGCTGGACTCCAAAGGTTGTGTTCTTTGCACTACACTGAACAGCCTAAGTTGGGATCCATTCCATCACAGAGGTGATCCAGTCTGTCCCTGAGGATGCCATACAGGAGGGGAGATCAGGGACCAGAGTCCCTTCTGTCCTACTCACTAGGCCTCAGAGCCTATCTGAGACAGAAGGAACTTCAATTTGCTCTGCTCAGGGCATTCCTACCTTTGGTCCTTTTGGACTTCCTGATGGCCAAGGAATTGGCAGCTAGAAATGGGGTAAGAACACACCCTGGACACTTGCAGTTGGCAGGCCTGCCTCCTTTCCGACAAAGCCCAATGGCTCAGCCATATGCCATTAACACAAAGTAGCATTTCTGAGTCCACACCATGCCAAACATACCATTTCTGCACTGTCTGAAATGGGGGACTAGCCTCCTTGTCCAGTCTCTCAGCCTTTCTTTCCTACCGTCACTCACAGATTCTAACAAGTCCATGTGGTACTATGAATAGAACCCCTCTGTCCTAATCAGGGTTCTTTAGAGGGACAGAACTCATAGGATGTGTGTGTGTGTGTGTGTGTGTGTGTGTGTGTGTGTGTGTGTGTGTGTGTGTGTGTGTAGGGGATTTATTAGAATGGCTTACAGGCTGTGGTCCAGCTGGTTCAACAATAGCTATCTACCAATGGGAAGTCCAAGAATCCAGTAGTTGTTCAGTTCTGGAGGTTGGATGTCTCAGCTGATCTTCAGTATATGCTGAAATCCTGAAGAAGTAGGCTCTAATGCCAGTGAAAGAATTGACTTGCCAGCCAGAGTGAGGGCAAGCAGGCAAAGAGCAAATGCTTTCCTCTTCCATGCCCTTTATATAGTCCCCCACCAAAAAGAATGGCCCAGATTAAAGGTGGATCTACCCACATCAAAAGATGTTGACTAAAAGTGGGTCTTCCCACTTCAAATAATTTAATTAACAAAAATCTCTCACAGGTGTACCCAGCTGCTTGGGTTTTAGTTAATTCCAGATGTAGTCAAGATGACAACCAAGCATTGCCATCGTACCTCCTTTGTCAGGCCCCTGCCTCTGCTGAACTCCAGCACTTTACATAGGTTGTGCTTGGGACTTCTTTGTCACTCCTTTACACCTGTCTATCACGTTATTGAGGGTGAACTTTGTAAACAGTTTCGCATGTCCATTCAGCCAGTTGCCTATGACCTTCTATCCACCCAAGCGATAGTTACACAGTGTGAATATTTACTAGGAGGTAGAGTTCATGATAGACTTGAGATGGATACAAAAGTCAGTGAGCAGCAGTCCAGTTTCCATGTTGGAAAGATAGGTCACCTAATAAGAGTGCAGGTGAAGGGGCAGGTGACGAATAGGCTACACTCTGCTTGTTAGCCTCAGCTGACACTTCTGGAGGAGCTGTCTTGGCACAAGGCCACTGTGTACTAACAGAGTTTTGCCTAACACTAAACGCTTGAGCAGCTATCAATACTTAGATTGGGAAGTGGGGGTTAATACTTCAAGAACAGAGACCAAACCAGAAAGTGCCTTGTTCTACAGGGCTAGATCAGCAGTGTAGATGATGGGAAGAATGCCCAGGGCAGAGGGCTTCTCACTTCTGGCTCCCTGCTCTTATCAAGCTGTGGGGACATGCTAGTATCCAGGTCCCACCCTCCCAAAAGATCACTGATCAAACCCCTTTTCTGGATGACTTTAATCTGGTCAACAATTTTTTTCTCCCAGGCACTGGAACTCACAGGACTCCTGAATCTCACTTGGAGAAATTCATCATTAGACTCTTTCTGTGGTCGGCATTGTGTATGTGGAATGCTGGCACGCTTCTCTGGGCCTGGATCTGTCTTTGTGTGAAGAAAGGGTCATATGGGATGCACGTGAGGCACCCCTGCCTCCTGTGGCTGCAGTGCCAGGGAGTTGTAGATCATCAGCCAGGCCAGCCGCCACCTCCTGCTCTTCTGTCAGCTCTGGAAAAGGGGGGGGAGCCCTCCAGTGGTCCTCTCTGAGAGCAGATGGTGACTTTGTATTTGGAGCTTGGGCTCAGGGTGGGAGTCGTCTGTGAAGGTTTCTGCATCTGAAGAATCTACCCCAGCGTTGCATTCTGGCCCTGTGTTCTCACCTGTCACCTCAGGTCCTCTCTTCGGCCTCTCTTTGGTGATCTATTTGTGTACTCAGTATATCTGATAAAGTGCCCAATGAGTGCTCTTTTTAAATAGCTGCCTCCAAATAGATTGTAACTTTTCAATGAGTCTGCAGCCATTTGAAGTTAAATTCAAATTTAAAAAGTAAGATGACTAATTTAGATAAAATGCTATTTTGCTTTGCTCTGATTTTCATTTATTTAGTTAGTAGGAAAACAACATTTTCCCCATGTGTCTATTCACTTAAGGTACAATTGGCCTCCTGCCCAATTTATTTATTGGGCAACTAAACTTCCCTCATCATTTGCACTGGATCTTCAATGAGTGGGTATTGACCTTATTCTACTTTACATCCTACATCCTCATCATTTGCACTGAATCTTCGATGAGTGGGTATTGACCTTATCTCTCCTTACATCCTACAAATATGGGATTTTCAGTCTGATGGCCTTCTTACTTAGTTTCTTTTTTTATGCTGTATAGAATTTCAGAGTGCAATTAATTTCCATTCATATGAAGTTGTATCATCAGTGCCCTAACGTCTACATTGAGTATTGGAGTGAGTCTCCTCAGGCAACACATGCTCCTCCCATCTCAGCTAGAGTCCCAGCTAGACGGGTGAGTCGAACAGGTGGGAAAAGGGCACAGAAGTGCATCCGGAAGCAAATCTCTTGTTCTTTATGTTCACACCACTGGCTTATGCATATGTGTTTTGGGGTCCCCTCTCCATTTTGCTCTTAGTTAAAAGCCTAGCTGTTTGCGACAAAAGTTCTACTTGAACTTGATGGATTTCCTCCTCTCTCCACTGATTGAGCAAGGTTCTCCTCAGTCAAATGTCACAAGGCCAGAAAACACGAAATGGAGTTGCATTGCTGATGAGGAGCAAAGAATCATTTCCTCTTTATTGCACCTCTCTTTGAAATACTGTACTGTTGTGCTTGGATCCCTCTGCCCTCTAAGCACCTGCCCCATCATGGTAGTAGAGGTTTATCTTACATGGGTATCTGATGTGGAAACTGAGGCACAAGAGCTTGTCTCTGGTCCCTACCAGTCACACTTGCCCTCTTGTGTCAGAACTGCTGTTGGTTTTGCCTTAGCAGAGTCATAGAAGTGAGAGGTTTTCATCTTAAACCCAGCTCTAAACAGAAAAGTGTCTCTCCACTATTGAGAAGTTGCTAGATTTTAGATGTCTGGTGACACTCTTGCATGGATGTTCCGGCAGGGAGGGCAAGGTGATGTCCTAACAAAATAACAGTAGCTGGTGACATCCAGTGTGTTCTGAAAAAAAAAAAAAAAAAAAAAAGCTGTAGGAAGTGACTTAACTGCCAGCTTTGCTATCAGGCTTCTTTTGTGAAGCAGGATCTGTCCTTTTCCAGAACTTTGTTATCCACCTGAGGAAACAGGCAAGCCTGGACAACTCTAAAAAAGTGTGCAAAATGCATCAGGAGCCCATGCATTCATCCAGAAGTTTTTAAAAATTATTTGCCATCTAATGTCAGGGTGGTGGCGGGGGACAGACCAAAATCAGGAAGTTTGTAGCAGGGAAGACAAAAACCAAAACAAACAAACAAAAAACAAGTTAATAACCATTTCAGTTCAGGCACTGGGGCCTTGGGTAGAGTAAGGTGTTCAGGATTAAACTAGAACCCTCTACACAGCACAGAGACATGGGGTAAATGCTGCTCTCAAGATGAGTGGTTTTGTGCTGTCCTATGACTTTCAATGGTGGCTCCAGGCAGCCAGCAGGAGAATATATCTGGTGAGGGAAAGGGCAAAATCATAAGTCTGAGAGATGTGAGAACTCTCTAGCAAGGCTAGAGAAAGAGGTGGAGGAAAATTCAAGACTCAGGAGATGTGGGTTGTAGCCAGACTGTGAGGGTTTGATGGCATCCCCAGGAATAAGGACACCAGGACTGTATAGATGCTGTGGTGACAACATGCATACCATTGCTCTGTGTCTGGGATATCAGCTAGAGGCCCCAGCAGTGGTTCAGGCATCACTTCTATAACAAGGAACAGTGAGACATGTAAGGGCACATGTAAGAGAGAGACACCCTTCCGGGTCCTATAGCCTCAAAGAGCAATCCAAACACACTCCAATAATGTGTGGGTTAGACACTCTCCTTGCTGTCATGATGGTGTCTTAGTTAGGGTTAGTATTTCTGTGATAAAAATACCATGGCCAAAACAACTTGAGGAAGAAACAGGCTTATCCCAAACCACAGTTCAGCATCAAACATAGCGAGGGCAGAAACTCAAACATGAACCTGGAAATAGGAGAATGCAGAGGTCATGGAGGAGTGTTGCTTACTGGCTTGCTTTCCATGGCTTCCTCAGCCTGCTTTCTTATAGAACCCAGGAGCACCAGCCCAGGGATGGCACCACCCACGATGGACTGGAGCCTCTCCCATCAATCACTAATTACGGAAACACCCTACAGGCTTGCCTATAGACCCGTCTTATGGAGGCATTTTCTTAATTGAGGTTCCCTCCTCTCAGATGATTTTAGCTTGTGTCAAGTTGACATAAAACTAGCCAGGACAGACAGACTGCCTGGGAAGAAGCAAGCTAAGGGAAGAAGTGTTTCTATTTGCTTGAGGGCATTCGATCTATCATGGTGAGGAAGGCATGGTGATGGGAATACCACATTCACTACACAGCTGGGTAGCAGAACAGGATGAAAACTGGTGTGGTTCTCTGCTCATTTGCTGCATTTTTGTGCAGTACTCTAGCTGATGGAATGGGGTCTCTTTCATTTAGTATGAGCCTTTCTATTTCAGCAGTTCTATCTTGAATTTTCTCACAGACGGGCCCAGAGGTTTGCTCCTTCAGTGACTGTAGATTCTGCCGACTTGCTAATCAACCTTAACCACTGGAGTGGAAGCATCCTGCAAGGACCTTCCTTCTCATTGCTTCCCCCAAACTGTCAAGTACTGTCTGAAGAAGTGGTCCAACCAAGAGGAACTTAAGGACAACTAAATATGACAACTAAATCCAATTAGGTATCATTGCTATAGATCCTGGGAGAGAAGAGGGCATTAGATATAAAGCCAGGAAAGCTGAATAAATTATAGGCATCAGTTAAAATAACTTCCCAAGATCGGTTGATCATCTGGAGCAAATGAAGCATAGTAATGAAAGGTTACTATGAGGAAAACTCACTGCAGGTTATCGAGGATTCTCGGTACTGTCTTCATAGTATTTTTGAAATCTATAACTTCAGAAATTCTTATGTTAATCATGGAAGATGTGTGTGACTAAAAGGTTAAAAAATGAAGGGGGAGACATTGTTAAGCACCTTCTCCCTCTGGATATTCTGGGTTTCCCTGTCTTTGGGTGGAACTCTTTGTCTCTTGGTTTCTCCTTGGGTAATGTTCTCATCTTTACTAGAATAATTCGGGCATGTGTCCACCTGGATGAGCCTGGGACAGCTGAGTAGGTGGACAAGAATGCTGAGCTTGACAGGAAGACTGTGTTGATGTCTCAGTCTTGATTTCCTCCCTGGGGCCAATTTCCAGGGAAGTGAATATGCAGTGGTTCTTTAACAGGCCTGATGTCCCACACCCGGCCATCCTTGCACTTCCTCTGGAGGACATTGGTCCCAAACACTTGGGTCAGTCAATAAAAGGCCATCTGTGACAAAGGCTTGATCAGAGATAGAAGGCAAATGTGTCACAAGATCCCAGAACCCCTGCTCTCACTGTGAGAAGCTGGCCTCTGCTGTGAGCCTGCCACCCAGGAGACATGTTCACACAGAGAGCCTGCTGGGCTTTGTGCCTTCGTTTCTGGTCTTTTTGTTGTTGTTGTTTGGTCTCTGGTTCCAGCTGGTGTCTGTCTCTTCATATATACTTTTTAAAAATATCCAAATGCTTCTTGACTAACAAAGGCTACCTCTCAATGGTCAGCCCATCATAGCTAGAAGAGAGAGGCTTCCTCCCTCTCTCATAGAATTCAACGGAGAATTGACCGCCCCAGATGATGGAAAGATTTCCCATTATATTCCCATCCCCATACATCCCTCTCTAGCAGACATGGTGCTCTCAACCCTTCTGAGTTTGGAAGGATGGAGGCTAACTTTATCCAGTACCTTGTCCACCCAGACATGATCCCCAAAGCTACATAGTAAACATCTCACCATCTCTGCAGCATGATATCTTCTTCTATACCTTTGGTTTCATTAAACTACAGGCTTCCCTGAAACAGGACACTCTGACCTCCCCAAGAGTTTGTTAGTCACAGTGGAACTTACTGGAATTTAGTGGATTGATTGACAGTTGGCTTTCCCTATGTTCATCTACCAGGAAGAGAGTCACATGCAACTCTCTCACACACGCTAAGACTTGACTACATGTCATTACCTGTCTTTGTGCAAAGCTTCCTTCTCATCCTCATACATGCCTCACCTACTGCTCATTTGCTTGGAAGCTTAACTGCTGGCCAAGTCCATAATGAGCTCCCTTTCTTAGCCACACACTGACCTTCTTGTTGCACTGGTACATTCTCTCCCTGAGATTTGCCAAGCAGCACTTCCACCTGCAGATTTCCTCAGTACCTTCATCAGCTCAAGTCCAGGCAGAAAAACAGAAACCATTCCAGATGTTTCAGCAGAGGGACTCTAATACAGGAAATTAGTCAAAGAATTGAGGAAATAGCTTAGAAACTGTCCAGAGCTCAGCTGAAGCAGGCAATCCCTATCATTTCTAGGCTGGAAGGACAATGAGAAAGTGACATTTTAGATTCCAGAAGCCAGAACAATCAGGAGAAGGATCTAGAACCACTTTGTAGAGCACCTCTCAGGACCAGAAACAACAGAGGGTATGTGGTTACTGCTCGGCATAGTGTCTAAGACAGAGCAAGGGAGGGGTGGCGACTCTGGTTGCTCAGGATCTTTCATTAGCCAAACCTGTCCAGAAGCCAGTGAGCAGGAAGACTGAGAAAACAGGCTCCCACAGAGCAGAGCAGAGAATGGCAGTGTGGGGGGTGGATCCGCAGCCACTAGCCAAGTAGGCTCAGTGTCTGTTCAGACTTCTCAGATGCACCAACAGGCTCTGTCCAGCGCTTAGCTGGGCCCCTCCATTCCTGAAACCTGATCTTTCCCAATTTCTCCGAACACAACAACTGACCTCTTGATAAAGACATCTTGTTCCCATGCAATCTCCTGAATAGAAAGACTGAAAGTCAGGATTTCCCTTGTCCCTGGGGAGGGGGGCAGTGAACTATGTCACACTCGTAGCCAACAGTTCTGGCTCTTGTGTGTAACTGCTGTCCCCACTCCTTTGGAGAAGACCATGCCTCTTTTCTTTCGTGGGATCTTCAAGGTAGAATGGTTCTGTTCATCCTTACCACATGGCAGCCTTGGAGGCTAAGCTGGACCTTGAACGATTATCTTTTGATATATAAGATCAAGCCCATCACTCACACCCCACTATCCAGGCACACTCTGCTGTCAAGGGCCCTGCCCAGGAGCTGTTAGGAAAGCCAGTGCACTTGCATCATGGGCTTCAGTTCTTGTCCAAGAAGGGTAATCAGTTCCAGCCTTTCAGCTCTGTAAGCACGTTTCCCTCCTCTGCTTGCTGAGAGCACTTACTGCTAGCACAAGAGCTCTGGACAGAGGTAGATGTGGAAGAAAAAAAAAAAACCCAAAGAGAACAGAGGAAACGAAGGTCCTTCAGTTGGTGCAGCCAAGAGAACACCATGAAACCTGAGAAAAGCTTTGTGATGTTTTTGTTTGGCTTTGCAGCATTGCAAGGACCCAGGCACACAACTGTGTTTGGATCGGGAAGAAAGACATAACTTCGCTAAAGAAAATCCTTTCCAATTTTATTCTGCCTGTTAGCTGGATTAAAGGAAGCAGAGAGAGGATTAGGTTGTGCAAGGCAGCAGCAGCGACTGGGCAGGACCAGTCTGATTTTGCCTGGGATGTGTTAAGGCAGCATTTGCAGCAGTGGGAACCCATGGCCTTCGGCCCCCAGACTAATAGATTCAACATCAAGTGGCATCATTCCTATCACTCTTCTTCTTAACTCTGATGGCAATAATAACTATGAAATATTAACAGCAGTATTAGGAAAGACTACTATTAATTTGAGATTTGAGGTAACAGAACCCCATCCCCATGCCCAGTCCATTATGCTTACAACAAAGTGACTTCCTACTGTCTCCTAGAAACCAAGAGTTGGCTGAGCCAAATGGAGAAGAGGGAAAGATGCAGTACAGTTAGGATGTAGTTTTGTTTTTTTCTATTTTTTATTAATTAAACATTTTCATTCATTTTACGTCTTAATTGTAGTTTCCCCTCCCTCCTCTCCTCCTGTTTCCCCCCCCAACTTCCCCTTTACCCACCACCATCCACTCCTCCTCTGTCTCCATTCAGAAAGGGGCAGGCATCCCATAGTATCAACAAAGCATGGCACATCAAGTTGAGGCAGGACCAAGCTCCTCCCCCTAAATCAAGGCTGGATGAGGCAACCTCATATGGGGAATAGTTCCAAAATCCATCTCAAGCACCAGGGACTGGTCTGGATCCCACTGCTAGGAACCCCATGAACAGACAAAGCTACACAACTGTCACACGCATGCAGAGGGCCTAGGTCAGTCTCATGCTGGCTCCCTAGTTAATGGTCTAAAGTCACTGAGTTCGCAGGAGCTCAAGTCAACTGTCTCTGTGGGTTCCTCTGTCATAACCTTGACACCCCACCCCCAGGCTTGTATAATCCTTCCTATCTTTCTTCAACAGGACTCTGGAGCTTTGCTTAGTGCTTGGCTGTGAATCTCTACATCTGTCCATCAGTTACTAGATGAAGGCTCTCTAATGACAATTAAGGTAGTCACCAAACTGATTATAGGAGATGGCCAGTTCAGTCACCCTCTCCACTATTGCTAGGAGTCTTAGCTGGGGTCATCCTTGTGGATTCCTGGGAGTTTCCCTGGCACCAGGTTTCTCCCTATACCAAAATGCCATCCCCCAGTCAAGACACTTTCATTACTCTTGCCATCCATCCTGCCCCCAACCTGCCCAGCCAAATCCCTCATGACTTCCAACCCCAGGCCTCCAGCCCCAGTTCACCCAGATCTCTTCTACTTCCGCTTAGGAAGAAGTTTTAGTCCTATGAAGTTTGTCCTGTGCTGTGGGTGGCTCTGGTCTGGCCATTTCATCCACATGCTTCCTTCTCTCCTGCAGACTTTTGTCATTGCCATGATGAAATACCCAACCAAAACAATTGAAGGAGAGAAGGGTTCCTTGTGGCTCACAGCTTGAACATATACTCCAATGGTTCTCAACCTTCCTAATGCTGTAACCCTTTAATACAGTTCCTCATGTTGTAGTGACCCCCAACCATAAAAGTATTTCATTGCTACTTCATAACTGTAGTTTTGCTACTATTATGAATTGTAATGTAAATATCAGATGATATGAAGGATATCTAATATGCAACCCCTGTGAAAGGGTCATTCGATCACCAAAGGGTCATGACCCACAGGTTGAGAACCTCAGGAACTTGAGACTATATTGGGTCTACAGTCCAGAAGCTGAGAAAGATGAAAGCTGGTACTCATTCAATATCTCCTTTTATTCAGTCTGAGGTTCGAGCCCATGGGATGCTGCTGCCCTCATTCTCAATGGGTCCTTCTCCTCAATTAAGCCAATCCAAAAACTCCCCCACAGACATGCCCAGAGATCTCCATGGTGGTTCCAAAGCCTGCCAAGTTGACATCAAGATTAACGACCACACCCATTGTATGATTTTCTAAAGGCTGTTGTATGGAAACCATATACGGGAATGGGAGAAGAACAGAAATTTGTTTATTTACAATTTTGGAGGCAGAAAGTCCCAGATCCAAAGTGACACTGGTACTAGGCTTCCCTGAAGGTGCTGGAACAGAGAATGACCTGTTCCAAGCTTTTCTCCAGTGACATCATAAGTCCCATCATCATATGCTCTTATCCTATGAGCACATTTCCTTTGTGCCAACATTTCCTTTTTCTAAGGACACCAGTTTACCTGTATTATGTAGTTTCATCTTGATTAGCAACAGAAGGGCCTATCGCCTACTGATGATTTGGATTCAAACATATCTGTGTGGAGGACACAGCTGACCCTCTCTTTATTGGGTCCCTGCAACAGCATCTCTTCTCAGTTATTTCACACACACACATACACACACACACACACACACACACACACACACACACACACACACACACACGTCAGATTTGAGCAGCAAACCTATGGAAGTCTCACAATTCATAGCATGCCATGGCTGACATTGTGAGCCACTTCATGCATAAGCATGAAAACCACCCAAGAGAATACTGAATAGAAAAATCTGACTACTACCCCCAGACAAGAAAATGGCAGATGAGGTCTAACCTGCTTTCACACGAGCAGAGCTGACACACACATCCTCTCTGCCATATATCTAGAGGTGGCTGCTTTTTCCAATAGAGGCCCTACATAAAAGACTCCTTCACTCCCTCACAATGAGGACATCTAGTTAAAAATTTATAGGCCTGAGAACAGAGCGACATACGTATTTAGGAAACTATATATGCACACACACATAGTGTGTGTGTGTGTGTGTGTGTGTGTGTGTGTGTGTGTGAGAGAGAGAGAGAGAGAGAGAGAGAGAGAGAGAGAGAGAACAAGAAAGAGGCCATAAAATAATAAAATAAATTCATAGGGAGATTCCATAAAGCCATCTGCTACCTTTATTTCCCCCTATAAGTGTTTTAAAAGTATGGTTGCCCACCTTAAGACATTCCATCATACCAATGGGCCCCTGAGTTGCTCTTCACGGTCGGCCGCAGAGAGGAGGTCAGGTGGGAAAGAAGGCATGTAGGCAAGCACAGGGCTCTCACCTGGATCTGTCCCAAGTAGGACAATCCAGGTTGGCTCAGGCTACTATTACTGCCTTGCTCTTTGGAGAAGGGGCCATTCTGGGCTTGAGGTAGGCTGTGTTGGTGAGTTTGTATATGACTGTGTGTGTGTGTTTACTCTGTGATCTGAACACTGTACCACCAGCAACTGCAGCTACCATAATAAAAAAAACGATACAATCGGCTTCGCTTAGGGGAGGGAGATAGGCTTCAAGTGGGAACTGTAAGTGAACTCAGGCATGCAGTATGTCTTCTCTTCTCCTGTTGACTTGTGATTTTCATGGCTTCATTTTTCTCCAGAGACAGAGGAAGGGAAGGAAATTAACCTTTACCAAGTACTCATCCTGATGTTGCACTGCACAGGGATGCACCCACTTGCTCAGATGAGCGTTTGGATCTACTTCAGATGCTCCATGCTTCCCCTGTTAGGCCTTGTTGGCTCCCCTACCTCGCAATCTGGTCTGTTTCTGGGCACAGAGCTGGGAAAATTGGCAATATTAAGATGTTATCAAATAGATTGGCACGTGGAATTGGCTTGGATTAGAAACCAAAGCTCTCGGCGAAGCAACAAGGTGAAATATTTTGAGCTAATGATTTATACAATAACAAGATGGTTTTTCTGGAGGATTGCTTGTGTTCTGGAAGGCATAAGTCCCTCTTCAAAACAGACTGGTGATAGGAAATCCCACAAGAACTGAAGACTCTGAGGCTTGTTTGGGTCTCAGAAATAAGGCAGCTAATGTGGAAGGGAGAGACATGAATGGGCTAGGAATCCAAAAGTGGTGTCCATTGCCAAGAAGCATCCAGACTACAGGAAAGAAAAGTTAAAGGTCAAATAATGGCAAGACTCTGGTTATGAAGATGATAACAAGAGCATGAACATCTCAGTGTGGTTTCAGAACTTCTTTCCTCCCTACAACCATTTCTTCAGCTGGGAAGAAGTTCAACTACCTGAGATGATAGTTGTGATCAAATACCCAACAAAAGCAGATCCAGGAAGGAGGAGCTTGTTTTGGCTTACAGTTTGAAGGCACAGTCCTTCATGGAGGTGGGAGCTTGAGGCAGCTGGTCACATTGTGCTGCCAGGAAAGAGAGAGAGGTGAACGCTGCTTGCTTTCTCCCTTGTATGTGGTCTGTGACCCCAGCCCATGGAATGGCACTACCCACACTTAAAAAGTGGGTTTTCCCACATGAATTCATCCAGTAAAGAAACCCCCTCACAGGTATGCCCAAGGAATTGTCTCCCAGGTCATTCTAGATCCTGTCAGACAATATTCATTACTACAGCATCTTCACTGAGGGGCCAGCAATGCTCATGCATTGTATATTAAAAGAAGAGCACTCAAATGCCTAAGGCAGGAGAAATGTTGTGAGCTTGAGACCAGTCTCAGCTATAAACTCTCTCTAAAAACAAAATAGATAAATAAACAGAAGTAATTATTTCACTGTCCACTGCCATCGATGTACTAAGGGTCTGGTAGTTATCCTGTGTCATCCATTATTTTCACCTCCACTTAATGAGAATGCATAAGAAGCTAGGAGATTGCACCCAAGCCAGGGAGCTGGTGATGCTCCAGGTGGGCTCGGGGATGAACTCACTGTCCAGGGAGGATTGCTTGGAGAACTGTCCATGCCCTTGGAGCATCTGTTAAACTTAATGTCACTGTGACAAAGTACCTAAGAAAGCCAGCTAAGGAAGGATAGACTCACTTGGTCTCATAGCTCAGAAGTTTCAGACCACTGACAGGTGGATCCATTGCTTTGGGCTAAAATAGTGAGTTACTCCATGAGCAAAGACATACTGGCACCCTCACATATTCTGTCTCACACCCATGTTTCTGTGTGTACAACAAATGGTACTTGGGGAAGCCCACTGCTTCTGTAATCTCAGCTTTAGGTGAGAAATGAAAGATGAACATGAAAACACCTTGACTGAGAAGAGGACAGTTTTCCTCTCACTTTGTGAAGAATGGCACAAAGGAACTAAGGATCATTTTATCCCCTTCATCTGTGGTCCTTTAGGGGAGACACTAAGAGAAGCCATGGGTTCTCTGTTGAGCATCTCAGGATGGCCCAGGAGGTGATGGAGCCACAAACATCCTGGGACATACAGGATGTGACATACAAGCAGCAGCAGGTGTGTTAGGTAGACTTTCTGTATGGAGTCAGAACATGCTTCCAAGCACATTTGCACAGGAACACACAGGATTGAGAGCATGTCTCCACTGCTTCCTGGCTGAGGATTACAGAGCCCCCAAATCCTCCCTTTCTCATCAGAAAGTCAGAAAGGATAATGCTGCCCTCCTGCAGCTATTTAGAAGGCTCAATGAGATCAAAATACCTAACAGCCAGCCAAATACCTAGCATATAGCCAGGAGCTTCCTGCCCTGTTTGCCGCCTCTTCAAACTCTGCACCTGTCTTTAGCAGATCTCCAGTAAAATCACACCTCTTCTCAAAAGCCCTCCTTGCCTCCTTTTGCTAAGAAGCACTTGCAATCTGACTTGGCCCTTGGGTCCATGTGCATCGAAGCTCCCATGTCCCGTGTTGGAATATCTGCTGTCCTGAACATAGCCACACTGA
This sequence comes from Cricetulus griseus, assembly GCF_003668045.3. NCBI lineage: Eukaryota > Metazoa > Chordata > Mammalia > Rodentia > Cricetidae > Cricetulus > Cricetulus griseus. The sequence continues at coordinate 103,013,417 of NC_048596.1, read as the reverse complement.
GCGATAAGTGTATGTGTTTGCCATTTTTTTCTCCTCCTGCACTTTTACACCCTTACTTGGAGAACCCCATCCAATCCCCACTCTGTATCCCTGGGGCAAGACTGAACGTCCTCAGCACATGCTCTATTAAGTCCTTTCTGGTTTGTCAGCCAAGGAGATCCTTCCATCTTGCCTTTGCCTATGGTTTATCTATATGCCTTATGAAACTGTTGGAACATCATAGTTTTGTGGCCAAATCTTGTTTTCCTTGCCTGTAAAGTTTCTGAAGTCAGGTTTTTGTCCTCAGTATATCCACCCAGAATCAGACTCATCATATGAATAAGTGAAGGATGAATGAATGAATGCCATCATTTCCTAACTACACTTCCCTTCAATGGAGTATTAAAACTTTTCAGCCATCCATATGTGCTGGTTGATTTCTGTCAACTTGATACAAATCTGACATACCTGGGAAGAGAGACTCTTATTTGTAAAAACACTCCTCAACACTGGCCTCAAGGCAAGTCTGTGGAGTGTAGTTCTGATTATTGATTGGTGCGAGAGGGTGCAGGTCAGTCACCCCTGGGAAGGTGGGCCTGGGTTATTTACGGAAACAGGATAAACAGGCCATGAGGATCAATCCAGGAAGTAGCATTCCTCCTTAGTCATTGCCTCAGTTCCTGCCTCCAGGTTCCTTCCTTGCCTTGCCTTCCTCCATGACAGATAACAAATGGTAAACTGAAACAAACCCTTTTCTCCCCAAGTTGCTTTGGTCTCCATGTTTATCACAGAAATAGCAAGCAAACTAGGACACCATGAATATTTTGGTTTTATGAACAGTTATTGTGACACTGTCATGCTTGCTAGAGGTTGTGTGAAAGGGAAGGAATGCTGGGCTGGAAACTGAAAACAAATGACTAAAGGGGTGGTTCTCCCTGAGGCCTCAGCCATGATGAAGGCAGAAAAGGAACAGACATGGCAGCCCTGCAGTTTCTTCCAGGTGGGGAGCCAAGGTGCGCAGCTTTGGCCTGCAGCCTTCAGGGGCTAAGTGGAATCTTAAAACCCGGACAAGTGTTCAGTCACACATCATCCATCCAGATCAGTGGATGTGACTAGGACCCCACAGGATCCTTGGGAACAAACCCAACAGATCTAGATCCTAAAAGCCACAAATGATTTGGGATAGATCCAGACACAGATACAGGGCATGTTTAACCTCACCCATGGGTGGAGCAGAACAAGGCAGGTTCCTGCTCTCTTTGAAGCCCCAGGGGATGATATTCTCATGAATAAGGCCTTGTAAATAGGAATTAAGTCTTTGCACGTTAGTTTTGTAAATTTAACACATTAAGTCATCTAGGAAGATGGAACCTCAATTGAGGAACCACTGCCACTAGGTTAGGTGACGAGCAAGTCTGTGGGGCAATTTCCTAATTGAGGTAGGGTGGCCTAGCCCGCTGTGATCAATGCTGGGTCAGAAAGCAGGTTGAGAAAGCTTCGATGGCTTCTGCTTCAGTTACTGTTTCCAGGTTCCTGGCCTGAGTTCGTGTCTTGGCTTCCCTGAGTGTTAGATTATATAAGCTGTAAGATGAGATCTTTTTTTTTCTTTCCAAGTTGCTTTCAGTCATGGTGGCTGTCACAGCAATAGAAAGCAAGGACAAAGTCCCAGATCCATTTGAGAGGCATAGAATGAGCGCCATACCCTAACTTAGTATTATAGCTTTTATCTTCTTCATGGGTATGTGCTTTTAGTGTGTGTGTGTGTGTGTGTGTGTGTGTGTGTGTGTGTGTGTGTGTATGAGAGAGAGAAATAGAGAGAGACAGACAGACAGAGAGAGAGAGAGAGAGAGAGAGAGAGTTCATGTGTTCCTGTGTGATGATGTTCATATGTGTACAGGTAAACAAATGCACGTGTGAGTGAAGGTCAGAGGTCAGCCTTGGGTGTTGCTTCTTCAACTGCTTTCCACTTTTTTGTTTGAGTCAGGTTCTCTCTCTTACAGGCCTGGAACTTCTCAGACAAGTTAGCTAGGCTAGTTAGCAGTCAGCTTCCAGGGATTCACCTGATGCTGCCTCCCTTCCCACCACAGCTAGGATTGCAACTACTTGCTGCCAGGCCTGGTTTTGTAAACAGATTCTAGGGATCCAAACTTAGGTCTCAAACTGAATCATCTCCCCAGCCTTGTATTTTGTTTTAGAGGAACCTTTTTAGTTTTTATCCAGACTCTTTCTCTCTACTCTGCAGTAGTTCATGAGGTCAGTAGAGCTTGACCCTGGGGTGGGGGCGGGAGGGCCCGCATTTGGGCACATCCTGGAAATGTTCCTGCCTACTAGCTACTCTCTGCTTAGAATAATTAGAATTTACAGTAAAGAAACATCTGAGACATAGGGAGAGTTGGCAAATTTTCACACTTACAAGATTTTTGTTTTTAATGGGAATTGCTAGTAATTCCTCACCTTATAAGAGACAATAATGACTTCTTAGCAGGGTTCCTAAGTATATTTGGCAAATATGTATTCAGGGAACTTCTCAAATAATGGCTTGAGAACAAAACTCAGATACATTAAGTGCCTTGACACCCAGGTCTTTGCCTGCAGGATCTTTATGCATAGAGCGTTTGGAAGTGTCTGTTATGTTGCAGGGATCTGCAGCTTTTGAGGATCCGTGTTCAGTTCCTTTTGTTGCAATCACCAGAGGCAAATTAATTAAAACCTTTTAGCCCCTCCCTACCTTTCTTTCAAATGGGAAGGAATTTCTTGGATTCATTTGACAAATACTTATTGTATAAGGATACTAGTGGTACTGATTAATCAGATTCGTAGTTGTTGAATTCTAGGCCAAAAATGTTCACATGTTGCCCAGTTCAGAGTTTTCTCCTTTCCAATGAAGAAGTTGAGGCTGAAAAAGGGAAAGTGATTTGACAGAGGTTGCCATAGCAAGAGGACCAGAGCAGAGTTTTAATGGGAGAACCCCTACCCAAGTGACTCTGAGACTCTATATGGTACATCTTAGTGAAGCAGGTCCGCTTCCTAAGCCAGATGCCGAGACTCAGAGAGCCAAGGTGCTTGCTTCATTTATTTTCCTGGCATGCCATTGATAGGACTGCTGCAAGGCTTCAGGCCCATGCTGTGTGCCTTGCACCATGGAAAGTCTATGGAGATGACCTTTTTGTTCAAGGCCTTCAGGTTTTAGAACTCCACTTGCTTTGCTTCATGACCATTGCACCCCATGTTTCCAATTAACATACATTTGCAAAGGATGCTGGGGAGAGGAAGGTGAGAAAGCACTGGGAACCAATCATGCTGTTACTTAATCTACTCTCTCTGCTTCCTCAACAGAGAACACACGGCCCTGTCCTCAAGGATCCGATGGCCTTGGAGAGGGGGCTACACGGCCTGTGGACACAAACTCTTCCCAAAGTGCTGACATGGAGCCAGGTCAGTCCCTGTCATCTCTGATTTTCTGTCATCAACTACGAGCCTGAGGCTTAGTGAAAAGGCATTTTAGTATCTGGAAATGCATATACTTTTCAGGATGTATAGGACATGCAGGAGATTGAGTGATGGTGCAGTGAACTTCTTAATAAGAGAACAAGAGGCAAAGGCTCCTGGGAGCTGTAGTGCCTGTCTTAATAAGAGAACAAGAGGCAAAGGCTGCTGGGAGCTGTAGTGCCTGTCTTAATAAGAGGACAGGAGGCAAAGGCTGATTGGACTTGTAATGCCTGTTATATTTGCCTGGTGAGGAGATGGTAGAACTACAGCTGGATTGGTGTCCCTGGGATCCTCCTCAAGCAGCACGGCATGGTGAAGAGGGCAGTGTAAGTGGGTTTGGGCATCTAACAGTATTGCGACGGTGTGCTGGCCGCAAGTAGGTACTAGTCAGGACCATCCAAGACAACAAAAGCTATGGTGGATTGGCGTTCGTTCTCACATGCAGGATACCAGGGTACAAGTCCTGGAGCTCATAGGCATGGTTGAACATGAAAAGAGAACAGTAAGTGGGGGACTGTCAGAAGGGGTCCAAGAGGACTCTCTGGAAGGTTTTCCTCATGTTGTTCTGCAGCATAGCATACATAATGGGTAGGAAATGCAGCTCAGTGATGATAAAGTTGGGCTGTATGGGGAAAGTGGCATGATGGAAAGCGTCATGGTGAAGGAGTATAGCCTACAGTAGGGAAGCTTCATAAATAGAAGCAGAGCCCAATGTAGGAGGCTGCAGAGGTGGAAACGAGGACAGAGGAGTGAGCTCCTCATTGGAGATATGCTGCATACCCATTTTTACCAAGTTCAGATTCTTATCCTCTGAGCAGTCCCATAAGGTGACATATGGGCTCTGTTGGGCTTCATATTGCTGTAGTAATGAATCAACTCCATAGTCCCAGTGAATGAACAGACTGAGTTCTTACAATAAAGCCCAAAGCCATCTGGTAGAGAGTTCTGCACACTACCTGGAACACATGGCCTCCCTGGTCCCTGCTCCAGTACTGATAAGTACTTTGGATCAGAGGTAACATACCTGGCCTACTGGGTAACTCAGTCTCTGCTTGACTCCCAAGGTCCTGGGGTCTGTGGGAATGAGACAATGAAGGAGCCATAATCACGTTCATTAGATTAGACAATTATTTCCATCTCACAGCCCAGCAATTGGGAGACTTGGAGGCATTCACTGTACTGTCCATTTTCCCAAATACAAAATGTTGTGGTTTGGGTGTTGCATAACCTCTGTTTTGAACATTCGTGTGGCCAATCAACAAAGGCATATGGAATAGTTACCATAGTCTGGAGAATGACAAAACCAGAGGTGACTGGAGCATATATAACTGCATGGGAAAGCAAATGCTCTGCCTTGGCCAGATGGTTCTCAGGAACCTCTGGAGGCTTTAACTTTTGTCTATAGGGACAGGTAAAATGAGATCACATGTACAGAGGCTTGATTGACACATCTCACTTAACTCACATTACCCCATGAGCCATTTTTCATGGCCTCACATTTAAGATAAGAAAGCTGAGTGTGGCTCAGCCAGGTGAGAGGAGAGCACATGTGGTCCTCAGCCCCATCTATGGCTTGTGTGCAATACTGATGGGTTCCAGTAAAACAGTAACTGAATCTCCGCAATCCATCTAAACCCTAGAAATGCAGTCCCTGGTCTTCCTAGAAGTCTTCTCCAACGAGGACTTTCCTTCCCTGCTTCCTCAATGTGCCCAATATGGCATACTGCACTTTGGAGACACTGCCTTCAGCCCTGACAGGAGGAGACTGAATTGCTCATTCCTATTATGATGCCACCCACAGAACTGGGCCTGGAGCAAGGCTTGTTGAGCTAATCTGTACCAAGGGAAGGGAGAAAGACATTGTGCAAAAATATCTGGTTGAAAGATCTGAATCTGGCAGGGTGGGATCATGCATACACCTTGACATCAGTGAGTCTTTGTCTCGGGAATATTCTCCCTTGTCTCTCCAGCTCCATCACCCACCATCCCATCCCCACACTCAGTGCTGTATTTACACTGACAAATCCCTTCTGTACTTCTCTCATGCCCGTGACCACCTCCTCTATCTGCACACTGACCAGGCCACTCTCAGTCCTGGATTCCAACAGTACCCTGCTCTCTGCTCCACACAAGGATTGTCCCATCTATCAGACAGAGCTCCGGGAGTTTCAAAGGCAAGAACAGATCCTGGTCTTTGAACCTGATGTACCAGAAGACCTGGTTACAGTTCATTGGCCTCAACAGAGTGGAAGGAAACTTTACATGCAGCTTCAGCCCTTTGCTCCACCTCCTTTTCATGTCCTTTTTGCCTGCAGTCAGGCACTGGGAAGCCCTGGTTATCATCCAGGCCTCCTCTTGCCTACCACCTGCCTCAGAGATCAGGAAGAGGAGGCAAATGGGACACTAATGAAATTCAGAGTGAAACTAAATCTGGAGGTGTTGCAAACAGCATGGAGTGGGGAAACAGGACTTAAAAGGTTCTCTCTGTAAGGGAGGGGGAGCTAAGGATGTAAACAGCTAGGACCAGCTTCACACTGACCCATCTTGGACAACACATTCAAGCGTGGCCCTTATCCTAACTAGGGGTGTCACTTTGCAATCTTTAAATTAGAGACCTTTTAATTGGTGGACTGACTCATTCATGCCTTTTCACTCCAATGACAAAAAAAAAAAAAAAAAAAAAAAGAACTTGAGTAGATTCACAGCTTAAAGTTAATCAAGTAATCAAGACAAAAGCATTTAGTACTTCAAATAAAGGTAGAGTTAGGAAGAACAGAGAGAAGGAGAGAAAGATGAGACAAGAAAGATGTGTAGGAGAAGAACTGTAGGCTGGTGTCTTGAGAATGGCAATGACTGTGTGACAGGTAACTCAGGTCTTGAACCTAATGAGCTCCAGGAATGGAATGCTCAAGTCACATAGTAGTAATGGTGATGGGTGTTTAGGACCTTTTCAGATCCACTGTTCATTCATTCTGTTATTGGCATTCAGTACTTCACACCAGAAGCACCACAGGCTCTTTCTCCCTGTGTATGTCATTAAACTCCCTTCAAGTCTTAAAGGGTGGTCTCTGAAAGCTCATATGAAAAGTGAGGCTTCTGAAACACTGGGATGATTATGTCTTTACAAATGATGCTGGCACAATAGCTGTCCACATGTAAAAGCCTGGGAATAGACCCTTCCTCATATGCAAAAGTGTCTCAGAATAAATCATGACCCTGAATCTAAAAGCTAAAACTATAAACTTTAAGAAGAAAACATAGGTGTAAATATTCATGACATAGTGGTTTGACACCTAAAAGGGAGAGGAGAAATACAATAAATAAAATGGATTTCAAAATTTTAAGTTTTGTGTTTCAATGGACTGCGGCATGTCCAAAATAGGACATGGTATTTGCCAATCATATATCTGATAAGAGACTTATATCTACAATATATAAAGAACACAACTCAATGATAACATGATGAACATATTTTTAAAATGAGCTAAATGTTTGAAGTAGATATATATTCAGAGAAAATACAGAAGTGGTCAATACACAAATACAAAGGTATTTAATATCCATAGTCACCAGGGGAATGTGAATCTAAGGCATGGAGTTGCTTATGCAGCCCAGCCTTTCTCATTCCGAAGCCTCCATCTCATAATCCAATAAGCCTGAGAAAGAGGCTACTGGGGGAGAGAAGGCTGGTGTTCACTGAAGGCTTCCACAGGAGGTAAAGAAACCACCCTGGAGTGTGTGGAAGAAAGATTTGGCTGCATCCCACCCTCAGGCAGCAAGCTTCCTGTTTTCAGTACCTGTGTTCTTCAATATTATTGATGTCCCAAGAGGCGTTTTTGTTTACACAGATTGTATATGACAAGATAGTGTTTATTTATTTGTCATATTAATAATTAACAGTTAAAATGTTAAATTGGTATGTATAATTTATTAAAGATAAAATGCCAAGCTGTGATATCAGCATCAATAACAAATTTTCATGAAAACTGTTTAAAAGAAAGAAAACAGAGCTGGATAGGAAGGCCTCACTTTACAGTGTGGAAGATTTCTTCAGTAGTTGGCTCTCTGGAAGATGTCCTTGCTCTGCCTCCAGTCTGGAGGCATCACCTGCATTACTGATGGAGTGGGAAGGAAAATGATGATAGGACATTTTTGGAAATAGTTTGATCTCATAGGTGACCTAAGGGGCCTTGGGAACCCTCAGAGATCCCTGCTTTTGTACCTTGAAAATTGGTCAAAGGGACTAGGTGTGGTGGCACATGCATGATTTAATCCTAGCACTTGGGACGCAGAAGCAAGTGAATCTCTGTGAGTTCAAGTCCAGTCTGGTCTACATAATGAGTTCTAGGACAGCCAGGGCTATGCAAAGAGACCCTGTCTCAAAAGAAAGAAGAAAGAGAGAGGGGGGGAAGGAAAAGAAAAGAAAGGAAAAGAAAGGAAAGGAAAGGAAAGGAAAGGAAAGGAAAGGAAAGGAAAGGAAAGGAAAGGAAAGGAAAGGAAAGGAAAGCTGTACAGAAGTGAGATCACTGACTAGCCTGAGTGCTATGGGAGGGGACAGGAATTCTGGGATGGAGCTTGGCTGCTTCAGGAGGCCCAGTCTTTATGCTTGTCAGATTTCACAAGCTTTCAAATGGCAATCAGAAGCTCCTCATGCCATCCTTTATCATTCCCAAGTCTTGACTAAGCTCTGTTCAGCATCTGGCAGCTGCCATGAAAGAGGAAAGAGGTTAACACAGGATTCCAGAAGGAACTGAGTCCTGTTTGCAGAAAAGTTGGCCTGTCAGGTAGGGATTTGGCACTTTGTGAGATTGTTATCTAGCTAGCAGCCATTAAAAGTTTTTGCAGGAGCATCTCTTTGATATGTATACACACAGGAGACCACAGGCAGAGAAAGGCTTCCCAACAAATTCCAGTTCCTTAGCAAACAAAGTAATGTCCATTTCCCAAAAGATAAGGGTGGAATGTCAGGAGGAAACAGGTAGCTGAGCACTCCCCACTGCCCGGCATTCCTCATGGTCCTAGCAAGAGCTACCTGGGAGACTCCATTATACAGATAAGCAAATTGAGGCTCTCTTCCCTTCTACCCTTTTAGTCTGTCTAGCAAATGTCTAGGAGTCGACAGATTGCCCAGTAAATGGCAAAGTGGGGATTCACATGCAAAACTCAAGCCAGCCTGCCTGTGATGCTCATGACTTTGTTTCCAACTCACCTATATGACCTTAGCATCACTGGTTTAGACATGAGTGTTTATATTGCTATATATTGATTTTGGAAGAAAAAACAAAAACAAAAACAAAAAAAACAAAATTTAGTCCAGGGTTGGGGAGATGGCTTAATGGGCAAAAAAAAGCATGTGCTATACAGACAACGAGATGTGAATTCACCACCTACTGAAAAAGCCAGCTGTGGGTGTATGCACTTATGACCACAGCACTGTTGGGAGCATAACAGGGGGATTGTTGGGACTTGTTGGTTGACAGCATAGCTCAAAGCTCAGTGAGAACCCCTATCTCAAGTGAATAAAGTCAGACACCAGATAGCTTGTTTTGACCTCCTTTCATGGGAATGTGTGCTCCTAACACATGAACACCATACTCACACAGACTACACATATATTCTGCCTCCCTGCCCCCATAATCATACTTTTCCAAGAATATTTTTAATTCATGGAAGGATGGATAGAAACACTAAAAACGTGCTTCTTTTTCCAAATTTTGGTATCTACTGTGGCAGATTCCGAAGACAGCAGCCAATCTCTACTTTTGCATTGCCTCCTTTTCACTGAACAATACCACAGTTAAGATGTAAACCCAAGTTACTATCAATTAGAGGTACTAGTAACTCTGACATACTCAGTTGGTTAGACCCTATCAGAGATGTTCATCCTGGTTGGTGATGGGAACCAGGGAAGTCAAAGGGACTAGTATATAAGGTCAGTTTGGAAAAATAATCCTAAATTGGACACTCAAGGTCATATATATATATATATATATATATATATATATATATATATATATATATGAGACAAATCAGTCTTAGAAAACTAAGAATGTCCTGTCACATGTGGTGCCAGTGACGTCAGCTCTCAAGGGTGAACGTGCATTTAATAAACTCTTGTTATGTGTCACATCTGAGGTAGGCATGGTGTAAGTTTTACCTCCAGTACAACAAAGCTTATATATTTGGGCGTGTATGACATGGGGCTTTTCCTATTTTTAAGCTGTGACTCAGAGAAAAATCTTGCCTGGGAAGGCATAGCTGTGACATGGTGAAGTCAGTGCTATTTGCTTTGTCCTTTAGCAATGACACTGGGAGGAAATGGTGAGTCTGGTCTCATAGAGAGCCAGGCTGTCACTCTGAGGTGGAATACTCAGGGGTTCAGCAGTTGTCATTCTAATCTCATAGAGGTTTCAGGCTTTCTTTGCAGGCTCTGTGCATCTTCCCTGGCTGCAGTCCTGTATTGAGTCTGTACCTCCATATTCACTCAGAGACCTTCCAATGCCTCCATCAGCATCCAACAGCAGCCTCTAATTAATACCATTGGACCAACAAAACACATGTTTAGGCTTAGAAAGAGAGAATACTTAATCTGAGTAGAAATTCAAACAGTACCCCTGACTGACACTGAAGCCCAAAGTTCTGTTTGCCCAAATGGAACCTCCTCTGGCCCCGGCCTCCCACAATTTGAAGGCAATGACGAGGCAGATATTGTCAGAACCTTGTGTAGAAGTCGGCCTATCCCTAAGGCCTGGCAGGGTTAATATTAGAAGCCTAATCCAGCCAGTACTGTAGACGTGGCTCTGTAGGTTCTGAACCCTTTCATGTCACCTTTCATGTCAACCTTATTTCACTATCCCTGCTTCCCCAGAGTGGTGCACAGTGTGTGAGGGGGGGTGAGAATGAAAGAGAGAGAGGGGGACAGGGAAAGGGAGAGGGAACGGGAAAAGGAAAAGGAAAGGGAAAGGGAAAGGAAAAGGAAAAGGGAAAGGGAAAGGGAAAGGGAAAGGGAAAGGGAAAGGGAAAAGAAAAGGGAGAGGGAGTATTCAAAGTGATCACAGAGCCATTTAGCCACTTGCAAGCTGAATGCCTAATTTATTTCGAAATGGAAGATTGGTGTCATTATCCTTTGTGGATTCAATCACCAAATCACAAGGCTTGCTTCCTATTGCTAATTGCACCTACAACCATGTACTTCCCTGCCCAATTTGCCAAAGAGGCCGAGGTAGGAGTCTAACCACCCATGTCTAAGGCTTTGGACCTCTATGACTGTATTGCCTCGACTTACATACCCTAAAAGGAATATGTTTAGATATTGTCAACCTCCCTTTGCTTTCCTGAAAGTTCCCCTGGTGGAAAAGAACAAGTCAACCAAAGGCTCAGACTCGTCTGGTTTTTTTTGGATTGTAACCATAGTGGAAAACCCACGTGTGCAGAAATGCTCCAGGGGTGAGAAGAGACATTTGTTGAGGGCCTATAAGATGTCAGCCACTGTGCCGAGTGTTTCACAGTCCATTTAACTCTCACAGCTACAGGGAGAGGTAAGCATTGTTATTTCTGATTCACAGATGGGGCCATGGAACCTCCGAGAGGGTCAGTGACTTGAAGTCATATAGCTGGGAAGTGGAGGAAGCTGGAATTCGCTCAAAGTCATCCACCACAAAGCCCTACCTTTTCCCTGTGTATGTGGGGGGAGGGGCAACACTGACAACTACAGCTAGAACTACCATTTGCAGAATGCTTACTCTAGGCCCAACTTATATTAACCCATTTAACCCTGATAGGAGCCCATGGGATTACGTACTCATCACCCCTATTTGGCACAAGAGAAAACCAGGGCTGAGAGAAGTATTTTCAGAATGGATGATTTTTCTGAGAGTGGCTGTTAGAAGATGAGCCTCAGAAATCTGTCACTGTTTGCTACTCTGTCAGTGGGGGCTGTCATGCAAATAAGCACAGGCATTGCCTATAGACTGTACTTAGAAATCTTTAACTTTGTATTTTCCTCGCCAGTGGAGTGGTTATTCTGGTTGCTACTAGCAGCCAATTCAAGCCAGTGAGTTGCCCTCTACTATGAGAGACTTCTAACAGGTCAGAGATTACCAGAATGTTGACCATCAAGACTAGTATGAGGCCATGGACTAAGAACAAAAGAGAAGGCTCTCAGATTACACTGATGGAGGCCAATCCTGGACTACTAGTTCTAGACTCCAAGCAAGTTACCAGCAGTCTGTGATTTTGTTTCCTAATGTATAAAATGGTTATCCTTAGCCCATACTTTGCTGGGATATCACAAGGACTAAAAATCATGTATGATACTTTTTACTATGGGGTGACAAAAACATAGGCCAGGAGATGCTTTCCCATATGACGGAATGCTAATATAAAGAATAGGACTTGACAGGGAACCTCCTTCCTTCCATTTGCAGCTGAGGACACTGAGGCGCCAAGACAGACTGATTTACCAGATTGTCACAGTTTTTCCCTTTTCTTTTCTATTTTTTGAGACAAAGTTTCTATGTAGTCCTGCCTGTCCTCAAAGGTGTAGATCAGGCTGGCCTTGAACACACAGAAATCTACCTGCCTCTGCTGGGATTAAAAGCCTTTTGGTTTTGATTCTTCAGGGCCCAGGCAAGTTATACTTAGAACCCCAGCCTTAGGGAAGCTCATGATTCTTTCAATCTGCTTTGCTTTTCTGCAGTATGGCCTCAGTGTAAACTTTCTCAGGCCTCGAGGTATATGTGTGTCCTGCAGCTGCTGTCTTATTGCCGGATTCTGATTGCTGTGGGAGTTAGCATGTGTAGCACTGGTCATTTCAGTCACCCTTTCTTTTGCCTCTTCCGATGGTGGCTTCTTTTGTTATGTACTCTTTGATCTGTGTGAGTTCATGATTTTGAAACTTTGGGACTCTTTGAGGCCTGTTCTGAAAATATACTGCTACAGAAAGGGATTGATTTGCTCTATTGGAAACTACCTCAGGGTTACTTTAAATTAAATACACAGCTTGCACTTTGAGCTTTTGGAGGGGGTGTATTTTTGTACCCATTATACAGAAGGGTCACGCTTGGAAATTTCCTTGTAGGGTCGTTTTTCTTTTTCCTTTGCCTCTGACAGGACCACATTCCCTTGCTATATCCTTCTGTGGTGTGCAGGTATGGGGTTCTAGGCTTTTCTAATTCATGGACACACTAAAGTTTGGAGTCCTAGCTACACTGAGGATTCCAGCCTGTTTTCCCTTCTTTTAAAGATCTGCAGCTTTGTTTCCTGTGTTTTCGCTTCATAACCCAAAGCCCCAGTACCACAAACGGTGCTCAGTTACCCTCAGGACACTAATCACGTTCCATACTGTATAACCTCTGTGGAGTCATGTTATCTTGTGTTATTATGGCCTCTGAGGAGTTCCTTCTGTATCTTGCCAGCTTCACTATACATTTAGAGATAAATGAATATATTAAAATTCAGTAGTATTACTTGGGGTGAATAGAAAGCTATATTTCTGGAAATAGAAGTCTAAAGTGGTCATTGCTAGCCTCCTCTAAGTGGGTGATGTCATCATTTAAGGCTTCCCTGGTCATTACACAATTGCTATTTAGTGTAGTTTTCCTTCTAAGTTAACACTGTAATTCAGGAGAATGGAGACATTTCCACACTGCAGAAATCTCTGTCTTTCAATATTGTTGTTATCTTTCTTCTGAGGTCTTGGCTTGTGCTTGTCTCAGTCCCAAAGGGACCTTGACCACCTACAGATGTTGACAAACAGAAACTTGTTTGAAAAAAAAAACTGATAAATGCTACATTCTGAAGGAATTCCTGCTCTCTATTCCTGTGAGACAGCCAGCCCAGATTGGTCCTCAGATAAGCACCCAGCCCTGCAAAGCAGTGGCAGGCAGAATAAGAAAGGTTATTTGTCACTTGGGTTCATAAGTTCTGCAAACATTTTCTAAGCACCTATTGTGTGCTGTGCCCACTCAAGGTTCTAGAATTGCCAGTAGGGAGGTAGGCTATGGTCCTTCTCCTTGCAGACAAAGACACTGATATGGATCATGACCACCCAGTTTGACATTGCTGTGTGGTAAGAAAACTGACTCAGCTCCAGTTAGAGGTACCCATGAACCAGCACACAAGGGATGATGACAAGAGCTAGAAATGAACAGACCAAAGACAGCTAGTCCCTCAAAAGAAAACACTACTCAATGAAATGGTCCTTAGGCATTCCCTTCTTAAGTTTTAGGTTGTAGCTCAGACCCCAGAAACCACCTTTGTGTATTTTCAGCAGGGGCAGTATTATCTCTAAGGGGGTAACATTGTTACTTGGGAATTGGGGGTGAGAGAATATTAGTTATTTTAATGGTTTCTGTTCCCCCAAGGGCTACATTATATAGTACTGTGGTGCTAAAAGAAAATATGGACAGGAAACAGGGAGTAGCCAAGAAAAGCAAGTTTCTAAAGGCTCCCTGGTAGAGCAAGCAGAGCCACATTGAACAGAGATGGTGAGCATGGCAGCAGCCATACATAAAATCAAAAGCTGCCAGTCTTGGTGAGAGCATATATAACCAGGACAAACTAATCTCACTGCACCTCTGTTTCCTCATCTGCAATGTGGGGTGTGCCTCTCTTTGCCAAGTTGTTCTGAGGATTGCATAAAATGACATCTGCAAAGTCCCTGGCATGTAGAGGTCAGGTAGGGTATTAGCTCCCTACCTCTGTTGAGCCTACCACTTGCTTGTTCAGAAGGCCCAACACTAGGGATGCTTGTTTGGGGGAGCTGCTTTCCCACTAGTCTGTCCTGGGGGTTGGAGAGAGAAGCCATAGGAGAGCTCTTTCCTTTGTCCCCATGAAGATATACATTATCCAGAGCCCTGGGAGTCACCTGGGATAGGGCATAGAGTGATCTTTAATATTCAAGGAGTTTAAATAGATCCAAGGATGACTAGGGTTTCTCTCTTGTGTTTTCAGCTCATTTGAAGACCTCAGCTCTTGATCTTTGTAATACCATGGAGGGAGCAACCTGCTGACTCAAGCCTAGGCATGTGTGATATACACTTGAGAGCAGTCCACAGTGGGCCTCAGTGAGGGCAGCAGGGAATGTTAAAGAAGGAAGGCTAATGTCCCCTGCACCCTAAAATCCTTCTTACCTGTCTGCATCCTCCACCGCTGTGAAGGCCTGTAAGAATCCCTGGATAGTGGCTTGCACAAGCTGCACCCTCATGATACATCTGTTAAGCAGTTAGCTATCCTGCCCCCAGTACTTATAATCACACCTTCATTTCTTGATTACTTGGTCTTTTGATGTATCATTGCTCTTAACCCTCAAAGTGACTCAGCCATCAGTCTACCACCATCACCATCATCATCACCACCCCTGCTGAGATCAAACTATGTTGTGTTCCAAGTTACTCATACTGTGTAAAACCGTGGTTTTTCAGGCTGAATCTCTCCCCCAGAAACTCCATATTATAAGAAGCTTCTGACTCTGTCTTGACAATACCCATTTTATAGGCAGGTACCCCGAAGCTCATATGAGATTAGGCATTGCCCTAGGTGAACACATTGAAAAGCCAGTGTAGGCATGTCATCCTGCTTATCTTTTTCCCTCAGATTTAGGTCCCCTTGACTGTCACAGAGCCTTCTCCAGAGCAGGGCCGAAGGGTTATTTCATTCCAAAGTCCATGCCTGGTCCAAGAAGAGAAGTTACAGAAAAAGGCTTCCTGTCTAGCAGTAAGCAGGGCTGTCTCCCTCTTCCAGCCCTGTCAGAGTCATTCCAGCTCAGCTGCCATCCCTGACTCCTGTCTGGACTTATGTACATCAGGTGTGACAGGCAAGTCACCTTTACCACATCAGTGGCATACAGAAGACAGCATGCAGGCCCATGTACCAAAGAGAAAGGAGTGTCACCATGTTCCACAGAGCCAGGGAGAAGGGCTTCTGTCTGATACCAGCTCTTTCCCCACAAGCCAGTCTTCTACAGCAAGGAACAGCAGTTAAGCGGTTCTTAATCTCTGTACAGAACACGTCAGGACAAAGGCCCAGCAGATCAGCCCCACCTGATGCTATGCTGCAGCTCTGTCCACCTCTTCAGTCTGCATCTGCACCCACCCAACCCCTGCTCTCTCACCCTTCTCAGTGTCTGCACAGGAAACACACACACAGGAAGGAAGGGGAGTCTAGAAACATGGGAAACAAGCTAGCTTGGACATGGAAAACAATCTGCTCTTCAGAACACAGTACAGGTGGCCAGGGTTGACTGTGTACTTTCTCCTTGACCTTCACAATGGGCCATTGGCAGGTGGATGTTGTTGTGTCTTGGAGGAGATATGGTACTCTGGGTACTCCAGGTGGGGCTGCATGGGCTGGAGAGTCCTTGGGATCTGACCCAGGGGCGGGGGGGGGGGTGTGGGAGCTTTCTAGGAAAGTTTGTTCAGGTGACAAGTGGCAGAGCAAAAGACTGATCCCAGAGGCTGACCAAGAGGGCCGTGTTTATCTTTCCATTGCACAGAAATGTCTCAGAGAGGAGAAAACACACAAGCTGAGGCCTGGTCCTAGGTGGCTTTGTGAACTCAGAGCAGCAGATAGGCACTGGGGAGTCTCAAGTCCATTGCCCAGGTTAGGAGAAATGTGTAGTATTTGGCTTTTCTATACCATGTCTTGTCTGAGAGAGCAGGAGTGGACTCTGTGTTTGGACACTGTGACCCCTGTAAACCCTGCAATGTGAGCTCCCACTATGTAGACTGCCCTGACATCTTAGGATGACTGCCTTGCTCTTTCTTGCCTCTGTCCCACAGCAGGAGTCATAGCATTTATGTGGCCATCCCAGCATGTGTCACTATTCTCTGGGCAGATGGGGCATATATGGATGTCTAAGCTGGAAGCTTTTGTGGGTGAGGAAGTGTTTGGGCCTTAGAGGAACCCACATTGGATGTTTGTGGCATGGCTCTGTTTGCTTCTCTGTTCTTTCCAGGGCTATGAAAGTCATAATAGATATTTGCAAGGATTTAAGCAAAGAAGGCAAGAGCCACAGGGGGAGCAGTGTGGGAGATACACAGGAAACCAGGGCTCCACATGGCTCCTCTGCACCTGGCAGAAACAGATAGTATTTGGACCTCATTATCTACTCACAGGCAACAAAAGTCCCAAACAGCGTTGACTTTATTAGAAAAAGATTCCACCTTTGCAATTGGCATTCCATATTCCAGGCTTTCAGGCAGCTCTCTGCTGCCATTCTGGGTCTTTCTCAAGGATCACTTCATTGTGAGGCTTCAGTGCTCCCTTGTGAGGCCTAGAACCTCAAGCCATCTGGTACCCAGGCCCCACTTCCTGTACACAAGACCAGATGCTCAGGTGGGAGGCTGGCCCAGCATTCCTGGAATCCCCTTACTCTTTTCTTTATTTAAATTATCATTATTTGGGATAAAGAAAGAACACAGTGAAAGTCTACATACCTACCACCCAAGAAGAGATTTAAAACAGATAATCACTGTAATTGCAGATATCCTTCAGTAGGCAAATGCTAGGACACATGTGGGCCATCTATCCCATGCCTCTTCACTTTTCTCAACACCAAAAATGAATGAATTAGTGGTATACTCAACAGCTTGGATGAATCTCCAGGGAATTTCTCTGAATGAGAAAAGGACAAATTCATAAACATACATATTGTGTGAGTCCATTGATTTTGGAAGTTACAAAATTTTATAAAAGGAGAATGGGTTAGTGGTTGACAGCAGTTGAATGGAGTGGGGCAGCTGGAGTTAAAAAACAGGCAACAGGGGAGGCAAAACATTGCTCAACATGTAAGGCATATGGCAGAAGTATCACCAACTCACAAAAGTTGTCCACTGACCTCATGTATGCACAGTAGTACATGCAACTCCCCTCTAAAATTTGTGTATGTGTTGTACGAATTGTATATGTGTGATGAGGAGAATAATTTGTGGTGACAGAAATCTCCTTTGTCTTGACTGTGCTCAGAGAGGCACAAACCCTTTAGAGGTGATAAAATCGTGTAGAAATTAACACAGGTACAGACAGGCACCATCCAAATGAGGGTGTGAATAAAGCTGGTGGGTTGTCCACCAGTTGTGTTAGCATCCATACCTTCACAAGATGTGGTCAATGAAAAACCTCAGGAACACACACAAGGGACTCTGTGAATTGTTTCCACAACCATGTGCGAATTTATAATTATCTCTGTATTAGTTGCTGTCCGTTGGCTGTGATTTAATACCTAACTAAAGCAACTCACCAAAGGGGTTTCTGTGAGCCAACTTACTCTGGCTCCCAGTTCAAGGGTACAGTCCATCATGACAAAAAAGAACGGCAATAGGAGCGTGAAGCAGTGGCTGCAGTGCATCTACATTCAAGAAGCAGAGAGTTAGGAATGCTGCTGTTGCTGCTCACCTCAACTTTCCATTTTACTCAGTCCACAATCCCAGCCCATGGAATGGTGCCCCCTCACTCAGGATGGGTTTTCCCACCTCAATTAATCCTGTCTATAAACTCTCCTGCAGACATGCTAGAGGTGTGTTTCCATGGTGATCCTAAGTCCCATTATGTTGGAAATTAAAGTTAACCATCATAATCTCAATATATACATACATACACACACACACACACACACACACACACACACACACACACACACACTCACACACACACACGGCTTCTCTGTATAGTTCTGCCCATCCTGGAACTCACTTTGTAGACCATGTAGACTCACAGAGAACCTCCTGCCGCTGCCTCCCCAGTGCTACGATTAAAGGTGTGTACCACCACCACCCAGCTCGGTATAATTTTTTCAATGAAAAATAAGATAAAATATATTGTGAGTAGTTTTAAAAAGTAACATTGTAAGTTCAATTAAAGGTCTCATGATTTCTTCTGGTCTTATTCATCTTAAGGGCCAACTAGCACCCTCAAATTGGTATCTGTTACTCCACAAACATTTTTATATTAGCTCTCTGCCTCACATATAACATGGGCCCCAATTTTTTTTAATTTCTCTTTTAACATTCTATTGATGCTTAAAAAATAGTTTTATCAAGATACAATTGATGTATAATTGGCTCACTTAAAGTGTGTAGTTTAGTGGTATTTAGTAGACTCACATTATCATAGAAGAATTCACCACAGCCTATTTCGAAGCATTTCTATCATCACCCTCCAAAGAGCCTAAATACATCAGCAGTAATTTTTTTTTCCCAATATAAGCCCTACTCCAGCTGGGCGTTGGTGGCACACGCCTTTAATCCCAGCACTCGGGAGGCAGAGGCAGGCTGATCTCTGTGAATGGTCAACAGAATAAGTGCCAGGATAAGCTCCAAATCTACACAGAGAAACCCTGACTCAAAAAAACAAAAAACAAACAAACAAAAAAAACCCAAACAAACAAAAACCGCCCTACTCCTCCCTATTCATGTTGTTAGATCTGACAGCCATAAATGGCCATTGCTGTGCTTCATTCAGAGTTTGGATTTGCTTGTATTGAACATTTCCAGTAAATAAAACCATTCCATTTGTATTTTCCCATGACTGACTTCTTTCAGCTGTTTCAGGATCCACCCACATGATTTTATCTTTCGGTAATTCCTCATGTTTTATTGCTAACAAATACTCTATCATATAGATATGGGCATTTCATTGTTGATTGTCTAATGAATGAATGAAGTAGTTTCGCCCTTTTGTTATGATGAATTGTACTATACTACTGTAAACATTTGTGTGCAGATTTCTGCATGGCTACTCTTTTTGCCTCTATTAGACATATATATATATATATATATATATATATATATATATAACTATTAGAGGAACTCTTTGATTATTTCAAGTGACTGCAGTATTTTACATTGCCACCAGCAATGCACATGAGTTCCAGTCTCCCTTCATCTTCACCAATGCTTCCTATGATCTCTTGTTCTGATTATAGCTCAGTTATAAACTTTTAACTCATGTAACCTGAGTTACAATTCTAGCTTTGCCTATTTATTTACAGGCCATGCAATTAACTTTTTCCTCTACTTGATCCTTCTACCAAATGAACCTAACAATGCTCATCCCACAGGGCAGATGGGAGGATGAATCAGATAGGACAAGAAAACAATCTGGGAAAGCCCTAACATGGTAACAGATGAAGGTGGCTCTCCCAAAGACCCAATAATATGATAGCTTATTTTTACCTGCACATGCCTTTCTTAAAGTCACCCAGGCCCTCCAGGAGTACCTGTTCTCACTGTGTTGAGAGCTAATGACAATCCGAGAGTGCTGTTTTCATTAATGCTCACAATTCACAGGGGGAACCAGAGCAGTCACTCCATCATCTGAATCCCATAGGCTACAGGGTCTACTGCTGGAGACTGTCTCATCCCAAAGTCATACCCTTTTTTCCTTGGCATGAGCAAAGCAGAGAGCCAGAAAACAAAAGTAGACTCTTGTTTTGGATACCTTAAATAGTGTCTGAACCACTTGAGTTTGTTTAAAATAGGCTTTCCTCCTTTTCTTTGGCAGAAGCCCCACTTTTTACAACATTTTTGTTGTTGTTGCAAAAACCACAGACATTATCTGCACACCCAGCCATTGCATTGGTGAGGAAAAGATTATTATTTTTTGATTACCATTTGGTTAATAACTATATAGGTAGGAAGGACACAGCTCTGTGTGTATGTGTGTGTGTCGGGGGGATAAGAGACAGACAGACAGACAGACAGACACAGAAAGGCAGAAAGCAACACAGTTCACAATACCAGAGCATGTGAGTTAGCGAGTGGGATTGGTGACAAGGGGCAGAAGAATGGCGATGGATGAGTCCTTCATAGTGGGAAGGCCTAAGTGGTGTGACAGTGGGGTTCCTCAGGACAGCTCCATGCAGTTCATGCAGGAGACTGCTAAGAGGTGATCCTGTCAGGCTCAGCAATCCCCCAAACAGATTCAACATAATCTCTACTTCCAAGTTACTTCCCTAGTCCTCACTGACTTTTCCTCATCTTACTTAGTGACCCAGGAACTTGTAGGCCATCTTGATTGTGCCTTCACCTTTTCTCCAATCTAACCATTGACCTCAACATATGCATACAAGAGTTTGCAAGTGTGTGCATGCATACTTGATAAATTAGCAAGTGACCAAGTTAAACTTCTTAACCACCACTATCCTGGTTGTGTTCTCTGTGCTACCTCTGCTGGACTGGGTAGAACCAAAGCTCCTCCCCAGAGCCTCTGCAGCATGGCCTTTTCAATTAGGTCAAAAAGCCATGTGAGGGATACACATTCCCATCCACTGAGGATACTTTCTGCCAGGACAGATTAATCCAGTTTTCCTCCTCAATGACTCTAGATGTTAAGGAAACCAGAACATGGGTCCCTTGTACTGCCCCAGGTAGAAGCATTTCTGAGGCCAAGCAATCTACCAACAAGGACAGGAACTGTTAGTGACAGCAGAAAGTTCAAAGGCTGTGACTGTGCCTGAAGCAACAGCTTTGCCCTCTCCTGCCCCCACCTTGACTTTGAAACATTCTGTCAAAAATGATCAGCTTAAAATGAAACGCCATCCATGTACCATCTGAGCCCCATAGTGATGGGGAACAACCCTAGAAGGCCTGAACTACAGCAGTCTGATATGTGACCTCAGATGAACCCCATCTTCCTAGACCAGGTTGGCTGTGGTGGCCTATCTCTGAGGCCCTTATCAGCTTTGATGTTAAAATCATGGCTTATTCTGTAGGACACTAGTCTCTAGAAAGATTTCCTCTCAGCCTTGCAGATGGGAGGTCAGTAGGATGTGGTCAGTTGATACCACAGGAGGCTCACCAACCCCCAACACTTGAAGCTCATAAGTGTGTAGCCTCTGAAAGACAAGGGAGGAGACATGGCTGTGTCCTCCCAAGTCTCTGAGTCCCTGGCTGTAAAGGACTTTAAGGGTCAGTCACCTTGTACTTGCTATTCTGCCCATCCATTCTGTCCAGATGTCCGGTTCCCAAATTCATGGTGTGCTTGTATCCCCTAGGGAGTGAGCAAAGCTGCACTCCCAGAGTTTCTGCTTCAATAGCACAGAGATGAACCGCTAGATAGTTCCTTTCTAATGTGTTCCAAACATGAGATAGAACATTCTAAAGTATTCCCATGTATGGTTGCTGCTGCTCTGAGGGTGACAGTGAAAACTGATGATGCTTTACCACATGGTCCCCAGTGAGTGACCTATGATGACACCTCACTCCTTTCCAGGAGGCTCCTTTGCCCTTTGGCAACTGTCCCTTGAAGGAGTTTGAAACCTATCTCCTTGTGCCTTTTACCCGCTTAGACTCCACAGCAAGTCACAATGCTTGGGGGTGATGGCAGTGGCCTTATGGCACTGGCTATTGTCAGGTACTCCTTTCAACATTTTACATGCATGTTACCAACTCTCTACTCTTATGGGAAATATATTCTTTCTACCTTACAAGGTCATTACAAAATAAAACAAAAGCTGCAGGATTTGTGATCTTATACACTGGTAAGAGTTTTGCTTCTATTTTTAAGCTTTAATATTTGTTAGCTAGAACTTCTGTTATAAGATACCTCCGAGCAAAAGAGAGTAACTGCAGGTTGTTTCCTTAGTGTTATGGGAGACAAAGTCTGTGATCACAGTATTGATGAGTCTGGATTCTTCCAAGCCCTTTCCCTTGCTTTTCAGAGGGTCACCCTCTCATGGTATCCTCACAAGCCTGTCCCCCACTGTGTGGTGTCTGTGTCGCAACCTCTTCTTTTCAGGACACCAGTCACCATGGATTAAAGGCACACATCTGACCTCATTTCAACCCAGAAATTTTTTCCCAAATACAGTCACATCTGAATTACTAGGGCCAAGACTTCCACATGTGAATTTAGAGGGAAGCTGGACCAATTATGTAATCCAAACTTCATTGATGAATAACTGTGTGACTATGGGACAGTTACTTAATCTTTCTGAGCCATCTTTTCTCCATCAAAGGCCAGCACATAACAATTCCAGGCACTGTGAGAGGTTTTGAATAGAGAAGAGACTGGATTTGGAGAAGGATATTACCAGGATGGACTCAGCTGAATCAGAGCAGGGAGCCCTTGTTTGGGCATCTCTGAAGG
The DNA here is from genome assembly GCF_003668045.3 of Cricetulus griseus. Lineage (NCBI taxonomy): Eukaryota > Metazoa > Chordata > Mammalia > Rodentia > Cricetidae > Cricetulus > Cricetulus griseus. The sequence continues at coordinate 102,990,863 of NC_048596.1, read as the reverse complement.
TTAGAAATAAAGCTCTGAGCACACCCCTGAAGCCAGCCTGCAGAGTCCCCAGGTGGAGTGACATAGTCTAGAGCTTCATGTGATGGATGTGGAGTAAAGGACAAGACCCCAGAGAAGCCGTCAGATGGGAAGCCCGGAGCTTGTAACTTCCCCGTTCACCAGTTAACCCAGGGAGGTCTTCAGCCGGAGCTGCTGTTACTGCTCTCTGAATTCCAGAACTTGCCAGAAAGGGAGTCTGTGGTGGACTTCAAAATTAAGCTAAATACCTGTCACCAGAGGGAATAAAGAGATCTTGATCTCAGTTGTAGTTTAATAGAATTTATCGTTATTCACTGTATTGTGACCTTGTTGACAGTCCTTGAGCAGTCATTAGGAAAGTGTCTGTACTTTGCCCTTGTCATAACCTATGATGGTGGTAACTACTGGTCACCCACTTCACAGATGCAGACACTGAGGTTCAGGGCCCAAGGCCAAGAACCAGGACTTGAAGCAAGATCATTCGAGAGGAGCACATATGCTTCATCTTTACACCATGCATAATTAAAGTTCAGATGAAGAAAACCATGAATGGTGTGGGAAGATGCTGTTGATGTGGTTTTCAGTGAGGGGAAAAAAACTGGGAAGCACTATCTCAATTATGTAAATAGGTGGGGGGTATATGTGTACATGGTATATGGTGTGTATGTTCATGTGTGTGTATGAGGTATGTATGCATGTGTTACATGATATGTGTGCTGTGTGTAGTATGTGTATGCCTTGTGTGGTGTGTGTATGCATTATGTGTATGTATGTGCAGTGTGTGTGCCAGCATGTGAGCAAGTACACACACTTGTATGGGAATGGTGCTGAGGAAAGAGAGAAAGAATAGTCAGTTTTTATTTCTGAACAGTGAGATTACCTTTTGATGATTTCCATATTACCTAGAATAATGAATAATGGATATGTTTTTAAAGTACAAAATAAGGGATTCTAAGGAGACAAACTGAGTAAGAAGCCTCATTTCTCCTGCTCCCAGCATCCAACCACTTTCCAGCCGCTGGCTCCCTCCAAAGGGCTCTGGGACTGATGGTGAGAGACTGGGATGAGGAAGCACACCTGATTGGGGTTCTATTTTTGAAGGAGGCCTGCACTGCCATCCCCAGAGACAGATCACAATATTTCCCTGAATAACCACTGCTATTTTTAGAGGGCGCCGTTGAACTGCACCCCAGGAGTGGGGAGGGGAGCTGTAGGATGCTTCTGAAGACCCTGCAGACCCAGAGCAGGCTCAGTTGCTCATCACCCACTCTGTGTCACTGATGCACTGCAGCTCCTGGCATCCTGTGTGCTGTGAAAACACAGGAGGCTAGGAAGCTGGCCCAGGGACCACTCCCCAGGTTGTGTGGTACCCTTCTTGCAGGCTGTTAGCTCTTTGAGTATAGATGATTGACTATAGCATCCATTCCTCTGCTATTGCAAGAAAACAAGCAAGACAGGGATTGGTGTCTGAGTGCAAAGCCCCCAGGACATGTTTGTGAGAATTGTTAGATGCAGACAGGACTCAGCAGAGATCAGAACTGGGTAGACTCATGGATTCTTTACTCTAAGTGTATTCTGGCCAGGCCAAGATGCAGACCAACTGTCAAGGTGCACTTCCCTTGAGGAAGCTCCATTCTGTTCCAGGCTGTTGGCCAGTTTGCTCCCAGAAGTCTCACACGTCCTGCCCAGCATGCCCAGTGACTGATGCTAACAACAGAGGTAAACTTGCACTGCTGCCTCCTATTCGTGGGATGCATACTGCATACTCAGTTTCTCTCCCTTAGTCTGAGTCAGGAACATTATTACTCCTCCTTTATGGGTGTGGGATCTGAAACAATGTCTGGCACAATTACTAGTGACAGTGAGCATTTATATGCTCCTTGCTATGTCCCATGTGCTCTTCCAAGTGCTTTTACATAAGCTAATTAGTTTAATCTAATTTTCACCAAAGCCCTCATTATCATCTCTGGTTTAGAGATGGAGGTCAAAGAGGTTAAGTTATAGCCCAAGGCCACAGAACTCCTAAGTGTCTGAAGCAGTGTTTGAGCCTGGCCTATCCAGGCCCAACAGTCATGTTCCTCACTGTCACTGCTGCGGCCCCTGTCTTCTGCCGCCCATTACTAGTGTGTGGGGACCATGGGATGCTGCCTTCAGGGTTCTTCAGAGGCAGCTCTTTCATTCTGGGCACCATGTCTGGTGCCCAGTGTCAAGGTTGTTGCTCAAGAAAGTCGCCATCCTCTGCTGACCAGCTCAACCTATCTCATCACGTGATCTCCTAGTAACCCTTCTCCCCTTCACTCAGATCAGAGGCTCCAGGAGCAAGATGGCACTGCTGTCCTTAGCTACCCACCCTAACATTGCTGCTCAGTGCTGGCCTGGGAAGTCAGTGAAACAGGCTGGGAATACCAGGTCCTCTAGGAGGCAAAGCTGTGCGTATGGTCAGGCTAGATGCTTCCTGCCTACTCCCCAGCTTACCCAGAGCAAGGCTGTGAGCCTCTCAGCAAACCCACCATTGCTTTCAACCACCCATGCACAGCAACAGCTCATGCTCATAGCTTCTCATGCCTCGCTGCTTAACAGAAACCTGACAGCTTTACACACACACATACACACACATACACACACTCATTCACATACACACCACACACACTCATACTCAAATAAATACACTCGTACATACATACACACCACACATACCACACACAAACACACACATACACATACACACCACACACACTCATACACACATAAATACACTCATACATACATGCACACCATACACATACACCACACACATATACACTCATACACATATGCACACACTCATGCACATACACACACTCATACACACAAATACACACACATCACACACTCTACATACACACATACACCACACATGAACCACACACGTACCACACTCATACACATACAGACACACACTCATGCACACATACAGACACAATACACACTCATACACACATACATATAAAACACAAGTATACATAGCACATATATACCACATACATTTACAAACACACTACACATACTTGAATACACACACACATATACCACATACTTACATATACACTACACATATACACAAAACACACACACAGTACATATACACACATACATGCACACCATACACACTACAGACATACACCACACACACATACATACACCACACATACCACACACATACAACACACACACACATACTACACACACACACACACACACACACACACACACACACACACACACACCACAAAGGCAAACACACCCCACACAAAACTGCATACCTGTTGTTGCCTAGCCAGTGGAGTCAGAATCTCTTGGTTCAAGAACAGCTTTTATTTTCAGTTCCTTCAGCTTGGTCTTTGAGACAGTGTTTTGAAGGCCAAATCATTCAGACAGAAAGAGCCCTTGTAGCACACACCTGGGATCCTAGGAGGACTGTAAGGTTGAGCTACATAGGCAAATCCTGACAAAAAGAAGAGTGGGGCAAAAGGAGACGTAGAAGGACCAGGGAGAAGAAGAAGGAAAAAAGAGAGGGGGTTGGAGAGGGAATTGGGCAAACACAGCCCAACCTTAGTCATTCCACGCACACCAGAGGCCTCACTCGAGAGGCTCGCAGAAACCTGTGGTCTGATAATGGCCTCCATCCTCACCACTTAAAGATGAGCAACAGTTGCCATTTGCCGAGTAAGTGTTCAGGACCTTTGTCTCCAGACTGGCAGTGCCTCACTAGCTGGTGCCTCTGCCCTTTTACACAAGGGTGAAAGACCTCAGAAGAGGTACTTTCGTAGAAGGAGACCTGCACCCAGGAATCGGCGAAACCACGAACTTTGGATGCAAAAGCAAGAGGTTTTATTGATGGCGTGCGTACCCGGGGTCTTAGCTTTTGTTAGGCCAAGCCCCGAGCCAAGGGAGAGGGGTCCTTATATAGCTAAAAGCACAGTGCAGAAGCGAAAAGCATAGTTACAGGGATTCTATTGGACAATTTAATGAGGTACAGAGTTATTTTTGGTCAGTATATTCTCAAGGTCTGTACCTGGTACAACAGACTCAATTCCCCCCTCCGCGTCCAGATGGCTGACCTTGGGACGGAGGTTCCCCATCGGGCGGGGGGTGGGGGTGGGGGCGCCCTCTCCCCGCTCGGCCCCAGCCCCGGGGCGCAGCGCCAGGCGGGCGGGCCTGGGTCTCGGCCCCACCTGGGTGAACCGGCTTGGGAGGGAGCCAGCCGCCAGGCGTGTGGGTGCGCGCGTACGGGAGTGTCACCGAGAGAGAACCAGCCAGGGGGCGGGGTCTTTCAAGGGGACGTAGGATAGAGTCATAAAGCAGGGACTCAGACCTCTGTGAAGAATCCTGAGCCTGTGGTCTACAGTGACCAGAAGGGCCACAGCATTGCACACGTCTCCCATTCCGTGTCCCCTGAGCCTGGCCCAGGTGGACAGGCTTCTGCCTTCATGACTAACAAGACTCTGAGGTAGAAAACTGTTCTGATTGGAAGCCCTCAGTATTCTGTGATAGGATTTCAGAGAAAGCCAGGATTCCCCCCCCCATCGGGTCCCCCAGCAAAACAATGCATTTTAAATGTCTCCAAAATTGCTAAGCTATTTCACTGCTTTGGAGGAGAAATAGCTTGGGGGAAGCTATTGGCCCTTCATGCCTTGAACATCAAAACAAAATGCCAAGTGGGAAAATGAAATCACAGGAGGTCGAGGAAGTGGGGAGGATTGCGTGGGAAGAGCTTGTGTGATGCAGAGGGAGAATGTTGAACCTGGGACTCTGGGAGGATCTGTAGGAGGCTGTGTAATACCTTGCTCCTGATGTGGGCTCTGGAAGTCCTGGGCCAGGACCTAGCTGGGCACTGGTGGTTCTAGCTGGAATTCACGCAGTCATGCTGGGAAGACCTCAAGCACCAGTGAGGGGAGTTTGCTGACACTCAGGCTCAACCCTCAGAGGCTCTAGTTCAATTGATGTAGTATTGGACCCTGAAGGAACATCCTGAGAGCTGCCCAGGTGATTCATGAGAGACGAACCTCTGCTAGTCTCTCCCCACTCTTTCTGAGCCTATTTCTTCACCCATCAAATCATGTTATCTGAGGAAGCAACCACAGTGTCATCCAGGGAGCCACAGTGATCTCTGTAAGCTGTAACGAGGAGGTGGGCACAGGCCCAGCCTGTTTGTAGTCATACCTTTGCCTCTGAGTGGAGCCAATGCCAAACCCGTTTTCTAGTTGGCACAGGAAAAAACCCACCAGGGGGAGGACCTGCAGTTGGTTGGCATAGAGCACTGATAACTCAGAAAATGATTTCTTTTGACTGTAAAACCCATAAAAAAAAAAAAACCTTCAAAAAATCAAAAACTCTGTTTTCAACCCAAGGGCATCTGTTAGACACACTCCCTGCTTCCACGTTTGTAGCCTGAGAAGAAGTAGCACCTTCAATCCTGGGACAAAGGCTACTACCAGAGGCTTCCAGTGAAAGTATAGAAGTTCTAGAAATACAAGTTGGGTATGCTCTGGGCCAGCAGTGTCACAGCTGAGACACAAATCTGAATGCCATAAAAAGAAGAGGGAAGGATTTTTCTCACATCTAAAACTTCCCGCTTGATGAATAGCCCAGGGTTGGGAGAGAAGAGTCCAAGAAGAAGTGTGACCATGGCCCTGTCAGGAATGGATGTGTCACCCTGGAAACATCCTTGGGGAGAAATTCCCAACTTGCACCTGAGCTGCCCCGTGTGTGGCTGGCTTAACAATAATTACTTCTGACAGAACACCATCCAGAAACTTCCACTACTTGCAACACCAGCTCTAGATGGCAGAGTTGGAACTGAACCCAAGGGGCCACAGATCTAGCCTATGCTTAGGCTGGGGCAGGGAGTACCTTGGGAGATGCTTGTCAGAGAGGCTTTCTCACTTGATCTCCTCAGCAAGACTGTGAGATGAGTGAGGAAAGATTCGCTGTCCTTTTATTTTTATATTTATTTATTTCAATTTTTGGAGGCAGGGTCTCATGTAGCCCAAGCTGGCCTCAAACTCACTTAAATAGTCAATGATGACCTTGAACTTTTTATCCTCCTGCCTCCAACTCGGGAGGACTGGAGTGGTGGGATCACAGACATGAGTCACCACACTCATTCTTACATGTTGCTAAGGATTTTTTCACACAAGCATTGGACAAGCTGAGTTACATCCCCAGAGCTCATTGTGCCTGGTTTATAGGTGAGGAAAACATGCACAGAGATGAAGGGTGGTTTCCCCACTGCTACAGCTAAAGAATCATGGCTTAGACAGGTGCTTTCGCCTTCAACCAGGGCCAATTTGTAGATGCATAGCCTCCTACTTGCACCCTTAGGACCTCATATCCTTCCTGATAGGCTACCCTCCCATCTTTGGACACCCCTCCTGAAGTCCACTCTGGTTGCCTGTTATGTCATTTTGGGGAGGCTGATGACACTTCAAGCTGAGTAAGTTTTCATTTTTATCTCATTTAATGTCCTTACAAGGTGGGGAGAGGAACATGTACCTCCCATCCTCCCGAGAGGCAACTGTCCCTGGCCCTTTGCTCCATGCTGTCACTGCTCAGTCAATGCCAGATGCTATTGTGTGCTGAGGGACATTTTCAAGATAACATATGCTAATTATCATAAATACTCACAGAAGCCACACAGCACAACTCCTCTTGGGTGGCAGAAGATCAAAGGAAACCAGGGTCGCTCAGCAAGTTAACGAAGGACCAGCCAGTTCAGTCCCAAGCTCCACAGCCACAAAATATGACACCAGAGGGCCTAAGGAGTAGGGAAACACAAGTGGGTAATTCTAAAAATGATCTCCACTTTCAACCCAGGATCTAAGTGTTGTTTACAAATAAAGCATGTCTGAAGATCAGAGGGTAGAGCTTGCCGATAGCTAACAGACAGGCAGGAAATGAGATGGCTGGGCAAAGAAAGGAACACCGGCTGGAGGAAACAGGAACTTGCTCTTTTCAGCAGTTGGTGAGGTAAGATGTGTATGTGGCTTGCTCCTTCATCTTTCTGATCTCTCAGCATTGTCCCCTGTATCTGACTCCAGGCTTTTATTAATAAGACCTGTTAGAACTCATACTACATTTGCTGATGAGGCAACGTGTCAGCTGGGAAAGGACTTCAAATGTCCCTCTCAGACCTGAGCTCCTGGCTATCCTTGCCATGTGGCTGCCTAGATCTTGCAGGCTGGAGAACCTTAGTCTTCTGAGGCCCAGGTTTCAGATCTATAAGACCAGATGAAGATGGGTTGTGCCCAAGGAGATCAGGATTTTTACTTATGAGCTGAAAGGAAATGATGGCCGTGAAGGGTGGTACAAGTGGGTAATTCTAAAAATGATCTCCACTTTCAACCCAGGATCTAAGTGTTGTTTACAAATAAAGCATGTCTGAAGATCAGAGGGTAGATGGTGGTGGTGGTACATGTCTTTGATCCCAGGACTCAGGAGGCAGAGGCAGAGGCAGAGGCAGAGGCAGGCGAATCTCTGAGTTCCAAACCAGCCTGCTCTACAGATTAAGTTCTGGCACAGCCAGAGCTACACATACACCAAGAAACCCTCTCTTAAAAAACGAAACTATGGCCATGGGTTAGGGAGACGGAGATGGCTCAGTTGGTAACGTGCTTGCCGTGCAAATATGAGGACCTAAGTTTGAGCCCCAGTTTTAGCAACAACAACAAAAGCCTAGCATGGTGGCTCATGTTGCTAATCCTGTACAAGGAAGGTGAAAAGGAGCAAATCTCCAGCATCATTGGCCAGCAGGCCTAGTCTAATCTGAGAGCACCAGACCAAGGAGAGACCCTCTCTCCATAAACAAAGGGATGAGGCCCAAGGATAAACACCAGAGGTTGACGTCTGAGCTCTACATATGCACACACAGGTGCATGCAAACCTGGATATACATGTGTGTCTGTCCATGTAGATACATGACTATATACATGCACACACAAAAATGACAAGGCCATTGATAGTGGTCATTGTAGCAGTGGTAGGTGGGAAATCTCCCTGTGTGTGGAGCTTTCCTTCTCTTGCTTAGCTGGGATCTGCAGACCATAGAGGAATAAACTGCTATGCTGGGGATTCGCCTCAGGCTATTCCTTGTATCTCCTGCAATATCCTCACCTAGTCTTGGCCCTTCCTGGGAACAATACAAGCAAGGAGTGGGGAACCGTAGCTGGAGAAGGCTGTCACTCTTCTACCTCTGCTGGGAAAATAACTATCTCATCTGGATTATTCTCCAAAGCATCTTCTGCATGCCTGGGGTGCTCCCATATAAGCTTGATACTCAAAAATCTTTTTTTAAAACAGTAATTTTACTTTAAATTGCTTTGCAACACAGGAAAAACATGCCATATTCCCTGAACCACACTCCCTATTTATGTTGACTATTTGCATTTAAAAGTATTTCCTTCCACACCCATTCTACCACAACCTGTATTTCAGGTTCTCAGGGGCTGTCTGTGCAGTGTCCTTAGGATGTTACTTATAGGGGTAGGGGACAATAGTGGATAAATTTTGAAGTGCACACACTGAAGCTAAAAATGAATAATGAGCACTTACTCTTTGCCAAATATGGAGGATCTTGAAAAATAAATACTAAGTATTGCCTTCGAAAGAGGGTGAGGAGAGGAAAGAGAAGTTGCTGTTGACAAGACACGGAGACACACTGTGTCCTTTATGTTATCCAAGCCTGTGGCACACTCAGAAGCTAGCTGAGACTTGGGAGGGCAAGTCAATGTCTGGGGCACTTTAACCAGTAGTCAAAAGAGGAAAATTGAGAGCTCGTGTCTGGCTGGTTGGCTAATCTGGACATCTCTTCAAATGCCACCAAGGTATCCTGCAAACAAGACAAACATGTAAATGCTGAGCTAATCCCCTATGTGACTGGAGCTGAGGGACATTTTTTTCTCTCTCTCCCAAGCTACATAGAACAACAGTGTGAATAGTGTGGTCACTCTTACACTGAAGGTTCTAGAAGGTCCGCCCAGAGAGAGTGCCATTTCAATAGATTGCTGTCTTCATCTACTAGGAGTGAGAAGCCACCACTAGAAGAAGAGATGACCACTGCCCTCAGTCATTTCTTCTGCCTATTAATGGCCCAGAGACCCCACAATGCTCTGTGTCTTGAGCCCAGGAATAAGACCACAAGGCCATCTCAACATGTGCCTTGACCCTATGAAACCCACAGGAATAAACAGCTTCTGGCATCACAGTGTCAGGCCTCTCCACTATTATTCATGCCAACTGTGGAGCCCAGTCAATATTAGCTTTGGTTTTCATTCAGATCAAAGCAAAATCCATTTCACAAATATTTATCAAGGCCCTACAGCTTTTTACACAGACGTCACTTACCCGGGGCATGAAAGGAGAGTTAAGACTGAATTTTGAACTTGAAGCGTTCTGTATAGGAAAGAGAAGATAATCAGAAAGTCTCATTGCAGGTGCCAGGTCAGGCCACCTCAGGGGTGCTATGGAAGGGAGCCATAGGTTAATTTCTCACTGTTTGATGAGCACCTACTTTATATCAGAATGGAACCAAACCCTGGAAATTATTGGAGTGCAACCCAGACCATACTATAAAGAAACACAGCCTAAGCTGAAGGAACAGATGTGTAGACACAAAATTATAGTAAAATACCTGCCATAATGGTGAAGGTGACTACAGTGGGGGCACAGGGAGGAGAGGATGCTAACTCAGTATGGAAAGGAGAAGGGGCCTAATATTTATTAGTCTTACTACTAAATGCTCCAGACTTGCATGTATTACCATCACTTCATGAATTTCATTTTCTATGTAGATATGGCAAATAATACTAATACAGTTAAAGTAACTTGCCCAAAATCACAAACTATGAAAATGTGGAATTAATTGCCTATTCTGTTCCATAATATATCCATATTTACGATCCTGTGATACAGTGCTTTGAATACCTTGCTAAACCTTTACACATATTTTCTATATTCCCTGCAATTCATGAAGAGTGACATTCTACCTAGGAAACTATGCCAATCACATCAATTCTAATACCTGTAAACTTCATACTAAAATAAAATCCCCTGAGCACTGAGAACTCCACAGTTTTGACAAGATCCTTAAATACCTATTTGTGTTTTTAAATGTTTTAATTAGCATATATAAATTACACATAATAGTGGGCTTCATTATGACATTTTCATACATGTCTGTAACACATTTGAACCACATTTATCCATTACCCTCTCTTGTCCCCACCACTCCCATTGATCCTCACCTCTTACAACCTAGTTATCCTTGAATTTTCACTGGTGTGCACACACATCTGTATGCTTTTGTGAGTGTGTGTGTGTATGTGTGTGTGCACGTGTGTGTGCGTACACATGCATTTCATTAGCATGGCTCAGATGATTAAATATTTATTTTCAATGTGCGCAACTAACATAGTCTAAGTTGCCCTTGTACCTAGACCTCTAAGTACTGATGAGTTTCTGGAGTTTGGACTTGGGATGTATACTGACCACCTATGTTCCTCTTGCTTTAATTCTGCCTGGACCAGCCCTTTCTCTCTTATCCCTCCTGCATTCTCCACTGTGTGATTCTCCCTCTTCTCCCCCTCTGGATCTTCCCTTTTCCCTTCTCTCAGTTTCAGTTCACTTCCCTTCTCCCCTCCTTTGTCTCCTGGCTCTCTTGAAGCTCAACTCATCATTCTATTTTCCTGGGGAGAAGTTCCACAACTTTCATTATATTCTCAGATTTCTAGGACTGTGTTCCTGGCTCTCTCAATCCTGGATCACCAGGGCATGTTTCTCTAACTCACTGTTTCCAATGAGGTTTAAATGCACCCATAGTGGCTTGTTACTACTGAGAAAGCAAGCCTTTTGTAAGAGGACTTCCTTTTGGTAAGTGAGACCCCTTGGATACATTTGTATCTTGGTGATGCTAAACAGCAGTGCCCTGGAACCCTGTTCTTTGCAAATGAGCAAAGTTGCAAATAGCCTGCCACAGCTGCCATGAAGTGTCATGGACAGAGTGTTTCACAGGGCAGACACTGATTTCCTTCCAGTTCTGGAGACTGAAAGTCTGTGGTCAGGGTGTCAGCAGCAGCCCCTTCCAAGGCATCTCTCCTCAGCTAGTGTATAGCTGTTGTTGTTGAGTGTCTTCACACAACAGTCTTCTGTGTGTCCATGCCTCAGGCTCCTTTTCTCCCAGGGACACACAACACTCTGGATTAGGTCCCATTCACAAGACTGCACTTTTGCTGCATCACCTCTTTGAAGTCAATTCTGAGATACCAGGAGTTAGGGCTCTCATTAGAATTTAGTGAAGGGGGGGGCATTAGGCCCTTAACAAATTGTGCCTGCCTGAAGAGGTGACCCAGGAGGGGACCATGTACAGAGCCAATCAGTGGAAAACTATTACATTTAGAACTTGGTCTTTATTCAAACCACTATTGACAGAAGGTTATTTAGGAAGCACTTTCTGGCCAAGAAGGCCCAGGATTAATTATTCAGGACCCATCTATGGGCCAAGCCAGAGTTGTGGACACTGCATTAGCAAGCAGCAAGCCCACGTGGATGCCTCATCTCTCTCTCTCTCTCTGACAGATAGCAAGAATCTCTGTTTTCTTTATTCATGTAGCTATTCTTAGTCTTCACTCTTTGCTCTCTACCCAGTAGAAGGGATTATTGTAACTGCTGTATCTCAAACCTCTCCTGTCATCAAATCAATGCACAGAGTTCAGTTCACTGTGCTGGAGTTCAAGGGCTGGGGGTTATCTTTTTTTATTTTTTAAATTCTATATGAAAGTTAATAGTGCATTATCAAAATGTTGAAGAAATATCAATATTTGAGAATATCCAATATTTGAAACAATTGTAATTTTTTAAAATTCTTTAATTACCACTCATATTTACATATCCATCCCCCCATTCCCTCGCCCTCTCATCCTCCCATGTTCCCCACGAACCTCCAAAACCCATCCCCCAACTTCTCCCCAGGGACAGTGAGGCCCTCCACCAGGGACCTTCAAAGTCTGTCGTATCATTTGGGGGAGGGCCCAGGCCCTCCTTGCTGTGTCTGGGCTGCAACAGTATCCCTCCATAGGGAATGGGCTCCCAAAATCCATTTGTGCTCTAGAATTGAAGACTGGCTCCACTGTTAGAGATCCCATAGACTGCCCTGGTCTCCTAGCCGGCACCCATATTCAGAGGGCTTGGTTCAGTCCAATGCTGTTTTTGTAACTTTATGACTAGGGTCTCCATGCTCTCACTAGGTCAGGTCCACTGTTTCTGCAGGTCTCTCTAGCCCTGTCTTGATTCCTTTGCTCATCCCTCCTCCCTCTCCACAACTGAATTCTAGTAGTTTGGTTCAGTGCTTAGCTGTGGGTGCCTGTTTCTGCTTCGAACAGCTACTGGATGAAGGCTCTGGGAGTGGTAACCAAGGTAGTCACCAATCTCATTATAGGGGAAGGGCATCAATGACACTTTCTCCACCACTGTTTGTTTCTTAGTTGGGGTCATCCCTATGGATCCCCTAACATTTCCCCTGTTCTCTTCATAACTGCTGCTCTGTATAAACAAGAAACTTCTCTGACCAAGGTTGAAAGCAGCACTAATCTGTAGGCATAATCATAAATATTTAGAGGGCAGTTTTAACACATGACCATTAAGTAAAACAATAGCAGTACGTTTCTCACTTAGGGCCTATGACTTCTCCAGCATAATCTGTTGGATTAATCATGTATTCAATTAATAGCGAATCAATTTTTGTTGTTACCTATCCAAATAGCTCTTATGATTGCCAATTTTTCCATGACATCCCCATTCCATCATGTATGCCAAGAGTCAGAAGCCCACAATTTAAGAAGCTGAGATGTAGACTACATTCTCAGAAGCAGCAAGACTGTCAGTCCCTGCCTCCCTGCTTTGACCAGAGCAATCTATACTCTGAGCCACAACTGCCACCCTAAACATTGAAGTTATTACTAGCTTTGCCAATAGCTAGCTAGCATGTGGCCTGTTGCAATGTATTACTTACCTAGTACATGAGGCAATTGTTAAAGGCAATGCAATATAAAAGAAACTAGATCTTATAGTTAGAATTAATTCAAACCCCAGGTTTGCCTTTTACCTTGGACACATGACACTTATGTATTAGTCTCTGAGTTTTTGTCTTTGAATTTGAGAATTGAGATTTGTTTTTAATTGATTGCCAAGATGACAGGGACAATAAATTCCATTCTTCTGCATAAATAAGTTAGCAGATTGAGTCACAGAAGACACTCAGCCCTGCTTCATCACTTACTGTGATTCTGGGAGTTACTTCATTTGCAGATGTTAGAGGGCTATAACAGGAGAACTCTGAAAATCGAGAGATACTGGGTGGAATCATGCTTCCTCCTGTCTGAGACAATGCTCTTTTATTTATTTCTAAAGAGTGCTAGAGTTTATGACTTCATCAAAATGAAGATATGTGGACAGGGATAAGCAAATTTCCCCAAACCTTGGGCAACAACATATCCAACTTTACTTTTACATCGTCCATGTCTCTGAAAAATCAATCAGCAGTAGGTCAACATTCATGGTAAATAGGCTCTCTGTGGAAAATTCCAGGCTGATTATGATTATCTTGTCTGGCACCAGGAGTCAGATGAACCATGCCATGCTTTAGAGATATGATGTAAAAAACAACTGGACACCTACCTGGACCCAGGGACACTACTGGACCCCCACTTCAGCTATAGGCTAGAAGCTTCCCTTTCATTTCTTTTCAAAGTCATAGGCTTCAAAAGTTACTTCTAGTTCAGAACTCTGTTTTTTTCTTATATGTTTAAACATTAATGGATTTGTACTCCGAAACATATTACACATTTTGACAAGAATATAAGACATTAGACATCCCATACATTAATATGAGATATTGAGCCTTTTGCTTAATTTTTTAAATTGTGGTAAAACATACATAATGAACTTTAATATTCTGATCATTGCAAGAGTATAGTTTGTTAAAGAAACTCAACCGTACATGGAATATGGTTATTGATGGCCAATCTATTAAGAAGAACCACTCACATGAGAAGCCGATAACCAGATTGGTGCTCCGAGAAGATCCAGTCTCAGCCATACTCGGAGACCCGACCAGAACCCCAAAAAGAGATTGAGTCCCCCTCTCTCCAGCCCTTTATTCCACAAGGCTTCTACATACCTGTGACCACACCCAAATGGGCGTGATCAGCACTACAGGTACATAGCCATTTCTCCCTACAATAGTTAAGTAGATAGAAATCTCTTCCTGTTGATATATATCTGTCCACCTCCAGAGCCCTGTCAGTCTTCCCAACTGGCACCCTGACTATGCACATTAAGCAATAATCCCTCCTTCCCCCAACCCCTGGCAACTACAATCTATCTTGGGTCTCTGAATCTGATGATCCTCAGCAGCTCCTATAGTTAGAATCACACACTATTTCTTTTTGCTACATCTTTATTTCACTTGACATACCTTTTCCAAGGTCCATCTATATTACCACAGCAGGAACTTCCTCTCTCTCTCTGAGATTAAACAATAGCTCACCATGTGTGTATGCAATGTGTCTTCCCTATCTAGTCATTTGAGATGGGCCCTTGGATTGATTCATTTTTGACTACTAATGCTTCTCTGAACACCTGTGTATGAATAGCACCATCAGTCCTTATTTTAAATTCTTTTGGTCATCCACCCGCAACTGGGAGTTTTGGATCATTTGGTGATCTGCTGTTAATTTTAGTCTTGATTGGTACATCACCATGTTCTTCACACAGTGGCTGTAGCATCTTGCATTCTGATCAGCAGTGTACAGGCATTCTATTTTCCCACTTTCTTTGCTAATATTTTCTCACTGTTTTGACAATAGTCACACTAATGAACATAAAGTATAAAACAAATGTTATTATTTCTCCTTTTAATTGTATTTAAACTTAACCTTTTTAGAATAGTTTAAGTTTCACAGCCAAGTTAAGTAGAAATTACAGAGCCCAGCATGTACTCTGTCCTGATGAATCCACAATCTCCCCATCAATGTTCCATTTCAAAGTGGTACATTTACCACAGCTAATGGCCCAATGCTGACATCTTTATCACCCATAGCCCATGGGCTACAATAGTCTTCACTTTGGGGCTTATAGATCCAATTGGCTTTGACAAATTTGCATATAATGTCATATACCCACCATGGAGGAATCACACAAACCTCTGTGTACTAGGCCTTCTTCCTCGGACCCCTGGCAAGGTCACATAATGGGAATCCTAGAGTAACTAGGCTTTTTGGAACAGGTGCTTTCTTTCAGCAATATGCATTTATATTCTCCCATGCTTTTCCATGACTTTATAGTTCATTTTGTTATTTGGATGTACTAGCATTCATTGATCCATTCTCCTTATCTAAGACATCTAGGATGGCTCTGAAATTTGGCAGGTGCTAATGAACCTACCATAAACTTTTACATGCAAGTTTTGTGTGAAAACAATTTGTCAACTCATTTGGTTAAGTGCCAAGAAGTACAGTTTCTGGGATGGACAATAAGGATGTGTCTAGCTTTTAAAAAGATTACAACTGCCCATTTATCATCTGTGTAGAGAAGGGCTACTGATTTTTTGTTTTTTAGTTAATCTTGTATCCTGCCACTTTGCTGAAGGTGGTTATCAGCTGTAGGAGTTCCCTGGTAAAGATTTTTGGGTCACTTATGTAAACTATCATATCATCTGCAAATTGTGGAAGTTTGACTTCTTCCTTTCCAATTTGTATCTCCTTGATTTCCTTTTGTTGTCTTATTGCTCTAGCTAGAACTTCAAGGACAATATTGAAGAGATATGGAAACAGAGAACAACCTTGTCTTGTTTCTGATTTTAGAGGCATCACATTGAGTTTCTCTCCACTCAGTTTGATGCTGGCTGTAGGTTTGCTGTATATTGCCTTTATTATGTTTAGGTATGTTCCTGTTATACCTGATCTCTCCAATACCTTTATCATGAAGGGGTGTTGAATTTTGTCAAAGGCTTTTTCAGCATCTAGTGAGATGATCATGTGGTTTTTCCTTTTCAGATTGTTTATGTGGTGGATTACATTGATGGATTTTCTTATGTTGAACCATCCCTGCATGCCTGGGATGGGTGTCAGTTAGAAGGCCTGGGCTATCTATGGAGCCTCTGGTAGTGGATCAGTATATCCTTAGTAAATGGTGGACTTTGGCAGCCCATTCCACATACAGGGATACTCTCTCAGCCTAGACACACTAACCTAAGCCCTGCTCCAAATGATATGACAGACTTTGAATATCCCCCATTGAAGGCCCCACACTCCCTAGGCAGCAGAAAGGGAATGGGATAGGGAGTTGGAGGGGACAGGGAAGGAGGGGAGGAAGAGGGAACTGGGATTGACATGTAAAACAAGCTTGTTTCTAATTTAAATTTTAAAAATCTGGGGAAAAAAAGATTACAGCATAGTCTTCTGGGCTGTTTTTCCATATAAAGTTGAGACTTGTTCTTTCAAGGTCTGTGAAGAATTGTGCTGGGATTTTGATGGTAATGCATTGAATCTGTAGATTGCTTTTGGCAAGATTGCCATTTTAACTATGTTGATCCTACCTATCCAAGAACATGGGAGATCTTTCCATTTTCTGGTATCTTCTTTAATTTATTTCTTTAAAGACTCAAAGTTCTTACGGTACAGGTTTTTCACTTTTTTGGTTAGCATTACCCCCAAGGTATTTTATGTTGTTTGTGGCAATACAGTATTGAAAAGTGTGGTCAGAGGAACACTCTTGCCTGATTCCTGGCAGAGGCACCTTCTTGTTGTGAACAGTCATGTTATCTATAAGCCTTTGAAGATAACCTTTATCAAAGGGAAGGTATTTCCTTCATTTTCAGTTGACCACAATGTTCTCACAAACACATATTGAATTTTGTCAAATTCTTTCTCTGAATCTGTACATGTGATTATGTGGTAGTTAACCTGTTAATGTGATGGATTAGGTAATTGATTTTTAAATGTTGAACCAGCCTTATAGCTGGAGGGAACCCCATGCAGTTTTGATCTATAATTATTTTTGTGTATTACTCATCTTGACTTGCTAATATGCTAATATTTGGCTGGAAAATTTTTACCTGTGCTCATGAGAGATACTGGTCTATAGTTTTCTTGTAATGTCATTGTTAGTTTTGGTGTTGAGATGACTCTGGTCTTACTGAGTGAGTTGGGAAGTTCTGGGTGGGGTTATGGTGACCCCCCTGGATTGTTACATAGAGCCCCATTGGAATACTGGACAGATCCTGCCTTTAAGGCTGATATAGGAATCTTTAGAAGATTTTAGTCAGAGAATTAAATCATAGGAGAGGAACAAACAGAGGAGACAAAGAAAATAAGCCATGGTGCTGCCACAGATGATGAAGAGAAGGGAGAGTAAGAGAGCAGCTATGTATGTGAGTTGAATGGGCACTGATGATTTGGGGGAATGCTTCAATTTCATGTTGGGCAGGGGTGAAGACTAGAGGCTATTTGTGTGTGACTACTTTCCAGGAGTCATATATAAACAGAGAATTTAAACAATTGAGTGGCTGAAGCCCTCCTGGGGAGGGGGAATGTGGGACAAAACAAGGTGTGTGTGTGTGTGTGTGTGTGTGTGTGTGTGTGTGTGTGTGTGTGTGTGTGTGTGTGTGTGTGTTCCTGGGGAGACTCTAGCATGTTTCTTTGTTCTTTCCATTTCTCTCATGTGCTTCATCCAAACCACCATCACTAATATCAAACTACACTAAGGCTCAGAACACGAGCTTTTCTCTGTCTGTGTTGTTTTCTACCTGCATGGCTCCAGCAACACAGCTGGCTTCCTCAGGCTCTTCCTGGTTCCTTCTTGCTCCTCTCCACTCTGGTCCTATGTTTCAGTCTTCTGTTTAAAACTTTGTAAAGGTTCCTATCACAGAGTGAAAGCCAAAATTTTCCCAGTATCCTATGGATACTGTGGAAGGATTACAGTGTGTCCTACCCTGGTTCTGGGGACTATTCCCCTCCCCCCTGCTCTCTATACCCCAGTTCTGCTGCACCCGCCTCCTCACCACCCTTCCCACATACCCATCTCTCTTACACACACCTTTGTGCCTGCTGGAGTGCAATCCAGAGGTCACCTGCAAGCCTGTCCTGGATGCTGCCCATTTCTTACCTTTTCTGGCCTCACTGTAGAATTGTCACTCCCCATTTTTTCTGCTCTGCTTTCCTCTGTAACATTCACTGCAACCTAATGTGTCATATATTTGTTCTCTGGGCTCTGTTTTAGACCCAAGACTCTGATAGTCATTTTGTCAGTTCCATGCTTGAGCCTGGCCCTAGACCAACACATTCAGATGTTCAAGCAACTGTTTGAGAGAAGAAAAAAGCAAAGAAGTAAAGGGCAATGAGTTCTCAGCATCTACCTGCAGGATGATGGCTGCACCAAGTCTAAAAGCCACTAAAGCTGGAGGGGAGCTGCAAGCCACTAGCCTTCCTCTGCCAGGCAGGCACTCATTTGACTGCATTGTATTCTGAGCACTTAAAGAAGTCCCATTGGAAACTTCAAATAGTCACACCACTTGTTTAGGGGTGTTTAGCAGTTCATTCCAAGCAGTCACCCTATATCTGGGAGGCCACTGGAGGACTTGGCACAGGAGAGTCAGAATGTGCCATCTACGAGTTATGAAGAAGAGGCTGGCAAGGGAGTGTCAATCAGAAGAAAGGGCGGGAACCACAGCCAAGAACCCATAGAAGGGTTAGTGCTACTGAGGAAGCACAAGGCAGTACACCTCACTCACTACTGTGGCTACATACACAGGAGCTAATCTTCACACGCAGAGATGTTCATGCAGTTCTCTGTTAGCTAATTGCCTTCCTCGAGTTCTCGGGAAGCAGAGGCAGAGTGAAAATTATAGAGCAAATAATTAGGTGCCTAATAATTAAGAGTACTATTGAGAAAGATGTCTCTTGAATCTTTTTGTTTTAATAGGTTTTTTAATATGACTGACTTAGAAAGCATCTCTGAGAAGATGTTGCTGATTGACAGCCTATGTAGGTATTAATAACATGTCACTGAATCTGCTAGGAATACATTACGTGTTCCGGAGAGAGCACACCTGAGAAAGACTGTAGGGATACTACTGGCAAGAGGCTCAGATTGGGACATGTCTGTCTTGTGAAGAGGCAGTGGATCCTGCTCGGAACTCGAGTTGGTAGTATACTAAAAGCAATGGGCCTGAGGATCCCAATGGTCTGAGTATCGAAGGTTTGAAACGCCAACCTCCTTCAGGGAGACCAGAAACCTTTGGCTAAATATCTAGCTTTACAGGCTGTAAAATCAGAGGCTGCTAATAAGTAGTTGCTGGATAACACGTCTCTAAAATTACACTAGGTGGTTTTGAAAACTACATTTTATTGTGATATTTTCTCACTAGTAAAACTATTTATTCCTGAAGTCGTTGAAACTATGGATAAGCAAATAGGAGGAAATGAGCCACGCTAAAGGCAGCATTGCTGATGTGTAGGCAAGTACACTCGACTAAACAAAAAGGTGTAGGCGAATTAAACTTAGGAGAGTTTATTAGTGCAAACTGCGCCTCGTAAGCCAGGCAACACTCAGAATCCCTGCCTGGCAGCTTAAATAAAATAGCAGGATTTGGAAGGCCTGAAACAAAAGCAAAGTCTGGAATTACCTGCCTGGCTTCAACCAGGCATCTGCTTGTATAGGGTGTGGTGTGGTGAACTGGCTGTCATCTATGACTGGTGAAACTTGACTGTTCCTATACTTCTAAGCTATGTCTCCATTTGTAATGAAGATTAGTCAGAATTATGTTGCATTTTTTTTATATGTATAAATTCAAAATACAGGAACACCCTCAGGCTAACAGCTTTCTGCTTCTTTAACATGTTTACCTACTCTTTGTTTTTGTAATCTTCTTTTTCATTGAACAATGTGCATCTCTTTTCATGTCAAGTATTTACCTACAAAATGAGTCATTTTGTGTGGTTGCATAGTATTCCATAACAGGGAAGGTAGGAGTTCATTCCCATTTTTCTCCCTGTTTCCCACTGCTTTAGTGGACTGCTCAATCCAAGATGCAAATGCCAGCTCTGACTCCAGGAGTTGATACTCAAACAGTATAAACTCACAGGAGCCTATACCAGTTGTTCAGTATTTTAATAACCCTTTAAACCTCTTTATGTAAATCTGAGGATTATTAGAATATCTGAATTATAGGAACTGAACATTTTTCAGGATATTTTTTGACAAATTGATCTCTAGAAAATGAGGTGGGGTTTTTTTTGCCTTATAAACAATTTAATTGTGTCAAACATTATTAGCTAAAACAATAATAAACTGTTACTACTGATACACCTGGCAAACCCCTATTCAATGATCCTTAGCTTTTTTGTATTTTTTTATTTCTTTTCTTTTTTTTCTTACTTTTATTGAAAATAGATTCTTTCCTCACATAATATATATCCTGGGTCTTCAATTTGATTCCATTGTTCAATGTGTCTGTCTTTGTGCCAATACCATGCTGTTTTTATTACTGTAGCTGTGTCATAAATCTGAAATCGGGAAGTTCTTTTATTATTCAGGGCTGCTTCAGCTATCATGGTTTTGGTGTGTGTGTGTGCGTGTGTATGTGTGTGTGTGTATGCTTCCATTAGAAGCTGAGTATTGTCTCTTCAAGATCTGTGAAGAATTGTGTTGGAATTTTGATGGGGACTGCACTGAATCTGTAGATTGCTTTTCATAGGATGGCCATTTTTACTGTTACTCCTACCAATCCATGAGCATGGGAGATATATCTGCCATCTTCTTCAATTTCTTTCTTCAATGACTTAAAGCTTTTATCATAAAAATTTTTCACTTGCTTGGTTAGTGTTACCCAAGATATTTTATATTTTTGTGATGTTGTTTCCCTCATTTCTTTCTCAGTACATTTGCCCTTTGTATATAGGAGGGCTATTGGATTTTCTGAGTTAATTTTATATCCAGCTACTTTGCTAAAAGTGTTTATCAGCTTTAAGACTTTCTTGGTAGAAAATTTTGAGTCAGTTATGTATACTATCATATCATCTGCAAATAAAGATACTGTGGCTTTTTTTTCCCAAACTGTAACCCCTCAATCTCCTTCAGTTATCTTATTGTTCTAACTAAGACCCTAAGTACTATATTGAATAGGTATAGAGAGTGGACAACCTTGTCTTTTTCCTAATTTTAGTGGAATTGCTTTGAGTTTCTCTCCATTTAATTTCATGTTGGCTATAGGCTTGCTAAAAACTGCCATTATTATGTCTAGATATAACCCTTCTATCCCTATTCCCTCCAGGTCTTTCATCATGAATGGCTGTTGGATTTTGTCAAAGGCCTTTAGAAATGAGTATTAATTAATTAATTAACATCACATTGGACAGTTCATAAGATTCTCCTGTGCTAAATTTGTCTGGGGTGATTATTCAAGACTTCCCCTATTCAAACCCCAAAATAGAGTCTTGTAAAATGCATGCAGACCCTGACTTCATTATATAGCGAAGGGTGATCTTGAACTTCCTCCTTCCACCTCCCAGCTACAGGGATTATAGGCATATGCTACTATGCCTGGTTTTATGTAGTGTTGTATCTCAGTCAGCCAGGGCTTCATGTGTGATAGGCAAACACTCTACCAATTGAGCTATATCTCAAACACTGCTAAAATCATTTCATGGGGAAGTGTTTCGAAAGAGAGGAAGTGATCCATTTGAAGGCAAAGGAAAACAGACTTGGACATAACTGTTGACATGGAAATGCCGTGTATTGATTAAGGTCCCGGTAAGAAACCACTGCACCATCAGATGAGGTCTTGAGGCAGGGGTGGGGAGGGATGATTTTAAAACCATGGGTAGAAGAATGATAGCCACTAAGGTGGTGACACACCCAATGACTGACAGCAGCTGAGAGCTATCATTCTAGGCCCAATAGAGCAAGTAGTAGCACCAGGAGAGAGCTGTATCTGCAGTTAGGACTCAACCAGGGGATCTGTGCCCTCCTACATAGGCACTCAGCTCCTGCTAATTCACATCCCAGAGAGGAGTTATCCAGAGAATGAATACCCCAGCATCATTCTCCCAGCTAGCTCAGACCTCCTACCTCTGCTTCCTACTGGCCAGATCCAACTAGAACCCTCAAGGAGACCCACTAACCTCTGCATAGTTGGCACAGATACCATGCACAGAGCAGTCTGGAAAGGGGGCAGAAAGAAGAAATAGGATGGCTCCTAAAAGCATGGCAGCTTTGTTTTCACGGCTGTTGTTTTACAGACTTGGAAGAATGAAGGAAGAATGGAGCAAAGAAAGAGTAATGAAAGATTCTGGGACTATCCTCTATTGCTGTAGGAGTGTATGAGAAAATAGTATGTGTCACTATGTCCCTCTGGGGAGTGTCCTAAATTATGCTTCCTTATTGTCCCCTCTTGCAAGCCACTCCTGCTGTTTGAAGGGTTGTTGTTTTGTTCTGCAGTACCTGGGCCAGAAGCAAAGGGAGGATTAAATGATGGGAGCAGGGAGCCTGGTTTGTCTTATGTAACTCACATCCTCATGAGAGCTCCGTTTGCCTTTATTTTAAGAAGTGCCATTTATGAACCCTCCGGGGGGTTAAAGAGCATAGGAGATGGCTTTTTGATTCGATGTCAATAGGAAAATCGCTTAGCTCCTGGGATAAATGATGCTTCTGTTTGGGCTTTCTGTTTTTCAAAGGGGCCATCTGTTTTCATAAACAGAAACGAGCCTCTCTTGCCACGTTTCCCTTCATAACCCTCCGTCTCTTTGCACAAATGACAGTATTCCCTTCGTGATTCATTCCTGGGGACATTCTTCTGAGCTAAACGCGGCTGCTAAATCTGAGCTTGAGTTTTTACCGAGAACCACGTGATTCCCACTCAGGCAGCAACTGTGGTTGGATGGCAGCTTTCCTATCTCCAGAGCCAGGGTGGCACAATCTGGTTGCCAGGGGCTCTGCGTCAGGCTTGAAGCAGGGGTTTCTCCCATTCCTTGGAATGTCTGAAGTCTTTGAAGGAGTCCAATAAGTGATATTCCTCTCTCCTCCTCAATTTGGATGCACTGGGTGAGAAGAAAAGAGTGGCAGATGGAAGCCAAGATGCCACGTTGATTGCTGAGGATGAATAACTTAGTTTAGTCTGAGTGCCAAATAGACTTGGTAATTGGATTCAGAGTTAGGCAGACTGACCCATCTGGTCATGGGCAGTGGTGGGTGAGGCAGAGGAAGAGCCAGCTCCTTGGAAGAGGCAGAAGTATGGTACCAACTGCTGGGGCTTAGAAGGTGGCGGTGCTCGAATGAGCCAAGTTTATTCCTTGTTTACTGCTACGGCGATTCATTGTACTGCCTATGGCTGAAGTAGCAGAGAAACACTATGGGCCTCCTTCTCATGAAAATTACTATTAGAAACTCGGGATGAATGTGGTGGCCAGAATCCCAGAGCTTGGAAGGCTGAAGAACAGGGCCATACATTTTAGCCCAGCCTGGGCTATGAAGTGAGAATTTGTTTGAAATAATAAATTTAGCAAAGAAAAATGTCAAAAACAAAGTTTGAAGATGCAGCTCAGTGGTAGCTCACTTACTCAGAGGCATAAGGTCAATGCCCTGGGTTCTGTCCTCAATAGCATGAGCAAATGTGCATGCATGCGAGCGCGCGCGCGCACACACACACACACACACACACACACACACACACACACACACACACACACACCACTAACAACAACAAACCTCCCAACACTTGAAACTATGATGAAAATTTCCTCTCAAAATTGATGTGAGTAGCCTAGAAGCTATAAGATAGCCTTTCGTGACATATGCTCATCATAACTACATTTCTGTTCATTTATGTAACACACATTAATTGCACAGACATGTAAGAACAAGATAAAAGGATGGCCCCTGACTCTCAACACACACACACACACACACACAAAAAAAAAATGATGCTAGAAGATTATGAGCAAGGGCAAAGAAAGCATGATCATATTTGTGTTTTTAAAGACGTACTCTCTTCTGCCCCCTCCTGTCTTTCCCCTGTTCCTCCATTCTCTTCTCCTTGTACCCTCTTTCCTCCTCTTCCCTCCTCTCCCCTCCATATAAGAAAAACAAGTGACTGAGTCAGGTGATGGATCTAAGGGTTCCTGCTGCTGAGGAGAGAGGCAGCACTGCTCATCACTGGGGTGGAATTAGGAGAATGGTGCAGATGGACACGTGGGGACAGAGCGTGCAAGTTGAGCTGGAAAGATGAGCTGTTGGGATGGTGTTAGGCATATGAGCCTGTGAGAGAATGAGAAGACATGTGAGGTGTTCCTATCAGAGCAACCAGATAGACAGAGATCCATCCAAGGAGGGGCAGACTGGGAACCTGGTAGAGTAATCAACTGAATGGATAGAAGTGATGATCCTTGACGTATCTTTTGGAAGCTGCGGTAGACTACACTTGCATCCTTGCTTGCCTGGTTCACATCTTCTGAGTCCAGAATATCACAAAGAGGGAGGGCTCAGTTATACTCTTTTAGTTTCATTTCTGTGCTAAAACATCCTGACAGAGAAACAACTTAGGGAAGACAGAGTGTGTGGCTTACTACTAAAGGGGAATCAAGGCAGGAATTTAAAGGGGCTTTGCATATAGCTTCTGTAGTTAGGAACAGGGAAAAAACCTAATGCAGCTATGCTACCTTCCTGCTTACTATTCAGCCAGCTTTCCCTAGTCTTAGAGCGTCTAGAGCCCAGTGCATAAAACGGCGCCTCCCACATTCAGTGTGGGTCTTCCTACATCACTTGGCAGTCAAGACAACCCCTCACAGACATGCCCATTATCCAAACTGATATAGTAGAGAATTCCTCAACTGAGACTGTCTTCCCAACTGGCACTCGGTTATGGCAAGCTGACATTTAAAACTAACCATCACTCCCTCCAAAGGACCTTCTCTGTGTGATGGAGTCACTCCCACTTAGAGAGAATGTTGAGCCTGCTAGAGTTGTTGGAAATGTGCTTTCCTGTGTGGCAAACATTAGGTTAGTGTGAAGTGCCCCACAGCAATCGCCAGGCTGATGATACCCCCAAAGGCTGAGTCTTCTCTGATCGCTAACTTCTTGGATTATTTTAGGGTACATTCCTCTGCTTTCTGATTCTTCATCCATGCCATGTGGCTCCCACCCTGCGGTGGAACTTAGGTTCCCGTGCTGTCCTCCCTCTCCTCTTCCTCTTCTTCTTCCTCCCCCAGTGATTTCTGAAACATGCTACTTAATGAGCCTGTGGACTCACCACCCTTTAAAAGCACCTCATGGTTGATCTTTTGACCACATGCTTCATGTGGGCACTAACTATTTACTTCCTACTGCACAGCTTCTTCATGGCTAGGTTTTCCTCCAGTCTTGGAAGAAAATCCTCACTTGTCCCAACTCCTAAAATAATCTGTGAAAATGGAAAGAACCACTTTCCTGCCAGCCTCCCTCCTTCCTTGAGAATGTCTAAATATACAGTTGTGCCCACGGAGGCTATAGCATTTCACACAAGGCATAGTTCTGGGTGTCTGCTGGCCAACGCAGGCTGGTATTTGAAGGATATTTGCAGCTTGCCGAGTTCTAGTCTCAGTTCAGCCTCCACCTTGCTAACAAGAACATCACCCTATCCTGAGCTTTTCTTTTCTTCCCTCTGATTACTTCTGCTTTGACACATGCATCCATTAGGGAAATGGAAAATGTGATTCCTGGGCCTGAGCCTGGTGGCACCAATGAGCCAGAGTCTCCACCTTTTACATCCCATGTCAGATTGAAACTCACATGAGCCTTGCACAGATTATTTGTAATCCCCTTCCTGATTCCTCCTAAAACTGAGGAAATATGCACTGCTCCCCTGGCCTCAAACCATAGAAAGTGTCTCAGAACCTCCCTCTGTCATCTTGGCAGTATAGGACTGTACAGCAAGGTACCACAAGGTGAGTAATTTTGACTGCATTCAGTCACCGTCTAGAGGCTGGGAGACTCAGCTGGTGTCACAGGCTGCAAGATTCATCTGCTCATTCTCTCCTGTAGCCTCTGCCAGTCGCAGTCAGCCTGGGCACTCCTGGGACAATAGATGTGATGTATCACCCCAGTCTCTGCCTTCCTGTCTCAAGGTGTTCCCCCAGGACTCACCTCCTGAGTCAATTTCAGTTCACTTGTTGGAGACCCATGCTACCTAGATTTGACCTCATCCTCAATTAACGAACTGCCTCCACAATGACCCCATTTCTAGATGTGATCACATGATTGAGGTGCCAGGAGTTAGAATGTCAACATGGGAACTTTGAGTAGGAGTACCTGGAACTCCTGGATGTAAAAATAGGCCAAGATAGTCTGAGCTATCCTGCAGGATAGCTGCAGCTGCCTCATCTTGCTTCTTAGACTGGTAGTGATCTGTCCAGCATCAGAATCCTGAGACAGTGAAATCTCACCTCCCAGCTCCCTAAGACTGGATGACCCTTAAGAGAAGAGGGGTCTTCCTGGTACTCTATTTGTTCCTTGTTCCCCACCAGATTCTTGAGACCACCAGCCCTGCTTGACACCAGTCTTCTACCCAAATTCTGGGCTGTCTCTATCCCCAATGTATTCATAACAACCAGACAAGAAAGGGCTCATAAGAACTCTCTCTCTCTCTCTCTCTCTCTCTCTCTCTCTCTCTCTCTCTCTCTCTCTCACACACACACACACACACACACACACACACACACAGAGTCCTGTGTTAGTTCTATTGTCACTATGATCAAATAAATACCTAACAGAAACAATTTAAGGGAAGACCGATTTGTTTTGCTGGGTCTCAGAGGTTCTGAGCCATGATGTCAGGGAGAGCCTGGTGAAGTAGCTTACACCATAGCAGACAGGAAGCATAGCTGAGCCACTATAGGAAAAGGCCATAGCAAGATACAATCCCAAGGGTATGTCTTCAATGGCCTGCTTCTCCAGTCAATCCCCACCTTCCAAAGTGCCACCAGCTTCTAACCCATCAGTGGGTCATACCAAGCCAGAGCCCTCTGGAAATGTGCTCACAGGTACACCCAGAGCTGTACTTTACAAATTGCCTAGGTATTTCCCAAGTCCATCAGGTTGCCAGTCAAGACTAATAACCATTATGGCTCCATGTGATATGAAGCCATGTGTTTCATCAATACACATTGACTAAGGAGGTCCAAGCCTAGTACTGGGTTCTGGATACCAAGTTGATCAATCCATGGCTTCTACTCAAAAAGAATTTACCATGGA
Source organism: Cricetulus griseus (assembly GCF_003668045.3). Lineage (NCBI taxonomy): Eukaryota > Metazoa > Chordata > Mammalia > Rodentia > Cricetidae > Cricetulus > Cricetulus griseus. The sequence continues at coordinate 102,963,533 of NC_048596.1, read as the reverse complement.
TAGTCCAGGTTTTATAAAACAGTTTGATAAACAGTCTGACAGAGAAAGGCAATAATGTGGTCAAGGTGCAGAGGCTGGTCTATGTCAAAATTAGAACTTGGATCCCCTGCTGAGCTCCTATTTTTGTTCAAAGTCTAGGTGTCTTTGGGCCCCTGTGGCATGGGGAGTGCAGGTAACATGAGGCAAATCTGAGCAGATGACTATTTTGACTGACAAGCACTTGCCTTTTCCCTGCTCTGTGGCCATAGTGGAACTGGTGGTGGCTTGTGGTTAAGCACTGGTCTCGTCAGTGCTTCTGGGGAGGTGGTCATAGCTTATGCTCTGACATTGAATCTTGTAAAGAAAACCATCTTTGAGAGCCAAGCACGACCAGAAATTTGTTAAATTAACAGTCTCTGGGGAAGCTCGAGTTCCTGCCACACAAATGTGCTGGCTAAAGAGGCAGCTGGATGGGGGGAGAGGGAATTGAGCTCCAGTCTGCATTCCAGACTCATTGCTGGTTCAGATTGTTCGTCACCTTCCTGAAACTTCTAAATTTTCTCCATGGCTGGGTGTGACTTCTGCATCATCAGGGCACCTTAGAAGACCTGTGGGTCTAGACCAAGCCTGGCTCTGACCACTCATACCCCAGATGTCAGACTCTATTTCTAAATAGAAAGAAAGGAAGAAAGAAGGGAGGGAGGGAGGGAGAGAGAGAGAGAGAGAGAGAGAGAGAGAGAGAGAGAGAGAGAGAATACAACGGACAAAGTGCCTGAGGAAGAACATCCACTGTTGTCCTCTGCCCATATGGAGATGTGCACACAGGTCCCTGCAGATACACACACATGGGCATGTGCTTTCTCCCTCCCTCCCTACCTACCTCCCTCCCACCCTCCTTCTTTCCCTCCCTCCCTCCCCCTCCCCTCCTCCCTTCCTTCCTCCCTCCCTCCCCCTCTCCTCCTCCTTACCCCCAAGACCAGAGAGGATAAACTAGGTACTGTGGGTTAGCTGGTGGATCTGCTAGAGCTGAGTGTCACTGAGGACAAAGAAGTAACACCAGCAGAGGAGACTTGATCACTTCCATTCTCTGTAGGCTGGCCTGGGCCTGTTCCCCTAGGGCTAGGTTTAACAGGTAGCAGAATTGTCTCCCAGGGAGCCATACCACAGAGGGATGTGGATGCAGGCAAGACTTGAGATTCCACAATCAGTATACCACAGCCCTAAAAGTTTTGTCTACACCTGCGTGGAGACAGCTCATCAGGTTACCAGGGTGACAATGAACAGTTCCAGGTCCTCCCTGATGCCCTCTGTGTGCCTTGCTGTCCCTCCTGTCTCCAGGCACGGGCAGCAGAAGATTGCTGCTCTGCACACTGCCTGCTGCTTGGCTTGGTCTCAACACTATCACGGGGGGGGGGGGGAGTCCACAACCAGTGACAGTGTGGGTGGGATGGCAGGTGTGACTCTTCATCTGGAATCTCTGCCGTGTCCAACATTAGTGCCCAGCCATGTTCACACGGACCCAGAGAGGGCCCAGTCTAGAGAGCAGATGACTATCCAGCCCTGAGATTCTATTCACGAATCACCTTCAAGCCTATGCCACTCCTGTCTCTGTGTCCCAACACTCCCCACTTCCCGCCCCTTTTTCAGGATCCTATTCCCTCCTCGGGCATCGTAAAGTCAAAGTGTGCTTTCTAAAACGCACAAAAATGTGTGATTAACAGAAGACACGAGACCCAGACTATCCAGTTCCCTCTGCTCCAGGCTGGGCCACCTTGGGTCACTTTCTTACCCTTTCTGTGCTTCTTCACTGTGTTACTTCATAACTAGAGATGAAGATAAGACCTGAGGAAAATGTTAAGTCTGGCAGAGCCAGAGCATCAAAGGAGCTGGGGTGACATTGTTGACTGCTGGCAGCAATTCTTTTCCTCAGATGACTTTCTGTGATGTAACTTCCTGTGGGAAATAGTCAAACCCTGTGTATCTCTTGGATGGACAAACTGTGTTAGCATCTATTCTTGGCATTCTTCAGGCACCAAGGGCCAGTCCCTTTCCCTTCTGCAGCTTCATTCCCAAAATCACACCTCAACCTCCCAATCTCACCCTTGTGGAGCTACCTGGCATTCTTTCTGCACAGGATAGTTTTGCCTCTTAACCACTGATCAGGTTTCTCTCATGTTCTTTTTCCCGTCTGGGACTTCCTAGCCCACTCATAACCTGTGTTCTTCTGCCTAGATAACTCCTATTCAGACTTTAAAACTTGTTCTTCATTCCCTCTTCTATGATAATGTAACTGACCTCCCCAACAGTGCAGAGGGAATTAATCACTGCCAGTCTACAAAATCCAGCTTGACTGACAGAGTGTGACCCCACTTGATGGGCAACCAACCCATCTCTCTGTGCCTCATTCTCCTCGTGAATTAAGTGAAGCAAGTTAACAGAGCATGATGAAAAATGAGATAGTATATATGAGTGCAGTCACTCAGACAGAACAGCTCAAAATAAGCAAGCACTCCATGTTGACATGCCCCAAGAGATAATAAAAGTAAAAGCTCTGCAGGGGGTGTCAAGTGTCACTCAGGACCACCAGTGTAGATGCTGCCAGTGATCAACCCCTGAAGTATGGCAGGACCTGTCTGGCTCCAGACCCTTCTGAGTCTGCATGAAATCCAAGGACCCTGCCTGTTTGCAGTATAGAAGTCTGGTGTTTGCCTGGTGTCGAAGAAGATGCCAGACAGGGGTGACTCTCTTGAATTTTCTGGGTAATGAGGCCTGAATGAGAGCCTCCCCCTCTTTGGCCTCAGTTTCTGCACATGTGACACAGGACCATTCTCGGGATGACGTATAAGAACAGATGGAATACCTGGCCCTGCATCTGGCATCAGAATTCTAAGTCCTACCCCTTCCTCCCCTTGGCCTTCCTGCTCTCCCCCTTCAACCTTTTCATCTCAGCCCATCTGTGCAGCTGAGGTGAGGGGGATTCTCACCTCTCCGTAGATTGGGAAAAGACTGCCTCTCCAAGGAATCAAGGAATCAAGCTGCCTCATGCAGGGCTGAGGCCCTGGAGCTCATCAGGAAGAGAGGCCTTGTTTGTATTGTGCTCTCTCTAGATGCAGCCCTCAGCCACGCAGAGTCCTCCACCTGCAGGGCCTGGGAATGACAAGGACTTGACAAGGCCTTCTTCCATCAAGGCTGCAGCCTGTCACCTCTGGGATGTGTGGGAAACTTCCAGCCAGTTCCATCTAGTGGGGAACCTGGTAGCTCTGGTAGCTCAACCCTCAGTGCAGACAGAGACTATGCAGCCTTCAAGGGTAACCAGGGGTCCCCGCTCATCTCTGAGACTGTCTCTTCACTTGCAAAATGAAGCTAATGAAGATTGGAGTTGATAAGTTTTGGGGCTCTGGGGAAGTCAGAAGGTAATGAAAATAATGCCAGTCGTCCATCCTGAGTGTTAGCTGAGACACAGGAGAATCAGAGAAAGGAGCATGGTGCTAATAAAAACAATCCCACGGCACCATCAGCACCAGCCAAGCTTTAACACTGACAAAGCTCTATTTGTTCACGCTGCCAAAGTGTTCTCCAGTAGTAACTAATTTAAACAGCACAACAGTTCCATAAGGAAGGGATTGTTACTACTGACATTTTCCATATGAAAAAGAAAATTTAATTTCACCTGCCACATACAACAGTTTGGCGGACCAGGCCCTAATGTTATGGTTTCAGAGGCCATTGTGACCTTGATTCCAAAGGAAAGTCCTCAGTGTGTCTGCATCTCTGCAGCCAGAAGGCTTGCTCCCACTTCACCCTGGACTCATACAACTTTGGCTAAAGAGGAGAGCAGAGGGTAGAGGAAGGAAAAGGAGACACCATTCACTCAGAGCATAGGGGTAAAGCTTGCTTTCTGTAGGCCATCTAGGATGGGGCAGCTCGCCTTCCTCCTGCCTGCACCACACACTCCACTCAGAGAGTCTTGGTTTTCTAGTGCTGCCTCTGGCTGCTGCTCACTGTCCTTGCTGCTCCTTGCTTGTAGATGCAATGATCCATGCTCCTCTGGCACCATCACAAAGTCCCCCTACCACCACCAGTGTCTTTTCTTGTTTCCTAGAGGCTCTCATTGAATGTGATGTTAACAATAACCTGCTGTGATCTCATTTCAAACTGCTATTACATCTCCCAAGATCCTACTCAGCTGCACTCTGGGACGCTGAGTAGACACGAGCTTTTAGGGAACTCGGTACTCAGAAGAGAGCTCAAAAAAGGGACAGGAGGCAAGAGTGTGCCTCTGAGGTGTTTCTCCACCAGGAAACAGGATGAAAGAGCAGGCACTTCCTCTTTCCATAGCATGTGGTCCTCCCTGGCTTGCTGCTTTATTGTCACACCAAACCACTGTGGCTAAGCATGATGCATGAAATCCCAGCCAAGAGACAAAGTCAACTTCCCCAGTTTCTTCAGGAGCCAGGGCCTCCTGTCTTTTTCTCTTCCATGCCCTGTAACACTTCCTTTACCCTGAAGTCAGATGACAGTAACTGTCTCTGAGGGCCACTCTCTGCAGCAGGTGCAGAGAAGGGAAATGAAGAATGCCCAGCTTCTTTTCAAGGGCACACCTGGAGAGGTCACAGAAATCATCTTTGCCCACACCCAGTGGCCACAACTTTGTTGGATGCATCTCTCAGCAAGGGAATCTGGGAAATGTAGTCTTTGCCTGAGGTGTCACAAGACCAGCTCAAAGTCAGGAGACTGAAAGGCTGAAGAGATCACATTGAGGGACAATTGGCAGAGTGTGAGACACACCCAGCATACATAAGAAACTAGTAAAGTGTTGTTTCCATCTTCTGCCATTGTATTGTTAACACAGTCCTCCTCGATGGTGTCCAGTGTTCTCTGGCTCTGTGGACTGTCACTAAGGTAAAACAACTCTGGGCTGCTCATGCCTGGCATCATCAGCCCTCCTCCCTTGGAGGCCCCATATTGCTTTTCAGACCCTGCTTGCCTGTCCCAGATCATCTGCGACCCCAGATCCTGGAGTAGAGAGGTCCTCCAAATGCCCTGTCTGGCTGCCAGTGCTACACCATGCCATGGAATCTGTACCCCCAGGCACTGAGCTCCCTGCCCATGCTGCCTGCTTGCCTTCCTGTGTGCTGCAGGAGTTTGTGGAAAGAATGTTCTGGCATTAGGGGGTGAAAGTCAAAACAGTAATTACAGGAACATCTGTTCCTGAGTGGAAAGCATGTCCCCTGCACACCAGGAGACATGCCTGCACAGCTCAGCAAGCTGATGTTCAAATGGAAGAGAATGTTCTGGAAGGGAGGGCTAATGGACCCAGCCAAGGGAGGTTCAGCTTCCTGGTAGGATGCTGTTCTGTGCTGGAAAGCAGAGAGGGAGAAGTGAGGGGGCAGGCAGGGAATGAATAAGTGATTGGGCATGGGAAAGGAGGGGAAATACGTGAAAAGAGTAAATGAGTGAGTGGGTTAATGAAATGGGTAGAGGAGAAAAAACTGAGGAACAAGATGAGTCAATGAATGAAAAAAAGTGAATGAATATATTAAGAAGCCAGCAAGCAAATAAATGAGTAAATATGTGATTGTGAAAATGTGAGAAATGAATATGAATGAATGACTAAATGAATGAATGAATAGTTGAATGAAGAGAGGAGTGATATCGGAAGCCACGGGGAGTGATACTGTAAGCAATGGGTGACTGGGTGAATGAGTCTATGGTTCTGTTATCCTTCTTATAACAGTGGGCACAGTGGGAGAAGTGCAGCTCTCCTTATCTTCTCAGGACTGAAAGAATGGCAGAAGCATCCTTCTCCTCCCAGGTCACAGATGGTGAAATGAAAGACAATAGGATCATAGAGACAATGGGAAGGAGACCATGGGGACAGTGGCTATGTGATAGTAAGGAAAGTACTTAGCCCTTTAAGATTTCAGTTTCTCTATCTAAGTGGAGGTGATGCTACCTCCTGCATAGGATGGGAGCAAAGAAGACTCTGTGGGCACAAACAGTTATTCTTGTCATATTGATCTGGTGTTCTGTCAATAGCTTCATCTTAGACTCAGTACTCTGGCTAAACTAGGATAAGGTATGGTGAGAGAGGATTCACCAAACCTGAGTTAGTTGACACACCAAGATTTATTTCTTCTTATCACACAGGAAGGGCATGCCCCACCCCTACCTAGTAGCTCTTCAGCCTGAAGTCCTGGCTTCCAAGGTCACTTTGGTGGAGTTTCCTGGTTAGTTGCTTTGTTTTGTTTTGTCTTGTCAGTTTGACACAAAATAGAATCCTCTGGGACAAAGGAACCTGGCTTGAGAAAACAACTCCATCAGGTGGCATGGGGACAACTCTATAGGACATTTTTATTAATGGTTGATGTAGGAAGGCCCATCCTACTGTGGATGGAAAGGTAGTCCTGGGTGTTAGAAAGAGAGAAAGAAGGAAAGAAAGAAAGAAAGAAAGAAAGAAAGAAAGAAAGAAAGAAAGAAAGAAAGAAAGAAAGAAAGAGAAGGAAGAAAGAAAGAGAAGGAAGGAAAGGAGGGAGGGAGGAGAGAGGGAGGGAGGGAGGGAGAGAGAGAGAGAGAATGGTTGAGAAAGCCACCGGAAGCAAGGCTGTGAGCAGTGATTCTCCGTGATCTCTGCTTCCCCAGGACCATGAAGTCATGGTCCTGACTTGAGTTCCTGCCCTGCTCTATAATGGGCTATAAACTGTAAGCTCTAATAAAACTCTTCCTCCGCAAGTTGGTTTTGGTCATGGTGTTTATCACAGCAATAGGAAGCAAACCAAAGACGTGGAGGAAGAATGAAATAGAGGCTGCTGCTCTTCTGGGACTAGATGTGACACATATCCATTCCACTCTCTGTAATGAGTCTTTCTCTGTCCCAACATCCCGCTCCCAAATAATGACATAGAGCCTTTTTTCTGCAGATTTTTTTATTTGAATCAGAAACAAGATTGTTTTACATGACAATCCCAGTTCCCTCTCCCTCCCCTCCTCCCCTACCACCCCCCCCCCCCAACTAAAACCCTACCTATCACATATCCTTTCTGCTCCCCCTGGATGGTGAGGCCTTCCATAGGGGGTCATCAGAGTCTATCGTATCCTTGAGACTTCTTATTAATTATGAAATCTTGGCTTTTAGCTTAGGCCTGCCTCCAACTAGCTCTTATAACTTAAATTAATCTGTTTCTATTAAACTATGTTCTACTACATGGCTCTTTTCTTTTTACCACTTTTCCATTTCTGTACATCCAAATTGTTCCAGATCTCTTGGCTTCTCTGGCATAATTCTCGAATCTATATTCCGCCTCCTCTCCCTCTCTCTCCCCAGAAATCCTGCCTAGCCACTAGCCATTCATTTCTCTATTAAACCAATCAGAGTGACACATCTTCACACAGTGTAAACAAATATTCTGTAACAACCCTCCCCCCAAACCATCCCCACCTCCAGGAAGATAAGTTGGGACAGTGGCTATGCAGTGTGTATAAACCACCTTAACTATGCTGGTGTTTTGGAGGGGCTGTGGCCACGGTCCTTTAGAGGTGACCATCATAGCAGAATTACTTATCCATTAATTGAAGATCCATGTAAATATTTAAATGGCCTCTCTGTGTTCTGGGGCCACTGAAGGATCCAGATTTTGAGGCAGAGAGTTCACTAGTCCAGGACAACCTCTCTGTCACTTTTTGGCTATGTGTTCTTAGACAAATCCTCCAATGTCTCTGATCCTCAATTACTGTGATTACTGTCTCTATTTTTTTTTTAAAGGAATGACCGGGTGTGTCATACATACATGGTTGGAGGCTTCACTGGGACATTGTTCATAATCTCAATTTCAGATTTATAAAACATAAAGAGGCATGGTGTTCCTATTCTATTTAGTTGTCCCAAGGGGTCCAAGAGTCAATTCTCACTGAGAGTCCACTGTCACATTCCATATCCCAAGAGTCTAGCAATAGCAGAAAGGTTGTGTGATCAATTTTCATGTTCAAATGAGAACCTGGAGTCTCCTCTCAGGAAGTAAATGAGTCACTGAGGCCTTATAGTTGGCATGTCAGAACTGAAGCTCAAGCCCCAGTGGTCTTATGCCAAGACGAGGTCTTGCCTGTTTCTGCAACCTCCTGTGATTTCACAGACTTGTAGAAGCTATTTATCATGGTTTCCTCCTTGAAGAACCAAAATTGTAGGATGCAGAAAGCAGAGCTAATGGCCCTAGGAATGCATTTTACTTGTGAAAATGACACAAAGGTGAATCTTCCTCCTTTAGATGGTGCACCTTCATCAGTACATCCTCAGAAAGTCCACAGCATTAAGAAGATATCAAGGATGCAGGTATAGGGTTCATGGAACCTGTGTGAGCTGAGAACAAATTCTGAGGGCAGAAGAAGCTATTGAGCAGCCTGGTTTGGGCATTGATGGCAAAACAACGGGTACGATAAGGACTGTCCTACCTTTTCTTGCATCCTAGGCATGATGGTAGTTCAATTAGTTCAAATTGTGGGATGCAGCAATGGAAGAGCAGTATCTGCCCTTGTAAAGTTCATAATAATGAATGGAAGATATAGAATCCACCAATACAGCATAGTGTGCTTATAGAAGAAAGAAGGTGGGTCTGGACTCTATAGTGAAGGCAGATCAGGGAAAAGTATCGAGGAGGCGACTGAAGTATGTGGGCAAGGTCTTGGGAGTGGATAACAGACCTGAGACAACAGAGAGTGCCTTCCAGGCAGGCACACACAGGAGCAGAATCACTGAGAGCTGATCCACCCACACTGTGTGCATGGCTGAAGAATAGGATGCCAAAAACCAAAACATCGAAGACCAGGAGGTTGAAGAGCAGGAGCCTGAGAACTGAGAAGCCAAAGACCAGGATGGTGAGGACCAAAAGTCTGGGGTCCAGGATGCTAAGGACCAGGATGGTGAGGGGAAGACAAAAAGTCTGGGGCTCAGGATGCTGAGGACCAGGAGCCTGTGTACCAAGAAGCTGAGGGTCAGGACTTCCACTACTTCCCAAAAGGAAACCTCTAAGTCAACTTTATCACTATAGCTGCAGACATGGAGCATACTGCCAGGTAGTGACTTCACACATTTATTGAATGAAGGTATACAAGAGAAAGCAAGGGAAATGGAGGGAGGCCAAAGGATCAGAGCTTAGCTGTGAAGTGGTGCAGGTTTCTGGGCCAACTAAGTTTGGTAGTATGTAAATAGAAGTATTTCCATGGAGAAGCTAGGCCTCAGGGACCTGCAATGATGCTTCCTTGTACCATGTATGTCTTGAGTGTGCATCACAGGAAGAAACATAGTTACACCAATTGAAGAGGACCTGGTCATGCCATAGCTTATCATCTGGGATGTCAGCTCCACCCTTCTGGTGTAAGTAAAGCAGCCAAGGCTCAGCAGGGAGCAGCAATTTACCAGCAGGGAGTGAGGAGTGAGTGTTCCTAGTCACCACTGGGAGTCCCAAGGTCATTTCTCAGCTGCCATTAGTTGGCAGTCTCTCTCTTCTCCCTCTCTCTCTCTCTCTCTCTCTCTCTCTCTCTCTCTTCAGTTTTCCTTGCTAAAATATGTCCTTTCTAAGGCCATTCAAGTCTTCTCTATCAACCAATGTCACGTGTTCAAAAGCATCCACTAAGTGTACCCTCATATTATTCTTGGCCCAAAGGACAGCAGAGGAAAGGGCCCCTCCCTCATAGCCCTCATCCAAATCTTATTATCTCAGCCCTTAAGAATGTGTATATGTCTGCTATGCACGTTAAGCTCCTCAGGGGTGTATTTGATCTTTGTGCTTCCTTAAATTCTTCTGAGGGTAAGGCAGAGAGTCGATGCATGGATTAATTAATGTATTGACTCTTCTTTGCGCATGTGTGCTGGGTAGGCAGGCACTCCCTCAGACACCTTCTGGAGGCAGGTACAACTGTAGACCTACTTACTGCTCAAAGACAAGAGTGATCTCCAAGGAAGCATAGGATGGGAAAAGCATCCATAGACCCAGAGCCAGCCAGATGGTGAGAAGGGTTTAGGTCTTCAAGGACAAAGAGAATGTACTTAGTAATAGGAGGAAGAAAAGACAACAACAAGAAGCATTGTGTTCTAGGATCTAAGGACCTTGCCTATTGGAGGATCTGCAAGCAGTTTTGATGGTGGTAACATCTTACCCTTCAGCTTGTCCCTCTATGACTTCTTATGAAACATGTATTATGTACAGTTCAGCATAACCAGAGGGAAACCAAATTCCAATGGGTACTCCACAAGTAGCCCTTTGACACATAGCATTGCTCTATAGATGATCCTAGGGTACCAGCTAGCCCTGGGACAGAAGTAGTCTGATGGGCAGGACAGGCCCAAATGGCACTTCCTCAGGCTGCCAGCTGGGTGAAACCTTAGTCTAAATCCCACCCCTCAAGCCTGCATAGTGCAAGGATGGCCACTAGGCAGTACTTCTAGTGCAGTGGCTCTTCACACCTGACGGAAAAGGCCAGCCGTGACTGCTTACACCTGTCATGAGAAGAAAGTTCACCCCTTGCAGGAAAGAATCTTAAGCATTCTCAGAGTTACATTAGTTCTATGACAGGCAGCAAGTATGTAGGATGGGTGGCTTGGGAGACAGAGGGAGGTAACGAATAGAAAAGAGAACAGGAAGCTGAGATAAAAGGGCTCTAGAGGCAAGCACAAAACTCCAGTGTAATCCACCTATGCATCTCCATGGGAGAAGCCCAAGGCCAATATATTCTTAGCATAGCAATGAAGAAGGAGGAGAGGAAGAAAAAGAGAAAAGGAAGGAGGAGGGAGGAAAAAGGGAGGGAGAAAAGAAATGCAGAGTATCCAACTCCACTTGGAAACAAGCATCAAATGTTATTTAAACATCAAGTGTTATTAAAGGAGAAAAGCGGCTGGCTTCCGGAGTCCTCCACAGTGCATCTTGATAGGTCGCCATTGCTCTGGGGTTAATATGAGGAAATGACATTCTTAAGAACCCATATTAACCTGTCTGCTGTTCTATGAACTGTGACAGCTGCATTTTACATCTTAATGGCTAACTATTTATTTCACGCCAAAGGGAGGAAGAAAGAAAGAGAAAGGCAGTTTTATACCCATGGAACCAGAAAGGCTGGAAGCTTGGCTCCAGAAATAGGTTGTGAGGTCTCTGCCTGCTGTTTCAGGATTTCCCTTCATGGACCTCCAAGGCTCAGGGTTTCCCTTCATGGACCTCTGGGGCTCAGGTTTTCCCTTTGTGGACCTCCTCCAATGTCCTCTCTAAGCTGCTATGGTCTGCAGGGAAGACAAGCTACTCATTTGGATAATGATTAAGTCAAGGAGTAAATAAGACATGGAAAGGCACAGACATGGGAAGTGTAGGGGAGGACGGAGGAGAGAGGGCGGCATAGTAGCAGCTTCAGAAAAGAAATTGACTTGCATGGAAATGTACTTAGTAAGTTTTTACTAAGCACCTACTAGGTGCTACGTGTTGCTTTAGAATCATCAATAGAACAGGTGCTGAGTTCGCTGTGCTCATGGCTCCAAGAGGATGGACATGAGTCTGTCTGCTCAGAGGATTGACCTTCAAGTCAAGAGGTAGACACTGATTGTAGAATCCCTCATATAGGTCAGTCTGCTGATACAGACTTAAAATCCCAGGTATGGGAAGCTGGGCAAGACTGTGAATTCAAGGCCAGCCTGGATGACATAGAAAGATCAGATTCCAAAATAAAATGTAAAAGCAGCTGGAAAGTAGCACAATAGAGCACTTGCCTACAAGGCCCTGGGTTCAATCTACAGTGCTGAAACCATATTTAAAAGTCAGTGAGATCAATATGTGGTTCCAGTACTCTGAAGATGGAAGGTGAGAAGACGGGCATTCTGGTATGAGGTAGTGAGGCTGCCCCAGGCACTCAGTCTAAGAAGACTGAGAGTGGAGAGAGGGGTGCCTCTCAGAAAAGGGGGAGCCTTTGTGCCTTGGATGGAGCCATGGGATGGATAGTAAGTGGAGAGATGTTTATGAGTGGTCTTGAACACAGATTTCAATATTTCCAGGTCTTCTTGGCTTCTAAAGCTCTTCAAGACCACCATCCTGGTTTGGTTTTGTTTGGGGGGTTTTGGTTTTGGTTTTGGCTTTGATTTTTTTGTTCATTTGTTTGGTTTTTTGTTCGTTTGTTTGTTTGTTTGTTTGTTTGTTTCAGGCAGGGTTTCTCTGTGTAGCCCTGACTGTACTGTCCTGGAACTCACTCTGTAGATAAGTCTGGCCTCAAACTCAGAGATATTCTTGCCTCTGTCTCCAGAGTGCTGGGATTAAAGGTGTGCTAAGCCCCCATTCTTGACTTTAAAAATTGTTGGGAGACTCAGGCAGGTCTGGGATTTCCTGATTATAAACCATGGCACCAATGTGTTCTCAGCTTAGAGAGCAGTAAGCAGTGGCCATGAAAGCCAGTGTCTTATTTAGGTGGGCAAGTTAGAGAGTCATGGGAGAAAAGAGACTTCTTGGTGTGCATGCACGGTGTGGGTGATGGAGCATTATGTCAAGTGGCAGGCTTGCACATGAGGGCAATGTGAAAGTGTCAAGTCTGTGCCTGGCACAGGCTAGATCCTGGGTATATACTGCCTTCCTTCCCTCGCTGTGAGAAGCACTTTACCTGGTTTCTTCATCTCACCTCCTGTGTCAGTGTTTGGGAGATTTGGCTTGCTTAAGGGAGGAGTGCTTTGAGTGGCAGGCAAGCTGTTAATGCTTCAACCTGAAACCCAGTCTTCTCTCCTAGCTCCAGATGGCTCTGCTGGGAGACCTGTCTCTGCCAGAGCACCATGCAGGGAACTAGAGAAGATAACCTTCCAGGCTTTCTGTTGCTCTGTTCTTGGCCCCATAACATTCCATAGGACCTTGCTCAGATTAAGGCCTCGGCTGAAAGATCCTTTGGAGGGACTGGGGACTTTGCTCAGCCAGTAATATGCTTGCTGTACATGAGGGACCTGAGTTTGGATCCCCAGCACCTACATGAAAGAGTTGGCATATGCTTGAAATCTCAGGGCTTGAGAGGAAGGGACAAGGAGACCCCTGGAGCTTGCAGGCTGGTCTGTCTGAAAAATCAAGGTAGAGAACAGCACCCAGCATGGACCTCTGACCTTCACATGCATGTGCACATATACACGTGTACAGCTAGACACTTACAAACATGAACACACAGGCATGCAAAAGAAAGAACTGTTTTGGAATTTATTTACTCGACAAAGACCTCTACTATTCATTTCTTAAACTCCTTCCTCACTCCTTTTATATTTCATGGACAGAGCAATGTAGTTACTCATTATGGCCAGTTTACACAAAGTACTCAGAGGGGTTGTTATTCCTGGCACATGTAAGGAATGAAAATCTAAATGATTCTGCTCCAAGCCTAGTACTGTCTTCCTTTAGCTGCATGGCCCAGCCTCTCTGGGCCCTATCCTCTACTGAACCATCATAGTAGGCTACCCTGTGTCGAGGCAAGCTGAGGGAATCTGTCCTGAAAACTCATCTAGTATTTGTGGAGGGAATCCCTCTGTGAGATCAGTCTTGGCTGTGTTTGGCTTGGTGCATGCTAATGCTTCCAGAGATAAATTTAAGGCTTGTGACTCTTCTTTCTTCCATAGCAAATAAATGCCTTTGGGTTTCCCTGTATATAAGTGGTGATTTAGGCATCTTCCAGGTTAGTAAAGAGTAAACCCTGTTGAAGGCCTTATCTCCAAAGTCATACTTTCCAGAGACACCAGAACCCAGAGTTCCCGTCCCCTCTCGTGGCATGTCCACTGGCCATCAGTAGGTGGATGCCTGCCAGCATGGAAATTATGGCTTTGGAAGGGGGCTGGAGGAATGTGGCTGGCGCCCAGCCTCTTCTCTTCCCATTCTACTGGAAGGTTGTGTTCATTTGAGCTTTGAAACCAAAAATAAATCATTGTAATCCATTTGCTAATTATACCATGTGAAGTTCTAGACGCTGTAAATTGCAGCTGCGATATATCTAGATGAAGTTTTGGGAGTTTATTTTTAGTGATACCAAAGCTCTTGGCTTCCTGGAGGCTTCATTTGCCAGTCTGGGAGGGGATGGGGAGCTTCATGGACACAGCCCTATTGCCCTGCTGCTGGCCTCTGTGGGAGGGGCTGGTTGTATGGTGATGCCTGAAGCCCTTTCTACCTCCAAGTTCTAAATATGATCTTTTGACTGTGGGAACTGGGATGCATCTGAATGTAGGCTTCCAATGCTTAATTCACCTGGAGAGTGTCAAAAAGCAGCTCACTGACATGTTTGTGAGCCACAATGCACAGGCTTTCAGTAATTTCATGCCCACAGGAAACATCCTCCCTGTTTATTTTGGAATCTTCACATATTTGGAATGGGTTTGGTACTCATTTAGCACCCTGTATTTGCATCCTCATTTCACTGAGACTTGCATTTGGTGATTTTTGAATGCCCACACCATCTTGTCTCAGTCACTTACTGACATTTGTGTGCCAGACCCTAGATTTGGTTCTGAATGCACCAGGAATGAATCGTTTGCATCCTTGAGCCCAGCTATGAGAGAGGGAGGGGAGGCCTGAAGTGAGGATGCTGCAATTCCTCTTGAACTGTGACATTCATGATGGACGATGGGATGCCAAGTGTGACTTAGGGAGCAAAGATACTCTGGAGTGAAAGTGGGTTCATTTACACCTCTTAGGGCAGGAGAAGCCGAATATCTCAAGAATGAGGAGGCATTTGAGTGTGGCTTGATGTGTAAATAGGATTTTAAAATGTGGAGATTGGGTAAGGAAATTGACAAGACCTGGTTTAGTAACCTTGGCAACTGCCCTGGCCAGATCATGTGAAAGGCATCCATGCCCAAGTGCTGAGCTGAACTCCTCCCTCACCCAAGCACCACAGCTTCTAGTAAAGTTCCTTCCATTAGAACAACAGCCTGATATAGTTTTTCAAAGGGTGAGCATTTAAAAAAATCCTTAGGATGGCTGGAGAGATGGGTCACCACCTGATGCACTTCTCAAGGGCCCTTGTTCAAATCTCACCACCCACAGCCATCTGTGGCTCTGGTTCTAGAGGACCCAATGCTCTCTTTTGACCTCCATGGGTCCCAGTCATGCATGCAGTAACATACAGGCAAAAGACTCATACATATAAAATAAGTAAATAAAGTAAAGAACAACAATCAAAAAAGAAGGAAGAAAGAATAAAGAAAAAAGAAAGAATAAAACCAAGAAAAAATTCCTTGAGAACAAATCCTTTTGGCTGCTTCTAGTATTTAGACTTCTGAAAAACCAATCTGCTCTGTATGTGCAATTCCTAGGGGTAAGACACCAATGGGTGGCTTCGTATGGAGCTATTTCACAATGAGGGATGGGAATAGTTTCATTGACTTGGCTTGGCAAGAGCATTGAGGAAGGAAATATGAGCAGAGCCTGGACCAATGAATGGTTTGCAGACCAGAAGCCTTGTAAGGGAGGCATGGCAAGGTGAGGGAGGATGTATAGCATTGTTGAGAGGTGGTAACCCCAGAGTCGAAGAGCTAGGAGAGAGCAGGAGTGAGGACCGACCAGCTGAGCCCACATTGGTGTGGATTAGATGGAACTGGAGTTTTTCTCCTAATGTGCCATGTCTCAGCTGAGTGGTCCTAGGAGCTCACAAAACTTTTCTAGGCTTCCATTTTCTCATCTGTAAAATACAAACAGTAACATCTACTTCTGGTGGTTATTGTGCAAATGAAGAGAAATAAAATAATGTTAAACACAGTAACAGGCATGTACTTAGTGTGCTCTTAATAAACAGTGGTTTGAGGCCATTGTTCTTTTTGAAATAATTCCAGTGAAACTATGGAAATTCAAGTTCAAACCACAGAGATTCCTTTGAAGAGAAGAAGGGCTGGGAGAAGTGAGCAGCATAAATGCTGAGGCAGGACAGTTTCCAGAAGGGTGGGTGGCTCCTGCTGCAGATGCTCAGAGAGGTTGCCATGAATTGATAATTTGCAGTGACATCATTGTGATCCTGATGAGAAGGGGTGAGAGCCACACCACTGTGATCTGTGATAAGTGAGTGTAGGTGTAGCAGAGAGATGCAGACAGCTATCTCAGCTAAGCTGAGCATCGGATGGGGGAGGGACAAGGTCATGGAAAGGGCGTTTGCTAAGGGAAGAGTGTTGGAACTCTGTCAGCTCAATGCTTCTCTGCTTGCCACCCACTACCTAACCCCAGCCCTGTTCCAGAATTATACCTGCCAAGGAGATTGCCTCTGAATTTCCCTCCTGGAGTTGTATATTAAAATCTTGTCAGAATGTAATCTTGGAATGAAGCAGGTTAGAAACGAGGTCAGCATTGCAGGTGATCAGGAAGGCGGATCTCGAGGGCAGTGAGAAGATGTATCTGAGCAGGGCAAGGAGTGACTGAAGGAAAAAGAGGAGAGATCCAGGTTCCAGTTCTCAGAGCTGAGGGACTATCTGTATTCCCCTGTGTCACTGGCTTCATTGGCAGTATCCTACCCCCTACCTCTCTGAGCAACACCACAACTTCCATTCAGACAGACTTGGTTTGTGACAGATGTGGTCATTATTTTGAAACTCAAATGCTTGGTGAGCACAAGCTGCTGGTGGTAATATTATTATAAACAAAACTAGTCCAACCTGGACTGCTTTCTCTTGTACTCTGTGTTTGTTTTGTCTTGTTTGTTTGTTGTTGTTGTTGTTGTTGCTATATTGTTTGTTGGTTGATTTGTCATCACTGGAACTAAGAGCAATTTTAAGTTATAAGAGGGTTGCTCATAACCTCTTTCATGGGTAAGGAAATGGAAGTGTAGCAGGGGCTGCTGAGGGGGCCTGCAACTAGAGTACTTGCCCAGCATGCACAAAGTTCTGAGTTCAATCCCCATTTAGTACTCAGGAAGTAGAAGCAGGTGGAGTAGGTGTTAAAAGTCATCTTCAACTACTTAGTGAGTTTGAGGCCAGCCTGGACTACATGAGGCCCTGGGTGGGAAGGAGGGAAGGAGGAAGAAAAGAAGGCAGGAAGCAAAACAGAAGCTAACATGAGATCACACCAGCATAAGCATTCTAAGCGTAGGTGAAACATTTACAGAAGTTGACTACATTTGAGTCCATAAAACATTTCCCAATAAGTTTTAAGAATTCAGAACCCTACAAACCACATTCTCTCACCACAATGCAATTAAGCTAAAAGTCAATAACAGGAAAATGAGAGGTATGAAAAAAAACTGTATTGAGAGAATTTTACAAACACACTACTAACTCACTCATGAGTCAAAAAGAAATGACAATAGATATTGTAAAATAGTTATAAATGAACAATCAAGGAAATATTAAATATCAAAAGTCATGGAATATGGCCAAAACAACACTTAGAGGGGAATTTATGGTCTTCAGTGCTTATATTAGAAAAAGAAAAGGGCTAAAAATTAATGAATGGTCTACGTATCCAATTTAAGCACAGCAGTGGTCATAAATCAGCCAGCTTAGAGCTTATGGTAGCAGCAGAGCCAGGACTCTGGCCACAGATATGGCTGGCCCAGCATCCCTCAGTCATATTCCTATACCACAGACATGGCTTCGGGGCTGTTTCTCACAATAGGCTCAGTGCCTTCCAAAGAGTTGAAGAGTTGAGCCTCCAGGGCATCTCTCTGTGCCAAAGTGTGGCAATAACCTCATCCACCCATCCTTTTTGTTCATTCATTCCACCTAGGTTGACTAAGCACTTGCTCAGACCAGACACTGCTATCTTCATAGAAAACCCAGCCTCAGCTTAGTGCTACTGCAATGCTGTGGCTCCTCCAGCCCACCCCTCCCCTTCTTTCCTGCACCACCCCTAAGCTTCCAGACTCTTCTCTGACACTTGTAAGAACAGCAACCCCCATCAACAATGACTGATTTCTCTCTTGTCTTTTCCAACAGGTAGACTGAAATTATCATGTGTCCAAATTAAAATTGCCTACTTCAAGGATTATTTGAAGGACTATTCTTAGACCCTTTTAAGAAGATTTTTTTAAAAGTGAGTCAATTTTTTTTCCACTTCAGAGTATTCATGACTTAAGTTAATGTCACAGGTGCCCCCTCCTACCCTGCCTCTTAAATATGCACTAATAGGTAACTTCATCTCCATTTATTTTATAGTAAAGGTTTCCCCCCCTAAGAACAATGAGCAGGGAATATGTGTTTATTGCTATACTGATTCGCATATATTTCATAGCCTTATAGAATTTCAGAGATGAAAGGGTGTTAAAAGTGTGGAGTCTTTCTCACTGTCTGTCAGAGATTCCCATGAACCTCTGGGATCCTGGAAAGATCCCAGGAACTACTGGGGAAGCTGGTGTCTGTTCATATCCAGGCCTTTTAGAGAATTCTCTTACCTGTCAAAATTGGAAATCTGTGCCTCCTCCTCCTTCCATCTTGCCAAACCTTCCTGGCTAGACAATCCTAACCATGGCTGTGCACCAAGAGCACATACCCTTCCCCAAGATCATTTATTTAAATCCCCTGTTCCTCTAATAATTCCACATAGTTTCATTTCCAGGACAACTCCTGCTCAGTTCTTCGTACCAACTCAGCAAATGTCACCTTAAAAATGGAGCCAGCCTCTATAGAACACAGACTTTAGGGCACTGTGGGCACTGCTGGTGGGAGGGCCAGTGCAGAGGCAAGCCTCTGAGTTCTCATTCCAGTTTTGTTCATGCTGAGCCAGTGGCGGGAAAGCTGCTGTGTTATTCTGAGCTCAGAGTAGAGGAGGAGATGGGGTGAGATGCTTCCACAGGTGCTGCTCCCTCCACCCATATGCTTTGCTGACTCATAGTAAGGAAGTTGCCACTTCCGGAAGTCTCTGACACTGGAAGTAAGTCAGGATTTGCTGGCCAGTGGGGCCTAAATCCAATCCTGGCTTTAAAGGCTTGCAGACTATGCATGTGGCTATACACTGTTGCTTCTCAACTACAAATATCTAGCTCTTCACTTGTGAAATGGGGATGCTAATGTCTGTTGGAGAGGGTCTGTGCGACAATGTGGCACTTAGTACCTAGTTCCTAGGAGATTTGCAATCAATGAGAGTCCTTGAATTCATTAACTTGGGATGGAATTATTTATCTTTGGCTTTAAGAGAGGACAAGAGATGATGTTGAGGCTAATAAAAAAGGAACAAGAAGAGATAACATGTTTATTAGGAGAAATGTTCATACCTGATAAACTCCCATGCAAACATAACCCCCAGCCAAGAAAGCAGATGAGGTTAAAACTCAAAATCTCATAAGGATAGATTGATTTTTGAAAAGGAAAAATGACAGTGGGTTCCAGAGCTGTACAAGCATTCCTATCCCTTAGCCAGAGTCACAGCTCTAGCCATAGACTGCAAGAACTCATATCCCTGGAACAAGGATCCTAGACTCACTGATGGGGCCATGCAAAGCATCGTGTATTTATGTATGCTTAGAAGGCTGTTGGGAGCACCAGATGAGATACTGACTGGAAATGAGAGTTGTAAAGTGTAAAATTCCCTACATTTTTGTGCTTTTGAATTATATGTGCATTAGGGACTCTTAAACACTTTCAAAGCAACACAAGGCAAAATTCAGATGAGTGTGTGATGAGCCGCTCTAGTGCAGCTCACAGATTTTAGAGGAAAACAGATATATACATATATGTACATGTCTCTGTGTGTACACATGTTTATGTATGTGCCTCTGTGTGTATGTTCAGGGGTATGTATGTGTGTGTGAAAACCTCCAGCCCTTTTACTATGACCAGTCTCTACACAGTGTCTGATTCCTGCCAATAAGTATAACCAGGCTATGAAGTCAGTCAACCTGACTCTGTAGCTGAGTGTCAATTGACTAGCTCCTTTATCTTGGATTAAATAAGGTCATCCTATTTGACAAGAATGGCACTGTCCCTGCCTTCCTGAAGCCTCAAGTCTGTGGAAAAAAGCTGATCTGAAGAGTTGGGATAAGGTTGCTTAGAATTACACCTCAACTAAGAACTTACTCTAGACTTGCAAAGCCAGGATCCTGTGGCCACTGGCTGCTGGCAGCATTAAAGGAGTGTGATCCTTACTTGTTGGATATAAAGGACCTCTGGGAACATCCTGGGTTCTTGGGACTATTTTTTGAGGAATTAGCCACCTCTGTGGATGAAGAGCCATATAGTTAACATATCCCCTCTCTGTGTCATGGTGTCCCACAACTCATTCATCCCTGAAGTCCTTTCCCTCAGGAGAATTGGATGTTACTGTCATGTAAGGCAGAAAATAGATTTGTTAGTTGATTTTAACTAAATAAAACTAATATCCTGGCCTTTGCTCTCCAGACAGCTACTGGATGCAGACACAAAAATGTTCTGACTGCTCTAGAGCCAGCCATGCCTTTAGGAGATATCTAGACCCACAGAAGCTACACAACCAATCTGAAGCCATTTCCAAATTGTGGATGATTCATTTGCAAGTCATGAAATTAATTTGGTGACTCAAGACCATTATTTATTAAAATTAAATAGAGTAACCCATTAACCCATAGGGAAGGGAGAATATTTTCATTGTATGTATTTAATTATTTGTGTTTTTTTTTTTAATGGGGTCTCTTTGCTGTCCAGACTAGCCTGGAACCCATGATTCTCTTGTCTTAGTCTCCCCTCTGGAAAGCTGGGATTACAGGCTCACCCTGTCGTGCTTGACTCTTTAACAGTGATTCCCTTATCTAAAATCTATGTAATAGGGAAGAATCAGCTCTCCATGTAAGTTAATAAGAAAAAGACAAACAGCTCCTAAAAAACATGGACAAAAGATTTAGATATTTCTGAAAAGAGGATAGCAAAGCAACCAATAAGAATAAGGAAGTATTATTGTTGAGAAAATGGTACATGAAAGCCAGGATGAAATGCTACCACCACCAGGCTTCCATTAGAAAGACTCAAATGGAAGAGATGGGCTTTACCTAATGTTGGTGGCCACAGAAAGCCACTGGTACACATTCACACTGGTTGAGTTGAATTGGTATACTGACTTAGGAACACTGTTCAGCAGTAACAACCACTCGGAATGTGGGTATGCAAGCAGTTCCACTCTGTGGGGTACACGCATGAAGTGTACACGTGGGTGCATATGATATAAAATCACAAGTAGCACACAAGTGTGCCAAGCCCATGCCAAACTCAGGCTTTAATGGACAAAATACAGCCTCTTCCCACAATGGAGCAGCTCGTTCAGCAGTGCTAATGACCCCAGCAAACATAAACCTGAAAGACAGAAGCCAGGCACAAAGCTTTGTGACTCCCTTTTATAAAGTACAAAAGCAAGCAAAACAAATCTGTGCCCTAGGCATCTGGGGAGTGATTACCCTTAGGGGAGAATCTGGGGTCTGGGAGAGAGTGAGAAATGGCTTCTGAGGTACTAATGTTGTTCTGTCCTTTGATCTGAGGGCTTTTTACAATGGAGAATTTTTTTTTTCTTTTCACTCCCTTTGGTACGAAGGATTGAATTAAGGTCCTTATACCTAATACCTCAGTGAGAAACTGTATGCTACTGAGATATATACCCAGCCCTCTTTTTTAAAGATGGGGGAGGGAGAAGAGAGATGGCAGAGGGAGAAAAAGAAAAAATACAACTAAGCTGCCATCTGGCCTTGTGATCACTTTAGAGTGAGGTTGACTTACTGTCCTTGTGCTGCAACCTCTTGAGAAGCTGGGATGATGTGCCGCCATCATCACCGGACCTGGCTTCCATTTGGTGTAGTTTCCACTGAGTTCTGATGGGCTCCTTCCACTGTACTTAGGTCACACTTTAATAAACAAATGCTTGTGACAGTAATGGGGGAAACACGGTGGGACATAAAGTTGGCATTGTTTGGTAACGCCTAGCCTCACCCTAGGTATGCCTGCAAGGTCCGGGTATTTCTTACTATGTATTTCTTACTATGAGTCACAGGCAGAGAGTAAGAGCTACCATTTTTAGGTGAAGAACCTGATGCCCAAAGAAGAATTAAGAGCAGAGGTAGGGTAGCACAGAGCTAGGTGGCAGCCTCACTGTGAATGGTAAAATGTGTAACCAGTTGTCACCAGATAGAGATGGATGGCATGGTGAGGCCAGATGGGTAGACCACTGAGTCTGGCACCGTCCTCAAGGGAGGCATCCCTGCACAAGATGACTGGGACTGGGGCGGGGGGTGGGCACTGAGAGGCAATTGTTTTCCTCCCCAGCTACCTTGGCATGACTCGGGCTCCCCAGAATCTCTCCCTCCTCCTTCCAGCCTCCTCTGTCTGAATCTGTTCTTGGTTCATCAGTGCACTCAGTCACTTTTCCATTTGTGTAGAACAGCCTCTATGCCAAAGCTGTAGATGTTGGAAACCTGTGAAGAAAACACACTAGGTAACTAAGATCTGATAAAGCACATTTCCAGGCTAGTTTGTGGTTTTGTTGAGGAATCTCTGGCAACAGAGCCTCCACTCTGGACTTGAGTAACCGTGAAGCTTTCTAGGTGAGGGCAAGTTTGTGAAAAGGGCCTGAAACCCTCCCAAGCAGGATGGTAGGTGTGTCATTAGCTCCTTTCCAACCCTTCTACCCAGGATCCCACAGCACAAGCTACATGGGGTCTCTTTGCTTAAGGCATGGTCCACCTGCACAGATACAAGGATAAGTGCAGTATATAGAGTTGCCTATGCTGCTAGAAAGGGGGCCAGAGAAGATATTGAGCTGAAGCTAAAGACTGAAGAAAGGGAATGCGCCTGCATAAGGCTGCTGAAAAATCACCACTCGATGTATAAGGAAACTGCCTGCTGTCCCATGTAGAGAGAAGAGGCAAATGACATGGGCAGAGCTGAGTGCTGATGGAGCCTTCCTGTGTGATGAGGAAAACCTCATCAGAGACTTGTAAGGCAGAAAATTCCTGTCACCTAGGAGACAGGATAAAGAGATACAGGCAGATGCTACTATGAATGTTGGTACAGGTCTAACATTATGTTCTACAGCACTCACCAGCTTATGCCCTCTTTGAAGACCTGTGCTGCTGTAGGTCTGGCTGAAGGCCGGAGCTAGAGAGATGAGTGGGAGATTCCCCAGCCCTCCCAGCCCTGCCAGGGACCCAACTCTCAAAACCAGACACAATTTGACATCATCATTATTCTAGGACAAATGTCCTAAACTATCTCTAGAATACATTAGTCCCACGGGATAGTCATTCCTCTGTGCATGCGTGCATGCATGCATGAGTTTGTGTAGAGATGGTCTTGACTATCTATGAAGCACCGTGCACTGAATCCATCTAGGGAGCTGTTAACAGGACTGGCATGCTAAAGGTTCTGAGAAAACCTGCAGAGAGTATGCTAATGGTTCTAGTCCAAACTTATTTGTCCTCATTCAAATCCTCTATTCCTCAGCTAGAAAAGTCCGTCCTTAAGAAGGCTTGAAGGCAATTTTTCAGAGGCCTAAAAACGAGACCTGGGCTTCTCTAAGGAGGAAAACTCTGCATATTATGTAAGGTCCAGTCTGCCCCCCTCCCCCGTAAATGCTTATAGAATGGTAAGTGAAGTGATGGCTAGCTAATGTGTTCCCTTGCTGAGAATAACTTGGAGTTCTGAGCGGAGGCAATGGCATTGGAGTGTAACTTCGGCAGCCTAAAGCAGGGCCTTGGCCCTTCCTTTCTCACCTGCCCCCTTTCTCTCAGCTACTTGGGAAAAGGTAAGAGACAGAAATAGTAAAATGGTTAATTCAGGCATGACAATATACACCTGGGATCCTAGCCTTCCAGAGGCTAAGGCGGGAGAATTGCCAAGTTCAAGGCCAGCCTGGGCTACATAGGAAGACTCTGTCTCTAAATAAATAAACTAATAATAAAGGAAAATGGTTTAAGGGCATACTCATTGGAACCAGACCATCTGGCTGTGAATTCCAGTGCTGTTCCTCTTTTCCTGTTCCTTCAACAAGGTGCTCCCCTGCAAAAGTAGTGGCCAACTCAGTGGCACCCAGAATGAAGTGTGTTCATCTATTTCCATCATGAAGCAAGCAATGTAGGTATAAGGAAGCCTTCCTGAGTGTCCTTTCCAACAACTCCTGGCAGCCCAAAGAATCTCCTATTTAGATTGAACCAACTGCAAATCCACCTTCCCCATCAGCCTCAGGAAGGGCTGGATGCTCTTCCATCCTTTACAATAGGCAGAACTGCTCCAGGTCAAGCTTAGGTTCTATTCATGGTTTTCAAGCTGGAGCAGCTGCCAGGATGGGTTGATCCCAGGGACTCTAATGCGTCTATTATTAATTTTCTGCAAGCAGCCATTAACTTCCCAGACAAGTTTCTGTCTGTAGATGACTATAGTCTTCTCAGAGCACTCCTACCCTTTGTACTTCTCATGAGGCCTCATAGGAAACAGCCCCCCTCCAGCACCTGTCTCCCTGGGAAGGTGGACTGTGGTGTACTGGATCTGACCTATGGAGCTAGGAGTCTTGTTTCTTCTTCACACCTCCTGCCTCACACATGGTACAGATTGTAGAGATCTCCTGTCCTATTAATCACTGAGGGCTGTGATGCCATTGACAGTGTGTCATGCATCCAGTCCTTCCTCTGTGTGATGTCACCAGGAAAGTCCATACAGCTGTCGTCCTTACCTTCCAAGCTACCTTCCCCAATCACTGAACTAAATCAGAGCTGTTTCTTTGTGTCCCCTGGGGCACAAATCCCTCTTTAAAGTCACCTTCAAATCTCTCAGCTGTTGGGGTCCTGACTTTGCCCCTGGACTGTCAGCTTGTGAGGGCAGGGGACTGTTCATGTTCTAGCATACTTAGCAGTGTGAATATCCTCCCAGTGATCACTGCAAGAGTGGACTTACCTCCCTCCCTTCCTCTCTCTTTTGCTTCCTCCTCTCTGTCTTCCTGATCCCCTTCCTTGTTTCCTTCATTGTTCTTAATTACATCAGAAAGGGAGTTAGTAATCATCCAGTCAAACAATGCCCTAGAGGAACCCATGGGCCCACTGTGGGGAGAAAAGGGACCAAATAAGGAAAATCTCAAACCTCCAATCTCTCAGCCCAGCAATCCATACTTTGTCTCTCCTATCATCAGAATAAAAGGTTCTTCCATGATAAATGATTTAGACAACTTCAATCTATTCTTATATTCTCCCCTCTCTTTTTTTCCAAAACAAAACTGTGCCAAGTGCCCCACATATATTCAGTCACAACAAACAAGGTGCTGTCCCCATTTGTAGATGCAGAAGATGGCTCCAGTTACCTCAGAAACTTGCCTGTGCTGGACATGTCACCAGTGTCCAACAGGTCCAGAGTCCACCAGAGCTGCCACACTCCAGTCTCTCATTGGCTACCTCCCACCCACCTCTTGGGGACTTGTGATTCAATCCTCAGCCAACCTTTGAGCCTGCCATGGCCACAAGTACCAAAGATAACATCCATATAAACCACTGGGGATTAACTGGGCACCACTTGCTCATTTAAGAGCAGGCCCTTCATTCCTGGGGTTTCCTGGCAGTGAGAGAGAGTGTTGCTCATTAGAGAAGCACCGAGTCTGTGCAGGTCCAGGGAAGAGCTGGCTGCCCCCACATAGTGCCCTTATCCCCAAAATAAATCTCTCCATGACCTGGAGGACGAGTCCCCATCCTGTCCACACAGGCTGGCCCTTGCTTCCCAAATATTAGGAACTTCTTCCAAGAAAATCTTAGACAGTCCAGGGAAAGAAGCCATGGTCTAGATGGTATCTATTTCATCTTGACCTTTACAGTCTCTTGACTATTGTCTCCTTTGTTCCTGGCATAGAACATTTTGACTTTCACTTTGGAATGAAATCTAGCTTGTTTCCACAATAATGGAACTAGAATGGAAAACAAGAAGGCTAAATTCTCACCCCAACTCTCTAGAGAATTTACTAGGCATGTCACATGGCCTCTTACATCTCAGTCTCTCCATCTTTAAAATGGGTGTTTTGGAGTCTACAATCTCTTCTCTCTGGACAAGGATAATGAAAAAGTTTAATTTGGGAGCCATGCTTCCTGAACCCCAGCTCTGCCTCTGCTAGTGTGTGACCTGACCAAGCTATATGAGTTATCCCTGGTTTTGTGTGATTATTTGCATAATGCAATAATAATAATATGACCATCTCATAAATTTCTTGTGGGGGTTAGCATATAACACTTCTAGAGGAATGTCCAACACATGGCACATTGTTGACTGTGGCTGTTATCATCATGAATCCATATACAGTGTAAGTCTATACTTTTCAGTTGCCAAATAAGATCTACAGTCTCCTGGTGGGTAGCATTTATTCCCTTTGCCTTTGTTGGTTCAGGAAACTCATGACAGAAAGCTGTTATGAACCTGATAATAGTTGAAATGAATGTGTGCAGATCATAATAGTTCCCACATATGTTGTGCAAGACAATGACATATATAGGCAGTGTATAGAGAAATAGTGTACATGTTCCTAAAAGTGCCAGTACCAATATGTCTCCCAGTTAGAAACCTCCAATCTAGATTGCTTTTTTCTTCCAGTTTGATTCTTGCCCACAGTAGATGCTAAATCAATGTTGGAATAGACAAATGTATTTACATATGTATAGGTGGGTGGGTAGATGGATGAATGGGTGAACAAGTAGATGGATGATGAGTAGGTGGGTAGATGTATGAATCTACTTTATACTTGCTTCTTCATTTAATTTAAGCAGAGTAATAAGTGTGTGCATATATTAATATGTGTGTACATGCACACCCATGGGCTTTTACAGAGAATGCTCCAGTTATTTCTTTTGCAGGGAAGTAGATGGCCATAGCTGTGTATTTGCATATCCTCCCATCTGTTAGCATGCAGGGTCATTTTTCAGAGTCCTTTCAGCTGCCCATCGTTGACAACAGATATGCACTCTTCTGCTTCTTCCATGCCTTTCTCCTCAAACAATGAGGGTTTTGTGCTAGTAATATTGCCTGTGGCTGCTTCTTTCCCAAGGCCTGGTCTGGCTTTTATCAGTGGTATTGATGGAGGAGGGGGTCCCAGAAAGTTGGATTCAGGGAGTGGTGCCTGTGGCTAGGTGCCAGCTGAGCAGGACAGGCTAAGATAGTTAATCCAGGTCTGCTCTGGGAGACAGGCAGCCTGATTACCTGAGCTGGTTATCCAGCTATTTGCAGCTGTTGCATTGCCATCATCAAGCTGTTCTCCCAGGGGAGGATGGAGATCTGGAAGGGATGGGATGGGCATGGCAGAGTTGGGTACTCTTGAGTGTGAAGAATCTTGCCCCACAGTGCAAAGGGCTGCTCTGGCCTCTGCCTCTTAGAGCTCCAACTCCCTAATGAGATTAAAATGCCAACACCCTGCCTCTATGAACACTTGGAACACATTGACTTGAGTTGCTTAATGAGCATTAGTCAGGAATCTAAGCGAGGTCTGGGCAGGCGCCTGGCTGATGCCTTCTTGATTAGAATACTGAATGTGGCACCCTTTGAAAGCCAGAAATTGTCAAAGGCCAGGCTCTAGGCTCCATGTAGAGAAATCCTTGGTAACTCTACATCCCCCTCCCACACACACACACACACACTCACACACACAACTTCCAGACCTTTTTACATGCTCACTGATCTGGTACAGGATGATTGTGACAGGGAAATTGGTAACAAAGACAAAACTGATGATAATTATCACAGTAGCAAACAATGGCTATCAAACTGGCACCCACCAGAAACACTTGAGGATTGGTTTTTGGAAGACATTTCTTTCTTCTTTAGAGATATAGTCTTATGTAGTCTGAGCTGACCGCAAACTTGCTATATACATATAACTAAGGATGACACTGAACTCCTGATCCCCACGCCTCTGTATCCCAAGTTGCTAGGATTATAGGCATAAGTCCATGCCCAGTTTGTGCTGTACTGGGGATTGAACCCAGGGCTTCATGCATGCTAAGCAAGCACTCTACCAACTGAGCCACATCCCCAACCCCTTGGATAACACTTTCATGGTTCTCTTTCTCTAGACCCAGAGGCCCAGAAATCTACCTGCTTAATGAAGGTGCTGGGTGTACCTGTGCTCTGACTGAGCCCCAACATCGGGAACTGTTGTTCAGTCAGTGCAGGCATTAGGAACTGCCACTTCCTAACCTGTACAGCCTTGCACCTGCTGTTTAGCCTCTGCGCCTCAGCTTTTATCATCTCTAAAATGAGATTGGTTAAAATAATAGCAACTGAAATTGAAAAATTGAATTACAATATGACCCACTAAGTCCACTTCTGAGCACACATCTAAAAGACATAAAAAGCAGGGAGCGGGACCTTGAGGAGCTATCTGTGCACCCACCTTCCTAGCCCCATTCATAGAGCCAAAGGTGAAGTAGCTGCTAGTAGGTGAATGGTCATGGCATATCTATACCATGGGATGTTATTAAACTTTTTTAAAAAAGTAGGTTCACATATTCTAACATGGAAGAAGCTTGAGGACATCATCTAAGTGAAGGAAGATGCCACAGGAGATGCATGCCATGACTCCATTCTTAGGAGGGACCAGAATAGTCAGAGCTGTATAATGAGAAAGTAGAGTGGCAGGTGTGGGAGGCTGGAGGGAGGGAGAATGGGGCTATCATTGTCTCGTAAGTTCCAAGTTTCAGCTGTGCAGGTGACAGGGGTCCTGGAGCAGGATGGTAGTAATGGAAGCACAACCAGTTGTGTCTTAGAGCCAGAACTGGATCCTTGAAAATTACTAACATGGAAACTGGTATACTGTGGATGTTATAGGTTGGTTTTTACCTCTCTCTCTCTCTCTCTCTCTCTCTCTCTCTCTTCTCTCTCTCTCT
Source organism: Cricetulus griseus (assembly GCF_003668045.3). Classification (NCBI taxonomy): domain Eukaryota; kingdom Metazoa; phylum Chordata; class Mammalia; order Rodentia; family Cricetidae; genus Cricetulus; species Cricetulus griseus. Next base: position 102,934,796 of record NC_048596.1, on the reverse strand, counting down.
CTCTCTTCTCTCTTCTCTGTGTGTTGTGTGTGTGTGTGTGTGTGTATGAGAGAGAGAGAGAGAGAGAGAGAGAGAGAGAGAGAGAGAGAGAGCAGATGCCCCAGCATACTTGTGGAGTTAGAAGGACAACTTTTTGGAGTTGGTTGTCTCCTTCCACCTTGTTGAAGCAATGTCTCCCTTACTGTTTCTACCACTGCACTGTTTACTTCAGCCTAGCTGGTCCACAAGCTCCAGGGCAGTGTCTCTGCCTCCTGTCTTGCTGTAGGAGCGCTGCAATTACAGATGTGGGTCACCACATCCAGATTTAGAATTCTTATTTTGTATGTATGAGTGTTTTGCCTACATGTATGTCTGTGTAGCACATGCTTGCCTGTTGCCTAGAGACACCAGAAGAGGGCATCAGAGCCCCTGGGGCTGTGATTGCAAGCTACCATGTGGGTGCTCAGAATCAAACTAGGTTCTCTGATAACTGCTGGGCTATCTCTCCAGCTCCCACATCTAGCTTTTTCTGAGTTCCAGGGATCAAACTCAAATCATCATGCTTGTATGGGCAAATATCTTTACCAGATAAACCGTTTTACTAAGCCCATATCTTTATTTATTTACTTTTCTAAGATCAGCATACTTCCCTCCAGAGTCCCTAGGAGGAAAGTTTGCAAATGGCGTAGCACAGTTTCTGACAACATCTATATCTAAACATCCCTTTCTCATCTCTTTATCAATTGTCAGGTCTTTCAAAAGCATCTTTTAACCTAGCATCTTCATATGTATGCTCTGCACAGATGTGTCTAGCGGGAGTGGAGAAGGGGATACATGTTTGTGAACACTTGAATACCCAGATGAGGTTTAAGTTTAGATGACTTCTCCCAGCACTTGGGAGGAAGAGACAGGTGTATCTCTGTGAGTTAGAGGCCAGCCTGGTCTACAGAGTGAGTTCCAGGACAGCCAAAGCTACACAGAGAACTCTGTCTCAAGAAACCAAAAGGGGGAACAAGTTTAGATGACTTCTCATAGTCACAGAACTAAGGCAAGGCCCATCAAGGCTTGCCTCCACTCACCCATCTGAGTGGCCTTTGGCCTGCGGATGACTGAGGAAAGTGCCTGCCATTCTTCAGGAAAACCATGCAAAAAGTCACACTTGCCAGTTGACTTTAACATCATTTGAGGCAGTGGGAAACTTCACTGATCCTCTTCCTAAGAGTCCTTGCTTTGTTTGACTTTCACCATACAAACCCCTTTTGGAACCATGCTTCTATAAGGCCAGACCCCAGTGATGCTCACAGCCTCAGAACATCAGCCTCTCTAAGAGACTGTGATTGACAATAGACAGACTCCAAATCAGCCTTGAAAATAGCCACCTGCCTACTTAGGCCGAGCAGGAAAGATTTATGCCCCTCAGGTCCAAAGGAATGTTCATTTCCCTCACAGCATGTCTAGTGTGTGCCTGGTTCTAAGATGAAGAGAGCTGGTGAAGGGGAAAACCATGTGGATATAGTGTGGTCAGAACCCCACGGGTGTGGTTCCTGCCAAAGTCAATGTTAAGCCTGGAGTTTTATTACAATGAATGAATTAAATTGGACAGCAAATTGAATAGCTCCATTTTCAACATTATCATAGCAAATTGAATAGTTGCCTTGGATAGCTAAGTAAAGATGATGATGATGACAACAACGATGATGATAGTGGTAGTGATAATGCAATAGACTACTTGCATAGCTGAACTGGAGAGCAAATTAGATTCCTCCTCACCAGAAATGTTTTAATTGTTCTTACCACAGGCATTGTCTATGCTAATCACATTATACTCATTGCTCCATTTTTCTATTAATAAAGAGTCCAGGGAGGTGTTGTTGTCTCTCTTTTGCCAATAAGGAAGCCTGAGACTGGGTGGCAAAATAGTTAATGCTACCCAGAACTGGAACCTGAGGCCTACCTGACCCCAAATTCCATGGTCCTGACACCAGTAGATTTACTGTAGAATGCAATCACAGCTAATTCTGCATCTTCAGAAACGAAATTGTTTACTTGCTTCACAAGAGGTGTCATGTTAGAAATAACTCTGACCTTGTATGTTTTGCACAAAGCTCTGATTATGAAGAGTCACTTGGGGAAGAGAATTTTCAGGAATAATTCATCCCATTGGCATGGTGGCAGTATTATCACAGGTATTAGGTTAAACTTCAACTTGACTTAGACAAAAAACGATACCCCTCTTATCTATGGCAACACCATCCATTCAGTATCTCTTAGTGGTTAAATAGCAGAAAATGATGCTGGGGTCCCACAGTCAGGTACCAGCTATGTATACTCAAGCAAGCTACTTAGCATTTCTTTCTTTTTTGTTTTTGTTTGTTTGGGTTTTGAGATAATTTCTCTGTAAATCCCTGACTATCCTGGTACTCACTTTTTAGACCAGGCTGGCCTTGAACTCAGAGATGTTCCTGTCTCTGCCTCTGCCTCTCAGTACTAGAATTAAAGGAGTATAGCACCACATCCATGACTACTTAGCATTCCTGAACATCAGTGAATTTGTGTGACAAACAGAGGTGCATATATAATATATGTTGTTATATCCTGCTCTTATAATGTCACAGACTAAGCAAGGAATTTGCTCTGCCCACCAAACAATCATTTGAGAACAACCTGACTTCCTGTATGGACAGCTCTGAGTAAGGGGACAGGTTGGTGTCAGTTATCATATTGGCATTCCATCTTATACTTCAGTATCATGTGTTCCTCTTTAGCATCTTCAGGTCCCATTGGTACTGAGGCAGTAGCTAACTGGGTCCTTGAGAAGGCCAAGCTATTATTGTGACACTAGGCTACACAAAATTCCCCTAAATTCTGTCCTTGCTGCATTATACTCAGGGTAAAGAAACCTATAATTCTAAAGCTAAACTGACCCTGAAAATCACACAATGGGACACAGCAGGAGCTTGGCACCTATGGGGTAGGTGAAGCAGTTGACTAGTGGGATCGAAAGTCCAGGACCTTGCCTGGTCACTTTGCCTCCCTACCCATCAGTTTCCTTTTCTTAGCCACAGGCTCTGGTATCCTGGGCAAGCACAATGAATGCCCAAATGTAACAGGGTCTGACCCCAATGGGGAACCACACCTCCCTCTTTCAGATGCCCAGAAGCCCCAGGGAACAAAGGCAGTTAGTATTCACGTCTGAAATTCAAGAGAAAGATGAGGACTATAGGATAAGATTCAGGATAAAGAGTCTAAGCAGGAGGGAGGAAGCAGAGGGGTGGGAAGAAGTGGGATTTGCTGCAGAGAATAGGAGAAGTGAAAATCTATCTAGCCTCTCCTGTCACAGTGAAAGAATGGGAGAAAATTCCGAAGTATGACCAGGAGAAAGTGGTCTCTGCCTGTTTGAGAGCTGGGGAAAGATGAGTCAGAGCTGACTAATCCAAGCCCTTCCCCAGCCCTGTCCTTGCTCATCCAGGTGGTGCAAGTTCCTGCTCATTTATGTTCTAACTCAGTCTCTACAATGACAAACTCACAGTGTAGTGTGATTTTCTGCTTCTGTGTCAACATCTTCTGTGTTTGAATCATCCATGATTTATTGACGTTTTTACTACTCTGAAACGAATCGTGTGCCCCCCCCCCCAGTTCCAGCCCTCAACATTTTATCCTTCTGTGGCTTTCCCCATAGGACTGCCCAGCAAAGAGAATTGTTTATTTCTTATCTGTCTCCCCTGTCAGCATCTAAGCTCCACAGGGCAGGGACAGATGGTCTGCTTTGTTCAGTTTTTGTCCGAGAGCTTAGAATAAGGCTCAAGACATTCAGTAAACACTACGTATCTTCTGCTCCTTCACAACCCCACTGAGAATCCCTAGTCCCCTTGATGCAGCACACGCTAGTTTCCTAGTTGTCCTCACCATGGCCTCTGACTCGGGCTAGCTAGACACAGCACTCCAAAGGGTGTTGGCTAAAGAATTGGATGGATAAAGATACTGATAATCAGCCTATTACCTAAAATTGTGGTGTATGGTGCATAATAAAAATGTGCCAGGCTTCTTTAAAACCTAAGAAAGCCATAGCAGGAGCTTCCACCAATCCCATTTGCTTCTGAGTACAGGCCCTGTGCAACTTCACGCATCACACACCATGAAGCCAGGCCTGCTGATGAGGACCAGACCTTAGAAGACTATAAATACCAGATACTGGATTTATGGTTTGTCGTGTAAAAAATAAGGAACTACAGAAGGTTTTTTGAGCAGAGGTGACATTTCGAGTTTATCTCCCTATTTCCTGACTGTAGGTCATAAGCACTGTGGAAAATATGTACAAGTACAGCAAGGCATAAAGCCTGGCTAATCTCCTCCTCCCTTTCTCCCTGCAGGCACCCGGGCCAATAGGACCCAGCAAGCATTTGGTTAACATCCTCCGTCTTCCCGAGTTCATGTTTTTCTAAGTCTCATAGTCAAACTGGTACTTCTTCAGCTATAGTATTGGGTTTTGCTTTATTCAAGTGACATTTTAAGAGGTGGAGAAAGGCTTTGCAAACATGTGCATAGGGAGCCTTGGCCTGGAAGCCAGCTTGTGGAGTTGAAGGGAGGACTGTTTATAGGGTTGGCATTAAGGCACTGAAATGGAGGAGGAAGAGGAGCTGGGGAGTCCCTACTGGGTGGGAGTGGAGGGACAAACAGGGAGCTGCTACCACTGTAACAAGAGAAGTTGTACTCCCACCTTCCATAAAGCCCTCCTTCTGAAAGGAACTTGCAGGATTGGGTGAGCCTTTGGGGGGATCTGTAGGTAACAACAGGTCCTTGCCATCTTCTGTCCAACATCGTTCTTCCTTTCTGCCATTCTAAGGTTGAGCCCCTCCCTCCTGCCTAGCGCTCGGGCTCACATTCTGAGTAGCCTGGGGTAGGCTATGGGATGGCAATCTACCAGAGAATGTGTGCAGGGTCGGGGTTCCTAACATGGGCAGCTCCTGCCTCAGGGTTCAGATTCACCCATTTCTTGATAATCCCCCCTATGCCTGGGCTGGCAAAGGAGAGAGTTAACATTGTCATCGGATCCTTAATTGTGCGTTTCATGAATTTTCATGTTTCCGCTTGCAAGCTTAATGTTGCTTTCTCCATGAGGTTTTTTTATACTCAAGCATAAGAGACTTGTAATTACAGAGTGTTGTGGATTGCAGAGGGTGATTAAAATGGATTTCATGAAATCTGAGATTCAACCCCCAAACTCTCTCTCACTCTCTCTCAACACACACATACACACACACACACACACACACACACACACACACACACACACACACACACACACACACACACCAGTCCGATGGGCAGGGGAGTAAGTCAGAATCCCACGAAGTTCAGAGAGCTGGGATATGAAGGCTATGAATTTTCTTTATGTTTTTCCTCCCTGGATCTTGGATCCGCTCCAAGACAGCCCTCCCCTCCTCTCCCTCCTCCACCTCCTCCTCCATTTCCTGAAAGGAGTCCAGCTCCATCCCTGACCCCCAGCCAACTCTGACCCCCAGGGCCCTCGCTGCTTCTCACTCCAAGAGACAATGAGACAGAGTAGGTTTGTCTTTGCTTGAGTGAGGTTGTTGAGCTGTTTCATCGTGGTCATGGCCAGCCTCTGTCCCTGTCAATTTGAATGAGCCCTGAAGATGCAGAAGCCAGTGAAGGGTAAGGATTCCCATTTCATGGATCTCTCCTCCTGGGACAAGTTGGTGCCTGGTAGATGTAAGACCTGGGTCTCTTTACTTTTGCCTGAATCAGGAATGGGCTGGTTGTTGTTCAGAAGACATGAAAGAATAGGTGGCTTAGGAGTAGGAGAGGTAGCTGCAAGCTTCCTTGAAGAGGCAGACTTCACCTTTAATAAAGAAGAGCTGGTTCTCGGGGGAAGGCAGGCAGAACAGTAGGAAGCCTAGCCTGGCCAACCAGGAAGATGATCACCTGAGAGTGCCTCAGAGGTTAGCTCTGAAGGTGTGTAATATAGCGTTGGAAGGGAGTAAAAGTACTTCTGTGTAAAAGGAAGACTATTCGCCACAGTAGGCTTGAAACATGGGGCTTCCCCGCCCCTGACATGTGGACATGCACTAAATCAACCCTCTCAGCTCTGTGCACTAGAGCAGTAAACAACCTGCCCACACTTTGTGGCAGCCCTGGAGCAGAGAGAAGTCAGGCCTTTCTTTGTCTTGGATCATGCTTGGCCTGTGTCCTCTGGCACAGCACATGTGCTGTGCATGAAAGCAGTGCCCAGACATTCATGGGCTGCGTTGTTGTCTGGACCTCTGGAGCCAAGTCACTAGCTGAGCCTGGAATCCCGAGGGCAGCCCTTGTGGGTCTCCAGAAACTCTGCCCAGGATGGGTCTGGTGCACTTTCCAGGCTTTACTGAGGTCCAGCACTGGTTCTTGAGTGGAGCTTCTTAGACAGTGGATGAAATCTGAAAGAGGGAGGAACCTGCCTGGCACACAAGAAGAAACGTGTGTCCTTCACAGCCCACGGAAGAAGGGTGAGGCTTTCCAAGCCAGAGGCCCCAGCTATTGGGTCCCATGCCTGGGTTCCAGTGTCACCCTTTCCAAAGCAGACACCTCCCCAGCTGTTACCGCAAACCAGGACCTTTTCTGAAGTTCACTGCTCCTTAACTTTGAACTTGGACCTTGCCTGAAGTGCACATCCTTGCAGACCTGACTGTTTTTGTGAGGTCTGCTCCATCCTGAAGACCCTGAAGTGGGACGGGGGAGACACAGTCCTCTCTACTCTTAAGCCTTCATTGTTGCCTGGTCCTGGTCAAGTTCCTGACCTGGTGAATATGGCTGCTGAAAAAATATCTGTGACCCATGTCTCATTCCACAGAACATTTCCCTGACACCCCTTGGACTCCTGGCCCTAGGCTAGAGTTGCCCCCAGGGTTTTTTGAGTGCTATGCCTGGATGACAGGGATCTGTTGCAAGGCGACCAGGCTGATGCCCTAGTGTCAGTCTACCATTACCATCTCCTCTGTGTGCTTAATCGATGAGGTTGGTGGCGGCACAGCAGATACTAACAGCAGGGGAGAACTGGTCCTCCAGGGAGGATGAAGAAGACAGAGTCTCCTCTAAAACAGGATGGGCCTCATGCTAGAGTGAGAATGATGGTCACAGATAAGGTGTCCTAGCAACAGAGATAGTGGAGGCAATGTTTTAAACAAAGGGATTAGAGAAAACTTCTAGCAAATGAAACATTTAAACTAGGCCTCCAAGAACAGACATTCACCAGCAAGACGATTCAGTTGGGGTGTAAGGTGGGTTGGAAAGAAAACAGCAGCGAGACCGTTAGCTGTGCTAGTATTAACAGAAGGCCATATAGATACTCTCAGGCATCTCCATTTACAGATGAGGTAACTAAGCACCAGACTGATTCAGAATTTTTCAGAGTCACGCAGCTTGTATTTGGCAGAACTAGGCTTCAAAGCCAAACAGTTCTTGTTCTCTAACCCATTGTCCTTATAAACACTGAGCTAACCATGTCTGGCAAGCATGCACTGGCTTAGGCATTTCCCAAAACATGTATTTGTTAGGCTGTCTCAGCAGCTCCTTGAAACCCTTCATTCCTATTTGTATGTGGGAAAGAGGTTCTGATGGGCTAGGCTGGGATTCAAACTTCTGCCTGCCTGTTACCCTAAGCTCTCTGCTCTGTGTGTCCATAGCAGAATTTGCATTGCAGGTTCCCTCAGTCTTCTGTATCCTGTTGCATGCTAGGGGCAGCTTGGGCTTGTTCTCTGGGAACAACCAAGGGGCCATTGTTTCAGAACCCCCCACCCCCAGACAAGGTGGTTCCTTTCTGGAGCTTGAGTTCACTCCCTCCCTATGGGAGTCGTTATACTTGCAGCAATCGGGCCTGTGGCTCCAAGCCTGCCAGTGGGGCTTCCTGGGTGTTTGTTTTTGACCAAACTTATTGGCAAGCTCTATTGGTCCATTTATAACACAAGAAGTGAAGTAAGTACTAAGTGATAATATTCTACTTCTATAAAAAGGCACCTGTGGCTCAGAAGGCTAGCAGGCACCTGTCTTCTTTGAAGGTCCCTATCCCTGCATATGGCGGTAGCACTAACATCTCTCTGTAGGCAGATAACGAGGAGCCCACAAATGTATACAAAAATGACTTTTTGCCTAGGCTGACCTCTTACAACCTAGGAGAGCAGATTACCAGGGGCCTGCTGAAAACCAGGCCCCTGTTTGTGATTGCGTGCTTGGGTGGGGAGAAGGGGAAGAAGGCAGGGGGCAGAAGTAGGGAAGGGAGGAAGAAAAAGAAGAGAGGAGAGGAGGGGGAGGGGAGGACAGGAGAAGAGAGGAGGGGGAAAGGAGAAGAGGAGAGGGGAGGAGAGGAGAGGAGAGGAGAGGAGAGAGGAGAAGGAGAGGGAGGGGAGGGGGAGGGGGAGGGGAGGGGAGGGGAGGGGAGGGGAGGGGAGGGAGAGGGGAGGGGAGGAGGGGAGGGAGAGGAGAGGAGAGGAGAGGAGAGGAGAGGAGAGGAGAGGAGAGGAGAGGAGAGGAGAGGAGAGGAGAGGAGAGGAGATCCTGGGATCTTAGAACCCAGATGCTCCTTGTGTGAACACATCCACCAGGTGTGAACCTGTCTCTGCAGGAGCATTATTGTGGCTGCTAGACTCATGGGCCATCACCACTGCTTACATGTGAGCAACTGAGGCAAGGCTGCTTCTGCTAGTTCATTTCTTCCTCAGTTGCATTAGAAATCCTGCATGAGTCTGGGAGGCAGGGGTTGGTTCCCATGGGGATGCACAGGCCACCGGGATGCTCAGGCCACCGGCATGTACAGGCCCTCTTGTGTCTTACTAATGATGCTCCCTTGAGCTTTGCTTAAAATGCCGTGTTGGTCAGCACTGTCCAGGAAAACAGAGCCAGCAGAACATTCTCACGGCTGCATACATATATCCACATGTTTATAATCTACTACATCCACATACATACAGATTTCTGGTTAATACAACAGGCTGTGATAGAGACTGTGCAGCTAGAGTCTGAGAGCCACAGGGCAGAAAGCAGGCTGTGAACTCAGGAAAGAACTGTTGTTGTGGTCTTAAGATTGAGACTTCTTATTTAGAAACCACAGCCTTTGCTCCTGAGGAATTCAACTAATTAGAAGGGGCCCACCCAGATTCTCAAAACTCATCTCTCTTTCTTGAATCCAGATGATTATGGAGGTCAATCATACCTTAAGAACCCTTCAAAGGGATCCCTGATACAAACTCTGTTTTCCCGACCACTAGATACTGTCCATGTTCATGCAAAGCTTGCATCATGGGTGGCTTCTGGTTTCTCCCATGACCATTTTACCCTTCCTTGGTCATAGGAACTGTGTAGGGAGATATTTCAAGACTGTGCAAATGCTCTGTTCCTTGTCTAACCCCTCCCACCTGCATCAAGCATCTATTGCTGGTGCTTCCTGGAAGGAAGTGGTGTCAGCTGTGACCTTTATGTAAAGAACTTTCTCTTGGAGAAGAGGTTTGGGAACCACCTGCCCATGACAGTGCTGTCATTTAGTCAACCCTGTGGCCTGGTCAGATTCCCACCCAGAACCCCTTGCAAACACAAGGTGGTCAGACTTGGGAAACTGGATACAGCATTATTATGTGCACATGTATGAAAATGCCACAAACAAGGAAGGTGCCCCCATGCATGTGTGTGTCATGAAGAGCCTTAAATAGACATGTATGACCTCAGTCATGACTAAGAACACCATCAATTAGGAAAACATTTATCTTTGTCGTCATCTCTATCACAGCCTTCTGTATTAACCCTTGCTGAGTCACAGAGTGTTTCCCACTATATTACTTCCCTCATTGCTGTTACAAAATATCTAACCAAAAACAATTGACGAAGGAAGGAAGGAAGGAAGGAAGGGATTATTTGGGCTCTGAGTTTGGGGGTACAGGTCTTCATGGTGCAGAAGGCATAGCAGTGGGAGCATAAAGTGGCTGAATGCATTTCCACCCATAGTCAGGAAACAGGCATGCTAGCACTTGGCTAGCTCTCTCCTTTTTGTTCAGCCACGTTTACAGTGGCCTTTCCCTCCTTGGTTAATTCAATCTAGATCCGGCCAAGTTAGCTGTCAATATTAACCATCATAGCCAACATTACAAGGGACACTGTGGGAAGGGTGTCACGTAGAGAGCAAGCGTCTAGCTGAGTCTTGGAGAAGAGGTCTAGAAGCTAGACCTGGGAGGATAACACCTATAGACAGCAGGTGTGTGATCAGCAGACCCACTGGAGAGAGAGACAGGAATGGTTATTTGGGAAACTTGAGCACATAAGGTTAAGTTCCTGAAAAGATACTCCTAGGGAATGTTTTCTTACACATTCTGTTTAATTATGGCTATGGTTAGTATCCTCAGGGAGCACCCATGTGCACACTCAAATTCACAGCATAAAAGCAGTGACTCCTTATTCCCTGTGAAAAGCAGCACCACGTGGTAGTGATGATATGTGGACTCTGGAGCCAAACTCTCTAGGTTCAAATCCAAGTGCTGCTGATTTACCAAAATTAGAACTTGGTGCTAGTTAACTAAGCCATGAGCACCTCAGTCCCTTTGTCCATGAAATGGGACTCCTAGGGCTGCAGTAATGAGTCCCATTTAGAGAAAAGCCTTAGGGCAGCAGCTGGTGTTTATCACCACGATCACCACCTTACTTATACCAAAGCTTACTGTGCCACCTCTCTGAAGAGTTCCCAACCTGCTGTGGTAGAAAGAACAGACGGCAGGGACTCAGGGGTGTGGGTTCCTGTCCCATCCCTGCCATGGCCCTGTGCTATGTATGACTTTGGGTAAGTTAGTTTCCCTTTCTGCTAAGTTAGAATGTTGGACCGGGTAATACCTAACCTAAGGCCTGGGTATTAATGCCCCTCCCAGCAGCTTTATTTCAGAGACAGTTTGGCCAACTTAAGTCCTCCAGGTACCTACTGCCTCCCAAGCATTCTTTATACAGTGCTCCATTGGGTCCCCAGCATAGCCCTGTCTTAGATACGCTGGAGAGATGCCACACCAATGCTCTGAAATGCTGGACTACTGCTGGTTCCTCTACTGGTAAAGGGCACAGCCAGGACTAAAGCCTGGGGCTGCCCATCCCAAACATCGTTTTTTCTTTCGAGCTGGCTTCCTCCATGATCAGTGGTCAGGAGAGTAAGTTTTGAGAAGGCACCAGGCTCAGTATTGGGAAAGCCCCACTGCTTCCCACCTGCAGCTCTCTGAGCCTCAGAGGTAGAACTATCCTTCTTGGCCTCATACTGACCTGTGACTTACAGAAAATCATTTAGCTTTTCTTTTTAAAAATAATCTGTTTAAATTTATTTTATGTGCATTGGTGTGAAGGTGTCATATGCCTTGGAACTGGAGTTACAGACAGTTGTGAGCTGCCATGTAGGTGCTAGGAATTGAACCTAGGTCCTCTTGCCATGTGAGTGCTGACAATGGAACCCAGGTCCTCTGGAAGAGCAGTCAGTGCTCTTAGCCACTGAGCCATTTCTCCAGCCCCTCATTTAGCTTTTCTATGCCTCAGTTTCCTAGCATATAAAAGGTAGTTATTTCACACAGTTTTCCCGAGGCTTGGAAAAAAAAAAAAGCCTTGTAATATATTAGCATAGTCACTAGCAGTTAGGTACACTAAGCTAAATAGTCCTGCTGGGCCAGTCTTCCAATCCTGTTGTGAAGAACAGATGCACCAAACCATAAATAGTGTATTATAGACTATGGTGTGCTGTTTACATATGAAGGATCAGGATTCTAAGATCTGACCCTGGAGAAACAATTGAGGGCAGGAATAACAGGAGCTCTGGAGGAAAGTGAACTTGCTGCTTCCACACATCTTTTGTTCCTGAGTTTCCAGGTGCAGTTTTTTCCTCAAGGTCAGACTAGATTTGTTTGAGGGGACAGGCAACATGAGTTTGTAAAATTTTCAGCTCAACTCAATTACAAGGAAGTGGTAAAGGAAGTGGGAATTCCAAATGAAGCCAAATTACATGCATTGGTTTTACACCAGCAATTAAGTATGTTAAGGGGAAGGGAGAAAACAGTGATTTCACCCTTTGGAACTAGAACTGGGGTTAGTTGGCAGCACACACCTGTGTTGTATTAAGTTGTGGGATCAGTGGGTATAATTACAGAATTTAATTATAAATTTTGCCTTACCGGCATGTGCATGTATGGACCTACATATTGTAAATCCTTTCAAGATAATCTATTTAAAACAAAATCATGCCAATCTGGAGGGTCAGACACTCACTGAAAGGTCTGTAGTAGATCTCCCCGAGTAGGGAGGGGCACAGAATGTCTTTAATTTCCCGTGTGCTCTGAGTTAGAAAATACCACATTGTGTGTCTCTCTCTCCTTCTTCTCCTCCCCCTTTCTCTCTCCCACCCTCCCTCCTTCCCTCTTGATCCTTCTCCACCCACCCCCAGCAGTAGTGAACATCAAACCTGAGCCTGATGTGCACTAGGCAAATGCTCTATTCCTGAACTATAGCCTCTTCAAGGATTTCTTGGCTGCCTACAAGACAAATATTTCTTTAGAGAAACTTAGAGTCCCGTTAGGAATGACAGAGAATAAATAACCAGACAATTAGTTCCAAATGCTGCTGCATGCTGGGATGACATGGTGTGGTTAGTTTGAGAAAAACCGATGATGTAAAGGGAGGTGGTGACACAGGCTTCACCTGGGATGTTAGGGAGGGACACTCAGGCCCCATCTGTGAGGCCAGAAAGAGACTCTCGGGTAGAACCTGGGATGGAGAGTTCTAGGAAGAAGAGAAATCAAATGTATAACCAGGGTTTGGAGGCAGGGTGTTGCTCCGGCCTCCCTCTGCCTTTACAGACATCAGCCCCTTCTGTCTCTGTAAAAGTGTTTACAGTTAGGGATAACAGTGATGGATGCTGCCAGTTCCCCCAGCTCCCCTAGAAAACATGACAAGTTACTGCTTTTGAAGCTTCAGGATGCCTAGGTCTTCCCCTGTCTCAGGCAGGTACCCTCTTGCCAGGATCCTTGTCTTTCTGTGGAGTTCTCTGGACTGCCATTTAGTCTCCTCCAGAGAAGGACCGCAGATGTGGCTTTGCATGCTCCAGGTCCTGAGTTCAATCCCCAATATCATAGAACATGAAGGTAAAACAGCCCTCTCCCAGCTCACATCCTCTCACAGTTGTGTCTTGCTCTTACCGTGCATAGGTCTGACCTGACCTATCTAGGGAGTGGATATGTTCCTCAAGAAATGCACAGGGGACTGAGTTTCCTTTTACAGATAAAAGGATTGGGAATATTTGTTTAGATTTGTATTTATTTGTATACATTTATATGTGTGTGTGCCATGTGTGTGCAGCACCTGTGGGGACCAGAAGAGGGCATTGGTACCCCTTGAACTGAAGTTACAGGCAGTTGTGAGTCACCATGTGGGTCCTGGGTGCCAAACCTGGGTCTTCTGCAAACTTCAAGTACTCTAAACTCCTGGGCCATCTCTCCAGCCACAGCTGGGGGACACTTGTATTAAATACTTTTGTCCAGTCTCACACCTTGGGAGGCAATGGAAGGAGCCTCCTTGATAGACTGACCCCAAGAACAACACTATTAATTGTCGCCATGTGGGCATCTAAACCGCAGAAGGTCATTTTTTTTTTTGGTTTTTTGAGACAGGGTTTCCCTGTGGCTTTGGAGGCTGTCCTGGAACTAGCCCTTGTAGACCAGGCTGGTCTCGAACTCACAGAGATCTACCTGCCTCTGCCTCCCGAGTGCTGGGGTTAAAGGCGTGCGCCACCACCGCCCAGCCAGAAGGTCATTTCTTATACAGGGTGTTTACTGTGTGCCAGACAGTGCCCTAGGCACAGGGAATGATGTGGACAAAATGACAGACACACCCCCTGATCTAAGGTTTACTAACAGGCAGGCCCCAGCCCTACATCTGCTGTTGATCCTCTGTTTGCCATCAGTATATACAATAGAAAATAGAGTGTGGATAATATGAGGTAATAAGTGCAGAAGTGCTTGGAAAAGCAGAGAGAAACCTAGCTGACCTTCTTTGCAGGCCTGTCTACAATCCTGGAAAAGAGCTAGAGCTTTGGCATCTGTAGTTATTCAAAACTACCGCTAGATGTCAGTGGTGTGCAGGAGGGGAGGAGGACAAGTGGTGATGACCTTTTAGCCAGGTTGTGGAAAACACAAACTAAAGACCTTCTGTGTGCTAGATGCTGTCCTGCATATGGTGTATTTCTCATACCGTTTGATGCTTACAGAGGCCCTGTCATTTACATATTTCTATCCCTAGTTTACAGGTGAGGAAATGGGTGCTCAAAGTAGAGAGGGCTGCAAATGTCACTCAACTTTCCTTCTGAAGCCACCAGACAAAGATCTTGTTAGCAGCAAGTGTTCAGCCAGACAGTCCTCAGCTGCTGCTGATCCCCTGTAAACAGTGTCTCCCCATATTGAGGGCAGCAAATGGCTGCACAGATAAATGAGAACAAAACATCCATGGATGCTTGAGAAGGGTACTGTACAGGTGCTCATTAGACAAAGGTGTGTTAGACAAAAGCCATGTCTTGTCAAGTACATTAGAAATCACAAAAGCTTTTTCTGGCTTAGGCTTGACATGAAGAATACAAAAAGGCCTCAGGAGACCCAGCTTTAAATGAGCATGTAGATAGATGTGCTGGATGCCATCCCTAAATAGCTAGGATCCAACAATAACCAGATCAGCAAGATATTCCCAAGGTGCAATAGTGGCACTTACATCCTGGGGTAACCAACAGCCATTGTACTTAAGGCCTGCTCAATAAAAGGGAACTCATGACTGGTACTGTAAATCTAACCAACTATCTGTGGCTAGTGAGGTCATAGACCCTAGAGGAAAACATAATACATACCAGTATACTGTTTACCTATATTCTAAATCCTTATATACGCAGATAAGTGTAGCTCTCAGTCCTCGTCAAAGAAGTTTGTTTTTGTAGCAGACAGATCATTCATAGAACAAACAAAAATTCACAACTGGTCAAAATGTAAGAACTGATTATGAGATGCCCAGCTCCGATCTACACATCTACAGCAACCCTCCCCCCAAACCTAAGTCTCGGGGAACATTACAAAAGAGGAGACAGAAAAAGTGCTAAGAGTCAGAAGGACAGGACATCTAATAATGACAGGGAAACTGAGCCCATGAAACCCCAAAAATGTGACTGCTTAAATAAGATCTGCACAACGATACCAGTTGACATGCCAGTATGAATAGGTGAAATCTCACAAGGCCCAGAAGGGGAGCTACAGGTAATTAATAGCTACTGAGAGGGGAAGAATTACTGCTTTTCCTGGACTAGCCCAACCTCCTAGAAGCTTATCCAATCCCAAGTAGTCAGCGCTAAACATGTACATAGGAATAATACTAAATGGACTCAGGAAGATGGATATATAATATATATTATATATCAGGTTATATAAAAAAGAGGAGCTTATGAATTTGAGATGGAATGGGGTCATGAGAGGAGTGGGAAACGGAAAAGTACTCATCTATGAAAATTAAATTAAAAAGAACTAGGGTCCTATACCAGGTTTTCTGGGGGGGACCACCAACCAGCTCCCATATCATGATATGGAGATTTCTTATTAGTTATGAATGCTTGGCCTTGCTTAGGCTCACTTCTTGCTAGTTCTTATAACTTAACCTGTCTCTTTTCATCTACATTTTGCCTCAGGTCTTTTTACCTTTGTTTCATTCTGTATATCTTACTTTCTGGTTGGTGGCTGCCTGGCTTCTTGCCCTGACTGTGTCTCTTTCTCCCTTCTTCTCTCCTCCTCATTTTCTCTTATTTATTCCCTCTGCCTGGAAGCCCCGCCTATCCCTCTCCTGACTAGCTATTGGTTGTTCAGCTCTTTATTAGACCAATCAGGTGCCTTAGTCAAGCAAGGTGAAACACCTTTACATCTTTACATAACTAAGCACACATCCTTACATTGTTAACAAATGTAACATAAATAAATGTAGCACAGCCTTACACAGTTTAAATAATATTCCTCAGCATAAACAAATGTAACACATGTGTTAAATAATAATATTCCAGTTAAAATAATATTCCACAACAGGGTACAGATCCTCCCTAAGCAATCCCTAAGAAGATACTGAAAGTTAAAGAAAAAAGTGGGAAAAGGTTCAAAGTCAAAAATCAAACAAAGACAATATGCATGTAGTAACTTTAAATAATTCTGGAAGTCAAACAACAGGCCCTTGTGAGCTGGGGAAATGGCTCACAGTTAAGAGCACACACAGCTACTACAAAGCACTTGAGTTTGACTAGCAATACCTGCATTGGGCAGCTCACAACTGCCTATAACTGCAGCTCCAGGGGACTCTGTCACCCTCTCTGAACTCCTGAGGTACCCTCACACATGTGCAGATATCCAGAAAAGCATACACACACAACTAAAAATAAAATAAATGATGACATCATGGCAAAGGCAAGGAAGACACTAGGTTTCTGCTCTCAAGACCCATGGACCTTCAGTTTGGACCCTGAACCATGGTGAGAATGACCTACAGAATAGGATGTGCCACAAAAGCCTATGGAGAGGCCTTGAAAAGAGCAGAAGAAACAGACTAGGCCTGATTCCTATGGACAAAAATCTTAGAATCCCTCTCTTGGACTGAGCTCCACCCAAGGGACAACCCAGGTGATACCTGCTGCAAACCAATGATCTTGGAGCTGGCTAGTCAATGTGGTCACACAAATAGAGAGGGGAAAGGCTCAGAGGACCTGATAGCAAGATGTCTCTGTAATGCCCAGTGGCACCTACTAGGAAGTAGGTTTGGGCAAGGCAGAATAAACACTTACATTTGTCCTTGTTGAACTCTGTGTAAGGCAATTTCTACATGTTACATCCTGTTTGAGGTCAGACAGTGAACTGCTAAGGGGCTCTTCCTGTCCTTACTTGACAGATGAGGAAAACCAAGGGGTATTCATGGTTTCCCCAAGTTTGGGTGCTGGAATGAAAATCCTGGTTTTTCTACCTGCCATGTCATGCCCATTTCACATTGGCATTGTCCAGAGATGCTGATAAAGTTGCTAATGTCTATGGCTCTGAGGTCCAGCATGTTGGCCCTGCTTTGTACATCAAAACTCTGAGGGCCTACAAGGCACATGGCATGCCTAGCATGACAGAGAGGGGACTGTATGCAAACTGACACTTTGGTACACTAGTCAGGTGCGCTTTCCGCTCCTCTTCTTTGCCAGAGTGGGGGTTGCCCCTGTTCCAGGAGAGTGGGAGCCTATTCTGATGGCCTGTCACCAGGCTGCCTTCAGGGTGAGTCCTCCTCAGGCACAGGCTTGGGACGAGCCATCCATGGCTAAGGGCCTGCAAGTTCTCTGACTTATGCTGAGTGGAGCCTGGGCACAAGCAGGTGCCTGACTGGGAGCACATTCCTGGGGCTTAATGAGCAGCTGTGGGGGAGGAGACAGGAGCATCTAGGGGTAGAGCTAAGCGATCATCTAGGAGGAGGGGAAGCCTGGAGAAATGAGCCTGGACTGGGAGTGATATGATCCCATGGTATCTATGAAAGATGACTATCACTGGCCAGGAGATGGGATGGAGGCCTCACAGAAGACCCAGGATGAGACCCAGGATGAGGCTATGGAAGGCAGCACATAATGACACTTGGGCAGGCCACCACAAGACAGCAAACAGCCCTGGGGACAGAGGATCCTGTGAGTTGAGAACTATGCATGTACCTGGGATTCTGCCAAGTCCTCCCTTGGAGCCTTTGCTAGCTGTTGGAAAGAACATTTCCCTTCTTAGTGATGTTTATGCTGCCAGATGAGTAGAGCTTGGCCCACTGTCATAGTTTATACTTATCTGTTTGGGTTTTATTTTCTTGTGGTCTGTTGATTCCTAATTCTAAATCAATTGGTGTTAATTTTTCAAGGCTTCTTAAATGGTTTCATATTCGGGTTTTAAGAAGGATGTGTGAATATGATCCCTCCCCATGCCACCCCCATCAGTGGCTAAGAAATACCATCATCTGGATCCTCAGTGTGGTCACTGGCAGCCAGGTGATTCTCATGGTCATTGTTTGGAACTGTCCTGCCAGTGCCACCCAGCTTGTTGTTTGGTCTCTCCTCAACACAAGATGCTGCTTGTAAATGCACTTTTAGGATCCTTTGATTTATTTTGAAGGGTTAGGGGGACATTTTTGTTGTTGGTTGGTTGGTTGGTTGGTTGGTTTGGATTTGTTTTTAAGATAAAAAAAATGGAGGAAATTTCATTTTCTAAACACATGTTCTGGAAGAAGGAATTTGGACTATCAGGCCACAGAGAGGAGGAACAGCTGGCTAGGGCTGCACTGTTCAAGAAAGCCAGAAAGGAACCTGCAATTGAAAGTGCAAAGAATTCTGGGTTATCTGGGCTTCCAGGGGAAGAGACCCCAGTGATGATACAGTCCCTCTCTGCCAACCTTAGAACCCAAGGAAGGAGCAACTATGCCTGGAAAGCTCCTGGCCTAGGAACAAGGGTATGGGCAGAGGAAACAGGCCCCCAGGACCATCTCCACCATGTACTCCATGCCTACTGTGCAGGACTAGTGTCTGCCTCTGGCAAGTCAGCCTGCTTCTGTTTCCCTATCTGTGAAATGGGGATAACAGAGTCCTCACAAGTCCTCTGTGAGGACTTGGTGTAATGATAAAGAAGGAAGCTACTTTTTTAGTTAGCATGAGCTTAATGAATAGTACAGTCATTGCTATTACTTGATGCATTGTTGAAATCTTTTAAAATGTTTTAATAATTAGAACTTTATTATAAAGAAAGTACAAGTAAAATCCACTCAGTGAGATTAGCCAGGCCCAAAGTTTAAACACTGATATCTTATTAATCATATCCAGGGCCAAATTAAGTGTGTGTGTGTGTGTGTGTGTGTGTGTGTGTGTGTGTGTGTGTACACTTACACAAGAACTGGTCTTCCAAGAAAAGGGATTTAAAAGTGTGAGAAAAGAGCAGATTGTTCCCTTAGAGACCAGAATATCCTGGGAAAATGTCTATAAGTTGCTGAAACTATTTTAGAATTGCCAGAATATTCCAAGGAACAGAGGAAAAGTCAGCCAATGGCCCAGCTGTGGGCTTTACTAGGCTGTAGGTCCATATGTTTGGCTAGGTCTGGTCTTCTGGCATCAAAGCCATGCTGAACAGGGGACAGATCCCAAGGAATGGCTGCCCAGACAGCTGCTTGCTATCTTCAGAGCTGAGCACAGGGAAGGCTAGAGGACATGGAATTGATTCTTTCCAGCTTCGGATGGACATAAAGAAGACCCTTGGTAACTTACCAGGTGTCTGTCTGTGAGGACAAGCTCCATCTGGATGTCTCTGTAACAGTGGAACCAATGCTGTCACCCCAGCATTTGTCATCACAGTATCCTCACTCTGTTGAGTCAACAGAACTTTCTTCATCCTATTTCCTTACTGGATCTGATGGGATGGAAGCAGGGCCACTGCGATCTTGAACTTTTGCCATTTGCTTACCTTGGACCAATGTGATGCCAGATGCTTCATGGGAATAGTCAGTTACCTGGGTTTGGTAGCTAGGCAGAACCAGATGCAGATCCAGAGAGGTTCCTCATGGAGAGTCACAATGCTAACTCACACAGCTCTAAGAAGCACTGGTGACATCTAGATCCAAACTCAGATTTTAGTGTCCACGCTTGCAACCTCTACTGTGTGTGTTTATTTCCTGGATGTGAGACACCCTCTGGACAAAACAGCAAAGAGATGGCATCATATGGCACACAGAAGAACTTCATTGGGTTAACCCAGGATAGCCCTTTTGTAGAGGCTACAGTGCTGCAGTGAAAGCATAATGGGGCTAGGAGATAATGCAGCTGGGCTGAGCTCTGGTGCTGCCGTGCATGAGCTGTGAGTCATAAATCCCTCTGAATTCCTGCAAACCAGAAGGAAATGTCTACTTTTCTGAGCTAAAAAGAAATAATGATAACAGGATGGCCTAGTGCCTGCTGGGCAAATGGCAAGTGGTGCCACAGTTGCAGAGAACTGAGAGAGTTAGGGCTTTGTTGAACCCTAGGGGGTCTGGTCCCTCACTGCATGGAGATGTGATTGGTCCTCTGGAGGCCTAGGCTAAAAGAGGCAAGCAGCTTCCCAACTCTCCCATAGGCTGCAGGCTGCAGGCCTGGCGTTGGCCCTGGCATCAGAACTCATCCTATTTTCTCAATGTTTCAGGACCTGATGCCTCAGTCTTCATTCACCCCTCAGTACAGTATGTGGGACAATGTAAGGGAGCCTGCTGACTGTTCTCCTTGATCAAGAAAGAATGACCAAATTTGGGATGTTGGGCAGGGAGATGAAGGCAAAAAGAAGTGTGTCCTGGCTTACTGCCACTCACCCCTTGGGATACCACTTACCCTCCTGAGCTGTTGTCTGCATATTTAAAAAGATGGTCCAAGCTTCTCTAAAGGATTCCCATGATAACTGAAGGCTGGCTGTTCTAATGTCTACCTACTAATGTCATAGGTAGCTCTGCAAACAACCAGGGCCCCACATCCAAGGTCCTGAGGCCAGGACTCCTCTGCCCCTCCACCTTCCAGTAAATTGAAAAATGGGCTTGGCCAGGGACACCCTCCCCTGTGGGACACAGCTGACTCCAAGCCCTCAGGAGAGCAGATGGAATAGATCTGGCCTATTCGGCTGGGTCCCGCCTCAGATCTTTTGACCCATCTCTAGTCAAAAGCTCAACTTGGGACTGGGGCAGGCACAGATCTGGGACAGCCTGGAGCCATCAGCAACCTTGTAAATCAGACCCAGCCTTTGAAGCTGCTGCAAGCTCCCTGGGGGAGCTGAGAAGCCCCAGCCCAGCCTGTGAGGGGAGGCCCCAGGAAGAATGAGTTTGCCCTATGACCTGCCTCCCAGGCCACAGAAAGAAGCAGAGGTGCCCGGAAGGGAGAGCCACCTCCCGCTGGACCTAGGTGGAAACTATCATCCACAGCCCGCCCCTGTGGAATTTGGTTTTCCTCATAGAAAATATCCAGTTGATTCTTTCAGAAATGAATAAAGGGAAGAGACACTTCCAAAATGGCCCCTTGAAACAGAGATGAGGTAGAAGGATCAGGGTCCTCATTCCAGCTTTACCATGCCCCTAGCGGCATGACCTTGGACACGTGTTTGTCATATGCCTGTATTTCACTGTCTTATTTGCCACCTGAGAGAGACAACCAGCTAGCAGAGGTCGGACTCACTGTACAGTGACAGTTGTTCATACTTGAAAAAGGTTCTCTTCCCCCATTCCTTTCTGCTTCTTCAAGCCAAACAGGAGACAAGATGTTTGGTTCCTTGTGCTAACTTGTCAGGTAGGGACTCATGAATTATTCTATGACCATACCAAGCTCCTAGACCACCACTGTCTATGCTTGGCCACTCTCCATATGTGCCTGCTGCACTCATGATATGTGACTAATACTATTGAAAACCTTAATGTTACCTTAATTGCAATTAGAAATCTAAGTCTAACCATTATGTGTTGGTGATGGCTACTATGGTAGACAACCCAGGCCTTAACCACAAAGACAAGAAGACCTGATTCAGCACTGGTCTCCTGACAAGCCTAATTACCCTCCACACCTCCTGTTTCTTCATCTGTGAGGTAAAGGCTGTGGGTGGAGTCAGCACTGAAGTGTTTCATTCCATCCACACCTGTAGATATTCAAGGGTCTGTTATGATTAGTAATGATTTGCTTCGTTGAGAGAAAGGGCAGTGCTAGATAAGGCAGGAGCCCAGTTTGGGACAACCATCACATTAAACAGATCAGCTCCTATCGTTGTGCCCAAATTCTGAACCCCAAAATCAACAAAAGGCCCATTTTGATGCAAAAGCAATGAGTCTTTTATTGCAGGTGTTTAATGAGCTAACCCCATTAGCTAGGGTCTTTCATCCACCCACCACTGCCAATGGCTGGGGAAAGACCCCAAGAAACCACAGGACAGAGATCTTATAGGGCAGCGAAAGGGGAGTGTCTAGGGGTACACACAGGCTCAGGATTAGTGCACCTCCAGTCTTGGAGGACCTGCCCTGTGTTGATTAGTTAACTGGTTGTTATGGCCTATAGGACCACCCAGGGTGGTTGCTATGTTCTGTATGTCACTGCTGTGCTCTTGTCCATAAAGCACACCCAGAGCCATAAAGCATAGCCCTGCTAGCTAACTTCTGATTGGTCCCTTGCCATGAGGCGAGCATCTGACCTCCTAGTGACCAAGGCAAGTTCAGGCAAGCACGTGTGTTAGGCTGTTATGGCTGCCAAAACGGGGAGCTGGTCCCTTCACTATGATATAGATGAGGGTACAGACCCAATCCTGTCCCCAGTGTTCTCTCACCTCCAAGGTACCCTATTCTAGCTCGAGCCCTGTTCTTTTCTCTGACTGTGTCTAGTGCTTCTTAGGCCCCCAAGATCTTTCCCTACGGTGCCACAATGTTTTCAGAATCAACATCTCATCATGTTTTCTGTTACATCAGCTTGACCTTTAGAGTTTGCCACAAGACAGCATCTGGTTGGAAGCTGAAGCTGTCACCCACGATAGATGGCATCTCAGGTAGTATGGAGAGGCCACAGAGATATGGGGAGCAGAAAGAGCAAGTGGGGCTATGCAACCACCCTGAAGCCTGTTTTGAAGTCTTGTCTGTCAATGCAGAGTTCCACCACGGCCATTTGACCTCACATTTGTGATAAGGAAATAAGTGTTATCAGCCACTTCCCTCTCAAGTTCCTTCCACCAGTGAGTTTCCTTTTCCATCTTATTGTCATGTGATTACCAGTAGCTGCAATGGAGTCTGAGAAATTGAATAGCTGGCAAACAGGGACTAGGCAGGCTTGTCTTACATGTCTTACTTGCCTTAGACAAATTTGGTTTAGTCTGGGAAAAGTGAGTTGACAATGATTCTTGGATTGGCCACCAAACCTGTCTGCCTTTAAAACCACTGGTACAATTAATATAGTGTTTTCTAAATTGCCACACACTTTTCAAATTTGTGATTCTGTGTGTTTCTCAAGATTGTGAACAACACAGAAGTTGTAATCCTCATAATATGGATAAAGAAAATGAGGCTGTTCAAAGCAGAGTAACTTACTCTGGAAACAGTGGATTCTGCTGGGCCACCCAGTTTTCCACATTCTTAATCCCTCCACTGAGCTGGAGGAGAAACCTCAGAGGGGGCAGCAAGCAGGAGTTATTTATATTTATACCCCAAATAGCAGCCTTGGTGGCCTCGCACAAAGTAGGTGTTCAGCAAATCTTTGCTGGTAATAATGAGCTACTTTGTTTATTGAAATGATGGACAGTAGATCCATTCATATGACTATGGTTTCTGAAAACACTGTTTAGAAGCCAGGGGCTATCCCTCAGGGAACAATAAATGGAGGAGGGGAGATGGTTTCTTTGCCTCAAAAAGGCTTTGGGTTAGTAAACATCTTATTTACAGATCTGTGCTGAGAACATGTGTTTGTACTCACAACTCTGGCAGTCTTTCTGACTGAACTGGGTGTTCCCAAGGCAATCTCTAAGTCCCATCTGCACCCTGAGGGCCTAGAGAAGTGGTTCTCAAACTTCCTATTGCTGCAGCCCCTTAATACAGTTCCTCATGGTGTGGTGATCCCCAGCCATAAAATTATTTTTGTTGCTACCTCATAACTGTAATTTTGCTATTGTTATGAAATGTAATGTAAACATCTGTGTTTCTCAGTGGTCTTAGGTGACCCCTGTGAAAGGGGTCTGTGACCCACAGGCTGAAAACCAGTGGCCTAGATGCACAGGATATGGAATAATGGATGTGAAGGAAAGAGAAGGCACATCCCTGCCTCCTTCTTGGACTCACCATATTTGTAACAAGGCAGACACCTGCATAAGTAGCTGACCAGCTGCAGGGCCCTGAGCTCTGGGAGAGAGGAAGCTAGGCCTCAAGGGTCATGTGGAAGGGAAAGGGAAGTTGAGGAAACCCCAAACACATGGGAGTCTGTCTTTCAAGGATTTAGCCGCCAGTGTGAAGGAGAGATATTCTAGGCAGAGGGCAGTGTGTGTGCAAGATGAAGGAGAGGCTAAGTGGTCAGGATAGAGTGGCATTAAGGGTGGTACATTTGAAAACAGGGTAGAGAGGATGTGGGCAGGTAACAGCAGGTGTTAGGATTGAGGGGTCACAGAGGAATCCTGAAGATCTAATTTCAGACAAGGCTTGAGGAGCTCCGAGGTGGAGCCTGAGACTCTGCATCTCTGACAGGCTCTCAGATGCTGCAGCTGTAACTTGTCTGTAGAGTAACAAAGCCACCAAAGATTGGGCCAAGCTAGTTCTTCTCCCATTTAGCTGGATGGGAGCTACTGCAGGAGCATGAGTAAACCTAGAGTGCTAACTAGCTCCTAAAAGGTGGCCAATATACACACATGGAACAAATCAGCTGTCATTCATGATAGAGTTCTTAAATGGGAAAAGGAATAATGAAGGGTTCAGTTATCCTGGCTGAAAAGCCAATGTTCTGTATGGCTCTCGCTGAGGCCAGGCCAAGTCACTATGAAAATGGAATGGCTTTGCAGCTTGTTTTTAACCAGGCATCTGACAATACATGTGAAATTCCAGAAAGACACATATGAAAAGTAATTTAGTGCCCACCCAGATTAGCCCAGAGATGGGGCCCTGGAGCCAATAGTCTAGTCCTCTTATCTCCCCAACACCAGGGACTGGCAAATGCCCACTGCCTCCACCTACCTCTCACAAGGATCAGTTTTCCTGAAAAAGCCAGGCTAGCTCTTCTCCCATTCAGCTGGATGAAGCCACCCTACAGCAGGGGCTCAGGTGTGGATTGGATATGTCTGCATTGGTTCCCTGACTAGATAGCATGATACTACCCGATAGAACCATGAAAACCCCATTTGCGTATCCCATGGCATATGCAAACTAGTTCAAATGAGGTCCTTAGGAAAGGGAGATTTGAGGTAGATGGCTGATGCAGCAAGTCCCAAAGACAAGGGAGGCTTGAACTCACTGAACCCTTCTCTCCTCCCAGGCAGCAAACAAAGTGTGGCAACAGAGCATACAGGAGACAAAATTCATCTGTAGCATATACATACTCAGTATAACATTTGAGGGTTCAAATCCCAGCTGTTCAATTTTAGAAAAATCCTCAGTGTCTCTGGGTCTTGGCTTCTCATTCATAAAAGGACGATGGCTGGTCTTGCCTTTAGAGATGCACACTGCAGAGCACTAGATGCGTGACTAGATGCAAGCGGAGCTTTTCAAACTCTCCCCAGACACTGCCTCTTCCGGCTCCCAGCCTGTTTCTCTTCTGCATAAGTGTCTGCACACTGTTGCATTTAAGCAGGAAGCATCAGTCACGCTGACAAATCTCTGTGCCCCCAGGTGGTGTTTCTAACCAGTTAGAGGTTTGGCATTTATTCTCAACTGCTTGTTGTTATATTTTTCAAATAACCAAGTATTTAAATACCATCAGCCTGAATGCTTCTGCAGATTTGTAGCCCTTGTCCTGCATCAGGGAAATCCTCCCATAGGCTGTGGTAAAAGAGGCAATATAGCCTAGGGAAGGAACTCCAGGACTCAGAGAAAAAGATCAAATCCCAACTCTACCTCTTACCAGCTACATGACCTGGGGCAAGTCATTTCACCTGGTGAAGGCTTCACTTCCTCAATGGGAATAACACATATTTTTGTTGTACAGTTTCAAGGCCACATATACCTGCTGGTGTGGCACACCCTAAACCTCTCCAGATATACACCTTAATCATATCCAAGTTGTGACTCAAAACATTGAGGTTCACTGTATAACCCTCTGGATATGATTTCCCTTCAAAGGTGGGGAGACACCATGAGGAGATGGTTTAGTCTACAAGGTGCTTGCTTTGCAAGTGTGAGGACTTGGTTTGGCTTCCCAGAACTCATGTAAAACTCTTAACAAGTGTGGCAGTGCATGCTTGCAATCCCAGCACTAGGGAGGCAGAGAGGAAGATCTCAAGTTTTCTGGCCAGACAGACTAGTTTATTGGGTGAGCTCCAGGCCAATGAGAGACCCTATCTCAAATGTAAGTAGATGCTGCCTGAAGAATAAAATGCAAAACTATCTTCCATCCCCCACCAAATTCACCTACCCATATACCCCATCCATATATGCTTGCACCTTCACACACATGAACACACCATACACATACACAAAAACCTGGAGTGGTATAGAACAAGTCCTTGCTCACCAGTTATGGAGTTTCTGTAAGAAAGTAAGGATGCAACAAGCAAGCATCACCAGGTGGTCAGTAAGTAAAAGCCACCATTTGGGTGATGATTTGTACATTCTAGGTAATCTAAAGGTAGCTAGCATAGCATGACTAGCAGTTCTGGGTCCAGGTAAGGCCTCAGCCTAGTATATTCTCAGGGTGGCCTGGACCATCTGGCAATGTGTAGCCAATGTTGTCATAGGTTTTGACTGTTAGGTCTACACATTATCTAGAAGAATCATTGGCCAGGCTCTTCTCAGTTCTTTCTTCACCCAAGACTCACCTAAGCATCCATTTCTTGAATTCACGGGAATGGGAAGAGACAGGACTTAGCAGCCCTGCCTCCACCCCCGCTGAGCCATAGCAGAGGCTCATCTCAGGAAGGTCTAGGCAAATTGGGCCAGTGTCCAGCCACCTGCCCTGCATGTGAGGTAAAGCGTTGGCCTGCTGTGCAGAGTGGAGGGGGCAATAATCCTATTTTTGGAAGCTGTCTTGGAGTGGGCACAGAGCCTAAGCCAATTAAAAACTCCTCTTTGAAGGTGGCTCCAGTTTCCCAGAGAGGACGAGTCTGCACAGTGACCTGGGGTAATCGCTGGCTCCCTCTCCTCCCTGTCGGCCCAAGCTGGAGGAGACCAGGGGCTTTGCTGGGAAGGCACCATCACTTTGTGCCTCCATAGGGCCTGTCAGACCATGGTATAGATCATCAGCAAAGTAGGACACTAGGAATATTGAAATTCCAGGACAAGGAGGAAGGCAAAACCCAGATGATCTACCATGGCTCATGGCTACCAAGTTCAAGGATGTGATTCAAACCAGACCATGCCTGCTCAAAATCATTGTCTAGATCCTTGTCACATTGTATTTCACCACTGATGAGGAAATATTGTAGGTTCCCAATAGAGATTTATTTTGTGACTAAATGAATATGAATGAATAAGTACAGCTAAACCGAGTAATTTGTATCTTACCCCAAGGATGAGAGGGTAAAGAAGGCTAAAACTGAAAACGAGCTACAGCGAGAGCTTTGCAGTGAAGATGAGAACCAGACGATCCCATAGCTGGGAAAACTGTTCAGCCCAGAAAGTGTTAGCTTTGTAAGCACAAGGACCCAAGTTTGTTCCCTGGGACCCACATTGAAAATAATAATAGTAGTAGTAGTAGTAGTAATAGTAGTAGTAGAAGGAGGAGTAGTAATAGTAAAAGCATTGATGTGGGGGCTGGAGAGAAGGCTCAATGGTTAAGAGCACTGGCTGCTCTTCCAGAGGTCCTGAATTCAATTCCCAGCAACCACATGGTGGCTCACAACCATCCATAATGAGATCTGGTGCCCTCTTTTGACCTGCAGGGATATATGTAGACAGAACACTGTACATAATAAATAAATCTTAAAAAATAAAGTTTTCTTAAAAAAAAAGCATTAATGTGTACTATGGATCCTGATGCTGGGGAAGCAGAGACCAGAAGTTCTTGGGGGTCACCAGTTGGCCAACATAGCCTACTTTGCAAGTTCCAGGCCAGTAAGAGACCCTGTTTCAAAAACTGAGGTGAACAGTGTGGGTGGACAGTTCCTAAGGAATAACATCACATCACATCCACACATATGTGCATATTCCTTACACACACACACACACACACACACACACACACCGGGTGGAGGGGAACCTGCCAAGTGTCAGCTGTGGTCTGCTCCGCTAGAAGTGCTTTGCCTCATTAAATCACTAGCCCCTCCCCAGCAGCCCCACTAGGAAGGTAGAATTAGTGTCTCCACTTTGAAGAGAAGGAGGAAAGTGGGAGGGTTGAAGGAGTGAGTGTCATTGTACACCATAGGGCACGACAGAGCAGGATGTGAACCCTGACCAGAGTGAGGGTTCTCAATGGCCACAGGTTTCTCTCTTAAGGGATGGATGGGTGGTCTGTTAAAAATATTGCCAGATAAATGGAGGTTTCTGCTGCTTAGCAAAGGCAGGCTCAGCCCCTGTAATCCAGCCTGCTAAAGCCAAGTGGCTCACCCCTCTCCCTCTCCTGCAGAGCAACCTCCAAGGCTGGCACCATTAATTGAGGTTAACAACCCAAAAGGGCAGAATTGATGGAGTGACGGGCAGCATTTCTTAATGAAAACAAATTTAGGTCTATGATCAAGAGAACAAAGTCCCCAGGAAGCCAGGCTGCTGTGACCCAAGTGTAACATTAGACAATGGAGGGGCAAGGGCCAGAGCTTCCCCACTGAGGGGACAGATTCAAGACCCTCCTGAAAAGCAGAGCCACCACAGCCACCCAGGGGGCAGTTCACAGGAGCTCATGGAGATAACAGAGGGCTACAGCATGGTCTTGGTGCCTGATGGCTGCTGTAAAGGTAAACACCATCTCAGGTACAGTTGGGCTTCTTGGGACGGCGTGGTTAAGGGCGTTCTGAGAGGATCACTTCTGTAGAGTAAGTAGAGGGGTTGGATAGGGCAAAGGGACACAGGCATCTGAAACTAGTCCCTCCTTCAGCCTGTCCTAGAGCTGAGGAAGGACAGTGCTGTTCTGGGTTGGGTCTGCAGAATGGGAGCCATGTTCCTAGGTCTGAATGTGTTGGATGATACAAGTCCATGCAGGACCTCAGCTAACAGGCATCTTGGGTCCTAAGCAGTGGGGTTCTTGCTGGTTCACTCCTGCTCCAGCTGGGAGCTTGTTTTGGTCAGAATCCTCTTAGCATAGAGATTGGCATTCCTTAAACATATGGAATTCATCCAGCAACATTCCCTCCTAACTGTGGGGTAGTTACTCATTTCCTCATCTGTCTCGCCCTCGGGATGCATGGAAAATTTAAGGGCAGACCTTTGCACCCTGGGTTAGAAGAACAGAGCTTCACCAGTGCCCAGGCCCTGCTAGCTATGCATCTGGGTAGCAGGGTCCTTTTCCCTGGGTGTGGGTCTTCTGTCTGAGACAGCCCAGCTACTCAGAGACCTTGCATATTTATCCAGTTAATCAATCATTACATATTAAGTGCCTACTGTTTAAGGGGTTTGGGAGCATACAGTTGGGAGCATATGGTTAAATAGTTACTTATAGACTAATGCCAATATGAGCAGTAAACTATGGAAGAGGTGCAGGGTGGTGGTAGGTTAAATCACACCAAAACGAAGGAGAAATGTACAAGTTCTACAGTGCTGGTTTTAACCTGAATCGTCTGAGTCTCACTCAGTCTCCTCACCTCTAGTAAGGAAATTATAGTCATGTTTTATAGCAATTTCTCTTTACCATGTAACATGCCACCCGAAATCTAGTGGCGTATTACACTAGTCTTTCATTGGTTCTTACTCATTGGTTCTGAAGGTCAGTGATCTGGGCCAGGTGGAGCTGGGTAGGTCAGAGCACTCGTGGGTTTATACATGTGGCTAAATCAAGTAAGAGCTTGTTTTTCAGCTCTGGGTCTAGTTGCAAGATCCAAAGCTCTTTGTATCACACAAGGGTCTTCCCTGCCTCTGCTTTGAGTTTCCTATTAGTCTTTGGTCCACAAGATGGAAGACACATGGCTAACACCCTAGAGGCAGAGTTAGTGTGCACAGAGTTTGAATACAAGAGATGGAATTCCTTGGAGTTGCTATTGTAGCTGTCTGCTAGCATGCCTAGGTTCCAGGGATGTCTTGGAGATTTAGGAAGATTTACAAGATGTCATGTCTGTGATGTTTGTGTTAATACACAGGGTTGGATAAATATGAAGCCGAGCCATTTGCTTTCTTCTTAGGGAAAAAGATATTGCTTAGAAAGTAAGTGGCATATAAAGTGTCTTTGTGGCTAGAAATCATAAGATGTCAGAGTTGTCTGTGGTAATGAGACTCATCAGACTTTGTCACTGTCCATCCTGGCATTATAAAGATGACATGGAGTCTAAAGTCATACCTCCCTGAATGTACCTGGTGTCATCTGATCTCAAAATAGTAATATTGACCAAAATTAACCTTTTCCTCAGAGGAAGATTGGCAGAAAGGACAAAGGGGGAGGGGAGTTGATAACAGAACCAGACAATGGAACAGACATATTCATCTTGGCTAAAGATGCAGGATCTACACATGTTGTCTACCAAGCCCTTACTACTCTGTGCCAGGCCCAGAGTGAAGTATTTCCATGGATCACCTCATTTAAACCTCAGGACAGCCCTTCAGAGTGATAGGAACTATCTTCATTTTATGGATGGGGAAACTGAGGCTCGGGCTCAAGTACTTTATTTGTCTAAAGGAGCACAGGAGCATGAACATAAGTAGACTCAACATTCAAATACAATGTGCCTGACTCAAATGCATTGGCTCAAAACCCTTATTTAAAAATATTTTATTGAGATAATTATAGTTCGCATATAGAAATCATACAGAGATGTTCTGTGTATTCTTTACATGGTTTCCTTCAGCCACAGTGCTTTGCAGTAATAAGAGTGCACATGTCACCACCAGGATATTAGCATTGGAACACTCCATTCGTCTTACCCACATTTCTTATTTTATGTAGAGTCCTTAGTTAGTTGTACAAAATGTGACAGCGTGGACAGCTGAGTCTATGCAGGAAAGTGGTGAGATGCCCTCCAGCACAGGCTTCCCTTACAGTGCCCTTTGCAGCCACGCTGTACCCCATCCCTCTCTGACCCCTCCTCGTGAAGTGTTGGCATTTCCAAATGTTATGGAAGTGGAAGTGTTCAACCTTGTGTGTCTGGCTTTTTTTCCCCCACTCAGTATAAGTCCCTGGAGATGCAGGGGTGTCATTCCTTCATTCCTTTTTATCATCAAGTGATATTCCATGGCATTCTACATTGATATAACCAATCCCCTGTCAAAGGGTGTCTGGCCTGTTTCCAATTGTTGGCTATTGAGAGCAACTCTTCAGTACATGTTGTCCTGTAGGCTTTTGTGTGCACATAAGTTTCCATTTTTTGAGGGCTAAACGCCCAAGAGTGCAATTGCTAGCTCGTACAGTAATTGCATGCTCTGTTTTCTAAGCAATTTGCCAAATTATTTTCCAGAGGGACTGCACCATTTTTCATTGTTACCAGCAATGCATGGGTGATGCAGTTTCTCTGCATCCTTGTCAGCAATCAGAGTTGTTGCTATTTTTCATTTTAGCACTGCTGATGCAAATAGGGTGATAGTTCATAGTGATTTTAATCTCCATCTCCTTGGTGGCATTGTGTCCTGGGATTCTCTGTGATCGGTATAGCCTCTTTGGTAAAATATTTACTCATCTCTTTGGAGTGTTTGTTTACTTCACTATTGGGTTCCTGATGGGATCTACATACTAGTCCTTTGTCGATGGGTGGTTTACACAAATTTTCTCCCACTTTTTAGCTTATCTTTTCATCCTCCAAACAGACTTTTGTAAAACACAAGAATTTCAGGGAAGCACTATTTATCATTTTTTTGACTGTTTGGATGGTGCTTTTGATAAAAAGCTTGCATTTTTATCCACTATGTTCTGCTGCTTCCCAGAGCCCAGGTAAAAGAAGTCTTGTCCTAGAGGAGGGTTTTCTTGTTTGGGAGCTTTCCAAAGCAGAGCTAGGACCAGCAGGAAATCTCCTTTAAAGAAAGCAAATGTTAGCTCACAAGCAGAATGGGCCGTGTAAGGCCAAATTTGGAGGATGCAATGTGACAGGAGTAAGCAGCCTGTCATCACAGGTCCATCAAGGGCTGGCAGGGCATGTGTATGTGCAAAGAAGTCACCCTGCATCAGATGAGTCTTGGGTGACTCCTGCTTTACATTCCCTTCTAAGTCTGAGACTGGGACAGTGATTTTATCTCACTCTTGCCAGAACTTTTTAACAGACATATCTTCCATAGAGTAACCCTGTTGAGGAATTAAGAAAGGCTTTTCATGGCTTAGCCAGGCCTAGCAGAAGCCACCAGCTACTCTGTTGTGGCAGAAAGCTCAGAGGTGAGTAGCCATTGAGGGCCATTCTCAGGAATGAAGACCTATTCCTGGCTCCCTACCTCCTGTTCTAGGAACTAGCACCATAGCTGCCTGCTCCACCTCCACCCTGGCAGTCCATTCTCCATCCTGACTGCCTTGGAGAATTCCTTTCTTTAAGACACTTAGGAGACTTAATTACTGATGGCAGAGTCTTTTGAGCCTTTGGATGAAAGAGATGGGGGCAGTACAAGGCTTGATTAGGCGTGTACAACTCTGGGCACAATTAGCTTCGTGAGAGACTGGCCCTGCCTTTATCTGTCTCCAGTTCTGTGAGACTTAAAACCGCTAATTATTGAAATGAAAATTGCCTGGCCACCCAGCTACTGGCAAGAGGGTCCTAATATCTGCCCTAATGACTGGAAATGGAGGCAGCTCCAGGCACTTAGGGTTTTCCCATCATTAAAGGAGTTGTCTTCACCACCTCCAGATTTGAGTACCCAGATATGCAAGTGAAATTCTGCCAAAGCCACTTTGCTCTGCCTTGTTTTCTATGGGACATATCTTTCTGGGACACCTTCACCAACCAGCCTTGTGAGCCTAAGGGGTGTTGTAGTCCGTGTACCATACATAAATTGTGGTATGTAACAGCCAACTCTGTGTGTGTGTGTGTGTGTGTGTGTGTGTGTGTGTGTGTGTGTGTGTGTGTGAATGTGTGTTTATTATGTGTCTGTAATGTGTCTTTGTGTCTGTGTGTATGTTTGTGTGTGTGTGTCTGTATGTGTGTTTGTTAAGGCTCCAGCCACAAGGAGGATATGTCTTGAGTGCTATCAAGTGTCATGTCACCAGTAGCATTTAGGCTGCTTTGGGCTGTCACCAAGCAAAGATATAATCAGAGGAACCTGCAACTGGTGTGGGGAACAAGGTACACACATCATATGGGACTTCTGGAGAGCTGTGTACTTTGTTACTCTTTGGCTTAGTGTAGCAGATCCTTTCTTTGCTTCTAGAGCAGTCTTGGCACCAAGATGCAATAACCACCAAGAAAGCAGTGATCCAGGTCTTTCTCACAGATGGAGAAATTGAGGCAGAGACATTTGGGGATTCGCTCAAGGATGTGTTACCAGCTCTAATGGCCCATGAGAGTACCAGATGAGGGGACTGTTAGTGGGCACTATAACACTCCATGGTGGGACCCAGTCATCAAAAAAAAAAAGTTAAGAGAAGTTAAAAAAAAAAAAGACTTAAGAGTGTCTAATTCTTAGTGACTGGGGACAGGATAGATACAAGCAGAGATAATAAAAATGTGGTTTCTAGCCAAGTGGTGCAGAGAGCACACCCTGCTGGTGAGGATAGGAGAGAGCTGGAGGGCTGACAAACCCTGCAACCACCCAGGCCCAGAACCAGGGCTATGAGTTGGCCCACCCCAACTCTCTATCTATGAACTGCTGGAGCATGTGAAAGTGCAGGTCCTACTGATCTAAAGCTGCGGAGTCTCCATGACACAGGACAACAGGATGTCCTAGAGGAGTCCTAGTGAGAGCCCAGTATCAAGAGTGTAGTGGAAACCAGAGGCCTCCAACCAGACCAATGGTTCTTTGCACTTACAAGTAAAGATATATGAACTAAAGCATTTACTGTGTGACTCACTGTGATGCACTACAGCTTCCATGATGAGATTTTTCTTTTTCTTTATTCTATTCTTTTCTCTTAAATTTTATTTTATTTTTGGTGGGAAGGATACAAGGGTAGAGGGTGGATACAAAGGGACAGGGAGATGAAAGGGACTGAGATGCATGATGTGAAAGCCACAAAGAATCATTAATTACAAAGAAAAGGGATAAGAATTATTAAATGAAATAGGAATAGGTGGCTATGGAGACGGCCAATCAGAAAACTGGGATATCCAAAAAAGTCATAAACTTTTAAAATATTGGGCCATCAAGATGGATCAGTGGGTAAAGTCATCTGCCTACAAGGCTGACAACCTGAGTTCTATCCTTGAGCTCCACATGATAGGGGACAACCAGCTCCTGGATGTTGTCCTCTGACGTCCAAACATGCACTGCAACACACCCAGTCACACAGGCAATAAGTAAATACACAAACATATAAACAATTAAAATATCAACTGGGATAAACTATGGATTTAATGCGATTGAAAGACTTTATATGATTTACCTGAAACTTAGGACAGGCAAAGAAATAAACTATGAAAAAGCAGTTAAGAAATATAGCTAATAACTTGACAGTCCCTAAGAATGTGTTTGAGAGGAGGAAGAAGGTAAATGAAATACATTGTATGCTATTCACAAAGAAGTAATTAGAAACATACATTTAAAAAAAAATGTGAAGTTCCTGCCCCTGCCACACCATGATCCTGGGTCAGTTCCCCGAAGGCTCTGAGCCTACAACCTTACAGCCATTGAGCAGCATTTCAATGAAAGTCTTGCCATTTCCAGAAGCCTTGAACTGTTGCCTGCTATACCCCCTCAGAGAGCCTGGTTCCCCCTCAGACTCCTCCTCCCCATCTGTTGAGGAGGAGGCCTGGTGAGAGCCCCAGGTAATTGCAGGCTAAGACTTGGCCACAGTAGGATATGTTCAATCAGCCAGCATCTCTGCTCTACTCTGAGTATTTCACAGTATAGTTCTAGACCAAGCCCACTGAAAGTCAGGAAAAAAGAAAACTTGATGCGTAGTTAGCACCCAGACAAACTGAGTTGCAGCCTTGTCTCTTGCAAGGGTTTCCTGAGAGAAAGAACAGAGATACTAGTCAGTGGGCTGAACTCTGCAAGAGGTAGGCAATGTCCCAAGGTAGTACTCATAAAGAAATGGAAGACCTAGAAGATAATCCCTGCGGGGTGAGTCTGGCTTTGAGAAGCCTACAAGACCAGCTTCCTGGGGGAAGATGGAGAGGGTTCAGTGGAAAGAGAAGTAGAGGCTCCAGCAGGCTCCCATGGGAAATCCAAGGGACAGTGAAGAACATCTTCCTCTCTAGTCCACTGGGTAACTCCAGACTCAGCCTGGTGGCTTGGTTCAGAGATCATCTCTCCAGACAGCAGAGGTCTAGAGTTGCTGTCCCATCTCTGTCTCTAGGTCATCTTGTGTCCATTGTTTCTTTGCCTGCTCTATCCTGGACCCAAGGGTAGATGTGTTTGACTTTCTGACAACTTTGTGACTCCTTGAAGATCAAATCCAATCCAGCTCCTCAGTCTATACCCCAGGATTTTATAAGGGCCTGATTAGAAGTGGAAAGGGTAATAAGGCAGACAAACCTTGTGGGGAGGGTGATTACCAAGAAGGCAGGGACTTGAAGAATTCAAGGACACAGACTGGCCCTATCTTCAGTCTGGAAGGATTATTCTGGCGGAATAAAACAGTAGACAGATATCCTAGAATCCCAAGGAACAAAGCTGTGGTCTACAGAAGGAAGGAGGCTGAAAGGAGGCCGATTGTGACTCCATAACAGGAAGTAAAAGCTGGCAGGCAGAGCTGTCCCAAGAGACAGCCAAGTCTCCAGAGTTGAGGTCATGTGATGATGTCTTAGTACAAATTACAGCAAGGGTCATCGAGCACCCAGTGTGAGTATTATTACCTTCTATCTGAACTATGAAGTGACAGTATCTGTAAGAGACACTTCAGCTCATCAGTGAATTTGGGGGCAAAAAAAAAAAAAGGACAGAGAGGGTTTGTAGACAGCACAGCCATCATGAAGCCTCCTTCTGCCTGAGGTCCTGCTGTGTACCCAAGTCCTGGGCATGCCCACCCTTTGAAAGGGAACCCTCTGGCTCAGGATCAGAGTCTCTGCCCTTTGATACCTGGCCTCTGACAAACCTCCAACAGAAGGCAAGATGGCTCCTGCAAACAGTGGCACCATCTGTCATCTGCCTGCCAACCACTGATTAGAGATGTCCCCACAGCCAGGCTGGGCACAGGGCCACACTCCAGCCAACTCACTCCCAAGAAAGCCCTTTCCCTAGTCCAGAATGCTGTTCAGTTCCAGGTAACCAAGAAACTGCTGTGAAATCCTTTGGCCTAGTCCAGACCAGAGGCCAAGTGGGCCAGCAGAAGAACTGATGCTATTAAAAATGAAGCAATAAAACATTGGCACAAATTAGAATCAGAATGACTAGATGGGAGGCATATAGGTTGGTTAAAAGTTTGAGCTTTGGGGTTAAGCAGCTAAGGAGTGACTCCTGCCCATACCATCTTCCTAAAGTGGTCCCCTAGGCAAGTATTTAACCTCTCAGACCCTGAATTCTCATCTGTAAACTGGGAAGGACATGGTGTGGCTTCAGTGTGGGAATATATATGAACACCTTACTCTTAGGCACCACTCTTAACATCACTGTCCCCCTGCTTAAATGGTGAGGGTTCTCTGATAGTGACAGGGCTATGGCAAGGTATTCTGGGTGTAACTGTGAGCATAAATGTGGAAGCCAGAGCTCCAGGATCTATCCTGGTGTCATGAACTTGTATCCCTTTGACACTGTAACCTATCCCAAATCTCTAACATTGGGGAAATGATGCCCCTCTTCTGGTCTGCAGAGTCCATCACAGAATCTGGTGCCAGGATAAAGGCTGTGCCTTTGCTATCCCAGCTGAAAACAAAGGATTCTAAGGGCAAACTTTGAAGGACTAAGGAAAAAAAAGAGATTTATGCCTTTATACATGCCTCGTTACTCCCTGGGACTTTCATTCTGCAGAACACATGTTAGCTCCAAAATGTTTAGGGGCCTTTCTGACACACAGAGAACTCAAAATACCACCCCCTGCTTATGTTAAGCAAAACTGATAAAACTTTAGCCCGGCAGGAATTCAGCCAATTTCCTGGCTGGGTTTGGGTAAGCAGGTGATAACAGCCCTTTTCCCTGTGGGCTGTGGGGGGAAGATGTATTGGCAGCCCAGGCCTGGCTGTCTATGAATGTCTCCCTCACAGATGTTCCATGCGCCGCCTCTATGTAAATACAACTGGAGGCCATGTGAAAGGTCCAGATGTGGGTTTCTCCCCAGACGTAGAAAGCTTTGTTTCTGAGACCTCTCCTTCTGCACAAACCCCACACCCAGGCCATTCTCCTGGACAGTTTCAACCCTACCCTGCTGCCCCAGGCATCAGGGTCTCGGAACCCAGTTGAAGGTATCTCCCCCTGCCCCCGCCAGACTTCCATGGGTCTTTCGCCAGCATTCTCTTTACTGTCCACTGATACTATAGAAATGTATTTCTTCCAGCAGGCTGCTCACTCCACACTACAAGCTTCATCTCCCACTTCTTCCTTCCCCATAGTCTGAACTCCAGGAATAACCTGGCTTCTTTCTGCTCAAGGTCATTCATCCATGCTGTGACCTACAATTATGTATTCTAATGCCAGTTGGCAACCCATTATAGTTCTACATAAGTAGAATGGACTTGAAAATACCAAATTCCATCCTGGCTGTAAGATTTAGCATGGTTTCATGAAGCTTTGGGTTTGGTTAGATGTGTAATACAGGGGCTAAGCAGGTGGCTCAGTGGGTAAAATGCTTGCTGTGCAAGCCTGAATACCTGAGTTCAGATCCCAAGCACATATAACCCTGGTGCTGCATGGGCAGATCCACCCAGGGGCCTTGCTTTCTAGTCAGCCTAGCAGAACCAGTGAGCTCCTGGTTCAGTGAGAGACCCTGTCTCAAAATGTGAGGTGGGGAGGAACAGAAGAGGACAAACCATATACACCTCTGTCCTTCACACATGCACACAAGGGCACACACAAACACATGAGACATTTATAATGAATGGATGTGAGCCTTGGACTGTAGCATCAGTATATTTTCAATTTATCAGAGCAGTTAGGAAGCCACAAATCTATATTGACTGCTTTTTTCTTCTTATCTCAAAATCCTTGTTCCTTCTCACCTTTTACCTAGCCCTTTCTGTCCTTGGTTTAGACACCACCACAGTCTCTAGTGAAGGACCTTGATTGTCTTTCTACCACCCAATGGCCCTGTGACATTCTTCCTTGTCTCTCCTCCTATCTGAATTGCCTGCTGGAGTCACAGTCACATGCTAAGCAAGCACTCTGCACAGGACTCGACTTCTGATACCACAAATAAAGCTTGGACAGTAAGACAAGACTTCGGCACTCAGAGAGGAGGGAAGATACCATAAGGGAGGCAGAGGGGGGTTCCTGTGATGCCAGTCTGTGCCTCTGCAATACTGAAATAAGAAAGGGGATTTAGCAATTATTTATCTAGTGACTCAGCCTGTGGCACTAGGTGTTCAATGCTTTTCTTGGCTTTGAAACATTTATTCTGTTTCAAATATAGACCCAGACGTGAGAGA
Source organism: Cricetulus griseus (assembly GCF_003668045.3). Classification (NCBI taxonomy): domain Eukaryota; kingdom Metazoa; phylum Chordata; class Mammalia; order Rodentia; family Cricetidae; genus Cricetulus; species Cricetulus griseus. Next base: position 102,896,361 of record NC_048596.1, on the reverse strand, counting down.
ACCATGTGATTTAGAGTAATTCACTTTACCCCCTTGAGCGTTTGTTATCTCATTGCTAAAAGAAGAATAAGAGAAAATATAAAATAAGAGAATAACACCTAGCTTGCACTGTTGTTATGGGAACTAGGGGTGATATGCACACAGTAACCAGGACAGGAGGAAACATAAAGCGAACAGGATTTTGTTTGTTTGTTTACTTGTTTTATCTGTTTCAGGCAGGGTCTCATGTAGCCCAGACTGTGCTTAAATTTTCTGTGTAGCCAAGGCTGGCTGACTTTGAGCTCCTGATCTTCTTTCTTCCACCTCCCAGATGCTGGAATTGCAGGTGTGTGCAAGTGTGCTCAACACAAACTGATTGCACACATACCTTCTCTTAGCTTCATGTTTCCAATACTGGTAATTTAACCTACAGCTTTGCACATGCTAAGCAAAAACTCTGCCACTGAACTCTGACTGCAGCTCCCTTATTTATGTCTTTGTTGGTTCTTTTCCTATCCGAAATGCTATTCTGATCGCCATCTCCGCCCTTGGCCTCCCCATTTCCACACACCTGCTCAAACCTTCCAAGACTAGCTCAATATAAAGCTACACCAAACCAAAGTAAAAATACAAAAATGTGGTTAAGAGTTCTTGCTTCAAAGGAACTAATGACCTTAGTTAAAATCCCTAGCACACATACAAAAAGTAAGGGATAGCAGTACAACAACCTGTAACTTACCCAGGATCTCTGGAGCTTGATAGTAGCCAGCCTACCTCCAGGCTCAGTGAGAGACCCTGTCTCAAAGGAATAAAGTGGAGAACAATCAAGCAGCGTGGCCAGTGTCCTCCTTTGGCTTCCACAAGCAGACTCAGCATACACATACGTGTATATATACCACAAACACATACATAAATGAATACCAAATGTTGACTTTAAAATCAGAGAGTCCTGGGTTCAAGTCTTAGCCTTGTCCTTTACCCACTGTGTAAAATGAATCAGCTATCCCTGTCATGAGAAACATGAGACAGTGTGGGAAGGCTATGCTCTGTGCTCAATACACTTACATTTCTTTTGCCTTCCTGTCCCAGCCCCTTCCTCTGGCCATTGACAGACCAAACTGATACCCATGTCAGAGTCTAACAAGAAACTTAGGAATCCACAGTCCTAATTTATCAAAGCACTTTCCACTGATAAGCCTTCTGCTGACACTTTACCCAGGCAGAAAGCTATCATTGCAAGGCACATGTCCTAATCATCTCTGGATAGACACTAGCACAGTGACCGAATGGTCTGCTGCTTTCTCAGAAAGGACCTGTTCACAATACACCTTTAGGCTGCAGCTAGAGAAGAATCTCAAAGAGTTGTGCTTAGGAAGGGCTGGCAGCTGAATCTGTGCCAAGGCCTTGCTTGGCTCCTAGATGTGGCCAACATCAGCGTTCTCACACAAGGATTGCCAACTTCAGCTGGAGACACAGTGGCAGCTGCCTTATCTAGCCAGAGGCCTACAGCCTGCCCTACTATCTATTTCTTGGCTACGCATTCATTTTTCAGCAGAGTACACTTAAACATGCCCCATCTGCTTAAGTTAGTTCATGCTTTGCATTATTAAGAATATTTTGTTTAGAAATAAAAAAATGATGGTGATGATGAGGACATAATAACTATGACATTAATCAAAACTTCCTAATCCCTTATACTGGCATAGAACATTGCAGTTGGCAAAGCATCCAACAAATTACTGTCTTGAGAGACCTTCCCAGAGTCACACAACTAGGAGGTAGCCAGAGCTCATTCTGCCCCTGAGAGAAGATATGGGAAGTTCTTGATGACCTTCCTATCATTTCAAACTGGTTTTTTAACTTCTCTAAGCCTCTCCTTCTTCCATCAAATGGAACCAAGTCACAGAGATGGAGACTGTGAGAACACTAGCCCATGCTAGCCAATTGCAAATTGTTCTAGAGCTCTGTGCTCTGCATGTGACATTGCTGTTGCCTCTTGAAATCACAGAAGCCATGATTACCTCTCACAGGGAGACTCTCACAAGACTGGAGCCTTTTATGCTAAGGAGAGCAAGGACTCCGAAGATGACACACAAACACAGCAGACCCTACTCCTCTAGGAGGATATACAAGCAGGCCAATAGTTGCTACGAAAGAATTTCTTCCATAGTGTACCCCTATGAAAGCTGTTCTTGTTCCTGACAGTAACCCATTTAAACTCATTGGTCAAGATAGATTTGAATGAAATCATTTCTTGGGCTTATCATTGGTGCCCTATCTGGTGTAAATAGACATTTGTTCGTGTCTCCTTGGGAGAATTTAATGGAGCACAATCATGAGAACATGACAGCCATTGACATGTTAAGGGAATGGTGATGGTGATGATGATGGCTCACAGTTAACCACCTAGTAAGAGGTGAAGCTCTATCACGTGCCAAGATGCTTACAGGAAACACATTCATCTTACATGACATTGATGAAGAGACAGAAGTGTGGAAGGCTCAGGGAACCAGCCAAGGGGAGATGCTCAGGGTCTCAAAGAGCAGGGAGGGGTCCATCCTGGAACTGCATAGAGGAAGACCCTGTGACTGAGGTGGAGAGGCCATCTGGAGGGAAATGGTGTAGACAGATACCTGCAGAGAAAAAAAAGAAGCAAAGGAAACACCCATAGACGTCTCAACAGGCACACTCCAGGTCCTCCTCTCCTTCTGTCCCTCCTGCAGGAGAACACAACAATGAATGCTCAGCATCAGACAGGGCATAGGGGATTGGAATAATGGTGGGCAGCTCTATAGATTGCCTTAGCTTGCCTTCTGTTGCTTTGATAAGCACTAGGATCAAAAGAAACTTGGGGAGAAAGGGTTTCTTTCATTTTAAGCTTGTAACCCATCATGAAGGACAGTCAAGGCAGGAACTCAAGGCAAGAAACTGGAGACAGAAACTGAAACAGGGGACCTGGAGGGGTGCTTACTGGTTTGCTCCCCATGGTTTGCTCAGTTTGCTTTCTTAGAAAACTTGGGATCACCTGCCCAGGGGTGGCACTCCCAGTGTGCAGGGTCCTCCCCCATCAATCAAGAAAACATTACCTACGGACTAATCTTATGGATTCATTTTCTCAGTTGAGGTCCCCTCTTCCTAATTGACCTTAGTTTGTATCAAATGGACAAAAAAAAAAAAAAGCCAAAAACAAACAAAAAACTATTCAGCACAGGAACTGAAATAGAGGGAAATAGAGATGCATGTCAGAGGAAAGAAACTGGGGAAGTGAGTTGTTATGAGACAGTAAGAGAATGCAGAAAATGTGTTTTAAAGGGGCAGGGCTACAAAGGCCTGGGATAACTATTACTCATGAGGTTTATGGGCAGTGGAGAACCCAGAGGTTGGTGTGTTCCTTAGTCATGGGTGGTTGCTACAGAGGACCACCAGCTGATTTCTAATGTTTCTCAGTTCTGAAATTCAGGAAATGCCATGTGAGGAAGCGTCAGGTGAGGATCGTCTTGCTTTGGGACTATGTAATGGGAGGTATCATGTAGCAGAACAGAACTTGGGAGGGGAATTTGCTTAGGCCTCCCTCTTCCATCTCCTTATGAAGACACTAATCTTATCTGGAGGCCTCCAACCTCATGACCTCACCCAAACCTAATTCTTTCCCAAATACCATCAACACCACAATGGTGTGAAGGCGGGGTCAGGAGGGGTGCAAAGATATGTGCAGCACATTCAAGGCATAGCAATGGGTACAAAAAATACCAGGTGTGTTGAAGCAATGTGTTTCCTCCTGCTGTTTCTCCACCCATGCATGCATCACAGAGCCATGAGCAGGAACAACCCCACCCTGAGCAATCTCCCCATCCTTTTGTCAAGAGCCCAAGGTCTCTGTCTACTTCCAGGCTCTCTTTCCCATCTTCTTCACCCAACCTCTTCTTGTTCCGCTAAATGCCAATTGAAATGCGAACTCTGTCTGACCCCTTATCTGTTCATAAATGTAAATATTTACTGAATTGCTCTTTTAAGAGGGAAAGACAGGCTCTCCCTGCCTCAGCTCCACTTGGGGACATCTGGGTTGGTAGCTGTATCCTTTGGAACTTGCAAACTTGCATGCAGCTAATGTCTTCCTCTTGAAGCTGCTGTGTTTCTCCGGAAGAGACACTAGTGGGTAGTATTATCAGCCACTAGTTTAGCAGCCTTAATGACAGGTTTCTGTGAGGTGTCCCTTTTTCATTGGCAATTGGCAGCTAGTTGAAGCCTTCTCAATTGTGCCTTTTAAAACAGGGTTTCTGAAGTTAAATAGTTAATGCATGTTGAGCATTAATTGTATTGACACATCTAATCCCCAGAACAGCCAAAAGAGGCTTTGCTGTTAAGGAAACTGAAGCATAGATAGGTTAAGTATCTTGCCTAAAGCCATCCAGTTGGTCAATGCTGGGACACAGACTTTCAACACAGACTGACCACTACATTTAAAAGAACATGTGTAAGCAGTGTCTCTAATTTAGTTTTATATTCAACTAGTTTAGTTGTTATGTGTTTGACTAAAGCAAACCACCAAAAGCTTGCTAGGGTCACAGGAGTGAAGTGCCACACAGTTCTCTATTCACTTATGTATGCAGTGAACACCTGCAAGCCCCTCGAATGCCAGACCTACTTTCAAAAGAAGTAGACTCAAAACTGGTAGCTTGTTATCGGCGTGTACAGCAGGGAAGGAACAACATATCCAACAGGGTGGGAGAATGCACACTGCACAAGGAAGTGAAAGTGGTTCTACGGCTGTAATGAGAGGGTCCAAATCTAGAAGTTCATTTTGGTTAAGAAGCTAGAACTGGTCCTAGCAGATAGTCAGGAATGCAAAGGAGACAGGAGCAGACCAATGGCATGGCCTGGGCTTTGGAAATTTAACTGGCACAGCCCAGGAAGGCCAAACCATCCAACAAACCACGCAAACATCCATGTGCCAAATTCAATTCTCCAGGTCATAACCTAGGATCTAGCAGAGCTGTGTGACCTGTGTGACCTTCAGCACCCTCCTAGGCTGAAATTTGCCAGTACTTCTATGTCCTCCATAGCAGGCTTAGCAAGACAATTGACGTGTTATCATTTATGATCGCAGGTAAATTAAGCACCCAGTAAATATCGGCTTCCACTACAAATATATTTGCTACTGCTGGTGCTAATTTGGTACGATTATGAGGTGTGTTAGTGATGCTTATTTGTGATGGCTAACCTTTATTGTGTGTATGTTCATATCAGCAGCGTCTCTGGGGCTGGAAAAGCCACAAGGGTTTGCAGCAGTTGCAATAAATCCTCACCCAAATTAAACCAGAGCAGTGCTGTGGGTCAGTAGCCATGATTGAGCCATCATATTATAATCAGCCTTTCTTTAAAAATTAAAGATGGACAGCCTGGAGAGATGGCTCAGCAGTTAAAAGTGCTTGTTCCTCTTTCAAAGGACCCATGTCAGGTGACTCACAACCACCTATAATTCCAACAGTGGGGAAATTAAACACCCTCTCCTGGCCTCAACAAGCACGAGAGCGTACATGGGTGCACGTGCACATGCATGGGCACATGCATGCGTGCACACACACACACACACACACACACACACACACACACACACACGAGATAAAAATAAAAATAAATCTTTTTTAAAATTATTAGATTAACATGGGAGCTAGGAACACGCATTGGCTGCCATGTATTAACTTTTATAGATTTTTCTGCTTCTAATAACATACTCCATAAATATATTCACTTACCAATGTATGTATGGGATGCATTGCAAAATGCTATTTAAGCTAAGGATTACAGTCAAGGAATTTTAAAGACCCTGGGATAGAAGGTGTGAATGATCGCTGATATTCCCTGTGGCCTTACTTCCCAGATCCTCAGAACATGGTCTTGGCAGTGAATATTGGGAGGCTGAGTATCAAGAAAACACAATTCCAGGGCTGGAGAGAAGGCAGAATAGACTTGTAGAATCCCCATGTGGGCATCCAATGCCATCTCCTGGCTCCTGCAGGCACCAGACATGCACATAGTACACATATATACATTCAGGAACATGTTCATACACATAAAATAAAAGATAGCAGAATTCAGAGCCTAGATTTGGGTCTTAGTCATATGAATTGATTCTTGTGTGTTCTAGGTCAAACTGCTACCCAGTTATCAAGGACATTTTGAGAATTAAGACCTCAAGAAATACACTTTGGTCTCTCTAGTTATACCAACTTTGCTACTACTGACATGTGATATGTGCCTAGGTGGGAAACTGAATGGTTCAGGATCCATGAAAATAGCCACACTGTATGCTCCATGGCTTTTATGCAACACCAATTAAATCACAAATGTTTATACTTTGAACAGTGCAGGAAAATATGCCAGAGAAAGTCTATAGTAAGGCATGTGGGATCTATAATATACCCAAAGACATCGAGTGCTATATCCTTGACTCCAGACTATATTCTTGCAAAGTGACTGTGGTGTCCAGCTTAGGGTATAGGGCTGATGTTAAGGGGTCTAGGGGGCTCTTCAAGTAAGTGGACAGAGTCTTGTACTGGAGTAGAGCTAAGAGCTACCCTGGGAGAGCCTTTGAGGTCTTGGGAAGGAAGATCTGAATATCTGAGGCTGGTGTCAATGACCAAGAGCAGACCTGCTAGTCCTCAAACAAAATCTGGTCTATCATATTGGGTTTTGTTTGGCTTACAAAATATTTTGAAATCAAAAATAAAAAACATTACATCTTTAAATTACATATTTTATTTCTAAATCCAAATTCCCAGCTCACCTTAAAATTTCAGAAGGCATCTTCTAACCCTCCCCCACCAACTGCATCATGGGCAGGCACTAAGAGCCACTCTTGCTAGCAGTCTGGCCAGGCACTGAGCCCCCGGGTGTGTTCCATTTATCACAGAGCTCCTGATCTGCTATTTCTCTAGCAAAACAGGGAAAAGGGGGGTGTTTTGTACCCCCATGTTGTTGTGACAAATGGAACAGAACTGAGCAGGTTGTAGGCTTCAAGAAAGACAAGTTGTCTCATTGATCATTTGAAAGATAGATACACTGCTTTCCTCCCAGACTGCACTCCTGGCCCTTTCAAGGGTGGAAAGAAGTTGTGTCTATGCCACAGACTAAAGAAAGACTCTAGAAGAAGAAATGCCACTCAGCTAAAAACTCTCAGGCCGACAGTCTAGAACAATAAAGCCAATGCCATTCTGACCTAAGTGAAATAGAATCTCAGTGTAGTGTTAATGTGTAGCCAGAGTGGCAAGTCATTGAGAAAGCATAACAACAAATACTGGTGAGGATATGGACAGGAGGAAACCCTAATACACTCCTGGTGGGGAAGTAAAGTCAGCCACTATTAAAATCAATATGGAGATTGTTACTGGAGACAGTAGTAATGTCTGCAGACCTACTGTGATCTAGTGAGGTACCTGAAGAAATACTTCCCAGCCTGGCTATAGTCAACCATTTCTCAGATTCCTAAAGATCCCCTATATTCAGGGTTAGCCCCCTCCCTCAGCTGAGAAATAGTAGGGATGCAGCTCCTGCCTCCAACCATCACTAGTACCAGCACCTTCTGGTCTTTATTGGTACCGCTATAGGAGAGCATGGAGCAACTTCAGTTAGATATGCCCAGTAACAGAAAGGGAAAGGATTGTTCATGAGAGGCGCTGAGTGCCAGTACCATATGCTGCTGACTGCAAGTTAGTGATGGCGCCTGCCACACTTCAGAAGCCTGGTTCTTGGCTCACTTTGCTCCAGGAGTATGTTGGGTCCAGGATAGACCCTGGCATTACACCTCCCAACCCAAATCTGACACTCAGCATTTCCTTGGTTTTCCCCACTGCAGACCGGTCGGCCCTGAGTGCGGCAAGGGCCCAATTCGTGGATGTGGAAGAGCGTGGGGCAGAAGCCATGGAGGTGAAGGAGAGGAAGCCCTACCGCTCGCTGACCCGGCGCCGCGATGCTGAGCGCCGCTATACAAGCTCATCGGCAGACAGCGAGGAGGGCAAGGCCCCACAGAAGTCCTACAGCTCCAGCGAGACCCTGAAGGCCTATGACCAAGATGCCCGCCTAGCCTATGGCAGCCGCGTCAAGGACATGGTACCACAGGAGGCCGAGGAGTTCTGCCGCACAGGTGAGTGCACACTGAAGTGTGGGCCGAGACCAAACGTATACAGGTGTGTGCCTGAGTGATAATATGGGTGAACTGGACAGGAAGGAGGTGACTCTAGTAAATCCAAGTTCCTGCTGCTTTGGCCCCTGGATTTGGTGAGGGCCTGCCCTGTAGTTCATTGCTAGGACAGACACGTCCTCGTCCAGCTGTCCAGCTCAGAGAGATGGTTGGAGGCTAGGCTCCAGCACCATCCTGAAGTCAAGCTCTTCTGCTAACCCTTGTCCTTCCATCAGATGGCCATGAGCAGTCTCCCTATCACGGTGACTGGTAAGGGAGGCTTCAGTGGGATGACATGTTTAACTCGTAAGCAGTAAGTGCTGAATAAAGGCTAGTGCTTAGTTGGGGGGTTTATTCATTCAACAGGCATATATGAGCACCTTTCTTGTGTCAGGCTGCATGTCCTTGAGAGAAAAGCTGCTCCCCGAGATGGTTAGACTAGAATACTTAGTGATTTGGAAGACATCCTGGTGTGCACTCTTCCTTCCCCAGCTCCTCCCATACAGTCCTCACCAAAGTCTAGCCACCCTTTCCCAGAATACCTTTCAGCCAACCCCTTTCTCCTTTCCCTCTGCCACTGTCCAGTCCTGGACCTTGTTATAAGTCCTGGAAGATTGACCTTAATGACCATGCACCCCCAGAGTGGCGCATTCAGGCCGTTCTCCTCCATAAACCACAATGAAGCTTGAGGGTGACTCCGTGTACTACTGACTCCAGCCTCCTCAACCCAATGCTAGGAGGCCTTCCTCAATTTCCTCCCCATCTTCTTAGAATTTTTTTGTCTCTTGCTTCTCTACCACATCTCTACACCCCACCATCCATGGCCCAGCCCATGTGAATGGTTGCTGCATCCTGCACGGATGATCGCTTCCTAATTCGGTGCCTCCAAGGTGCCTGCTGTTCTGCTCCAGGCCTCTGTGAGTCCTGGTAGGTGACCATATTCCCTCAAAATGGCAGCAGTCCTCGGGGATTCTGCCTGTGCTTCTCCCCTCCACAGACAGCATCAGCCATGTAGCAGGCTATGTAACTTAGATACATTTTAGCAATGCTGTTTAATTCTCACAACAACCCCAGATTGAATCATGTATCCAAGATCAAACAAGTAAGAGGAGCATGTGCAGGCTTGGACACACACACACACACACACACACACACACACACACACACACACACACACACCTATAGCCTCATTTCTGCTCGGTCCCACAGGCCTGGACCCACATGAAAGCTGCTCCACTAGAAAGGCTGCCTCTCAGGCTTGAAAAATGACGGTTCCACAGCTCTTCCCTGGCTCATGATTAAGAGCTCAAGCTCTGGCATCAGACAGATCTGGATTTGAGTTCTGGCTCTGTGGCTGTTACAGCCCTCGGCATCCTCACCTGTTCTGAGGGATAATGGCACCTAATGGTAGGGTGCTCATGGGGATTAGTGAGGACTGTAAACAATATCCTTGCCACCAGAGCCTGGCATGTAACTGATGCTTTATAAATGCCACCCACTACTCACTGTCACCTCTGAGCCTCAGTGAAGGGAAGAGACAAACACCGCTGAGCTTTCCTCTAACACTGCCCAGCCTCTGCTCGATAAAACTCAGTGAGCTAGCGGCTCAGATGCAAGCCTAGCACAGCAGGCCCAGGAAAGGAGCCCCTCTGGTTCTTGTGAAGAACAACTAAGTATCCTCAAGCTTGTGCAGAGCCATTTGCTAACTGTCATCCAGGATCTTAAAAGATCCTTTGAAGGACCAAGACACAGGTTATCCCCCAACTGAAGGAAACTCTCAGGTGACCACTAGCCCAAGATTGTAGTTACATGCTGAGAGAGGTTAGGATGGTAATCCATGTTCTGGACTCCTCAAGAAAGAGGTCAAAGGTCACAAAACAGAGCAAGTGGTGAAACATATTTCCCACCTCATGCAGGGCCCAGTTGGCTAGCCGGGATCCCTGAACTTTAGGAGTTGGCCCTTACCTTGCATTCCTTCTGTCTCAGGATACCTTAGCTCACTGGTATTGATGCCAAATCTGTCTGCTTAAAAGGGAATGGAGGGCAAGCCATATGGAAATCAATGTGGCTCAGGCTGTTTATGGCAAATAAATTTGAGTTTCACTTAGCATAGCAGTCATTCTTTATAACTTGAGTGGCCTCTCTTGAGAGGTTTAGCTCAGTAAAGCACAGATATAGGCTTGGTGGAAAGCAGGGCAGGACAAGAGTATCCACAGCAGCCAGAACCTGAAGTGTGCAGAAACCTGCAAAAGTGATAGGTGGACTAGGGCTCCAATGTACACTTTGCTTTTTCTTAGAAGGAGAAAAAAATAGAAGAGAAGAGTGGAGTATGGTACATGGGGGTGAGATTCAAAGTATGCAACATCTGGTCTGGCCCACACCCCAGCCAATCAGAACATTTGCCTGGGCACTGAGCAGAGCCCAGGGGTCCCTGAGGTATGGGGCCTGCTGACAGGAAACTATTTGTCTGATAGCTGATCTAGGGAAGATAATGGAAAGGGGTGGAAGAAAAGTGGCTGAAATAGCCATGGCAGAGTATGGGAGGAAGAGGGGGCTTCAGATACTGAGCACATTACTTACCCACTAGGGTGGAAGGGTTTCACAACTTTAACTTCAAGTCATGGCTGTGTCAGCCTCTAAACTCCTTCCCATTCCAGGCTCTTCTGGCCTGGTCAGAAAAGAAGTCCTGGTTCCAGAGACATACGTAGGGCTCATCCAAGAAGTTTCTGGCCTGTTCTGGACTTGTTGGCAAGCCCTACTTGAGAGAGGAGACAAAAGCCTTCCATGCAATTTAACAGACATATTAAACTGAGTGCCTTTGTTACATGGGATTTGGCCAGAGACACAGAGATTTAGAAATAAACAAGTCATAGTATCAACCTGTGTAGAAGCCACCATCAGCTGAAGTGGCAGACAACTCTACCATGTAATAGCACTGGGGCCAGGCATCTCCCAGAGGGAACTGGGACAAAGAGACAGTGAACTATGCACAAGTATGGGTGGGCGATGGGGCGCTTGCACGGAGGGAGGGAGTTTGAATCAACTTTGATGCACAGCACTTGATTGGGGACGGATGTGCTGAAAGAGCCCTACAGGCAGACGAGGTGGCTGGAGCCATTACAGTGAGTTTAAAGTGCAGCAGGGAATGCAACAGTAAGGGGCTTCTGGTTTGGAAAACTCACCCAGCACCCTCACCATAATTATCTTGTCTCCTTCCAGGCACCAATTTCACCCTGCGTGAGCTGGGGCTCGGGGAGATGACTCCCCCTCATGGGACCCTCTACAGGACAGACATTGGTCTCCCACACTGTGGCTATTCCATGGGGGCCAGCTCTGATGCAGACCTGGAAGCAGACACTGTGCTGTCTCCTGAACACCCAGTACGCCTGTGGGGCCGGAGCACACGGTCAGGGCGCAGTTCCTGCCTGTCCAGCCGGGCCAACTCCAACCTTACGCTCACAGATACAGAGCATGAGAACACAGAGACTGGTGAGTGCCTTACCTGGCCTGTTGGTTACTGGGATTGCCAGACCATGGTTTTAATCATACTATTGATTTCTTGCTCTATCCCTGGAGCTCCAGGGGAAGCTGATGAAAAATTGCTTTGCCCTCAGTGGGCAAAAGTCAGAGCCTTTTGTAATGTCACATGAAATACCCACCCATCAGCCATGTGTCAGAGAGGGGTCACTGCACTTTCCATCCAGACTAGGGCAGGGCTGAAGTGCTGGGTTATTGCTTACAAGGTAAGGGAGCAGAGGGCTTCAGGTGTTGGTAACCCATCCCCTATAGAGCTGGTTCCCTCTGTATCCGTCAGTATCCAGCTCTGTTCCTAGACTCTCTAGCATCCAGTTGCTCCCCAGGCCTAGGCCATCTCCAGGGACCCTGTCCCATTCCACAGTCTTTGGTTGCTCAGAAGGTTTACAGACTAAAGAGTATCATCTGAGAGCAACTTGACCTTTGGGGTGTAGGGGAGATATAGAACAAAGACTCCAAAGTTTTAGTTAGGAGGAATAAATTTACATGATTGTATGTGTGGAATGTCCAGTAACCCAAAAGCTCAGAGTAGGAAATCATAGTTTTCTGAAACTGCGTCTATTTTAATAGACATTACTTTTTGAACATTTCTAATCCCAAAATCTGAAATCTAGAAATTCTCCCTATTCCAACACAATGTTCAAAAAGTTTAGATTTCAGAGTTTCTGTTTTTAAGATAAGGGTCTTCAACCTACAATGACATGCATTTCAAAATTATTAAGGTATAGGTTGCCAGTGTCCTCTCCTCCCTCAAAATGTAAGATGGTGGACTCACGATTTGTTTGACTTAATCATTGCACATCTACCAAAGCATCCCACTATAACCTGTAAATATATGCAATCACCATTTGTCAATTAAAAAGAGTTAGGAAAGTAAGAATCAATTTTAAGTTGAAAAGGAGGCTCTGCCCCACATCTTCACGTCATCATGAGGGGCTGGCTGCAGGTTCCCTGTTCCGCAGCTCCACTCACCAAGGCTCAGGGGTGCTAAGGTGTTAGAAAAAGGACAATTAGTTCACACATGTTCTTATGTCAGAGGAATGGGAGCCCAGCTTCAGAACCTTCCTCTCCCTCACACCTTGTTGGTGGTGCTCTGAGGAACTACTTTGGTCCTATGTGTGGCCCAGCTGCTAGGGAATCAGCCACTCTGCAACAGTGTGGTTTGTCCTGCCCGGCCAACCCTGGGGAGGGGTCCACTGTGATCCAGTACTGGGGCCTTGGAGACACTGACAGAGCCTAGAATAGCCCCATCTAGGGAGGTTTTTGTTTCTGAGAAGCTCGACCAGAGATCTGGGCTCTTATTCCTATAACTGACACAGTGCAGTGTGGAATGTTACTAAAAAAAAAGTCAGAATGAGCAGAGCCAGCCAGATGCGAGTGCCCCCTACTGGCTGCCAACTCTAAATGCAAGAACCTGGTTTCCCAGCCCACATATGGGTCAGGATGAGGGCTTAGTCCCTTTAGTCTATTACAAGACAGCTCCAGCTGAGCTGCAGAAGATGAAAGCCCAGATTAGAGATCAGGCAGCTGACCATGATAGTTAGAACCAGGTACAGGATTTTATCCCCTTAAAGAGACCAGCTGCAGCAGGATTCCAGATGTCTATTCTGCCATCTAGGCCAGCGAAGTCCTTCCTAGGAGTGGGGGAGAGGCAGGGCCTGGGCACTAACTTGACAACTAACTCCCAACTCCAGGGAGGGTCCAGTGACCTAAGCCCCTGTGGATCTTTCTTTCCACTGTGGATAGCTTGTGTATGTTCATCTCCCACCAAGGCCCAGGCTGAGCTAATAGTCCCATCTCCCCCTAACTCGTGGAACCACAGCACATGTTTAAATGGCCAAGTCACTCATAGAAAATGAGGTCTGGTTGTGGGAACAGAATGTGTTTAGCCCATCACTGGTCTGGAGTATGCCATTGCTTGAGTTGCATCCTCTCTCTTGCCCTCACTTTCCTCACTTAGAGTTTAATGAACTTAGCATCTCTCATTTTCTGAGCCTTTCATTTAGGAGAGGGAAAGGGTTTTGTGGTAGTGAAGAAACACTAGATTAAACAAGCTTAAACCAGTTTCTCCTAGCCGGGCGTTGGTGGTGCACGCCTTTAATCCCAGCACTCAGGAGGCAGAGGCAGGCGGATCTCTATGAGTTTGAGGCCAGCCTAGTCTCCAGAGCAAGTGCCAGGATAGGTTCCAAAGCTACACAGAGAAACCCTGTCTCGAAAAACTACCAAGAAAAAAAAAAAAAAGGAACCAGTTTCTCCTGTGCAGGACTTCTCTGAGCCTCTAAAACATTAAAATACATGAGATGGATAAAATGCCAGCATTTGTAAACAGTCCATGTCATAGTCTTCCATCACAGAACCCTTTATTCTCAGCTCATCTGGAGGGGGCAGTGTTCCGACAGCTGCCTTTTACACCAGCTGGGCTGAATGACATTTGGGACTTGTAGATGTGGGGTTCTGGCTGTCTAATGTTGGCATGTTGGTGATGAAGGTACACAGGCTGAAAGTAATAGGGATGCAGAGAGTTAACCACAGCTCCTGATTATCAGCGCAGGGGCATGGCTGAGTACTTCAGCCACGGGAGCTCATTTACTGCCTCTTCAACTCTTTGAAGTCAGTTTTATTACAACCATTGCTCAGAAACAAGGAACTGCAGCCACAGAGGCCAAGAAGTCTATCTGGTTCACATGCTAGATAGAATTAGAACTCGGGCCTTTTACCCACCTAAAATCGTTATCGGTTATCCTGCAGAATTCTCTGTGTAGCAAAATGTGTGTTCTTTTGAAGGCTTCTTGCTATGGTGATAAGGGATCGTTTTCTGTATTGTAGTGACAAAGTAAGACACACACCGCCCACGTTATTGTGTATCCCTGAGAGCTGAATTAAGCCTCTGTTTGGGGGGATAATGGCATACATGATGAGACAGCAGACAGCAGGACCAGGAGGTTGGTTGCTGGTTCCCCAGCATGGGCATAGCTCCCTCCCTCTGCTTTCCATCTCCACTCAGACCACAGAGCCCTAAGGCCGCTGTACTCAGAAGAAATGGAAAAGCAAAGGAGTGGGAGGGGAGTCCAACAAACGACCCTGATTTCTGCATCTCTTTCAGGCCTGGACTCCCAGAGCAGACATCCTAGTTTCCATATTCTCAAGCCCTCACTCCATTGAAAAGTTGTTAATGGCTATTTTATACTCTGGTCTGAATCACAATAGCGATCATCAGAATAGCTTGCTATTGTCCATTGATTAGGTCTGAATTACTCTTGCTCAGCGGAGGAAACTGAGGCTTAGACAGATGAAAAGCACAGTGCTGTCTGCCTGGCTGAACTGAGGATGGGCCCTGTTGCACTTTCCATATTCTCCTCTATCTGCTTGCCCTTCCCATCCAACTTCCCACCACCCCATCCTCTGTTACTCCACTATCCACCCCTCTAGACTTGACTCTCTCTGTTTTCTCTGAAGAGAGCTTGGATCTCACCAGAGGAGGAGGGATTGGTGTACTGGGCATGCTAGTTATTCATCCCATCCCAATGAGGCCACTGCTCAGTAATAAAGGAAACCGGCACCTGCCAAGGGCCCCCAGTGTAACCATGTGATAGCCTCTAATCTTCATGACACTGCAATGGCATTCCCACCTGCCAGATGGGAAAACACTCCACAAACAAAAGCCAACTAACACAACAGTCACTCATATCGGCATGTTGGCCAAGCTTTAATTGGACTGCAGGTCTCTCTGGTCCCTTGCTTGTATCCATCTGAGTTATAAGGAATTTGAGGCCTCTCATTTGAGAACACCAGCAATGTGCATCCAAGTTATCAAAGGGACCTCCTGAAAAATGTAAAGGGCAGAGCACAAACCCCAGTGACTCCTAGCCACAGAAATGTGCATTCCACTTCCACCTGGCCTTGCATCCATCATTAGTAATGGTCAACCCTACTGACAGCACTGGGAGCTTCCAATGAGGTCACAGGGCTACTGTGTGCAACTGTCATCAGTAATAACTTTTATAGGGTCCATTAAAGCCAATTTCTGTCCCAGATAGTTAATGTCAGCCACTTTTATGTCGTTGCTTAACATTTGAAATAAATATAAAATTGACTGGGTGATATAAACACAAGCCTTCCTCCTCAAGACCATCAGACAGAGATAGCCTTCAGGGTCCCTCCTTCTGGAGGCAGCAAGGAGGATCCAGCATGACAAACACCTAGTAGGCATTCAATAAATGTTTCTCAGAAGGTAGAGGATGTGATTAGGGCTCCACTCCCAACACTGTGGAAGGATGGCAAAAAAAAAAAAAAATCTCTCTGTAGATTCATGTGAAATTTGTTTGTGATTGCTGATTTCTGGCATGGCAGGCATTATTCCAGAATGTTGAAAACAGAGTAGTAGTGGGAAGGATATGAAGCTAGCCCCCTGTGGCTCTCTATGATAGCAGAGGCATCCAAGATTGGAAAGAACACTGACTTGAGAGCCCCTGAGGAGACCTGGTCTCACAGTCCATTGCACCAAGTCCCAGCTGTGAGACCTTGAACAAGCTGGTTCACCTCTGAGCCACAGAGCCTGCATTTTAAAAGTGACACACTGGTGGTTATTAGAGACAGGGAAGGGAATCCTAACAGGTGATTGTTACTGACTACAGAGTTCCAGTTTGAGGAATGAGATGGTGCTAGAGATAAATAAAAGTGATGGCCATACAATAATGGAAACACAATAATACCCCCCAAGTATGCTCTTTAAAAGGCCTCAATATTACCTTTAGTGATCATAGTTAAAGACTATAAAATCTGGAGGCTGGGGAGATATCTCAGTCAGTAAAATGCTTCCTTCATAAGCATGAGAACCTGACTTCCATCCTCAGAACCAGCATTTGAAAAGAATAACAGGCCAGGTGTAGTGGTAACCTTGTAATCCTGTCATGGAGACAGATGGGTCGCTGGTTCTCACTGGCTAGTCAGTATAGTCTACTTGTCAGGCTTCAAGCCAATGATAGACCTTATCTCAATAGTGCCTGAGAAACCATGTGCCTGGTTGACCTCTGACCTCCACATGCACATGCATACCCATAGACTTCTGTGAACTCACTAATATGTATGCACACGCACACAGACAAATAAAAATATAAAACTTCATGCCATCTTTAAGGTGTTGCTAGCCTGGACATCACTTGGGAAGTTTCTGCTCTGTGAGTCCTGAATTCAAGCTTTTGATCCTGCTATTTGCTTGAAGTTCCAGAGGAAGGAGTTACTCCTCTTGGGTGTGCAGAGGGTAGTCCTCCTCCTCACTCATGCTCTGAACCTGGAGCTGAGGGCCTGGTAAGATCTGACAGTGCACTAGAGAGAGGCGTTCCCAGGGGAGAACACTGCAGGAGCCAGAGCTGGAGGTATGAAGAAGCCTGTGTGGCCTCTGTGCTTTCATCCCAGGCACCAAATTAGAAATTCACTGAGGAGAGAAAGTGAAGGAAAGTCAGTTTACCCCTCCTCCATATGATTACATAATCTGGCATCAAAGGGGAGATTGTGGGTTAAGCTAATGAGGCATCAAGTCCACAGAGCAGTCGGGCATCTCCAGGGCATGTGAAGAAAGAGCTCCTTACCACGTCGAGCTGTTCTCAAGGACACAATGTTTTTAATATCCTTAGATGTTTGCTGTTTTTCCCTGCCCTTGTTCCAGAGCCAGTGGGTAGCCTAACCCAGGACAAGGTTTTGGAGGACACTTGATGTAAACATGCTTGAGTCTGAGACGAAGGAGGGCCTTCTTGATACCACAGTCCACTCTTGACAAGCCCAAACATTTCATGACTATTCACTATGATGAGGTACATTTCAGATGCCATGATATCTCTTGAGCACTTATTGTATTCTAGGGATGGTTTTAAGTACAGAGATTCTGTCAATGGTCAAAACTATTGAAACCACTCACTCTTAATAATATTAGATTTTAATGGGGAGAACTAAGGATGACAAGTTGAAAAACTAAACTGCATAGGGTCCTTCAAGATAATAAGTGCTATGTGAACAGGTCTTAGGGTGAGGAAAAGGAGTTTTTAATATGGAGGCCACAGAAGAGTTCATAGAGACATGGCTTTGGAGCTTTGTTGTTGATAACAGGAGATGTGAGGACATGGGATAAAAGCCAGTGGGGAGGGGGAGGACAGCTGCAGGAACCTTGGTAAAGAATGTAAATGGCTTGTTTGAATAGCAACAAGGGGGCCAGTGGGTATAACAGTAGAGAATGCCAAAGTGATGACCTGGGGTGGAGGGTGTGCAGGCTGTTACTAGGAGAACCACTGAAGATTCTGACTGAGGATGAGTAAGGTCTAACTAGTGTGTCAGTGAGATCATTTTGGAGGATGTGTTGAGAGTATACTCCAGCAGGTAAAGGTTGAAGAATGATGCTATGGCAAAAATCCATGTAAGAAAAGATGGGGATCTCTGACAATGCAGGCAAGCATCAGGGTTACCTCTGTGCTGAGCTTCTCTGTCCTGCTTTCCCAAGATCTTGCTAGCATCAAGTCCTTGTTATTCCTAGTCCTATGACCAGCATGGATTCCTAGGTACTCTAGGGCAAGAGAACATCTATTTGATCTTCTACTTAACACACCTACTTTGGCACAGTTGCTGAATCCTTTAGCTACTGGCCCATCCAAAGCTCCCTCTCTCTCCAAGTCTGTGGCTTTGATCTTGAACCATATCCCCAGATGCTTCTCTCCATCCTGCTGCTGATCATCTTGTTTTCTGATCCTGCTGCCTCCCTCCCACTGCTGGCCTTACATTCTCTTTCCCTTGAGAGACATTTGCTACTAGCTTATTTTTGCTAAAACCCTGCCTTTAGCCACAGTTCCAGCCCTTCCTCTGCTCAGTGGCCTCAGACAGCATGACCAAGGACCCAGCGAGCCTTTTCAGCACTCTCTCTGCTGTGATTCAAAGGCCATTAACAATGCTGTCCTTGGGAGATCCTGGTAAGAGGACTTTAGGAAGTCCTGGCCTGGAACTGGTGCTCCCCACCTCCCTCTATCTGTAAGCTTGGTTAGCAGTGCTAATTAGGCTGTGCTCCATTTCTGCACGGGGAAAGGAGAAGAAGAAGGGAGATTCAGACCTTGCTGAATGAAAATGGATTGCTTTCTTGAAACTCTGTTAAGACCCAGTGGGTGTTCAGAGAGGTGCAGCAAACAAAGATTTTGTTTCTAATTTGAGCAAACATGATTTTCAATTCCTGTGGAAGTAAAGCAATGACCAAATTCTTTCCTAAGATATTCGAGAGGCATTTTCTCCTTGGGTAAGTTCAGCCTTGTCTAGGTCAAGTTGGCTCCTAAGCCTGTTTGAACTTCATCTCACTCATGATGAAAGAATAGCCAGTGGTTAGAATCGAGCCTCCTGCTGATGAGAGTGTAGTGCCAGCTGGGAGTGTAGCATCCAAGGACAAATCTGGTTTCAGAATGAGGCTGTCACCATCCCTGATGTGACCCCAGACCAGTTATTTCTCTTCTCTGTCCACCTATCAGCAGTCGGACGATAAGGGAAGAGGATGGGTTTGGGACTTAAACTCAGAATCTCAGCCACATAGCAACTGAGGAGTTTTATGCAAATCACTAAAGTTGAGCCAGCCTCGGTTTCCTCATCTGCAGCTTAGGGATAAGTGCCTGTTCCCTAAGACATGATGAGAGTGGAAAGGGTAAAAAAAAAAGGGGGGGGGCTGTACATGAAGGGAGCCGGACACTATTTTTCAATCAAAAGTTATTATGTAGAACCATTGTTAAAATAATAAATGACCTAGGGAGATTTAGGAGAGAAGACATAGCACAGAGCCAGATGGATGTTGACCCTGAAAGATGTCGATTTCAGGGACACTTCATACAAAGCATGTGTACTAGGTCACCCTGTAACATATATCAATGGTTATATATTTCAATTTTTCCAAAAGTTTTAAGGGGCCAGTGAGATGGCTCAGCAGACAAAAGTAGTTGCCACATTAACCTGACCACCTAAGGTTGATTCCTTATACCCACAGTGGAAAGAACCAATTCCTACAAGTTATCATCTGACCTCCACATGTGTGTGGTGGCACATGTTCTGTGTGAATGCATGCTTGCACTTCTCTCTCTCTCTCTCTCTCTCTCTCTCTCTCTCTCTCTCTCTCTCTCACACACACACACACACACACACAGACTAATAAGAATTAATTTTTAAAGGATTTAAAGAAAGTATCCAGCACATAACTGGATCCTGTAAATGTTAATTCCCTAACTTTTAAAGAACCTTTAGCTCAAAAGTTCCATGATTCATTTCTTGATGGGTTTGATCAAAAACTATTAGCCCACTATTTCTAGGACCCCCTGTCTGAGACATCTGGGCAGAGTTTATGGCTCTGGGATCTGTTAGGCTGACTCAAAGGCTCAGAGCATGTGTGATAAGACTGAACCCCCTGGCCTGTGAACCTGTCCTCCCTTCTTTTTCTCCCTCCTGTGTGAACGGATGACTCATAAGCCCAAGGGTAGTCATGGGCTAGGAGGGTGGCAAGAAAAGCATCCTTGAGCAGGAAGTGCTGCCCTGGGAACACCTGGGGGCTGGATGAGTCATAATGTAGATTTACTCAGCCATCTGGACCACTGTGCTCAGTACAACAGTGACGGCAGGACCTTGGGGCACATATTTAAGAATACCACATGTAGCTAGCTAGCATGGCTAGTGAGTTTAACATCCCCCAAACCCTTACTACAATTAAATTTCACACTAATCACCCAGGTAGATGGACCACCATGTAGAAACAGCTTTCTTTCCTTTGACCTCATTGTGGGGAGAAGCATGGGGTATACAAAAGGTAAAGGGGACCCAAGGGGCTCATATGGGCTTGATACATGAAGTTTGATGTGGGGAGGATGACACTGGTTACCCCTAGGATCTCTGGAGCCAGGCTCAGGGGAAACTCAGGACAAACCTACTTAAGTGATTTAGCAAGGATGAGACACTCCCCCAAGCTCTTCCCACAGTGACAAGGCCAGCTGTCTCTGATAGGGAAGCAGCCACGCAGAGAAGAGCACCCTCAGCAGTGAGGGGGATGGCTCTGACTGCTGGCTGGATATACTGTTTATCAAATAGCTAGCGTTTGTTATGGCTGAAGCTTAAGCGATGGGCCAAAGGGAAAGCTAGACTCCCCGATGGTGTGGATAAGGCTGAATTGCTGCTTTGCATGCAACATTTCTTCTGAAAGCGATAAGAAGCCAAACAAAGTTTTACCCGGGAGAAAGTGAAGATCTCCCCTGCTTCAGATTAGGACACATCTAGGGAGACCTTACTCTCTAGAAGACTCATTGCCTCTGGGTATGAACTGCAAAGCAATCCGGCAAAGTCTCGGGGCTAGCTGGAACCTGGGGTCAGAATGCACTTGCCTCAAACAGTTAATCAAGAGCTTCACTCATTGATGATCTCAGGTCCTGTCTGTTGAACTTGGACTAGAGGGTTCCTTAGTGCATACAGTTTCTACAGAGCTAGTTTGTACAGTTTTCTTGAGTGTATAATTTCTGCCCTCTTGTATTGATAAAACTGATTTAGTCTGAGTTTTCTAGAAAACAGCTTCAAGCAAGGAGAAGAGCCCATGTCTTCTTTGGGAAGTATAATTTCAGGGTAGTACGGGCAAAGTGGAGGAGGAGACTCAGAAGAAAGGTATTGTGTTGCCATGCTAGTTAGTCTCCACAGTGGCACAGGATGCAGGTACATAGCTGGCTTCTACTCAGTACGCCAACTCATTGGGTTCCCACCAACTGTAGAGAGAAACCATGCCTCCAGAAGGAAGAAGGTGAGAAAGAAGGGAAAACAGAAGACAAATCATTGGATCCTGGATCGAAGACCTCAGTGAGCATCAAGAAGTTCTAACCGATCACATCAGCAGGTAGCTCATTTAATTCCAGGGAGTTAGGACTCCAGAGAATTAGCAAAGATGCTATGCTCAATAGTCTTTTATCAGCTTGACATGAGCTAGAGTCATCTGAGAGACTGGAACCTCAACTGAGAAAATACCAACAGAAGATAGGCGGTAGAAAAGCTTGTGAGGCATTTTCTTCAATAATGGTTGATGTGGGAGGGCTCATTCACTTGGGTGGTCCCATTCCTGGGCTGGTGGTGGGCTTGGATGCTGTAAGACAGCAGGCTGATCAAGCCCTGAGGAGGAAGGCAGTAAGCTGTATTTCTCCATGGCTTCCACTTCAGTTCCTTTCTCTGGGTTCTACCCTGACTTCCTTCGATGATGGCCTGTGATGTGGATGTGTAAGCTAAAATACCCCCCCAAGTGGCTTTTGTGCATGGTGTCTATCATAGCAATAGAAATGCTAAGACAGGTGCATACACTGTCTTCAGTACCACTCCTGTGGGTTCATTCAGAAATATTCCCAGAAGATTCATGTTCTGAATGTTTGGGATGAAGACTGGCATGAATTAGGAGGTTCTGGAAGCTTAGCTGAAGGAAGTGGGTCACTGGGGGGGCAGGTTCTTGAAGTATATTATCCCTGCCTACTTCTTGTAATGCTCTCTTGCTCTCCATCATGTTGTGAAGATGTGACTTGTTCTATAAAACCTTCCCTGTTAGGGTGAACCCAAACCTCTAAAACTATGACCCCAGATTAACTTTCTCACCCCTAAGATGTCTGTTGGGGTATTTCTGTCAGAGCAAAGCAAAGTGACTAATCTACTGGGGTTAACTATTTCCTTCTCCCTTCTTCTGCCTTTCCCTCTTCTTTTTACTCATAAACTCTATGTCTGTTAATAAAGGCATCAATAATGCTTACTATCTATTGTGTGCATTTATAATAAGCCAGGCAGTATGGTCACTTTGTTTCATTTAATTTCCCCAATCAGTTTGTAAAGTCATTTGTTATTAGCATTTTATAAGTGGTTAAAGTGAGGCCTTAAAAGTTTTTAATTATTTACCAGGCAGGAAGTCCCAGAGTTCAAATCTAAATCCAAAGTTTGAGCCACTAGCAGTGTTGCCTGGTGAAGACAGGACTACAAAAATGGTTTGAGTGAATGACCACCAATGCTTTCACAGGTTAAAATGATGCTGATACACCAGACTTACCCCTCTAAAAGAACATAGTTGCCCACACTTAAGCTCTGGGGCCACATTATCTGGATTTGAACCCCATCACTTTCGCTATGTGTTGTTGTATATAGAAAGGCAAAAATCCCTTAATTTCTCCATTCCTCTGTTTTCTTGTCTGGAAAGTTGGGACAATTCTGCTCCCCACCTCACAGGAAAGTTATAAGGATTAAGTGAAAGTGAGTAAAGAGAGTCTCAGCACTTGACATACTATTTGGCACACAAGGAGGTGCTGGGCAAAGTCTGTGTTGTTATCATTAATTGCACAGCACTTCAGGGCTTATGACATTGTTTCACATCTGCAGGAACCTAAGAGGTAGAAGTAAGTAAGTGCTCACAGATCACTCATCTGGATGGAAGCAGAGATGGGATTCAACCCCAGGTCTCTCCAACTCCACACCCACACATAGTTGTTCATGGTTCCATCTGGCATCCAGTGAGCTTGGCTCTTACTTCAGGGATGATTCTCAGGTACCTGGGCCAAAAATAAGGGCTCCAGCAAGCCTGATTGTCCTCCTAGGCTTCTTCCAGGCTGCTCTGTGAGAAGCAGCCACCTTTTGGACGAAACACACTTCCCTTCAAATAAATAGGCAACCCCTTTATGTTCCCAACACTGATGAGCTTGCTACACTTAGTTTTGTAGTACCCTAACTACAAAATAAATTGCTTTGGCAAGTGCACCTCTATGAAGCAAGTAAGTGTGTGAAACAACCCAGGTTCAAAGCAGGCTATAAACAAAGGGAAATTGTTTGCAATTCTAGATCCTTGTAAAGATGGAAGAGGGTGGAGAGGAGAGCCATCTTGGGTGTGAAGTGGGCTGTGAAAATGCAGAAGCTGCTTCAAGTGGGAACCGAATGGGCTGGAGGCAGAAGTTAGGCAGCAATTAGAAGCTAAGAGAGAGTATGTGCTTGTGTGTTTATACCCCAAATGTTACAGCCGCTCTGAGTCCCAGGGCACCTGAAGTTTCTGGGCTCTTGTAGCTTAGCTCAAAAATAGAAATAGAGAGTGTTATTAAGAAAGGGAAATGTGCTTCAAAGAATGGGAGTGAGCTGGTAAGCTAAGGCTAGAGCATTCGCTCAAAAGAGTAGAACAGGGACTTCTGAGCCATCACAGTCATTTCCATAGCACCCATCCCTCCCATGATTGTGCACCATGGGTTTTTTTTTCCAATCATGGTCTGGCCCTTATGTGCAGGTTGGGTGGTGAAGGGATTCCAGCCTTTCTCTGCCAACTGATTTCTTTCATGTATTAATCCTGATGTAACTTTTTCCAGTCCCTACTCTCATCACTCAGGATTTAGGTTTCTTCCTAGCTCTATCCACCACCTTCGCATTCACAGCTTCCCCACAACTATTGGGAGCTAATGGTATATGTGAAGAATACATTTGTACCACATTTGTCTCCAGGTGGGTTTTTAAAGGCCTTAGAAATCTACCCCACTAGGCTGGCCATTATTATTCACATTTAGAAAGAGCAGAATAACTCACAACTCTTCAATACCTGCATTCCACAAACAGCTATCTCATTACCTGTCTCTTAACACTGACAGTGAAATTAGAACTTGGAGCCAATGTTGGGACATACCCACAGTTCAGTGAGATCCTGGTGGGGCCCAGTATACTGCAGGATTCACTGCCAAAATTTATGATTCAAAAGAGACCCAAAGCAAAGCATCTAAGGGGAAGGCATATGGGATAGAGTGTCGAGGAAGCCAGCTCCAAGCTTTGGAGGGCCTTCCTTGCTGAGTGACAGAGGGTGAGCTTGATCTGTGCATCCATGAGTTGTAATGACATCCACAATGTGCTGTTGTCCAGAAAAGCACAGGAGAGACCCGGAGCCCTCGTTTTTCATCAGGAGACTGATCATATAGGTAACTTCTGCTGGCTACACACCAAATTCCAGACTCAGAAACAATGCAGCTTACTTAAACACATTACTTGAATAAGCAGCCAGGTACCGTGAGTCACTCTGATGACTCAGGGTGGGGCTGTTTATCAGCAGGTTCCCAGACACCAGTCCAGGATTAGCCTTGTAGGCAGAAGAACTGTGTGGATGCAATGTCAGGTTTGCTGTGGGTTAGTTCCTTTGCACACTGCCCTTGGATGTGCCTCCTGATTCATTAAAGACTGATCCAAACAGACCATCTAGTCCGTATTTCTCAGGACAGCCTCAAAGTTTTTCAACATTCTCTGTCCTTAGAGTCAGTCTTAACCAGAGGCTTTAAGTTTTAGATGGGAGAACTTGTCTAATGGGGAACACTCCACAATGGTGCCGTAATAAGGGAAAAAGAGATGGAAACAATGCCTCTTAGAGGAAAGTAACCTGCATTCAAGTGACTCTCACGGTAGGACCATGCTCCTAAGTCTGTGGTGTGGGTGAATTACACTGGGCAGGACAGTATGAAACTTCCTTTTGGCTATGCAGTGGACTAGCTATGCATGGCTACAGCAAGCCAGAGGTTATCTCAGCCTAGAGGCTCACGGTGCAGAGAAGACAGTAGATAGTCCCCAAGTAGCCACTCTGCAGAAGGACACCTCAGTGCTAGGAACAGCACCGAGTGGCCCATAGCCAGCCAATCAAGGAAGAACTGCCACAGAACCACAGGAAGAGGTGTCTGTCTCTAATAGTAGGCAATGTGGGAGCTGTCAGATCATTTTGTGGTTTGGACAATGCTTTGGGGTTTTGTCTGAATTCAGAAATGACCCTCATTTACCCTTATCTTTGGCTTCATCCACTGCAGTCACAAAATTGTCTGGGGCTGGTATATAAAACCGCGTTGGTTGTTTATATCCAATAGGAAAATGCCACCATCTATCTAGCTGAGGGTGTTTGGCTTCTACAGTTGCTTTTTCCCTCTCTTATCTCTATAACTTACTTTCTCACTGAAACAGGAAAATGAAATTCAGTTTAGGAGAGTTTCTTTTGGTTCACAGTTCAAGTATAAAGTTCAGCATGACAGGGGAGGCAACATAGCAGGACTCTAAGACAGTGGGTGGCTTTGTACCCACTGTCAGGGTATAAAGAGAGGGGAAGGGTTGGTGTTCCTCTCATCTACATTTTATTCAGTCTTGCACCCCAGCTTATTGGATAGAGATGCCTGAATTTATGGGGGATCTTCCCACCTCAATTAAGACCAATGTAGAAACTGCTCTGCCCATACCCACCAATTCTACATCCCCTCAGGTTGATGATCAGCACTAAGCATCATATTATGTGAAAAATAGAGAATAAGACATTGGTACCAGATATGAGAACTTGCTTTGAGAGCCTTCAGTAGCTGTATTTACCCTTGACAAAATCTAGTGTTCAGAGAAGATAATAATAAAAATGACTTATTTAATAATAAGTACAATTATATGATTGAATTAAGTGCTATTGCAATTTATTTAATAATGCATATTTAGTATAATTATTATAGGCCAAGTATAAACATACTCTTTAAAAACCCTTATTTTATCTTTCTGTCTCCCTAAAACTGCTACCTTCTTTTTGGGCAGATAAGAAAATAGAGAGTGAGACATGCCAAATGCAAACACATATATCTGCATGGCTCCAGAACTCACATTCTCTCCACTGCCTGGAGTGTCCTTGACTTGCAGATGCCATGGACACTGAAAGAAATGACTGACCAAGCTGTTTGCTGAGCTGAGACCAGTACAAGAGCTTTGTGATATATTTCATCGTGTTCACACACAGGGAGTTTACAGGACTCCAAAAAGGCCATTGCCCTGGCAGAGGGAGGAGGTACCTAGGGGGTTGCTGTCACAGCTGAATCAAGTGAGCTGGTTGTTGGGCATCCCCAGAGAGCAAGGTTCTGTTTTGCCTACTCTCCATTCCTGCACAGCCAATTAATGTGAAAAAGAGCTGCCCATTATTGATCAGTTTGTATTCCACCACAATGATGTCTTAATGAAGAGCAAAGTCTTCAAAAAAATGGGGTGAAACCTTTAAAGTGGAAGTGATAGTTAACTTTGCTGTCCCCTTCAGGGGTTCATTATTATCTCATGAAGGATATTCTTCATGACCTTTTTTAACTGTGTCTCATAGTCAGCTGCATTATTTTCCCTTTATACTTAAACATTTTCACAGGTCTATGTATGTCTTAGCAAGACTTTAGTGTATGCATCTCTTTCCATGGGATCAGGGCCTGGACATGAGAGTCTGTACACACATGCAGGCTGGAAGGCATTCTTCATACATCCTGTGCATTATGCTCATCATTTCAGAATACTAGATGGTGGTCCAGTAAAGATACAAGATACAGAACTCATACACAGAGTACAAGACTAAGTGTCTCAGAAGGACCAAGATCTCTCACCTTACCACTTCCTTATCATACCAGATAGAAGTTTGACATCTAAGATGTGCTCCCTCTGAGATCTGCTGGATCTGTCCTCATTTCCTCCTGACATTTCCACCATCCCCTGTGTTGCAACTGCATCAACACAGTCTCTGTCTTCTCTGATACATGGCTCTCTCTCTATCAACACATTCATCTATTTCTTGTCCAATAAGGGCAGATTGGATAATGGGGCTCTCTAATTCCAATGTGACCTCATCTACAATTCCAAATATGGCCGTGAGCTGAGGTCCTGAGCATAATATTTTAATGCATCTTCGGAGGGGAAAACAGATGCTGCCATTAAAGATGCCTATTAGGCACCAGACACTACCCTAGGCACCACGGTTCTCCCAATCAGAAATGGGATTCCTGAGTTCATGTGATCCATGAATTACAGGAAGGAAAGAGACTGTAGTCTGAATGATGGACCATTTGGAACCCTGAAGCTCTCTCTTCTTCCCTGATTAAACCAAGTCAGATCACCCAATCTTATACCCCTTCTCAGTGTCTCAACTCTTCACTGGGGACAAGATACCCCCAGAACACATTCCTGCTTGAAACCACAAAAGTGACCTGAGAGCCAAGTCTTAACAACAGTGTGTGTGGCTGTGTGGTGACCTGATGATGTGATGGTGTGTCTGTGCTGGAATTTCTATGTGCAAGCACTTGCAAATGTCAAGGGAAGGTATCCCTGACAGTACATAAGTTACACCAATATAAGTTTTTAGTGTGGAAACAAATTGTGGCAGTGCTTGGGAAGCGTGGAAACAAGTGTGTGTGTGTGTGTGTGTGTGTGTGTGTGTGTGTGTGTGTGTGTGTGAATTTGAATATACACGGTCGTGGTGGTGGTGTGGTGTGGTGTGGTGTGTGTGTGTGTGTGTAAGAAAGAGAGGAAGAGAGAGAGAACAAGTGGGAATTTTCTAATTAACTATTTATTGTATTCTAGAATCAGCCAACATGCATAAATGAAGTCTTTCCCTTCCCTCCTATTAAGACTGGGAAGAAAGGCTTTGAAGACAGAGAGAGAGAGAGAGAGAGAGAGAGAGAGAGAGAGAGAGAGAGAGAGAGAACATTCAGTTAGTGTTTGTTAATTAAGACCAGGTCCCAGGGAAGCTGATACACAACAACACCAATAAATCACTCATTAATGGTCCATGGCTGCCTGCCTCTCAGTCAGCTATATTGCAGCTCCAGAGGGATCCAGGCCAGGAGGCCTTCCACTTCAGACCTGTCAGCTGGGGAAAGCTGTGTGTCCCCACCCTCTCTTCTATGAGCATCCCCAAGTCACACCAGGCCAGATAAGGGCTGAGCCACCATCCCCAGATTCATGGACTTAAGACTAAGTCTCAGCATCCAGCCTATCTGACATCACTGGTATCATGGCTCTCCCCTCTGCCATGACTGGTCCCATCTCCATGGTGTTCTCTCAGGATTCTGGTCACGTGCTTCTCCACTACTTTATAGCACCTATACCTGCTCTTCCACAGACACCTGCCCCTGAAGAGAGCACCTTGCAGATATTCACAGTCAACCAGCTAAAGCTCATAAAGAAACAGCTACCAGTTATGCTTTAAGGGATAACCTTTGTCTAAAACCGCCATAACTTGAGAGGATAATGGGAATGGGAATTTCTTAATGGGAATGGGAATTTCTCTTTGGAGTGATAAGAATGTTCTAGAACCAGGTAGGTGCAAGCATTGCATGGATTCCAGTGCCACTGAATTTTATGTGGGGGTGGGGAGGCCAAAAGAAGAAGGAAAAACATAGAACATCTTATTTTATTTATATTTATTTACTTATTTTTTCAATGTCTCATTTTGCTTTTGGTGCTGCCACTCAAACCCAGGGCTTTGCAAAGTGCACACTGTACCATTAAGCAACCCTTCAGCCATCACACATTTATCGAATGTGTCTATTAGATCAGTCCTGGGAATATGGAAGTGTTTGGGATGAGAGGATGCAGGCTAACAAGCTGCAGAATATAATCTGTATGATTCCAAAAACTAGAACTCTCCTATACTTTCCTCTACTTTATCTAGAGGGAAAACTCAGAAACACAAGGGCATGGACCTTGCTCAAAGTCATAGAATCCTAAGGTGGTCTGGTAGGATATGTACCTCATCTTTGTGCTGCTGTGTGTGTTCAGCTCCCTCAGCTTCCTCCTTGTTTCAGGCTCAGCACCAGCTACCTCCATCCTAGTATAGCCAAAGAGTTGAGAAACACAGACCTGACCAGAGTATCAAGAACCTTGGCTCTGTCTCCTTTGACTGGGAGAGCTTCTCTCCTTTCTTGCCAGCCTCCTTGCCTTAGGCAGTCTGCCTCCCAGTCAAGCACTTCCCAAATCAGGTTCTTTCTACACTGTGAGCTTGACCTTTGTATGAGTACTTTGACTTTCCGCTAGGCAGGGACGTCAAAAACCTGTGATACTGGAATGGAATGCTTTTTTGTGTGTTTGTTTTTGAAAATACATGGTCTCAATCCAAAAAACTCTACTTTTGCATTCAACTGAAACATGTTGAAAAGTTTAGGAATGGTAACCCCCCCATATGCATAGATATTTGGTCTAATGAGGCTATTACTTAATCTGGTGTAGGGGAAGGAACTGTCAGAATCAAAAATCTTTGGCCTGGAGAGTTTAGGAACCTCCATCCTTGGAGCCAAATCCAGATACAGCCCTGGAAGTATTCAGGACTATAGACTGGTGCAAAACCGATTTAAAAAGGGTCACCAGTCTCCCAAGGCACTGAAGCATACTCCAGGACCTGTGTGTACTTTTGATTGGCATATATACAGTGCTGTCTCAGAGACAGAAACCAAAGGCTCAATCCTACCATGGGTCCACATGGAGATAAGATGAGCACCAAGGGGAGAGGAGATATTGGGATGCTTAGCATGGCTTTGACTCTAGGTCTCAGGTTCCATTTTCTATACTTATTTGCATATTCATGCCTGCATTCTTGCTACTATCCAGTGTGTCATAAGTGCTTATATCTCCAGGTCCTGTTTTAGTGATTATAGATGGAAATGTATTTCTGTATTTATCAGTCTATGTTCATGATGGAACTAACAATTAGGGGCGAGTCTAGCATTTCGATGATTTAACAGACTTCTTATGTCCCTTACCAGTCAAACTTTGCTCCACATAATCTCTCAAGGACCCAGAGGAAGAGAGGTTCCATATCTGCAGCCAATGGCCTTCCAGCTGCTTTCCACCGCCCACAGTCTGCTTAGTCATATGGCTCTGCCTAACTACAAGGGAGCTGAGAAATATGTAGTTAAATAGATGTGGCTGGGAGAGAAAATGGACACAGAGTTGTGTTACAGTTTCTGACTGTGTATATGCCTTAGACCAGTGGTTCTCAACCTTCCTAGTGCTGCAACCTTTTAATACAGTTCCTCATGTTATGGTGACCAGCAACCATAAAATTATTTTGTTGCTATTTCTTAGCTGTGATTTTGCTACTGTTGTGAATCATAATGTAAAACATCTGTGTTTTCTGGTGGTCTTAGGTGACCCCTGTGAAAGGGTCATTTGGCAACCCCAAAGAGGCTGGAACCCACAGGTTGAAAATCAGTGCCATAGGCCATTTGGCCTGTTACGATTAAATGACTTAGAATGTAAATTATATAACAACAGAAAGTTCTTGCTCCGAGTTCTGAAGTCTAGGAAGTCTAGGATCAAGCCCAGCAGATTCCTTGTCTGGTAAGGGACCCAATATCTGTTTCTTTTTCTACATCCTCACATGGTAGGAAGGGGAACTGTGTCTTTGGGCCTATCTTATAATGGCACTAATTGCAGAAATAAAGGCAGAACTCCTATGACCTAATCACCTCCTAAAGGCAGTAGCTTTTCAAACTGAGAGATTGCCCTAAATTAGGTTTCAACATATGAATTTTTCAGGAACATCAGACCAGTTGGCAAGGCAACTGTATGGATGCAGTGAGGGAATGCTAGGGCACAACTGTAGGGAGAGATAATAAGATGAGAGCTAGACAGGGCTGTGTCTGTAGTGCCCGTGGAACCTCTAAATCAAAAGTGTTTGTGAAGCAGTTGAATATTAGGGCCTGAGGCTTAAGACTTCCCACTTTTCCCAGTGCCTCAGAAACTGAAGGTGTGGAGCAACCCCTGGGGAAATGGTGCTTTCCTCTGGGGACCTCAAATCCCACATCTATGCCAGGGTCAGAATTGCTTTTTAAAACTGTACAGCAATCTGGGTGTTTTCAAAATGGAGTCATTTCCTGCTTGTTACCTTCCTCAGGCCCAGTCTCTCAGGTTGGGGGATGTCACAGCTCCCTGGGCTTTTGGAGTCCTGTTGCTGGGATACTAAGCCCCTCTCATTGTTCAGAGGCCAAGTCCAGGGGGCTGGTACTTGCTTGCTAGGCCTGGTACCCAGGTGCTCAGGTAGTGTTTTTTTTTTTTTGTTTTTGTTTTTTGTTTTTTGTTTTTTTTGAACAAATGAATGAATTAATGACAAGCTATTCAAAACTGTTGGATCCCTGGTGAGAACAAAAATAGTACTTCCACACTGCAGAAGCTTTTAATAAGTTATAACTCAACAAATTAAAATAAACATTTGTCTAAACTTCCACCAACCAAGTCTCCAGAGGGTTGAACACCTTTTCATCTTCAAAGTGCTTTCAAAACAAGAGCTGATTTTCCCCTCCAGGCCCCTCAGTGGATATTGTAAACAGTAAACACACAGAGAAATATATTAACATTCAGTAGCTAGGTTGCCTTGGGCTAGTTTTAAAGAGTGCCTTCCCAGGAAAGAAAAGTAATTGCCTTTGGGGTGCGTGCCTGCATGCGTGCATGCATGCATGCATGTGTGCGTTTGTGGGTGCCTTCCATGAGCTAGAAGTTGTGCCAAAGGCTTCTAGGATCATGATGTTATCATCTCAAAGCACATGTCAGGCAGGTAGTCTACTTCCTGCTTTAGAGATTTAAAGAATTTGAAGGCTCCGAGATATAACTTTTGCAAGGGCACATACTGGATAGATGAGAACCAAAGTTCTGCTAATGCCCCAACTACCACCCTTCACCTTGAAGGCTTACTTCCCAACATTTGGCCTACAGATTGGTAATATTAGCAACATCTAAGACTTATTAGATGAGACTCTGGAGAGAGAAACTTGGGATGGCACTTTGTCTTCTTTGATCACCTAGACCTTATGCTCATAGTGTGTCTCTAAAACTGAGAGAGATGTCTGTCTAAAGGGATAAGAGGGAAAATCAAAAGGGAATCACTGGGCCCAAACACCTCATGCCTTGCCTTGAGCTTGGCAGCTCGGCTCTGTGCACAAACCATGTGGCAACGGCTTCCTCCCCCTGCCTCTGCAGGCTGTGCCGGCCAAGATGGAAAGCTTCCTCTATGCCCTGCTTTTCATGGCAAGCCTGGGTGGATGTTTTCTCTCCACTCCATATGGATTTTGCAATTAACTCACTAGAAAAGTAAATCACAGGGTGCCTGGAATAATAAGTGCAGTGAACACCAGACTGCAGCCAAGTAGACTGGGACTGGATCCAGCATGACTAAGGTTGCTGGGCAGACACAGGAAAAAGGCAGGAGGCTGGAGGCTGAAGAAAGGCAAGGGGGAGATGGAGCACCTTTGTGGACTAGCCATCTAGGTCTGCGCTCCTGTTCAAGTCATAGGTTTCATTCCATCCTTACTGGCCCTATTAAGGATATCACTTTACAGAAAAAGCGGTTGTAGCCCAGAGAAATATCAGTGCTCCCTCCCCAATTTTGAGCTTCTCTAGGAAGTTTTCAGATGTATCTCCTGGCCTATGGGGATCTTTCACTGAGCAGCTAAGTAAGGAGAACCCCTTACCTATGAACTTGAAGACAACTAGAAGAGAGTGAGAGCTAATCTCAGGGGACCTGGCTCCTCTTCTGTGAGATAGGATGGTGACTATTTCTAATGGACAGGCATCAAATCTGGTATCTTACATAAGAACACCTCAGATGCTGCTTGGCACACAGTAGGCCTTTGAGATGTCACTCACCTTTCACTTCTACCCAATCACAGAATGACTGGTGCTTCCTTCAGAGAAAAAAAAAATGCCATTGAGTCACACAAAGGACAAAGTTGGGAACCCAAGCTATCACAGAGAGTGTGGTTTCTAGAGGGCTTGTGGATGGAGTAAGTGATAAGTCACTGGCATGGAAAAATCATGAGCAGTGGCCAACCCTTCTGGTCATCCTAGTCACTGCTGCTGGCTAGACGTTCAGGATCTAAGGCTGGTGCTGAATCTACATGACTAGGCTTCAAGAAGCCTAGAGCACTGCCTTTCTCATC
Organism: Cricetulus griseus; assembly: GCF_003668045.3. Taxonomy (NCBI): domain Eukaryota; kingdom Metazoa; phylum Chordata; class Mammalia; order Rodentia; family Cricetidae; genus Cricetulus; species Cricetulus griseus. Next base: position 102,862,947 of record NC_048596.1, on the reverse strand, counting down.
ATCCTGCTTCTCACTGGGTTGGTTTTAATCTCTTGAACTGATTGGTTGAGCCCATCTTTGCCTATAAAGCTGCTGAACAGGTGAGACCATGAGCTGCAACTTGACTACATAGGCTATAAGAGACAGGTTTGTGCCAAGCTGCCAGCTACTGTTCCACAGGCAAGCATGCACTTAATATGGGTTCTTTTTTCTTTCTTTATTTTTCTTTTTAGCAAGACTGAAGATTGATCCTGGGGCTTGTTCATGCTATGCATATGGTCCATCACTCAACTATATCTCTAATCTTCCTTTGCTTTTTATTTTGAGGCACCAAGTTGCTCAGGGTGGCCTTTAATTCACTCTATAACCCAGGCAGGTCTTGAACTTGGAATCTTCCTGCCTCAGCATCCTATGTTGCTGGATTACAGTCCTGTGCCACCAGAGTTGGCTTCTTTGTCATGGCTAGTCCTATCTAGATTTTGTACCACACACTGCATCTTTCATTCTGTCTCCTTACTCTGGGCCTATCATCATTCATCAGAGAAGACTAATGGGGTTAGGAAAGAGATTCTGAAGTGGTTAGAGACACATAGAGACTCTGTTTGCCCCAGCTGGAAAATATGGTAGCTGGCAGAAAAGCCTTCACATGAGACATGAGTGCCAATGTCCTTATTCTGAGAGGGTCTTACCTACCTGCTGGTCAGTGAGACTCTTCTACAAATCTTTACTAGACACCCTGTCCTGGGCCTGTCACACTCTTCCCTCTGACCATCTCTATATTCCATAGGCTCAGTTCACAAGTCAGAAAAGGGTTTCTTTCTTTGCCTCCAGGGCCTAGACATCAAACTGGCTCCTTTGTGCTTCCAGCATCTTCTGGAGCAATCACATCTGGGCAGGCTGGCAGTTGCGTTGATGTAGAGAATCACAGGGTTATGCATCTTCCTCTGGCAGCATTCACTTCCTGTCACCACTGTTCCCAAATCCTTTTGGGGCTGTAAGGAAAATGAGTGAGGATGACTCAGCAGGCACCAAGAACAGGCAGGGGAAAGATAATACACTCAAGCTCTCAATGGGGTTTGGTGATTGTTTCTTTGCCTAGATAAAAAACAGATAAAGAGAATAGGATTTATAAAGAGCAGGGGAGATGAATCAGTAGAAGATCGCTTGCCATGCAGGTGTGAGGAACAGCGTTCAAGACTCCTCAGCAACATAAAAGCTGGGTGTAGTGGCATGTGCCTACAGTTGCAGGGGAATGGATAAGGCATCGACAAGAAAATCCCCAGAAGCTTGAGGGCCAGCTGCCCTGGTGTAGACAGCGGAAACATAACACAGAAGGTAGAATGATGCCCCATGTGCACCCTCCACACACAGATACTTTATAAGCAGATGCAACTATTTCAATGCAACCCAACAGATGCCCAAATCTCTAATATCCCTGCAGTCCTACTCAGTACATCTTCTCTGCTTCCACCAGCTAAATACACTTGCATCTTTCATGACCACCGGTGTGATCCTGAAGGTCTTTGGGTATTCCCAAAACCAAACAATTTTCAACTACACTATTCAACAGAACTCTCTGCGATGATTGGATGTCCTGGCTGCGCTTTCCTGTGCAACACCCTCCACACCATCCCCTGTGGTTACTGAGTACTCAGGAAGCAACTCATACAACTGAGGGAATGGCCTTTTCAGTTTAGTTGCCTTAATCTCACATCTAAACTGTCATGCACAAAGACGGAATTCGTTCAGCTCTCCAATGGGGGGAGGGATTCCTTCATGTCTGTGAGGGCAGGAAATATGTTTTGTGCTCCATATTCCATGTCTAGTACAGAGGCTGCCTTGGGCTCAGTCATCATCAAAAGAGTCACTAGAGTCTATGGTGGGAGTGAGTCAATGGAGATGATGCAGAAGATGCAAGCATGCCAGATATAGGCTCAGTTAGTGTCAGAGTTAAGACTAACTTTGACATTGACCTATGGAACTGCAGAAATGTGATGGGCACTGGTAAGCCTTTGTCTTCTGTGAAAGTCTGCAATGCCTGCCCTTCTCATGAAGGGATCTATGAGTTGGCATATGCAGAGCGTGCTACAGTGCCTGGCATATCATAAACCCCTTGATAAGTCATAGGTTCATTTTTTAAAAAGACACAGATAATGAAATTTATTCCTCCCTACCTCGACTGTGATATTCCCAGCACAGACAAACCCTCCTTGTGACCGTGTTCAGGCCATAGACAAGGTCAATACATGCTATGACAGTGATGGACCAGCCCCTTCTCTGACTACCGTCATCCTCCTCTGTGTGATCTCTGCTGATGTGTTTATTGCAGTCTCTTCCTCTCTCTAATCTTTGCCCGATCGAGGTATCATTCAGCTTTCCCCACCTTGAAGTCACCTCGTCCAGAGCAAGCGTGATTCCCTTGATTGTCCTGACTCACCCAACAGATGCCCAAATCTCTAATATCCCTGCAGTCCTACTCAGTACATCTTCTCTGCTTCCACCAGCTAAATACACTTGCATCTTTCATGACCACCGGTGTGATCCTGAAGGTCTTTGGGTATTCCCAAAACCAAACATTGACTTTCCCTCATGACAACAGAAGCTGAGCAGTGATGAGACACTCTTTCAATGGCCTCTTCTTGTGAGCCTCCACTTCCTGCAACTTCCCTGCCAAGTTCAGTGCAATTCTAAGATGGCTCTTTCCTGAGTTGGGCTTTGAACTGCATACTGGTTGGAGCCCATGGCCTCCTCTGCTTTCCCCAATCAGTGGTCTATATTCTGCAGCTAAAAGGACAACAGAGAGAGAAGAGCTGCAAGAAACTTTTCCTTGCCCTTCAAAGACAATCCAGCTGCCTGTATGCTTAGGGCATCTTCTCTCCTCAAATCCATAAAGGCACTGGAAGGACCAGTAAGATGGCTTCATACACTAAGACATGTGGTTCCAAGCTTGACAAACTGAGTTCAGTTCCTGGGAATAAAACCCTTTTCTGCAAGTTGTACACACACACACACACACACACACACACACACACACACACACACACACACTTCAAATCTACAAATCTAAAGGCACTGGTATCACTTCTGAGTCTAATCTATGCTCAAATAAGAAAGCCAATGAAAAGGAACAGGTGAAAGGCATCAGGGAGACAGGAACACTCACACTGAGAGGTTTGTAAATAAAAAAGGTGAGGAAGAGAGGCTCCAGTGATTAAAGATGGTGTTGAAATTCCAGAGTCCTGAAGGAGCAGTTAGCAGGGACAGGGAGTGGGGTTTGATGAGTTAGAATTGTAGATGTGATGAGCTTGAAGCACCTGGGAGGCATCTAAGTCGAGATAATTACTAGACACCTGGAGCTGAATAAGAGCTTCTGGAGATATTGATTTAGAAGTGATCATGCTCTCAACCCTGTCCCCATTCATTCAAGGGAAATATATGCAGCACCTACTTCATGGGCTGAGCTGGATGCTGGGATACAGTGATAACTAAACAGATGATAACCCAGACAATGGCAGCCTCTGACTTGCTTTGTCTGGCTTTGGCTTCGCAGAGTCACTGGTTGGAGTGTCATCTGTCCCTGTTCCCTGGAGATGTTCCATAAAAAGAAGGTATATTGAGGCTAGGAAGATGGCTCAGTGGGTCAAAGCACCTGGTAGGCATGTCTGAGGCCCTGAGTTCAAATCTCCAGAACTTATGTGTATGTCAGGTAGATAGCACAAGTGTCTATAAATCCAGGTATTCCTACAAGGAGAGGATGGGAGACAGAGACAGGAGGATCACCAGAAGTTCATGGGCCCAGTAACTTGACATGCAGTGAGAAAACAACAGTCTCTGCCTCAAGATGCAAAGTATGGACCAGTACCTGAGGTTGTCTTCTGACTTCACACATGCGCATGCACGCACGCGCACGTGAACACACACACACATACACACACACACACACACACACACACACACACACACACACACACACGCACGCGCACACACACACACACACACACACACACACACACACACACACACACACACGCACACACGCACACACACACATGGTATTTTGGGATCCTGACTGATAGACCTTGGTTCTATATGCAGTTAAAACCTCCTTGTAGCTGATGTATAAGCTCCTCACTCTCCCACCACAAGAGTCATTTCTACCCCTGTTGCTCAGCTGCTTCAGGTAGGGAAGGGAAACCCAGTCTTTGTGGGGATTTTTGTGTGAATCAAAGTCATGGAAGTTTATCGGAAAGGTGTGTTGATTTCTGGGATCTGGAAAGATATGAATGAAAACTGCAAATGCATGTCCTTCTATGTTCTTTGTAGGTTTGAGTTACTTTGGAGGAATAATACTTATAGACAAATTGTTAAGAAATGCCTGCCAACCATTATCAGTGAAAATTTAAGATGCTGTGGTCTAATAGGGTCTCAAGCTATTCTCTAGTATCCAAAAGATTTAAAAAATTTAAAATGCATGATGAAATGTGTTACACTTAACTGTAGAAACTATAGGACATTGTTTATGCTTGGCAGACACCATCTTACCCTAGGGGAACCCTGGTTCTTTAATTCTCAGAGTACAGCAGATTCAAAGCTGTACTTCTCCCTAGTCCCCAGGCTGGATGACAAATCATCTGACTGGTCCCAAAAGCCTTGTGTTCATCATGGCCAAGTGCCATGGTTACATAAGATACCAAAGGCTGTGGTTTAAGATCATCACTGGGTGGCAAGGATCTTTGTGAGTTCCCTTGAGGAGACCTATATACAGAAGCCACACTGGTGGTTGTATCAATGGGCAGCTGCTTGCCTTTTTGTGCCTGTGAGCACTGCCCCACCCTACACTGTCTCCACTTTCTCAAATCACCCTGTTCCCACAAGACCCCACCCCTACCTAGAATCCTTTCTCAGAACAAAGGAGCGTAGATTCACTGACTGTCCGTTTCTGTTTCTGTCCAGCTCACTCCACCCTTCACTTCAACTGGGGTATCAAAAAGTACTTAACTCTTTCTGCTGAGTTTAGGGGTTTAACTTTTGCTGCACTTCTGGCTTCTGTTACTCAGTGCAGTTTAAACCTCCTTGTAGCTGATTCCTTGGATGCCACATCTTTGTGCACTTGCTATGGTGATTATGATGTCTCTTGCCCCTGCAGAAGATGATTCGCACCAAGTTACCTTTTGTTTGGGGACCCAGCACCTTCCAAAACTCCTTATCATGGATTACCTAAAATCTCAAGAAAGACTTGTGCTTTAGACTTTATTCTGGCCAATCAGGAAAGGATAGTGATACAATACTTGGGACAAACAGGAGAAACAGTCATCTGGGTGATGAGGCCTCAAGTGGATGGATGCTTTAAACTCTGTTCCTCAGAGTGCTCCAGAGAACCAATGGCCTGAGTCAGTTAGGAGTGCAGAATCTCAGCCCAGTCCAGACATCCTCACAAATCTCTTCCTCACCCAGTTTCCAGTGGCTCACACACACACAAAAGGTAAGCAGTCCTGCCCTAGATTTTCTTTAAAGTTGACTTCAGAGAAAATATTGAAGACCAGATGTTTTTGAGCAAAAGGATCCACAAGGCCTGAGAAACCAAACATGAGGTCTGAGGACATCATTTAGAGTTTTTGAAGCATCAGTAACTGACCATAATATGGAAATTAAGAGAGAAATGTCTGTACATACACCAATGAACAGTGGCTGCCTCCCAAGATGAGTAGGATGGGTGGGGTAGGAAGGAGTAAAAGAAGACATGTACAGTTATGATCAGCTTTTATCTGTGTTGCTTGAATTAAAATATATGCATACATTAGTATTTTTTTAGAGAATACATATGCAAACTAACATTTCAGAAAGTACAGGAGATTATGGTAAATGTACATTTAACCACACAGTGGAGAATAGCCTACAGAAGCAGCACAGGCATTTCACGGAGGATCTTAACAGAAAAGAAACATGTTTTTGTGTTACCAGGGTAGCTCCAAGGAATGGAATTATCGGTAATTGCTTTCTTTATTTCTTCTTCGTTCTTATTGTCTGAATTTTAAAATTTTCTACAATGAATGTGTATTTCTTATATAAAAAGAACCAATAGACCAAAAATGTTATAAGGAAGAATTAGGAAAGAGGATAAGGCAAAGTCAGCTAATGTAGGCACAGTGGCATGACACAGACTTGCAGGATGGAAAGGGCTATGGCTGAGGGTGATCTGGGAATATAGACAGAAGTAACAGAGGAATGTCAGGATTAGATGGCTGTTATGTTTTGAGCCTCCGCTACAAAACAATTATGATTACCACACAGCTGGAGAAACAGAGGTTAGGAGAGCTGCTAACACCCTTCAAAGGTCAGAGGTGACCTGGTTTGCAGACCTCACAAGAGTAACTCCACCATTGCCTGGCAACAGGAAGGCAATGTTGTAGTCTGAAGATGAACATGAGGTTTGGACTGACCCAGAGGCCTCAGTTCTTCCTCTGTTGAGGAAAAGTGACTTCCCACATTCTCAGTGGAGCATGGGAACTAGTCCAGGGCCTCGGAGCACCTCAAACTTCCTCTAGGAGCCTCTGGAATCCTAAAGAACACAGTGTGAAAACCAGTGTGCAGCAGAGATTCAAGAGCTGGGTGTGTGGCACAGCACTAGGGCACTTGACACACATGAGCAAGGACTTAGGTTCAATTCCCAGCACCACTGGCACCAGGAAAGGTTCATGTAAAAGGCTGTGAAAACTGAGTTCCCTAAATGTCCTAAGGACAGAGGTTTCCAGGAAAGTTCAAGAACCCCCTACCACTGTGTCTGCTATCAAAGAAGCACCCACTGCAGCAGCCTGCTCCCTGCCTATCACCCGAATCCCACAGCCACAAGTTTACCTCGCCAACCTTTCGTGCTGGCTTGACTACTAGTGACTTAATATGGAATTCCCAGTAACATCTCACAGACATCTCAACTGTCCCAAACCAGAGCTTTTGAGATGCTTTTTAAAGACATCTCAAGCATTACTTTTTTAAACCTAACATTTAAAAATTGTTTTAATTAAACTTCCACAATATTGCCTACACAATGGCTTAGGATTTCTTCTGAATGTTTCATTCCTTGCAAGGGATTCTGGAGAGCCAAAAATATCTGTAATTATACCCACAATGAAAGCAGGATCTCAGGCACGAGCATCTGAGAGCTGGAGGTTAACAGGGATCACGCCTTGGTGAAGCACCAGAATAGCATCTGTGGCCGCAATGACTACACTACAATTACAAGGGCCTTTCATCCTTGACATGAGTGGGGAAGGGAAGACATTGAGCGTAAACGCTGACATCTGTAAGCGGGCCTACTGTTATACACTATTTGAGTGGTAGGTTTGTTTTCTTTCTTTCCTTTCTTAACTTTTCCCTTGTACACAATTAAAGTTGCTTTGAAATTAAGCATTTGTAAGTGGACACAAAATGCTAAGTCTGCCACAGCTATAGTAGCCAGGGCTTCTGTGCTGTGGCTTACTAGGATACTTTTAAGGTCATGACCTCACAATAGACCGATGTAGATTTCAATAGACCTATGTAGATTGCATGTTAGGCCTGCTTTACAGTGTACTGTGAATTGCTCCTGCAACAGCAGCTTTGTGATCTGTTCTTCTCAATCTATGACCTATGTTGCCCTGTATGCCTTGAATAGAACTGAATTTGGGGGATTGTTAAGCTACGGTCAGGTCATTAAGCCCTTATGGAATATCGCTTATCTGTATATTTGTAGAACCTTTCAAACAAATAGCTTCATAAATCTGAAGTCTACAAATCAAATCAAGTCTTTTATGTATTTCTTCCAACTGAGGAAATAGACTTCTAGTGATCTGCAGCCAAAGCAAAGCAAGCAACAGCTTGGTAGACCAGAAACCCTGGCTCTTTAAATGTAATACCATCTCCTTATCAATAAGCTGGGGTAATAACACAAGTCGCCCCTGAGTCCTGATGACTCAGCTTAGTGGGTTTATTTTTACTTCATAGACATACAATCTTTCTGTATGTTGTGTTTAGACAGTATTCAGTCAATTGTGTAAGACGGACAACACCTTGTTATAAAACAGATGTTGTATTAAGTAACTTTAAACAAACACAGGCTACTGTAGGCAGTCTAGATTAAGCCAAGTTTCATGCCTGTAACCCTGGCACTTGGGATGCAGAGGTTAGATGATCACAAATTTAAGGCAGGTTTAGGCTACAGTGAGTTATGGGGCATCTTTAGCTACATAGAGGGAGCACAAATTTAAAAGAAAAATAAACCATAAGTTAGGCTAGTTGAAGCTTTGATTTTTGGAAGGTTGAGTGGATCAAATGCATGTTTTCAACATAGGTTGGGTTTGTTGGAGTATAAGCCTATCAAAAGTCAAGTACCATCTATATTTTGTTTATAGGCTTGTCAGGAGAACTAGGCCTATCACCATAGTGTCTCACACAGTAACAGATTAGCAGGTGTGAACATCCTTTGGCATAACAAAATTTATTCTTCTTTCTGGTATATGGCATTTCCCTTTCAAAACAGCCTTGGTACCAGGAACTAGCTCTCTCTCTCTCTCTCTCTCTCTCTCTCTCTCTCTCTCTCTCTCTCTCTCTCTCTCCTCTCTCTCTCTCTCTCTCTCTCTCTCTCTGTCTCTGTCTCTGTCTCTCTCTCTGTGTGTGTGTGTGTGTGTGTGTGTGTGTGTGTGTGTGTTCGTGTGTAGGTATATGTATAGGATAAATATTGACTTGGATTACTTTCCCCTATCTCCAATTGTTCACCATCTTATCTTTTGAGACAAGCTTCCTCACTGAACCTGGAGCTCTCTCTGATCCAACTAGGTTGTGTGGCCTGTGAGTTCTAGTGATGCTCATGTCCCTGCCTCCCCACTGCTGGGATTATAGGTATGTGCTTCCACCTCTGATTCTTTAAAGTGGGTTTTAGAGATCTGAACTCAGGTCTTCATGCTTGTACAGAAAGCCCTTCACCAACACAGTCAGCTTCAGCATGTCAACAAATGTTTAGTGAGTTCCACTCTCCATCCATCCTCATGCCAAGCACTCAGAACACATCTCAGAGTCTGGTGGGGACACATCCACAATATATCAGGTGCTGTCTGTGTATCCATTAGAGTAATGAGGTAGTGCAAATTTGCCTCTTAGGAGAGGATGAGACATGTTTCTGGGGTCAGGGATACAGGAGCATAGTGCTCAGTGATGAGTGGGTGGATGAAAAGAGGGAATTTCACTGTTCCATGGCTTGTTAAGTGACCCCATTTTCAGGACAAGTCTGTGATTTTCAATTTTCACTCAAAATGAGCTAGCTGATACGTCTCCGTGGACAAGTGAAGAGCAGCTTTTTAATCATCAAAATAAATCTCCAAGGTCCCAGGAATGGTGAAGAAATGCCAGTGCCTATTTGCAGTACTTATTTATTTTTAACAATATTTTTATTATTTCTTTAAGAATTTCATACCATGTATTTTGAACATATTTGAACCCCCTTCCAGGTTCCTCTCATAACCTCTACACCATCTATTCCTACCCAGCTTTGTGATTTCTTTTTCTTTTCCCATCAAGTCCAATTTGTGGTGCCTAGCTAGTCTTGGGAGTAAGGCCTGCCCTGGCATGTGTACTATTCACGAGGGGTCACAGCATTAAAGAAAACTGACTCTCCCAGCAGCTCTCCAAAGTGCTAGCTCCTCAGCTAGTGGTAGGATCTCACATTCACCTTCCCTACTCATCACTGGGATTTTGTCTGCATAGGTCTGTGTGTGCTCTTAACAGTTGTTATGAGTTCTTCTGTGCACCTGCCCTTGTTGTGTTTAGAAAACACCATTTCCTTGATGTTATCTACTACCTCTGCTCTTATTATTTTCACATCCCCTCTTCCTCAAAGATCCCTGAATCTTGGGGGAAGGACTATGATGTGTATGTCTCCTTTTTAGGGCTGGATACTCTGTAGTATCTTATTCTCTCCCCATTGATCAGTTGACGGTCTCTGTATTACTTGCCAGAAGCTTCACTAATGAGGGTTGAGAAATGTCTGGCCTATGGGTATAGCAAGGTAGAGTCTCATGTGTCCCAGACTAGCCTCAAACTCAACTATGTAACAGAGGATGGCTTTGAACTCCCAATCTTCCTCTCTGTACTTCTGTATTGCTGGGATTACAGGCACAAGCCACCATGCACGACTTGTCCCATCCCTTTCACTACCCAGCACCAACTTTTCTTAGGGAAGTAAAGGAGACATACCCTGGCTATTATACAGTAGTCTTGGTCTTTGGCTCTTTCAGGCCCCCCATGAATGGTTAAGAAAGTCCTTGAGCAACACAAATGAATTGCTCAGCCACAGGCTCCAAAGAGAACTTCATCTTGGGCTCCTGCTCCCTGATCAACAGTCAGTCTGGAGTGAGCTGAACCTGGTTATCCAAATGCTTGCAAGACTTACAGCAGGTCACCTGTGGATCTCATCACCCCTTCTTGTTGAAAGTGGCACTTCTTGGGACCCAGGTTCCCAGGGACTGTTTCTCATAGGAAAAAAAAGCTCCAAGGCTAGCCATGCAGAGCTACTCACATGCCCCAGTACCCTGGATACATCATTGCTGTCTTGAACATCTGTTTCTTTACTTGTCAGGCAAAGTAGTGCTCCTTCTATTTCAATGGTCCAAGGTTGTAAATTCCAGAAATCAAATAGGAAGCCCTGAGTAAGGAACCTTCTAGTAACCTCATATCTGTGGATGAGGGTAACAGACTTGTGTCTCTGAGTGCAAACTACTACTTTGCTTTAAAAAGAAACCCAAGAGGGCAACTATCTACTTTCACATCTTGGTACTTAGTGAATCTTTAACAATCCCAGCTATCTTAATTATAATGACTAAAAAGCACTTCTCAGTGAGGCCTGAGATTCAGAGACAGCTAGCCCCTTGTAGTCAGTCCCAGGGAGCTACAGAACACCCTGATGTTTGACAGCTAATTCATTGTTGTAGAGTTTGCCTCCTGTGTTGTCGTGTGTTAGCTGCAGTTCCTGGCTTGATCCTAGCACCTTCCCTGAGTTGTAACAGCCAAATAGGTCTCCAAACATGGGCAAGTATCACCTGAGGAAGAAAGTGAACCCTTTTTGAGAACCAGATGTCTCAGTGTGTGAGTAAAAAGAAGGTTCATGCACTGTGCCCACCTCACAAATCACACTGTTCTTCCACGGATACTGCTTTAAACCTCCAGCCTTGACCTTCTTTTCATCCTCCACCTGTTCTCTTTCAGCACACAGCACACTTCTCTATGGGCCCATTGCGTGTCTGGATTGGTGTGGGATCTAAGAGAGCAAGTGTGAGTTCTCACCCCTGTCATTGTCATCCCTCCTCTTCGCTATTCAAGAATGTGAGTGACCATGCTGACAGCTTCTTGGTCCTCATGAGGAGGTTTCCCTACCCATGACTGCATACCCTGGCCTAAACCCATCTGCTTGAAGGCAGTATTTGGCCCTTTGCTTTTTCTTTTTCTGTTGGATCTGCTAGACTCCTGGCCTGAAAACTAGGTCTCTTAGACTCCCCTACCCACAGCTACCTCCTGATCTTAAGTAGTTATTTCATAACTAAGCATTTGCTGCACTCCTTTAAGTTGCCAAGACTGATATTCTATTATTTCTCTTTATTTTTAATCGCACTTGATAAATAATTAAAGCACCCCCCCATCTCTGTCAGTATGCTGGGTGCTGTGGATGTAAAAGTGAGTAAAACCAGGCATGGCCTGTGGGGGAGGGGAGTTTTCATCACATAATCCATCATGTACGTGAATGTGCCTTCACCAGCCTTCCTGTCTCCTCTCTCTCGCTACCCCTGCCTTCCTCCTACCTTCTGTCTGCCTCCTTCCTGTTTTGACCTCTCTTATGTCCCTCTGGCTCTCTTCATCTTTTACTCCCACCCAAATCCATCAGGGCCTTTTCCCAGGGCCAATGAGCAGCTTCTCTGGGGTGCCAGAGAGAGATCAAGTGCCTGCCACCCTGGTTTTCTCCCTGGTGAAAGAGTGACTGTTTAAGAGGTCTGCTGATGTGGTTTGACAAGTTAGCTGGGCTGAATGATAAGTAAGAAGGATGGTCCCTTCCTGGGGATGGTAGGATATGAGGCCCATCAGTCATCCCAAACAAGCCCTAGTCTAACACATGGCTCCTTCTGTTCCTTGTGCTTCTATGGAAAACTCCCAGCAGTGGACGATCAAGGGCTGATAGCCCAGGACCAGTGGCCAGATGCCACAGATATGCTGCATGTAATCCTGCCTACTCTCTGCTGGAGGGAAAAGACGTGCCACATTTTATCGGTTGCCATATTCAAATGAAGCAACTGTTTCACTTTGCGGATGAGGCACAGCCTCTCTGGAGAGTCAAGTCAAGAAAGGGGATGGAGTAGTTTCTGAGACTTTTTTTTTATTTTTCTGATTCTGAGTGAGGAGTTGGGAGCCCAGGTTGAACTTGGTTGGGTCTCTTCTCTGAGACTGTTTTCTATCATATAAAATGTGAGTACAAAGGTTCCAAATCCCATAGGTGTGAGGAGTCAACGGATCCTTTGCAAATGGCTTAGCACTGTACCTGGCCCATGAGGTGCTTGGCATATTCCAGCTCTGCCCCCAAGTGACTATTCTGGCTCACCTGTCTCTCCACTGATCGTATAACTGCTGAATACCAAGTAGACACACTCTTTATTATTTTTTTACATTATTTTTTATTATTATCGTTTATTTTACATCCTGACCACAGCTCCCCTCTTCCCATTCCTTCCCTCCACCCCCTTTTGCCCCCTAATTCACCTCTGTTCAGAAGGGGGAAGGCCTCCCATGGGTGCCAACAAAGCATGGCCTGTTAAGTAAGTTGAGATAGGACTAAGTTCCACTCCTTGTATTAAGGCTGGTCAAGGCAACCAGTGTTAGGAACAGGTTCTGAAAAGCTGGCCAAAGCATTAGGGACAGGCCCTGCTCATACTGCCAGGAGTCCCACAGGAGTCCCAAAAGCAGACCAAGCCACACAACCATCAGACATATGCAGAGGGCCTAGGCTGGTCTCATGCAGGCTCTCTAGCCATCAGTCCATAGTCTGTGAGCTACCACAGCAAGCCAGTTGTTTTTGTGAGTTCCCTTGTAGATGGCTCTGACCCCCCCACTGGCTCATACAACCCCCCCAACAGGTTTCCCAGAGCTTGGCCCAATGCTTGGCTGTGGATCTCTGCATCTGTTTCCAACACTCACTGGATGAAGGCTCTCTGATGACACTGGGTTAGTAACCAATCTGATTACAGGAGATGGCCAGTTTAGGCTACCTATCCACTATTGCTAGGAGTCTTAGCTAAGGTTATCCTTGTAGATTTATGGGAGTCTCCATTGCATCAGGTTTCTACCTGACCCCAGAATGCCCCCCATCAAAACATCTCTTTCCTTACTCTCCACCTCCATCCACTCCTCAACTTGACCCCTCATGTTCCCATCCCCACCCACTCCCAGTCTACCAGGAGATCGCTTCTATTTCCCCTTCCAAGGAAATCCATGCATCTCCCTTTGGGCCCTCCTTGTTATCTAGTCTCTCTGGGGTTGTAGATTGTAGCATGGTTATCCTTTACTTAACCAATAATATTCACTTATGAGTGAGCACATACCATGTTTGTCTTTTGGGTCTGGGTTACCTCACTCAGGATGATTTTTTCCTAGTTCCATCCCTTTGAGTAGGCACACTCTTGCTCTTCACCCTGGGTGGATGCAAATTGTTCTGTTAAAGAAGGAGCTTTGTGGCTAGTATCTTCCCCTAAATTGTCCCGCTGCCCTTTCCCTCAGCTAGAGAAATACAGCTGTTTAACAGCTGCTCACTTACTCTGCTAGGCAGATCAAGCTCATTGTCGTGTGATATGATTTCTCCCCATAAAGGACTTGGGGATTTCTCACAGTGAAAGCCATTTCCATAGCGAATAGTATTATTAATAGGGCTTCCTGGAAAAGAGCCCACATAGATAGAAAGAGCTACTTGTTACAAATACCAAATCACCCTTGTCCCATTTTACACTCTCGCTGCTTTCTTTTGCCCTCCAACTTCGAAGGTAACTTTCTGAATTAAGATTCCAACTGCAAAGGCCCCTCTAGGAATAGAACTGAGAAATGTTGGGGCCTGGTTTTGAGAAGCTCTAAATCACTCTGTCCTCTTGGGCCTTCAGCTCCCCCAGGGGCTCTTGGGTTTCCAAGACAGTCAGACATCTAACATGAAATAGGCTGTACTTGGCTGAGAACAATTTAATGATGCAGTAAGTAGAGAACACAGACAGAGGAGAAGCTGAGCCTGTGATCCAGTGCCCTTGGACAGATAGCAAATGATTGAAGGGGGGGGAGGTGGCAGACCCAAGCAAAACCCATCTGTCAAATGCTGCGAGCATGTGTTATTGGGTCCCAGAAAACACGCATAAAAGCAGCTGGCCAGGCTGTCTAAGGAGGCCAGGAGGAAACAGCAGCTCTGGAAGATGCCTGGTCGTGTTAGCTTTGAGCTCCTTGTAGGCAGAGTCTGGCTTTAATATTTGTAACCCTAGCAGGTAGTAAAGAGACATGAGAGGAAATTGAGGTGTACCTTGGACCTGTGCAACGCTCTCACTGACAGTAGTTCTTAAGTACAACTCTAAAAGCTATGTTAACTATGCACCTTTACCATGTCTATCCTGCCTTCTGGCACTGGAGGCGGTGGTGGTGTCCTACCCTTCTGCTGTTTGGGCTTGTGGTAGCTGCTATAGAAGGGCCCTTTCCATAAGCCTACTTAGCCCAGTATGTTCATTGCCCCTGAGGCCAGAGTGTGAACTCAAGGCCACCTGAAAGGAGCTGCCTTGCCCACCCAAGGTCAAGACGGCTCTCTGAAGGCTGCCTTGCCCAGACTATCCTCTGAGGGAAAGGTGGAGGCAGGAGTGAAGTCCCCAGGCCAGGCTTACTTATCCTGCTCAAGATGACTTTTAAAGGCCAGCTCAGCTCCAGGGCCCTCCACGACACTGGTAGTATGTGCTCTACCTCCAGTTCAACCCCTGCCCAACCTGGCTCCCTCTATCCTTTAAGGGGGTGCTCATAAATGTAGGAACCTCCTTCTGGAGAACTGCCACCTCACACTCCATTTCCCCAGAGAACCAAAGGCTAGAATACTTAAGACAAGCCTGAGGAACAGATAGTCCAAAGTCTGTAGTCCAGAGACCTAGATAAATCGACATATGATAATAACACCAAGAGCAACAACTAATATTAATTGGTCTTTCATTATGTCTTAAATGCTTTACATTTACTTTGCTGTAAATCTTTACTACCATCTCATTAAAAGCAAAAATGGAATCGTAGGAAAATTAACACCTTGTGCAGGATCACAAAGCCAAGGAGTGGCAGAGCTGGGATTCAAAAACATGTAGTCTGGCCTCGGCCAACTTTTGGCCACTGAAGATAGTGTTTTACTTCTCAAGTTTAGATTGAGGTGTTTCCTAAGCTAACTGCATAACCTTTCTAGTAGTGAACCCACATGAGCCTCACCAATCTACAGAAGGGGCTAGCAGTACCTGTGCTGTGGGGCTGTGAGACAGAAGTCAGTCTCAATCATTAGCATATACCTAATATATCTAGCTCTTGTCATTAAACCTAAGGATGCTGAAGCCATGACAAATTCAGCAAATACTCCTCAGACAGTGCCTGGAGAAAATGGGTTCTCCATGATTCATGAAAATCTTGGAGCTGGCTTTGAATCTGGTCAGAGGAGAAATGGCCATGGAAGTGAGAGACCTGGGTGTAAGAAGAAATGAGTGGAACCAAGTTAAGGGAAGAGAGCGGTAAACTGTACCCACCTTCAGCACTCAGGAAATAAGATGCAGCTGAGGGTGCCACAGGATAGTGAGATGGGTTTTCTGGGTGGCCAGGTAGGACCCAGGTACTACAGCCACTTCCCTCACAAAGCCCTCTTCCAAAACTATTAGACTTTGAGCAGAAGGGCCCCCAATTCTGAATCTATTACAAAATAGCTGTGTGATGCAGGGAGAGTCAGTCTCTCCTGATCGTGACTGCAGCTGGAAATGAAATTGGGAATTGGAACTTGTGATCACCAAGATGCTGCTAGAGCAGAAACTCAGAGAATACGTGAGTTCTTGGCCTTTCTTAATTTGGGGAGAATTGCTGGCCCTCTGTGGTTTGTGGAGGAAAACCACAAACCACAAACCTACTCTTAGGAGCAGTTTCTGTTCTAACCTCTTCCCTTGAATTTCACAAGACTCTTATTTAGGTCTAGAAAATTCCAAGTTCAGATCTCTGGGCCGAAGGGCTTTGTGGAAGCACCTGCTAGGAACAGCACTATATTCCTCTGCCTGTTTATAAATTAGAGCCTTAAAAATAACGCTGGGGGCTAGAGGCAGGGGTCAGCAATTTAAAAAGCTTACTTTTTTTTTCAGAGGACCTGAAAGTGGTTAACAGCACCCACATCAAGCAACTACATCTGCCTGTACCTAACTCTATCTCCAGGGCATCCAATGTCTCATGTGCATGTGACCTGCTCCCCACTGCTAACACATGCATTCACGCACGCATGCACATACGTGCATGTTATCTCTCTCTCTCTCTCTCTCTCTCTCTCTCTCTCTCTCTCTCTCTCTCACACACACACACACACACACACACACACTTTTTAAAATAAATTTTAAACAAGTAAATCTTTAAAAAATAACACTGGGTGGCACACGTCTTTAATCCCACTTGGGAGGCAGAGGCAGGTGGATCTCAGTGAGTTTGTAGACCAGTCTGGTCTACAAAGCAAGTTCCAGGATAGCCAAGACTGTTACACAAAGGAAACCCTGTCTTGAAGAATAAAATTAAATTAAAAAACAAAACAAAAACAAAAACACTGGGAAGGGTACCTCAATATGAAGTATTGGAAGAGCCAGAATATTGATGACTGGTTTCACTGAGACCCTGATCCATGCACACAGTCTTATACATAAAGGTTCCAGAATCTTTGTGGCATTGCTTATTTCATATAAAATTTTTGATTCCCAAGAGATTCTATGGACTTTGCTCTTTTGTGTGAATCCTAGGGGCCTGTCATTTCTACTGCACAATCACATTTATTGATCCATTTTGCCAAAGAAGCCATTTTGTGAGGCCTGTGGAGCCAGACTGGCCACCCAGTTTTCACTTAGCCTGACAGGAAGTCCTTGAAGCCCTTCCCTACAAAGCTGGGACAACGATCACTTCCATTCTTGATTCTGTGTGGATCACATGAACTAATCCATAGAAAGTACCCAACAGGTTTCAACTCCAAAGAAGCACTCCAAAAAGTGTGCAGAGGGCTCTCTAGGACCATTGATCTCTCGTTCTGGTCCACTGGGGAAGGCCGTGAGATGTGCAGCTGTTCCAGGCCCTTTCCACACCTTGTTGATAGAAAGCAGCTTTGTGTGCTTGGTTGGTGGCATTCTCTGTTAACCTCCCATTCAGCTCCTTGGATGACAAGCTTTCTCTCCTAGTTGCTTTCCCATGCCCTGAATTCTGACTGCCAGGAGTTGTTCTTGTTCCTCCCTGTCCTAATAGTGTCAGGTCGGACAGCCCATTTCCATTGATTTCACTGTACTCACTATTAGACTTTGGTTATTTTTGGATTCACATGCAGAGCTGGTGGAATACCCTTAAGGAATGACACACACACACACACACACACACACACACACACACACACACACACACTCAAATATACCACCTGTGGTTCTTCTTGGCTTGAGGACCCTTGCCTTCCAGTTCATACCTGGTCAGGTGCTGTCCTGAATTTGGCTCAGATATGCTGTGATTGCTACTAAGGGCGTTGTCCCACTTTACAGCACAGGGAACAGAGGTTTTCAGCTTCTAGAAATATTTAAGAGATGAACCCCAAATGGGGTCATATTCTCTCTCTCTCTCTCTCTCTCTCTCTCTCTCTCTCTCTCTCTCTCTCTCTTCCCCTCCCTCCATCCCTCTCAGCATGCATGCATATAATCAGAAACCAGCCATGCAACTCACACCGAGACTTGTTTCTGTTGCTCCTATAAGATTCCCAATTACCTTCCTTTCAGTTGTCAGTGTGACAAGCACCTCATTAAGGCATCCAGCTCCTGCTGAAACTGCTCAGGCTGGGGAGCCAGATAAGTTGGACTTTAAATGAAATTCCTACCCATAAGACCTTAGGCTTCATCTCAGGGGTATAAATAATAATAGCAGCCATCACAGAGTGCCCACCGTTGCCACGATTTGGATGAGCTACCACCAGCAAAAGACTTGACACAGTTCAGTAAATGAATCTTACAGCATCTCCTACATTGAAGTAATAGTGAAGAGGACCCAAGTTTGGTTCCCAGCACCCACATCTTGTGGCTTACACCCACCTGTAACTTCAGTTACAGGGCATCTAATTCCTTTTTTTCCTGGTCTTCATGGGCACTTATATACACATGCATGCACACGGGATGCACACACACACATACACACACACACACACACACACACACACACACACACACACACACACACATACACACACATTAAAATAAATCTTGAAAATAAGAGATAACTCTTGTCCTACAAAATAGTTTCCAAAATATGTTTATCACTGGTATGTGTTATGAAACACCTTGCAGCTCTGAGGGTTTATGAGGCCACACCTAGTATTTGAAAGCATATAGATGTCCCACATTAACACACTTCACCGTCCATACCTTCTTTCATTAATTCCAGTGTTATACCAAATCCCTCTTGATGCTGCAAGTGGGAAAATGCATGTGAATTTCACCCAGACCTTGCCTGAGGGAGATTAATGTCTAGTGTTAAGGACAGAGGGACAAAATAACCAAGCATTTATGGCAACAACAGGGAACTGTTTGAAGCAGGAAGAGTACCAGGGGTCTGCCCTCACTTTCCTTCAGCCAGCATCCTCCAGGCTTCTCAAAGGTTCCACAGCAGCCTAGTGCTGAGCATGGCAGGTCTTCTCTGAGCATACTACTGTTCTTCGGAGAGGCAGTTCCTAAGACCTTTCTCTTTCTTCTGAAGGAGGAACTGATTTCTCCGTCAATGGATGGTGGTATGAACCCTAGTCCAAGTATCTGAAGACCTGGTACCAGCCTCACCCCCCGACTGTTATGCAATGTGCAGCCATTGGGCAGCCCTTCTGGATTCTCTGGGCCCCAGTTTTCTCCTGTGGAATATACAGGTGGCCATCTTGGTTTTGCTCAATATGACTCCTGAGGCGAGGTGCCATAATATCATAGTATTCATACAGTGATCCTACAGATCTCTTTCTGTGCCAGGGCTGTGCAGGGTCTATGGGAAATGCAAGAGGAGTAGAAAATGGCATTCCTGTCCTCCTATTTTTGCCTTCTTACTGAGGAGGAAATATACACAGATGATCTAGGCAAGGAACAACAATATTTTCAAATTGCAGGATATAATTCAATTTTCTCCAGCTTTCCCATTAGGTTACCTGTTGACTACAAAGGTATGTTTTCTTAGATATTCACAACTTTAGGATACTATGAGGATACTATTTAAGATGCATAGATTAATAAGATTGATATATGTTCCATCTGCATTGCTTTATGATCAGATGAGTTAAATAATAGGTGAGCAACTAAGACTAGAATCTAAAAAGTCAGTCAGGGGAGGCTGAAGGGACCTTGGGAGTCAAACCGAGCAGTTCCTTCCCTCTGCAGGTGAAGACCCTGCCTTGTCTGGCTTGTGCTGCCATCTGCTTCTGAGATGGCACCTTGAACACTACGACCTCTGGACATGAGGAGCTAAGTGAATTCAAACACAGCAGAAAGAAGAAAGGCCAAAAGAGCCACACTTCCTCTGTCAAGCTATTACAATGCATTTACCTACTCATGAGGTAGGAGTCTTTGTGTCCTAAACACCTCCCAAAAGGTCCCACCTCTTGACACTGTTGCATTAGAAAGTACATATCTAATGCATGAATTTTAGGGGATACATTCCAATCATAGAGGTCCCAGAGGCATCAAGAACAAATATATTCCAGAGAGGTGAATAGTCTAAGTCAGAGATAGACATGGACCCACATCCAGATGTCTTGACCATCAGCCTTGCTCTGACATCATTATCAAAGTCCATTATATCTGTCCTTCTCACTACATGACTGGAGAAGTATCTCTATGACAACTGTTACGTAGACTCCCAAAGTTCATAGACACTTACTTTCACTTACTAACTGAATGAACTGTATAGTTCTTATAACAGTGTCTAATGTTCCTTTTGTTGTATCACATTACAAGACAAATACCTAGCAATGGATTTCAGCAGAACAAGACTCTCCATAGTCCTATACAGAGTGTAGCCAAGTAGTAAGTGCTATCCAAATCTCCACCCATATTTGGCCCCAGATGTTAGCCCAGCATAGCACTGTGAGCCTTCAAACATTCCTCCCAGAATCCACCAGCCCTGCTCAACTGGGCTGCCACCTAGGGCACAGATATCAGTGAAATGCAAGGCAGCCCTTCTCTTCTCAACCAATTACTGGGTAGCTTTTTACTGCCACATTAATTAAGAGAGAAGCAGATAATCGGCATTAGCTTATAGGAGCTGAAAAATCATTAATGGTTCTTTTTACAACAGTTGTAGACCATTCATCGTGATAAATCTTGATTTGAATGTAATTCACACTCATTTTCATTTATCCCTAATGTGAGGATAGAGGCATATTCTTGACACATGGAAATTAGAAGGGTCTAGCAGCTGCAGTAGGTAGACCCGAAACTGGTGTTTGCTGAATAAATGAATGGATTTTTAAAAGTAAATGAACAAATGGAAGAATAAATAAAGGGAGTTTGTTGGGTTAGTGGTTATGGGTGAATGCTTTGGGTTGTGACTTCATTTCTCTGAGCTTTAGTCTCCTGTGTGTTATGTAGAAATGCTTATCCCCAGTGCACAGTTAAGTGATAACCACAAAGTGTGTCTGAAGTGCCGTAACAATAGGCCTATTTAAGTGCTTGAGGAGTGCTCGTTGTTCCCGCCCTCCTCTTCATCACTGCCATTATCTTCTTCATCACCATCCTCTTAATATGTGCATCATCACCACGCTCTTCCTTATCTTCATCATCCCTATCATTTTTCACAAAGCGTTAGAGACCATGATCAAAGCTAATCTTTGCCTTTACCGGGAATGTCACTTTCAGAAAAACAAAACACTTCCTTTTTGTTGCATATGTGTTTTTCAAACCTTTTATTCTGAAATAATTGCATTTCCAGACAGGACCTCTTTATTCTGAAGTCTAAGGGGTAATTGCCACAGTCACTGCCATGTTGAAAGGTTTCCAGGGTCTTGTGAATAGAGGCATGCATGAGGGTGAGAGCCTCTCTCCGTCTGGTCCTGGAACTGATTATCTTGTTTGCTTTAATCACAAGTCAGTACAAAGAACCTTTGCAGGAGATGTTTACTGCCTAGCTGAGCCCAGTAGCACATCCTTTGAAGGGCTGTGAAGGAACAGCTCCGGAGAAGGGCACCATAGGGTCACACAATGAGTAACAGACTCACATTCCTGTCTTGATTTGCAGTTTACTCTTGAGGTTTTTGGAGCCTCAGTCATTTCATAGGCAAAATTATGTTTTTACAGCATCTTCCAGGGTGGCTGTGAAGATTCACTGAGTTAAATTCATGTGAGGATGACATAGTGCCTGGCACAAAATAGGTGGCTGGTGAAATGTCAGATAATTGGTGAAAGTCATCACTATGACTGGGGCTCCCTGGCGCTTCCTATTAGTGTTTTCGTCTGTCTGCCACTGCATCCCTGGGTTATCTCAGGATCCCTTGGTCTCTCAGCAAGCTTGCTTTCCTGTAAGAAAGATTGAGCCAAACTGGCCATATATCCATTCACTCTCATACTTCTCGCATAGTATTTTACTTGCTCAACCCAAAGACACAGGAATTTTCCTTTGCAAATTGTCTATACCATGAAAGCCAGAAGGAGGCTGGCCAGATGGCTCAGTGAGCAACTCTGCTTACCTCCAAGCCTTGTGACCTGCAATTGTGCTCCAGGACCCACACAGTAGAAAGGAGTGAATTGACTTCTGCAAGTTGTCCTCTCACCAACATAGCAAGCAGAGAGATGACTAGACAAATTAATGTACTTTAAAAAATGTAAAGCCAGAAGAATATACGTGGCTATGGCATACTAGAATGGTAAGTAGCTTAGACAACCTCTCACATCTTAATCTCCAGGGGCACCATGATGGTTTCAAGCCCACACTTCCCCTTTGGGTGGTCTGCGGTTTCCCACGTCATCATATGGTCAGAATTGATCTGAAGTTGTGAGTTGGTATCCAGTTCATACCCTCTGAGGACGGCAATGCAGCCAGCCCCAATTCTGCTCAACCCCACACTCCAAGTCATTCTCTAGGGTAGATCAGGTTCCATATAGAATGAACGCCACCCCCCCCACACACACACACAAACACACCATAGGAGCAGCCATTAACCAATGGCTGGCTGGTATTACTATGTCAATACCACAGCTCATTCCTTTGTCATGGGTGATAATCATGTGAATGCCTGCTATTGGCTGTCTTCCTATCCCTGCCTTACATCCCTACTCCATTAGTGTTCACCTCGTCCTCAGAATCTCTGTGAAGCCAAGTCATTTCCTTACCAGTCTTGTATACAAGAGGAGCAGCTGCAGGAGGCATGGCCATCCCCTCAACAGAAGCTGCCTGGCCCTGAGAGGGAATTATAAAAGCCCATCTTGAGAAGCTTGTGCTCTTGGGAGGAGACTTGAAAATGCAGTTTAGGGGCATGAGGACTGTGTAGAAGGAAAAGCTACCCAGATTGCTCTGAGGACTGAGTACAAAAACAAAAAGTAATTTCAGGTAATTTGTTAATATCCAATAAGCAATGGGTGAGAGTGTGTTGGGTGCCAAGCTCTGGGTTGGTGTTTCAGAGAAGAAAAAGGCTCACCCGAGCTATCTGAACAATGTCAGTGACAATAGGCAGCAGGTCCCAAAGTGCAAGGGTTTTTGTTGTTGTCTTTTTTTGTGTGAGGAAAATTCCCATTTATATTCCAAGGTTCAAATGCTTTCAGGGATGAGGTGGGGAGGAAGAATCTGAGCTGTAAGCTATTGTTCATGCTTGGCTGATATTTAATCAGTTTGTTGGGTGGTAATTGAGACCACAGCTCCAATGGCAGAAATTCAAACGATCAAGTCAAAGCCAGTGAGTCTTTCTCATTATTTACCTTAC
The DNA here is from genome assembly GCF_003668045.3 of Cricetulus griseus. Taxonomy (NCBI): domain Eukaryota; kingdom Metazoa; phylum Chordata; class Mammalia; order Rodentia; family Cricetidae; genus Cricetulus; species Cricetulus griseus. Next base: position 102,839,759 of record NC_048596.1, on the reverse strand, counting down.
AGTAGAGATAACCTTTCCATTATTGAAATGTAATTTCCAAATGAGATAGTTAATATTAAAACAGAATTAGCAACATGAGCACAACATTTGGGAAGAAATTTCTAATAGCTTTTTTTTCCTATTTTAATGTCTGCAAAATTAGTGTTCAATCTTGCTGTAGTGTTAACTGATGATTGAGGCTGGGTGAGAGAATGGTCCCAGCCACCCTACTGTCTGGCAGTTGAGGTGTGGGAGGTCTCTTAACTCTTTGTTTTAGTCACATAACTCGTGAAGTCCGCTAGTAGACTGGATGCCTTGTTTTGCACTACAAATGGGCTATGATTGCTGTTTTCTTTAATAATGAATTTTGAATTCTGAGTATGGGAGATGAGCTATGGGTATGTGAAAAGATGAATTAGCCTTGGGGGGGGGGTGGTTCAAGACAGGGTTTTTCTATGAAACAGTTCTGGCTATCTGGTAATTCACTGTAGACCAGGCTGGCCTCAAACTCACAGAGATCTGCCTGCCTCTGCCTCCCAAGTGCTGGGATTTAAAAGCATGTGCCACCACTGCCCAGCTAAGAATGAGTCTTAAAAGTCCTCACAAAGCTATTTAGCTGGCACAGTAGAAAGATAATGAAATAAGAAATGGCAACAAGAATTCCCATGCCTGAGTGTCATGCACATTTATTTCTCCAGTTCACAGACACACCAGGCTCACCTTCCAACATCTCATTTCTCTTGCAATCCTGGTTTGCGGAGGAGGCATCTTTTGTGTCCCAGGGCTCTCATTGGATCTTGCCTACTCATGTCTGTACATTCATCTCTTCCATCAGACTCTGCCCCCCAGACTGTGACCTTGAGGCAAATGTCAGTGTCTTGTTCTCTCAACTACTACCAAAGAACTTGTGCATAGCACAGACCATGATTTTTAGAAAGTGGTTAATAAATATTCTTTCAAATAATAAGGAAGCAAGACTTGGGGCGGGAGGATGCTTTGAGAACAAAGTAAAGGGAGAACTTGGGAGGGAGTGTTCCAGCAGCAGCAACAACCAGATAGGAACCCCAAAGGTAGGGACAGTGAATCTGCCCTAACAAGCTCGGCTATTCTGATTCTTGTGGGAGAACCGGCACCCTGGGTACGTTCAGGTACAGGAGTTGGCTTTGGAGAGGACAGGTTGCTCGAACTCTGTTGATAGCCCTTTCCCCTCATCCTCAAGGAAGTGAAAGATAGGAGGTTAAGTGCAATGATTCCTGCTCAACTGCCTCCCCTATATGGCTTTAGTCCAGGCTCAGGGGACCTAGGAATGGGCCAGGCCCTGGAGGAATTCCCTCTCTCAAGTACAAGCATATGGTGGTACTGCAGACAGAAGAGTGGCTTTTGCTGGGTCACAGGAGTGTGAAGGGAAACAACTCAAACAAGGGTTCTAGAATAGATTCTTCCAGAAAAAGAAACCCAAGAGATGGTGAAAGAGTAGGGAAGTGGGAGTAATGCTTCCATCCTGCCAGAGTCCTGCCCCTCTCTGGGCTTGTCCCTCTGTAAAATGAGGTTATGGTAACTCTGTGAAACCATCTCCATTTCTGCCTCTTGGCCAACCCAGCCATTCTAAGCCTGCTAATTTGAAAGCCTAGCAAAAAGAAAAAAAAAAATCCCTGAAGAACACATGGATCAGCTTGGCCTTAGAGAATCACTTCCATACTACTCGCTGTGCCTGGCTCAAATCACATCTCATATATTAAACCCATTTGGAAAATGAGGAGGGGTGTGGGGTGGGCTCCAGGAAGCAAGTAAACCTATTCCGGGTAATCTCTCTCTTGCCAGCCACTCTTGCCTCCTGAGACAGAGATAAGCACATTGTTTCAATCAGGCCCGAGTTCCATTTCCTTATCTTAAAACTATCTTCTACCACATTATAAATAATCAGCTTACCAGGGAGCTAGGCCAGACGTGTGTGTGTGTGTGTGTGTGTGTGTGTGTACATTTTTGCTGTAGCAAACAGGGCCCAGGTAGCAGCCTAGATCCTCAAGCATCCCATCAGAACAAGGAGCTGGATACCAGCAAGAGAGAGAACCTTAGGGTGAATTTACAGTCTAAACATTAAGCTAAGAACCCTAGAGCAGCAGGCACAAACCACGATCATCCCAGCCTAGCTGCATTATGCTCACCAAACTGTAGACCTTGGTATTAGACAGCTAGAAATAGGAGTTTGCTGCATGGAGTCAGGAAATCTGACCTCTGAGAATGAAGTCCACCTTTTCTCTAAGCAGAGCCTACTACATTGTTTATGGGACCAAATTCAAAATGAAAATGCACTTTGTGTGCAATGAGTAATAATTTCAAGATGGAAGCAATAGAAGTTAAACGGAGTCTACAGACTTTCTTAGCCCTGGGCTCTGGACAGGCCAGCAGGGCCATGCCCACATCACCAGCCCTGACCCTCAGGCAACCTGAACCATGTTTGTGGGCCTCAAGGCTTAAATGTACTTACTGGCTTGCCTGCATGCTTGCCAGCCACTCTCCTGCCTGCAGGCCCTCCAGCCTGCACACTTGCTAGCTTCCATTTCATGTCCAGTTTAATAGTTTGAACATGTAATGTTTACTTGGTGCAAAAGGCAAACAACACATGACGATGTATGCTAGAAGCTTATTCTGCCCCATCCGTTCTCTTTCCCACACATTTTCCAACACTCCACATCATGAAATTCCAGAATCCTTTTTACAAATATAAACATGTTCTTACCTATGCACCTTTTTTTTTAATGACCCAAAGTTGCATACTCATCATTTTTTCTGTGCCCTGCTTGGGAACATCCTTCCAGGAATCCAGTAGATCCCCACCATAGCTGCCCCTCTGCTGCCCACCTTCATAACCACACAAAACAAGGCCAGTTCCTCCCACCTCCCATGTGAAACACTTTAAGGGTGTGGAGACTGAGGATGGTTCCCTCACAATCACGCTTCACTGAGCCTCAACTTCTTTGGTTCAGACTCTATTTCCTCAGCCATTTTTCTCTGGTTCTGATGTCTGGAATGTTTGGTTACTTGTAACTTCAGGAGGGTGTATGGGATATTTGATGTAATTGTCCCTTATAGACAAGCAGCTCAGGAAGAAGAATAAACTTATACTTTACACAACAAGGAAATGTCAAAGGGAAGGTTCCAGTAGATCTGTCCAATGCTCAACCTTGTTTTGTAATCAGATTTTTCTTTGGGCCACCAACTCACAAATAATGACACGGAGACTTATTATGAAAGCTTGAATGTTAGCTTACGCTTGTCCCAGTAGCTCTTATAACTTAAATTATAACTTAAATTAACCAGCCTTTGTTAGCCTACATTCTGTCACATGGCTTGGTTACCTCTATTCTGAACTGTTTGTCTTCTCTCTTGAGAGTCTCCCTGGTGTCTCCATACTACCCATCCTGCTTCCTCCATGTCTGTCTGGGCAACTCCACCTTCTTCCTTCCAGCTTTCTTTTTCTGCCCAGCAGTCCCACCTAGCTCTCCTGCCTAGCTATTGGCCATTCAGCTTTTTATTAGACCAATCACAGCAACACATCTTCACAGTGTACAAACATCCCACAACATTGCTCTTCTCTGGTCCAGAATCACAGCTCCCCTCTCAGTCCCCTTGGGGTCCAATATGGGATTGACAGTTGGATACTCTCCCCAAGAACTTCTTTACATGCAAGATGTCAACCATGTAATTCCTCCCAGAACATGCCGAGTGCCAAATCTCCTATCATCTGTCCTGTTATGTACTAGGCTTTGCCATGACTCTCAAGAAGATGTTATAGTTTCAGACTTTAAATATCACCCAGATTTACAACTTACCTCCTCAAATGTCAAACTTCAGTTTCACACTACTCATTTACATTTCATCTTGACTGTGTAGTGTGCCTCCAACTATAATATTAGAAATACAACTCATGATCATAACCCCCAATCCTGAATGTTCCCCAGTTTTCACTGTCTTAAGGAATGGACTAATCTCCCACCTTATTGCAGTTGGAAAGTAGGAATGACATGTCACATGTCCCCTACAATTCCTATGACTTCTTGCTTTCCTTTTATTCAAAAAAAAAAAAGAAGAATCCAGGGCATCAATAAGAATTCTCTCATGGGACAGGAGGTGATGGTACACACCTTTAATCCCAGCACTCTGGAGGCAGATGCAGGTAGATCTCTGTGAATTCAAGGGTAGCCTGGACTACAGAGTGAGTTCCATGATAGCCAGGACTATTACACAGAGAAATCCTATCTCGAAACACAGCAACAAAAAGGCTCCCCCATATCTTTGATAGTTACAGATCATTCTCTCCTCTTCTAATGCTTCCCCAGTCATGCCTTCAAATCCTGACACATCAAAACCATCATTGTCTATGGTCTTTGCACATGCTCTTCCTCTTCATGGAATGTTTTTCTATCTTCTCTTGACATTCTTTGCCTCTTAGATATCAACCTGATCGTCACCTTCTTGAGAGATTTTCCTAATAAAACTTTTATTGTGAACTCACTTATTATTATTGTGTGTAGACACACATGCGTGGCTTGAATATGAGGGTCAGAGGACAACTTTGTGGAGTCAGTTCTCTCCTTCTTTTATGTGGGTTCTGAGAATTGAACTCAGATCATCAGGCTTGCACACACTCCCTTTCTTGCTGAGTCATCTCTCCAGCCTTTCTGACCATCTTATCTGAACTACTCTGCCATCCTTTCTCAATGAGTCTTGATGGAGATAGTAAATCTCCATCATAATACTTAGGTCCATTCTTTGGGCTGTTGCTTTTGTTTCCCTTTAGTGCATGTCTCCATACCAGATGTTAAGCTCGGTAAGGGCAGGAGCTGTCTCTCTTATGGTGGCACCCCCTACAGCAAGTATAGCACCACATGCAAGAAAACTGTAGAAGTTTTTCCTCCTTTCTTTGGTCTTTTCACATAATAGGTCTTACTGGGATGCTGCAATATGAGTTTCATGACCCGTTATTTTAATTTAATAGGTTTTTACACTGTGGGAGAATTGACAATAAGGTTGTCTCTTGGAACAAGCACACACACACACAGCTTTCCCTTATGAAATCAGCAGTCACTTTTCCTCATTCTTTCTGATCCATCTTGTAAAATGTAGAGATGTGGATTCTAACATTTCTCCTTCTCCAGGAGGCAGTAGAGTACCATGTGATTAGAACGGTTGTTGGTACCACTCAGCACAACCCAAAGTGTTTGCAATGGCTTTGGCTTTGACTATGAACAAGGGTTAGTTGCCTGGGTTTAAATCCCAGCTCTGTGGCAATCCTTCATCTCTGCAAAGGGTGATAAAATTACTACCTCCTAGGTGGGAGAAGATGGCTTCATTGGTAGAGTACTTGCTTCTCAAACAAAGAACTGAACCCAGTTTCCTGGTACCCAACTAAAAAGTGGAGGTGTGCACTAGTAATTTTAGCACACAATTTGTGAGGTGGAGGCAAAGGTAGGTTTCTGTGATCTTGACAGACTTATACAACTAATGAGTTCCAGGTTCAATAAGAGGCTGTCTCAAAAACTAAAGTGGACATGCTCTGCTGAGTACACCTGCACGTGTGTATGCATGTGCACATGCAAGTGAGCATGAGCATATGCTAGTGAGAATGAGCACACACACACACACACACACACACACACACACACACACACACACACACACACCTAAACCACCCTCCTCCTCTGTAGATTCCACATGTTAGAAGATAATGCCTGGCAGATAGTAAGCAGGCATTGTTATAGTGCACATTAGTGATCATCAGCCTCCAAACTGCAAGTTGAGCCTCTAATTAATGTTTTCTCCCAACAACCTAAAGAAGTATTTTTATTTCAGTTTAGCTCAACAAACCTTTCCTATAACCTCCTGCCATGGCCTACTGATATAACCACAATCTTTTAGGGACACCACACATCTCAGAGAGAAGTCATAAAAACAAGTGCAGAATCAAAGAGATGCCTGAGAAGGAGACTATGACCCTTCTGCTCACCCTAACAGTCAGTTATCTTCCTGGTAGTAAAAGCCACAGCTTCTAGCCTGGCCTACAAGGCTCATGCGTGAAGGCTGTTGTCCACCATTATTCCTGCCAGAGCCCAATGCTCCCTTTATATTACTTTATTTGCAAAGAGAAAGAGCAAAAGCAATTCTCTCTGCAGAGACAGAGTCCCTCTCACTCTTCACTGGTTACCTTGGGTAGCTGCCTCTCACTCTCGACTATTGGTGGCCACCAAGCGATTAGACTGTTGGTCTAATGAAGTACAAAGGCAATTCCCTTCCCTGGACCCGGGAATGCAACAGTTACTGGCTGCTGAAGGCAGACATGAAGGAGAACCATTTTAATAGATTAGAATGTGCATATGCTGTATTGGTTTAGTTTGAGGGCATTTTGGAACAAATAGCACTGTCATTGTGAGCCTTAATTAGATAATAAATTAATAGATAAATGGATTCCCCAGCTCTACTGGCCTCTGCCTCTTTGTCAGCACACCAGCTCAGAGATAGAAGCTCACTCCCACATGGCTGAGGAGCTGTGTGAGGGGCAGAGCTGGGTCTGACCTACTCTGCAGGGGTCTTCCTGCTTCCAGCATCCTGGAGTAATGTGGAAGTTAGAAGATGAGGTAAAGGACAGCTTCTCGCTGGGAAGAAACATCACAGACCTGGAGTCCCAGACCGGTTCAGTACTTCTTTACAGTTCTGTTTGTGGGCTCTAGAATGTGCTGGGCACTGGAGATACACATGGCAAAAGCACCTGTCATTGTGGGGAGACTAATGGAATGGGTAAGAATGCTGTAGTTAGTTAGGCAGTGAAAAACTACAGAGATGAGTAAAGTAGAAAGGGGGGAGATTGTGGGCATAAAGCAGGGAACTCAGCGGGAAAGAAGGTGACAATGTAAAAGAAATTGGTTAGTAAAGTGACTTGGGAGGTGACATTTGAACCAAGAATGGTAAGGAGATGAGACAAGAGTATCCGGTTCAGAAACTCTGAGACAGGAGAATGCCTGGTGAGTTGGAGGAAGAGCAAGAAGACCTGACCCATGTGTGAGCAAGGAGCAGAGTAACATGTAAAAATGCCAGAAAAATCACCATCCCTGCTATCTGGAGCACTTGGTGTCTTGGAAACCACCATCCCAGCTAGCTGGAGCATTCGGGTCTTGGAAGTCACCATCTTGGCTAAGTGGAGCACTCAGGGTCTTGGAAGCTGCAATTAAGAATTTGGGCTTTAGGTCTCAGCAGAAGACCTGCATTGCTTTCATTTATGATTCCTTATAGTCCATAATAATTACTTCCAGTCCTGAATGGAGGGCATAATACAAAGAGCAAGAAACCTTCTCCTACACATTTGGCAGATATTGCTAATTGATCACAGCTGTTTCCAATGAACTTGATTTGGCTTAGACATTTTGCTTATCCAGCCTTCCTGAATTCTACCACTAACTTCAGGTGGCACTACAGAGAGCATAGGCTAGTCTGCAGTTCCTACACCTGGGGAAGGATGCTGGGAAATAAGTAGAGGAAAGTTCTCAGTGGGTGCTCTTGTGTTGACATCAAGAATGCTTGCCATCCCATAAATGTAACCTTTCTAGGAAGCCTGAGGAAAGAGAACCACACCAACTTCATTTACCAGCTTTATTGGCAGATTAAACCAAACATTCAGAGGCTTGAATAAATCTCGTTCTTACATCAATCTGGGACAGTGTTCCTGGATGGCACCAACATCTCAGAAGTGTCTATGAAAGAGAAGACAATGAAGAGGAAACCTGCATCCTATCCATCTGGTCAGAGAATAGTCATGATCTGTTCTGGCAAATTCCCTAAGTTAGATCCAGTGCCTTGGGGGCTTAGATACACAGAACTGAGAAATGTAGTCTGTGGCTGAGCAGACCTGAGAAGTCTTGGTTCTGTGCTCTGGATGGAAAAGCACATACATGATAGACAATGAATATACAGCAAACTCGAATTCATGGTCCTTTCCCCTACATCTAATCCAGTGCTTCAGCTCACATTGCCAATGCAGCTTATCCCTTTCCATGTTTTAGAAAAATGTCACTTCTCAAGAATTTAGAGGCCATTTCAGATTAATCAACATGTATTAAGCTCCTACTCTGTGTCAGACAGTGGGGAACTCTGCCTCAGTTTCCTCCTCTAAGTAAAGACTCCCACATTCTCAGGTATTAATTAGGATTAAAGGGGGGTTCCCAGGCATGAAATGGGTGCCTAGTAGCCATCAGCACCCATTTTTTGAGATAGATTTTCTCAGTGTAACCATTGTTGTCCTAGAAGTCACTCTGTTTATCAGGCTAGCCTGAAACGCACAGAGATCTACCTGCCTCTGCCTCCCGAGTGCTGGAATTAAAGGTGTGTGCCACCACCACCCAACTCAACACCCATTTCTTTTGAACTTTTGGGGGGGAAATCCTGGGAGTAAGTAGGATGACTCCTCTTAACCATCCTAACTTGGAAGAGCTTGTATTGTTAAGGACAAGAGACTACTGCCTGCATAGATGGGGCATAGCTGAGTATACAAGGATTAAACATAGAGATGAAGGCTGGAGAGATGGCTCTGAAGTTAAGAGCATTTACTAGTCTTGCAGATGACCCAGATTTATGTCCTAGTACCCATACCAACTCTAGCTCCAAGGCATAAAATGTCCACTGGCTGCTGAGGGCACCTACATGCATGTGGCACACATAAACACTCTCTCTCTCTCTCTCTCTCTCTCTCTCTCTCTCTCTCTCTCATACACACACACACACATTTAAAATAATAATAATGTCTTATGTAGTGACAAAGCTCTTGACATTATGTGAACAGAGTTCAAGTTCATATCCTTCCAATCCCATTTCTCCAGTGGACATGCCATGGCCTGGACCAAGAACCAGCAGTGGTTAGTCATTTTTTATCATCAAGGCTCCACATGGGCACTGTGGCTGCAATCTGTCATGTTTTATAGAAAGATGTGTGGAAGGGAAAACAATCCAGAGGTTCCTTCAAGGAGAAAGGTTGTCCCCTGAAAAGGGGTAACTGAGAGAGAAAAATACAGATTTGGGTCTTCTGAATCAGAGTGACAGTTGGAGTAAAGGGACTTTTTTTTGAAAAGACATTTTTTTAAGATGATATTTAGGATCCCCTTCATTAGGATAGTCTCCTCTTTGTTATGCCTGGTGACTCCATTAAGGACCTAGTGTAATATTCCTCCCAGCCATGGGGAAAACATGGCAGGGGTGCTAGGCTGCCTTCCTGAAGCTGGACAGGGATTGCCAAGCAAGGGCTCAGCTGGTGTTCTATCCAGCAGCTAGTTGGGTGCAGGCAGGGGATTGGCCCCATGTTCCACCCTTGGGAATCCAAGCACATCTGCCAGGACCTCAGAAAGGTCTTCTTGAGAAGGTGACTCATGGAAGTGAGGCAAGCCTGGCCTAGGAGGGCCTTCGTCAGGCTACCAGAGCAGACACCAGACACAGAGTTAAAACCAAGCCCGAGAGCTGGGTCTTGGGACTCAGCAAAACCCATGAACTCTTCCTTAGCAGAACAAAGGTCCCTAAAAAGACAGGGTCAGGATTGTGGCTCTGATGGGGGTTATTTGGGGGCCCAGGGAAAGGTAGAGTTTGAGTGCTGCTCATCTAGGTAGAGACAAGGAACTTTCTCTAAGGAGCAGCGTGGAACAGAATCCACGTGAGGGTTCTTTGGAACTTCTGCTTGTTGAGGCAAGCTTTTTAAAAAGAGGCTATTCCCCAAAAGCTTAATAAGGATGGACAGAAATGGGAACACACTAATTTTCTCTCAAACATTCTATGTGTTTCATCTATTTTTCGCAAACAACCTTCTAGAGATCAGAAAACCAAGAACCAGAGGGAAGGCACTTGTCTGGTTAATGAGGGCAGAGCCTATCTCCCAAGCCACTGTGGACTGGGCCAGGCTAGTGTTTCTAATGGGATTTCTGCCTGTCTTCCCTTGCTTGCTTATCACCTGGTACCCTGGTGGGACACTTCATCACCACAGGATAAGCCAAATGAGGACTTCTACCCCGTCCTATCCCAGTCTCCTCTGAGCACCAGCGCCCCAGTTACTTGCCATATGTACACTGCCAACCCCCTGAAAGGCTTCCGCCTCACTAACTGTGAGTGCTTTCAGAGCAAAGTAAACTCTATGTCCTAGTGATTGACACATAAAAACTATCATATAGAGGTAAGGAGTGGGGACTCCTCCACACCAACTTTGTGTGACTCTGTACCTAACAGCCAGGCTCCTTGGGTTCAGAAACTGACTTCAGAGATCTATAAATTGAAGAATGTGAACCTCAAATGTTGGGACATATCCTTATCACATGGCATTTGCTTCCCTCCTAAGTTCTAGGCATAGCAGCACTTGTTAGCTTTCAAGAAGAGGTGTAAGTTTGTTATCATGTCCCCAGGATCTAGGTGTACAGGGTCAGGCCTAGGAATGATGAAGTACTGAGTTGGGGCCTGTAACTGAGTTAGGCCCAACATGAGTACCCTACATACCTGACAAAGCATTAGTACCAATCCTTCCACCCTGAGAACCTGGGACCTGGAACAGACACCATGAGTGTTCCCTGCTAGATTTGTAGCTGAGAAATGTTCCAGTATTAATAAATGGGTGAGAAGCTTCCTGTAACAAATAAATCAGACAAGCCTTTCTATAGTGAACAGTGCAGTACAAGGTCTCTACTCTAGCAGAGAAAGGCAGGTGATATGCCAATGGCCAAAATATTCAGCCTTGCCATTAACCCAAAAGCACACGACACAGTGAGGTGGTGCCGTGTTCTTAGTGAATTTTCTGGTGTGTCAGGGACCAAAGAACACAGCATCCACAAAGATGTGGCTGCATAGGTACCCTCATGGAACGTGGAAAGAAGGGCCTACTGATCATCTCTATGGAAGGCAAGTTGAAACATATGTTAGGACACTGTAAAATGTAGCCCATCCGTGAGCCTGGTAATTCTGGACCTTGAACTCTATGCCAAGGAACTCACAGGAAATGTGAGCAAGTTTTATATCACCAGATGTTCATGATGTCATTATTTACACACACACACACACACACACAAGAAACCAGCTCCAAATCAAAAAAAAAAAAAAAAAATACAGAAAACAGTAGCGACAGCCTACACATACCAATCTAACAGAATATTAAAGTTACTTAAAATGAGGTCTATCTGCAAAAAGATTCCCATGACTCCAAAATGTTTATCATAAAGAAAGCTAAGCAGAAGTTATAAAGCTATAGCATAGCTATGTTCAAACTCTGTCAAAAATGTGTGTAATGTGTAACAAAATACTAAGGGTAGTGTTACTAATGTTATGTGAATGATGTCATTGCAGTGTGATTTATTTTTTTATTTTTTGAGAACTTTCATTATCTTTATAAAAAAAGTGTACATTTTAAAGAAAGATATAGAGGAGCAGTTTGCTGGCAGCAGAATAGTTAGGACCCATTTGTCTCTGCAATCACCAGGGACCGCCTGCTAAGGAAGCCGGTTAAACTGGGGGCGGCAGAGCCCCTGTGCCGAAATCGCTCTGTCTCTGGAGCATATTTTTTCTTTACTGAGGAAATTGCTTTCCATAAAACCAGCTCTCTGACACCTCCGAGTACCAGGGAACCATGCAAGCCTGCTTTCCTGGGGACATTCTCTAATAGGGAACTCCATCACGTTCCAGCTTGGCGCTTCCAACGAATCCTAGCCAGCCATAAAAATTTTTAGCACCCTGTATGCAAGACTGATTGTGGCGGCCTCATAAAAATCCCATTCACCAACCAAGAGCTGTAGCTCTGAAACTCAGAGTTCCCTGCTGTTTTAAACCCAGTGGCACCACACATTGCTAAGTGACGCCTGCTAGAACTCCACATAGTAAGTCAGGACTGGATCTGGGGCGGAACTAGCAACAACACAGTGGGCCCTTGTGAGGGTTCAGGGTAGAGTGACTGGGGGGTGGAAAGCCATCTTCCAGCTACAGTTTCAGTGGAGTGAGTGGAAAGTAGAGGGTTTGGGAAAGATGGCTAACCTTTAAGAGGTGAAAGGAGATGGAAAGGGAGTTAGAGGAGGAGACAGCATGAGGGCATTGTGCCTTCACCCTTAGCTGCACACTTGGACTCTTTATGGGTCTTAAGATAGAAGAAACACAACATATGCAAAGTATCTCTGTCTTCCAGGAGGCGATTCATTGCCTAAGCGCCTGGTTGAGGTTTTGACAATCCCTCCAGCAGTGGCCAGATGGCCTGTTTACATCAGGAACCCACTTTCTGCATGCAGTCTCAGGAATTGGGTCCTAGCAACTGACATAGACGTTCCACACCACTGGGCAAAAGGAGGCCCGTGTTCAAGCCTCTGTGTTCTGGTTAGTTCTGCCACACTAGGGATGCCCTGCCAAGGCCTTTCTTCCACCTCTGTGCCCATCCCCCACAGTGGGATAGTAGTAAACTGTCTTCCCTGCTTCTCTCATCACCCAGACACCATTCACTCTATTAAATGCTCACACAAAAATAGTTTGGTGCTCCAGTCAATTAAAATCATTTAAAGGTCACTGAGATGTTGCACTGGCCAGCTACTCCAGAGAAACTGTTCCAGTGAGGTGTCTGACTCCACATAAAGTGATTCATGATGGGAAATCTGCTTATGCCACTATGGAAGGTGTAAAACTGAAAGTAAAGGATGGGTTGCAGATTTGAGGCCCAGGAAATGTGGTGTGATAGGCCCAGGATGAAGGCTGACCTTAAGAGAAGTCAGATTTTACTCTAGTAAGGCCTCCAAATGATTGGATGAGGCTCTCCCCTTTGTGAAGAACAGTCTGCTTTACTCAAAGTTTATCTGCTTAAATAGCCATCCATTTTAAAAATCCAGAATAATGTTTGACCAATCCTTTAGGTTCCATGGCCTGCCCAAATGACAAAATTGATCATGATAAGATTAGAGAGAGCACAGTGGTTAAGAGCACTGGTTGCTCTTACAGAGGACCCAGCTTTGATTCAGAGCACCCACATGGCAACTCATAACCATCTGTAACCCCGGTTCCAGGGAATCTGATACTATCTTCTGGTTTCCATAGGCACCGGTCATTCAAGTGGTGCACAGACATACATGCAGAAAAAAACACCCATACACATAAAATAATAAAATTAAGATAGTTTAAACAAAAACTTTTTTTACATTGTAAGAACTTTTGGCTGGGCGGTGGTGACACACCCCTTTGATTCCAGCACTCAGGATGCAGAGGCAGGCGGATCTGTGATTTCGAGACCATCCTGGTCTACAGAGTGAGTTCCAGGACAGGTTCCAAAGATACAGAGAAACTCTGTCTCAAAAAAGCAAAACACACACACACACACACACACACACACACACACACACACACACACACACACACTACAAGAACTGTCCATCATAACTCTCTAAAACATCTACAGTGGCCCCTGCTTCTTTACATTCATAATTCTCTCTAATTCTATACTCTGTAACCAAAGGTAGCAAAGTCTCTCATGCAGGCCTTTGAGGCCCATGCTTTGCAAATAAATGTGATAGATACATATGCCAGGCCTAACACATTCCTTTATGGATCTGGAATACAACTGTCTCTGCCTTAGTTCTCTCACCTGTGAAATAAGAGAAGCCTGCTTGCATCACAAGGCTTGGCGGAAATTAAAGTGCCAGCATCTTAAAGATGTGCCTTGTACAACCCTTGACCTAGTAAGAGACCCTGCCCTGCATTTGTCTTGATGATGAATTGGTCTTGAAGTATTACTCAGAGCCCACACTGAAGATCTGTATGTAATAAGATCCTAGGTTGTGTTTTAGACAATACAACCAAATGCCCCGTTTTTACAGCATTGCGACTGACCATCACCAACGTGAAAGTCTCCAGAGCTTGTTTTGAGTTGCACATCTAATAGAGCAGAAGTGTGGCAGGATCAGGAAGAGATTAAGGCACCATTCTCATGCCTTAAAAAACAAGTACTCCCAAGAGAGGGACCCCTGGCTGTACAGCCCCAGGCTATAATCTGATAGACTGGGCATAGGACAGTGGTTCCCCTATTTCGTTCTTTGTGATGGTAGTGGTAGTAATAATCTCAAATATAATTCTGTCATGGCTACAAAATACTGTATAATTTCAATCCCTTTAGATTTATTCATATTTGTCTTCTGCTATCAAATAACCCAGAGAATATTCTATGTCCTCTTGAGAGAGGTGTGTGTTTAGCAGACATTGAGTAGGGTGTCCTCTGGAACCTGTTAGATTTGGTGGCTGTACAATGTTGGTATAATCTTCTATAACTGTGGTTCGAAACCTGTGGGTCATGACCCCTTTGAAGTCCCATATCAGACATCCTTCGTATCAGTTGTTTACATTAATATTCCTAACAGTAGCAAAATTATAGTTATGAAATAGCAACAAAATCATTTTATGGTTAGGGGATCACCACAACATAAAGGATCACAGCATTAGGCAGGTTGAGAACCACACTATTCTATAGCATGCTAGTGTTCTGTCTAGTTTTTCGATTGAGAGTGAGCGTTTTTATTGTTTTGTTTGGTTGGTTTTTGTTTGTGTTTTTGTCTTTTGTTTTCCTTAAACAGGACTTGGTGGTGGATGTCTGTAATTTCAGCTCCTGAGAAGGCTGAGGCAGAAAGATCAAAGCCTGACTCAGATGTGGCAAAGTGACTTCATTTTTGTCTGTCCTCTCTTTATTTATTTATTTTTATTAAATGTTTTAATTTACTTTACACACCAACTAAAGTTTTCCCTCCCTTCTCTCCTCCTCAGAAAAGAAAAGAGGGTGGGGCTACAGTTCAGGGGTCCAGTATTTACCTAGTATTTGTTAAGCCTGGGTTTAACCCCACAGTACCACTACCATCAAACAAACAAACAAAAAAAGAATTTATATTAGAAGTGCACTCGGCACTGGCACACTTTCTTAATACACTGACCATCTTCTTACTGTGCCTCTTGGTTTCTAGAAATGTCTCTTTCCTGAGTTAGCTTACAGTGGCCACACTGGTTTTGCATGGCTTCTTGTTTGCATGACATCAGGTTTCTCTTCCTTTCCTCTCAGCCTACTTGTCTTTCTCAACATTCTGAGGGACGCCTCCTATAGGAAACTTATCAGACAGTGCCTCCTTTCCGTGGTCGCGTTTAATGTCTATGAGATTAGATTTACATTTGCCACCGTCTTCTTTGCTAATTAGACGTGTCCTGTCTTTCTCATTCCTCTATTCTCACCCCTTTGTGTGTGAAAACTTTTCAGTATTGCATTTAATTCCCTTGTTGGTGTTTAAAACATGGCTGAAGGGTTTATTGTGGTTGCTATGAGGATTACAATACAAATCTTACTTATCACGAGTACTTCAGATTAATACTAATGATTTTGCTAAAACCCAGAACTCTGCTGGGGGGTGGTGCATTTCTTCTTTTTCGGCCTTTTTTCCAATAGTGACTTGCAAATGCCATTGTACTCAATGATAGTTTAGAAATTCTTTAAGAGAATAAATAAGAAAATTCACGTTGACAAGATTGTTTTCATCAACCCATGTTTTCCATTTCTTATGCTTTAACCTTCCTGCCTATAGATTTTAGAACATTCTAGATCTTTTCTCTTATCTAAGAGATTTGATTACTGTATATCATGTCTTTGCTCAGTTTCCAGGACTTTGAAACGGTTATTTTTGTCACTTTTGTCCAACTTTCTAGTTCTTTTTAAGGGGAGGTGCTTTGCCAAGGTCCTTAGCCTTGAAGGCTAGAATCCTCAGCTAGAATCCTCTCTGTAGTTTCTAAACTGTTTTAATATCCACAGTCTCATTTGATTGGGAGAGACAGGTGAGGCAAAATGTTGGTAGTACCATTTCAAAGATAAGAAAAATGAAGGGGGAGGGTGGCTGGGATATTGGTGCAGTAGTTAAGACTAAGAGCCATCCTGTTCTTCCTAAGGAACCAGGTTCAGTTCCCAGCACCCATGTCAGGTGGCTCACAATTACCTGTAACTCCAGCTCCAGAGAACACACACACACACACACACACACACACACACACACACACACACACACACACACACACAATTTAATTAATTACATTTTAAAATAAAATGGATGGATGAAGTGCAGAAAAGTTCAATGACTTTCTATCATTATACAGCTAGAAATTAGCCAGACCAGTACTCCAGGTCAGTTTTCTAACTTTGGGTGTCATTTCTGCTATGCCTAGAGCCCGGGCAGGGCTTTATTGAGCACTAGGAAGGACGTCTCTTAGTTCCAACAAAAGAGCATAGAGTAGGTGGCATATGAAACATATATTGATATATAATGCGTGGGAGACTGACAGGACTTTCCTCAATCTCTGGAGACTTGGTTGTTTATGGGGACTGGATTACAAGCCAATAGCTGCCTTCTTAGGATGCCTTCCCATGACCTTTCCTCGGACAGTGCACAACTGAACAGAGAAAGGGGAGAGCACTTTCTTCCCTTATACAGGCACATGTGTCTTAATGTAACTGTGCACACCTCCTTGTATTGCATTTCCAAACTCCATCATTCTAGATGCTAAACCTTTATTCAATTTAGGAATCTGAGAGGATACACACAGATTTACTCTATAAAGGATCCAGTCCAAAGCTGACCGTCTCTTGTTGCCCAAAGCCTACAACAGCATTGAGTCTCCTTATTCATCAAGAGTCGAGCTTCTGGTCACAGGAACAAAGGATCAATTGTGCCCTTGAACAGAGCATTGCCCCTCTCACCATGAGATGACAGCTGGGAATGGAGGTTCTGTTCTCCTTCAGCTGCCTACGAGGGATGCTGTACCTTGTCCATGAGAGGCCCTGAATTATAATTAACAGCCCTATTTTGACCTGACTGAAAGTTACCAAAGTCACTTTTATCCCAGCAAAGAAAGGTGATATTTCCTTAACATTCAGTGATTCCTAACACCCAAGAGCACAAAATTACTTTTTGTCACCAAACAAGGACTTCCAAAAGCAAACTCTGGAGGTTGGTGAGATTTTCCTGAGTCTCCCAGGAGGAGTCTGAGCTCTGCATTCTTAGTGTAAATGCTGCTGCCTCTGAAACATCCCCAGAGTAGTTGGCAAGGGATAGAGTCTCACAGAGAGAAAGTGCTAGACTTCCCTATGTCAGTGCCATGTCCCTAATGATAGGCTGTCTCATGTTGAACACTTACCATGTACCAAGAACTATATTAAAAGTTTTATTGGGGCTGGAGAGGTCATTTAGAGGGTAAGAGCACTGGCTGCTCTTCCAGAGGACCTGGGTTCAATCCCCAGCACCTGACAGCTCAAAACTGTCTGTAACTCCAGTCCCAGGAGATTAGGCACCATCACACAGACATGTAGCACATAGATAGATAGATAGATAGATAGATAGATAGATAGATAGATAGATAATTAATTAAAAAGAACTTTACTCATAAAATCTTGACTGTTCCCATGCCTTTTCAATTTCTGGTCACACTGGAAAATAATCTGGATTTCCTGTCCTTGTACTACGCCCCTTCCACCAACAACTTTTGCAGAGCCTACCACTCATTCGGGGCTTTCTGGAAACCTATACATGAGTTTAAGCTGTGTGGTGATAATTCACATTATACGTGCCATTGCTACACTTTTTGCCTCTTCACTTGTAGCTGAGCCCTCCACCAGTTCTGCACATGCAGTGAGCTCTGAGCACTCCTAAGGCTGCAGACCTTCCCTTGCAGTTGTTCTACTCCATACACTATTATCATTGCTCTATAGATGCTCTATGACTGGGAGGAAAAGGATTTCTAGCCTACTGTGTCCTAAATCTTAGTGCCTGAGCCCCAGAGCATCCGTACTTGGGACCTTCCCAGCAAGTTTCAAAGCTTGCCTGGATCTAGGCAAGAGAGCACACCTTCCTATCTCTTCTGAGTGTCCTTTCCAGTGAAATTAACTACCCCAAATAGCTTAAAATAACAACCATGTATTTTTTTCATAATTATGTAGGTTGACTAGGTATCTCTCAAAGTCCTACTCCAGGTTATTATGAAGCTATGGGGCTGTGGTAGCAGTGGGTAGGGCTCCCAAAGTGGCTTTGCTCTGCTGAAAGGCTGGAACTTCTCTCTCTCCCTGTGGTCTTCTGACTTGTCTAGCTTGGCTTCCTTTCCTGAGAACTTGATCTCGTGAGTGGAGCATTCCCATAGACAAGAAACAGAAGGGGCTATTTCTCTTAAAGTCTGAACCCAGAACCAGCAATTCATCCCATCTCCTGTATTTGATTGAAAGGATGATAGCAAGGTCAGCCAAGACTCATAGGGAGAAAAATAAGGCCCATCCTCTTATATGGTTGATGGGGATTTGTGGCTATCATTAATTTACTGCCTCCTCTCCCTATTCTTGGGCTGCCTTTTCTCCATGGAATCATTTGTGCAGAGAGGCAGCTGAAGAGCTGAGAAGCCTTCTCAGAATAGTTCTTTGTAGGCTCTGTAGCAGCTTCCCTATGGATCATTTTTGTAGGTTTATCTTCAATCCAGCAAGATAGACCTGTTATCCTCTGGTGTTCAACCAAGGAACCAAAACCCAGAAAGCATAAGGCCACACCCAGCACATGGTCAAGCCAGGATTCAAATGATAACCTATCTAAGTGCAGGACAAAATTTCTTCAGTAGCCCCTCCTTTGGATGTCATCTCATTGGGTCTCAGTTTCTTTTTGAGGGGAGAAAAAGATTAATTTTTCCCAAGGGCCATTCTTAAGCTAATGTGTTACAATATTCCCAACCTGGTAGCTTCCTGAAGAAACACACATTACTACTTCTCTGCATCTGTTAGATGGGACTTAAGCCCCATAGGTTCCATTTGTAAGTATCTGGAAATATTATTATTATTATTATTATTATTATTATTATTATTATTAATCCAAATGGCTCTTAGGAAAGGTCTTACCAGTTCTAGTAGAAAAGCACTAAGTTCTAAAGCCCTTCCCAGACCCATAAATTTCCTTGGAGTATTAGACTGGTTAGCTGCCCCTGGGATATGTCAAGGACAGGAGTTTTCCAGTGCCTGCTTAAAAGCGTTCCATAGCTCCTCCCATTGCCCTCAGGAGAAAACCCAAGCTCTTCACACAGCAGACTAGTTATGAGATTGGAGACCTATCTGCTTCAGGCTCATCTCATCCTACCATCCTGAGATGCTTCAAGCTTCCTGCAGGATGCTGTGTGTGCCATTGTCTCTTGATTAACTCTTAGTCATTCTTGGAGACACTGTGCATCTATCACAAAGGTGGGGACACCTACCACCTCTCTTCTTCCACAGTACCTTGAAATGTCTTTGTCACGTGGCTGCTTCATTTATATCTCTCTCCTAAAATCATGGTGAACTGTCTAAAGAGAAGAATTATGCCTTTTTCTTTATTGTAACACCAAATTCCTGCCCCAATAGTGACTTACACAAAGCAGGCATCCCAAAAGTCATTGACATGAACCCAGGTCACAACATTAGGGCAAGTCTCTATTTGTCTTATTTACCACAAAATTCCCAGTGCATAGCACATGTCAGGAACTCCACAAATCTTTGCCAGTCTTGCTGAAATGAGCCTTCTCATTCATTGCCTTATGTCTGTCTAAGTCTTTCCTATTCATCAAATGACTCTAAGTGTTCTCTCTTCTCCAGACTTCTATTCTGGCTATCCTTTAGTGCCCATTCTATCTGATACATGATTGTGACAACGGGAATGACATATAAAATTACCATTTTCTGATAATGAATGAAAGGCAAAAGCAGCAATGGTTTCCAGTGAGAAAACAGCATGGATCACATGTGTGACTATCCCAGCTTAAGCCTAGGGTATTTATGAAGCACCAGTGAGGAAGACATCAAGCAAAACATGTCCATCCTATCCGTGGAGGTGCAGATGCTGGCATGTTCGGAATTGAAAACTGGTTGACTAGAGAGAAAGGAATCCCAAAATAAAAACCCTATTGAGCATCCGCATGCCTGGACTCACACAAGGCTGAGAGACAATGAACCATCTGGAATAGCAAGGCCTTGTTTGGATGCTGTAGACTTCAGGGAAAACTTCAGAAAGGTCATCTGTTAGGCTTAACCTAGTCAGGGAGTGAAAACTACTTTGGGCTTGTTCTCATGGAGTTTAGACTAAGCTTTGACATGATGACACTAATCTACCTAGAAATTCCTTTCCCACCTTAACAAAACTCAACACACTTCCAAGGGAGACAGCAAATCCCAGAGCATAGATGTCACAGAGCTCATGGCACGCAATGGACAGTGGAAACAGTACAGTTTGATGTCAGGGCACTCATAACACACAGTGGACAGCAGAAACAACTTGAAGTGTAAAGGAGGACACAGGGTCCATAACTAAGAAAAGCACAGCCATCCAAACATGAGGGAACAAAGAGAAAATCTCCTTGAAGAAATAAACCAAATGAAAATTCTTGAATTGAAAAATGTATCTGAAATGAAAATTTTCAGTGATGAATATATTCATTATTTATAACTTGTCTAAGAAAAGATCCAAGCACTTGTAGACAGGGCTATGAAAACTATCTAAATTCAAGAAGAGGTAGATAGATGGAGAGAGGGAAGGAGGAAGGGAGAAGAAGAGGAAGAGAGAGAGATTCTGATAAACTGAAGAGATCTTCAATAACTTGTAGTTGAATACTACTTAGTATAACATGAAATTAGAATGCTTTGCAAGGAGATATATGTAAATAATAGGTGATAATTCCCCAAATTTAATATAAACTAAACTCACATATTTGGGAAACTCAGGAAATCTCAAGAACAAACATAACACTATAATAAAAAAAAATCACTGAAAATAAGCACAAAATCTTGAGGATACAAATTGTCCTTTTCCTATGAACCACTTTCTCTTTCTGTAGTTGGCCATATTTCTACAGACCTCCCCCCCTCCTTTCTTTCTCTTCAGCTCCACTTTGATTCTTCCTAGCCCAGAGCTCTGTTTCATTGCCCTTACAAGATTTTGAATTTTGGTGGCTGGAAATCAATTTTTTTTCCAAAGCTATTTTTTTTAATAACAGTAAGATCCAGGGTTAGTTTTTATAGCCACAGCTGGCCCTTCTGCCTCTGGCACGTCCGAACTTCCAGCCCTTGGACGGACATAGGGTTTGGTATGGCTG
Organism: Cricetulus griseus; assembly: GCF_003668045.3. NCBI lineage: Eukaryota > Metazoa > Chordata > Mammalia > Rodentia > Cricetidae > Cricetulus > Cricetulus griseus. Next base: position 102,818,630 of record NC_048596.1, on the reverse strand, counting down.
TGTGGTGTTCCTGGGGCCTTGCCAAAATGCCGGTATACCTCTCGGCCCTTCCAAGGACCAAGCAAGAGCACAGTGCCACGGCCCTTGGGAGACTCCAGAGCTAACGGGTCAAACGTGAGGATCTTGCCTCCAGCCTTCAGGATGCGACTTCGAGCCCCGCTGCTCACCCACAGTGCACACACCTTCAGTTTGGGCACTTCGAGAATCCGCACATCATCTGTGACAGTCCCCACAACCACAGCTGTCTTGTTCTCTCAGCCAGGAAGCTTCATTTTTCATATCATCCGGGACAGGGACAGAGGTGGCCGGTTAGTGCAACTCATAAACAACCTTTTCAGCACAACCTGATTGAAGGTGGAGTTGGTTCTTCTGGCCAGAAACCTGTACAGCTTGACTAGCAGCCGCAGGTAGATGTCCTGGCTCTTAGGCTCCTTGCACCGAACCTTTCGGTCCTTGTTGTGTCGAATGTCAACACTCATGATGGCACCTCCTGCTCTGGAAATCAATTTTTTAAATTACATTTAGTTTTAATTTGAGGTACATGTCCCACAGTGTACATGTGGAGATCAGATCTCTCCTCATATCATGTAGATCCTGGAGATAAAACTGAGGCCCTCAGACTTGGTGGCACATTGCAATATCTTGCCAATAGTAGTTAGTCAATAAGCAAATTGAATTAATGAGGGAAGTATACAAATGAATAACCATAAGAATAGCACAAGTTAGTTATAAAGTCTTGGTCATCTAAGAGAACAATTTACAAGAAATTGTTAGAAATTGAAGACCCAGGTCTTCGTACAATTTCAAAATAACCATCACCTTCCAGAATAATATTACTTAAATCCACAATTTATTGAGTGCTTGCTGGATGGCTGGCATTGTGGCAAACCATTAATAAACACCCAATTAAAGTCATCCTGGGAAAACCAAAGGGCAAAGAGTTAAGTAAATTGCCTCAGGTCACACAGGTAATAAGTGGTTTTTCTAGACTGTTCTCTCAGAATTGATTTAAAGTTTTTTTTTAACTACTGTTTCTATTCTCTACTGCAGCTAACTCATCAGATATTTCCATGCTTCTTGTGTCTGCTTGTTTTACTCCTTTAGTCTATCTTGTGTTTCCCACATCTATCTGGTGAAGTCCATTTCTCACTCTAGATCCACACCAAATATTATCTTTGGAGGAAAAATCCATTCACATACAACCATGAACACAGAAAACATGACTATGCTCAGTGCTCGCACTGTTATAAGCAATAAGAATACCAATGAGAGTCAGATGTTTTCCACCCTAAAGAAATGCACAGTGCAAAGAGCCCCGTGAAAAATGGGATCATTGTATGAGAGAAGGTAGCAGTGTGGATTTGGAAGGTCCTGAACCAGCTTGCAAGGATCGCAGAGCACAGCCTAGAAGAAGTCATACCTGAGATGAGTCTAAAGGAATGAACACTGGCCAAAGTCTAATGTATCCATGGGAAAAGAAATTCTTTGTGCCTTCAGAAGAGGACCTGGGCAGAGACCCAGGGTCCGTGGGGTGTTGAGAAGCCATCTCAGAAACTTCTCATTCTCTCAGCATCTGTGCCTAGCAGAAGTCCAAGGTAACTGAATCCTGCTCTCTCCACAGCCTGGGGAATTCAATTCCTTTCAGATAGATCTACCTTTAAAGTGAAAAGTTAATAGCTCACAATTTTTCAAATTTAGAGGAAATCCATAGTTGTCCCTGCTTTATAGCTCAGTATTATTGGATAATCAAACACGACTATTTTCTTAAAATAGAACGGGTTTCCCTTGCCCCATTCCAGGCTCTTCCTGGCTACCTCCACAAGCAGTGGAGGCAGGAGGTGCTTACCAGGGTCCAGGCCCAGGTTGCTCTTTTTATTCCAGACTGTCTAATTGGCCCTTGCAGACAGAGGTTAATTTCCCACCGTGAATTCCCAAAGTAGCCCTGCTCCTGCGGGGAAACCAGGGAAGAAATTGCTTCCAGGTGCCACCTGGCCTCCTCTATGGCTGTGTGGGAAGCCTTGTGAAACCTGACAAGGAGCAAAGGCTTGGGAAGCCAAACCAGGGTTTGAAGTGAGCCATTTGCTAGACAGGGCCCTCAAGGTGCAATAGCATAAGCTCCAGCCTTCAGCTTACTCATCTGTAAATGAGGCTAATAGCAAGCTCTCTGTTAACCATGGGAGGTCACTTGGCACAACATGTGCATGAACAAGCACCCATCAAATGCTCAAATGCTCTTGCCTCTCGGGTACTCTGTGCAATCCGGCCCCATCTGCTTCTTTCTTTCTCAGGGGGTTTTCTCTAGAAGACCTGTGGGGAACCTACCTCCTAAATATGTCCTCTCTATCAACAAGAGACAAGAACAAATTCTTCTTTAAAGAGAATGTAAAGGTCAACTGGGGGACAGAGACATTCCACAACTCTACTTTTAGATATTCTATGGGTGTTTCTTAGAAAGACTCCATTGGCATTTTGGGAAGAAATTTTTTATATCATTCATAGTAGCAGGGTATTAAGTGCTAGCAGTAGGCACCTTAGTCACTGTGACAACCCAGAAAGACCTGTACACAGCTGTAGCCACTCTCAGTGAACACAGGCACCTCAAACCCACCTCAAAAATCATCTCCATGAGACACGGGCAGACTGACTTCATCTGTGCAGTGTTACCCCTTGTGTCCTAAAAGTGTCCCATACAGCAAGTATTTTAGATTCAGGTCACTACGGCTACCATGTATTTATTTTTAATATTGATTTTTCTAAGTATGCAAATAGTGTGTGGTGTATGAAAAAAGTCAAATAATGGGAAAGCATGACAAGTAGATGGAGGGTCCCCACAAAACTCTCCAGCATTAACATTTAAATATTTATGCCATTTTTCTTATAAAAAGTCATGAAGTCACACAGCTAAAAATTCAAATAGTGCTGATGGGTATACAATGAAAAGCAAAGGCACTGGCATCCACCTCAACCTGTCACTCACAGCTTTATGTATGTCTTTCTAGAAATCTCTATGCCAAGCTCATGCATCTATACCTTTCTCCAACACTAACGGAATCCTGTACTCAGTTGTTCAGTAGCTTGTGTTTGTGGGGCTGTGCAATATACTGAGTCTCACTTCCTAACAACATGCTGAGGTTGTCTTTATTAAAACAAAACACTTCCAGTGTATTCCACAGACTACAAGGCCCTGGCTATGCTCATGTCTTTACTGTTGTGGATGGCACTGCCATAATATTGTCAATAAGAATAGAAAATAAACTTGAACACAGGTGGGGGCATGCTTGAGTGGTGATCCCAAGCCACACAAGAGACTAGAGACACTTGAGACTAAACCAGGAAGCCTGGATCCCAGGCCGAGCTCAGGCACGGAGCAGTTCTCTCTGCATCACAAATCTCCAGGGTGGCACCAAAGACTCTTAAACCTCTCACATATCTGTAAGTCTAAAAGTTTAAAAGTTAGGACGTGGTCCTGTGAGCCAGTGAAAGAGGATGTGCAGAACTGTCTTATAAACCACATTCTTAAGCACTGTGGCTTCGGAGAGGGCTGGTTTCTGAGAGGCTGTGTTGGGCAGGAGTGGGGAAACCCCAGTGATGTTGAGCAAAGGAGTGTGATTGCTGTTGAATGTGAAGACAAAGGTTCACATTGCTCTTAATGTGTGTGAGAGACAGAAATGTATTTGACTGTCAGTATTAAACAAAACATAACAAGCAAAGCACAGTTACTGCCAGAGGAGGGTGTGTGAGTCTCTGCCTCTGGGCACATCAAATAAGGCTAAAAATCTGCCTAGGGACAGAAGATGAGGCCAAACATGTCAGTAGGCTCTTCCCCATGTCCTGTGATTCTTGCAGTCTTTAAATGTTAAGTGCTGACCAAAAGCTAACCTTTGCTTAATGTTAATAGAATCCATCGACTCTTGACACAGGTGATTAATATTCTAATGAGGAGAACTGTTACTAAATGCCACTGAACTGATATGCTCTTTGTCTTTCATAGAGCTAATTTATTAATAAACAATGGGCAGATTTTCTTTCTGCACAATTTCATGTTATTCAGGCCTATATTTTTAAGGTTATGTGGATATAGCTGAAGTGTGGAATGGCTGGTCCTCAGCCTTAGTTGTGTAGACCTAACACAAAAATCAAATTCCAAGGAGAACCATGAAGATCAGGGTATAGCTGACATTGAGGCTGTTCATTAGGAATTATCACACATATCTCAGCCCTCAAATGAGGCTCTGTGAGTCCTTTGAGTAGGTTCTGGGGGCTGAGGAGATGACTCAATTGCTGCAGAAGCCTGAGGACCTGAATCTGAATCCCCAACACACATGGCAGTGTATGTCTGTAATGCCACCACAGAGGGGGGACAGAACCAGGAGGATCCTGTAGCTCACTGGTCACCAGCTAAGCTCAGTCAGGCAGCTTCCGGTTCAGTGAGAATGGAGCTGAGCAGAGTTAAAGCAGGATATCTGATGTCTTCCTCTAGCCTCTGCATGTATGCATGTGTGCACACAATATGACACACACACACACACACACACACACACACACAGAGAGAGAGAGAGAGAGAGAGAGAGAGAGAGAGAGAGAGAGAGAGAGAGAGAGAGAGAGACCTTCATTTAAAGGGCTGAAAAGGTAGCTGGGCAGATAAGAGTGCTTGTTGCTCTTCTAAAAGACCTAAGTTTGATTCTCAGCGCACCCATATTGGGTGACTCAAAACTTCCTCTAACTCTAACTCCATGTCATCTGACACCCTCTTCTGCCCTTTGTGGACACCTGCAAATACATGTGCACATGCATACACAGAAACAAATTAAAAATTAATATTTATTAAAAGTTACTCACCACTTAATTACTGTGGCCTTTCCTCTATGTATAATTTTCACATATTATGTATTAAGTTTCCTTGTACTTTTACTGTGTGGAACATTTATTATTTTAAAGTTTCTGGGGACCAGAATTCCTGATCATCTTAGATTCTAGCCAAACTTAGGTCTCAGCCGGGCTTGCAGTCATCCAAAGATTTGACTGGAATTGGAGCAATCCACTTTCAAGATGGCACACTCACTGTTGGAGGACTGAGGCTGGCTACCGGCACATGGCTTCAGGTCCTTCCTCACCACACATGCCTCTTCACAGCTCTTTAAGCGTCTTCACAACATGGCTGGTTTCCCCATGACAAGTGACTTGAGGCTTGGGAATGATCCGTATTTCCAGTGTTGGGATCACAAGTCAGCTCAACTGTGAATTATACAAGAGACTGAACATAAAAGTGGAAGCCAACAGATGGCCTTCACATGGGATCCCTTAGAATGGAGGGAGGTAAAAGTGAAGGCCTTCGTGAAACCCAGACCTGACCTCACTTCCTGACCCTATATAGTTGAGTTTTCTGAGGCAAAGAACATGACTCATCATATCCCAACTTCATAATTTTTCAGATAGAAATGACAGTACCTAACCCTCAGAGTTGTGGTCGTTATATGTGATAAACCCAGTGAAGTGGCACAACCCTATAATCCCAGGTACCTGGAAGGCTGAGATGTGAAAAATCCAGGTTCAAGGACACCATGGGCAACTTAACAAGGCCCTATTTTTAAAAAGTAAAATAAAAGGATGGGTAGAGAAGGGACTAGGGATATAGTTCTGAAGTACAGGGCATGCTTAGCATATACAAGACCCTTGGTGTCCACTCCCAACACTTAGAAAAAAATTAGATGAGATCGAATGTTAAAAGTGCTTCAGTGCCCTACAACTTAGAAAGCAGTGTCTACAGGTACCTACGATGTTTATTTCTTTCAGAAACTTTACATTGAACATTTTTTAGATTTGGCAGATAGCCTATCTCAAAAAAAGGTGGGGTTTGCATTTGACTTGCTGTCTGCTCAGACAGTTGAAGAAGAACATGTATACACTGATACCTATAAAGCATACTGAGCTCAATGCACAGCCTGGTGATACCGGACCACAGGTCCATCCATCCCTGTAGCTACCACACAGACCAAAACATGAAAGATTGTCAACAAACTCTCATGGATCCCCTCATGCACCCCCTTGCCCTCAGCACCCCAAGCACTCTTATACCTGGATAACAACTCCACAGTTTGTACATTGCTTTTGTGAAGCAGCTGAATTCATGGAAGTAGATCTTAAGGCAGGTGTTCTTGTGTCTGGCTCCTTTCACTTGCCACAAATGTGGGAAATGCTCATACTCATTGCTGTGGAGCTTCACCGGTAGGAATCATGATGATTTATTTATGGATTATTTCTAGAACACTATGAAAAAAACTGCCTTGAACATCATGATTATTCTATCATCGTCACCACAGGCCACATATAAAAGTGCCCTACTGGAAGGCAATATGATTGACAAGGGAATAATATGATTGAGAAGAAGAAACAATGAAACCATAGCTGTTTCAGTTGCTGTAATTAGTCTAGAAGTTATTAGACTTTTTGTCAAGCAGGTGTTAACCACATATCTAAACTTCACAGACTCCATTTGAGGAAACAATTATCTCCAGTTGATTATCTAGGAGACTGGATTCAGGTTAAGGGGTCTGGTTAAGTCAGATTGGTCCATGTGGTTTCAGAATCCTGCCCCAGAAGTCAGAAAATGTAGCCCTATAACTGTCATTCACTTAAAACATGACAGGTCCCCATGGAATCTTCCCAAGCCATACCTCTGGAAACCAGGATGACCCTGCTTATAATCACAGAGGTGACACAGAAGAATAAAATATAAAAAATCACCTAGTTCTATGTTTGGAGAATAGCATGTGTTCAATTAACATATGTTATCTGCCTTATGAAAAATTAAAAACCTTTCATGCTAGAGACATTTTGGGTGATCTTAAAGAATAACATTTAGGGCTGGAGAGATGGTTCAGAGATTAGGAGCATTGGCTGTTCTTGAGCTCCCAGGTTCAATTCCCAGCATCCACATGGCATCTCACAACTGTCTCTAACTCTAGTTCTAGGGGATCCAGCATCCTGACACACACATACATGTAGGCAAAACAATAATACACATAAAATGAAAATAAATAAAGCTTTAAAAAATAACATAATCATCTCAATAGATGCCAAAACTCTGTTGACAATTTTGAACCTTGAGCAAATCAGCCTTGGGGGACAATTAGATGTTTCCATTGCCAGAGGAGCCTGCCTTTTAAGCTTAATGATTTGAGTTCAGTCCTCAGAACCCACAAGGTAGAAGGAGAGAACCAACTCCCACAAAGTTGTCCTCTGATTCCACACATATGGAGACTGAACCCAGAGTATGGAGAATATGAGAGAAGGTCTCTACTATAGAGCTACATCCTCAGCCCATACTAATGGATTTCCATTTTTAAATTAGCAAAGTTTTAATTTTTAAATTAACACAATAGGAGTCATTATTTTTATCTTCACATACTCCTATCTTGTATTTAATTCATATTCACCCACCGTTACCACCCCAAGTACTTTAACATCATGTATGTGTGTGTCAACACACACACACACACACACACACACACACACACACACACACACACACACACACACACACGAGAATGCAAAGTATTGTCTTTGTGAATCTGGTATTTCCCCCTTAACATAGGAACTACATGGAGCAGTTTCTGTACATTCATTCTTCTGATCTGTATGTAGGGGGGAGCTTTCTATCTTTGGGGGCTTTCTTCAGTGTTTTGAAGTTTGGACTGTAGAGGCCTCTCACCTCTGCTGTGATTCTTCTTAAACATCTTTTCCTCTGTTGTGAATGGAACTGTTTTCAGCTTTTAAAAAACTTTTTAAATCTTTAATTACTACTCATATTTACATATCCATCCCCCATTCCCTCACCCTTCCATCCTCCATGTTCCCCACCAACGCACCCCCAACTCCTCCCCAGGGATAGTGAGGCCCACCACAGGAGACCTTCAAAGTCCATCATACCATATGGGGGAGGGCCTAGGTCCTCCTTGCTGTATCTGGGTGGCAGTAGTATCCCTCCATAGGGAATGGGCTCCCAAAGTCCATTTGTGCTCTAGGGTTAAAGACTGGCTCCACTGTTAGAGGTCCCATATACTGTCTTGGCCTCCTAGCTGGCACCCACATTCAGAGAGCTTGGTTCGGTCCAATGCTGTTTCCCCAGCTTTATGACTAGGGTCTCCATGCTATCAGTAGGCCAGCTCCACTGTTTCTTCAGGTTTCTCCAGCCCCGTCTTGGCTGCTTTGCTCACCCCTCCTCCCTCTCCACAACTGGATTCCAGTATTATGGTTCAGTGCTTAGCTGTGGGTGCCTGTTTCTGCTTCGAACAGCTGGATGAAGGCTCTAGGAATGTTAACCAAGGTAGGCATCAATCTCATTATAGGGGAGGGACATCAATGGCATCCTCTCCACCACTGCCTGGTCCCTCGAAGAAGGGGATGGGGACAAGAACCCCTGACCAAAGTAGGAGCTGGGGGGGGAGGTAGAGAGGAAGGAGGTGAGAAGGGAAGAAGGGGAAGGGGGAGGAGAACAAGAGGGCTGAGACAGGGGAGGAATAGAGGAGGACAAGAAAGGAGATGCCTTGATAAAGGGAGACAGTACAGATTTGGAGAGAGGTCTAGCACAGGGAAAATGTTAGGAGATTCACAGGGATGTTTTCAGGTTTCTATATGCTGATTTGGGGCCTGCTGTTTTGCTGAATTTATGGTGAAGTCTTTAGAGCAGTTATTTCTCAACCTGTGGGTCACGATCCCTTTGGCAGGTCAAATGACTCTTTCACAGGGGTTGCATATCAGATATTTACATTATAATTCATAACAGCAAAATTACAGTTATGAAGAAGCAAAGAAAATAATTTAATGGTTGGGGGAGGGGCCACCACACCCTGAAGAACTGTACTACAGGGTCGCAGCATTAGGGAGGTTGAGAACCACTGCTTTAGACTCTTTTAACTGTGGGAAAATATTGTCTGCAAATGAGGATAATTTGGCTTTTCTTTTCCTCTTTGCATCCCTCTTATTTCTTTCTTTTGCCTTATTGTGGCTTGGAATTTAGGTGCTCTGTGGAATAAGAATAAAGACAGTGAACACCCTGCTCTCATTCTTGCTTTTAGAGCAAATGCCTCCAGTTTCCCACCACTTAGGATGATGTTGGCTACATTAAGACAGTTCTATTTTTCAATTTCCCTTTTTAAAAAGGTTTTTTGTTACTACATTGTGCATCAGCATACATGTGACAGCACACATATGGAGGTCAAAGAACAGTCTTGTGCAATCTGTTCTCTCCTTCCGACTTGACATGGGAACCAGGGACTGAACAAAGGTTGCCAGGCTCAGACAGCAAGTCCCTTAGCTTCAGGAGCTATCTCACTCTTCCCCAGATCCCTGATTTCCTCAAGGCTTTTCTTATGGGGATACAGAACTTTGTCAAAGATTGTCTTGGCATTTGTTAAGATGTTGATGTGACCTCTGTCCCTGAGTCTGTATATGTGCTATATTGTATCTTCTTTCAACTCTGTAATAGCACTGACTTGGCCACAATGTGTGACATTCTTCATTTTATTTTATTTTTCATTTTACATATTAACCATAGTTTTCCTTCCTTCCAATGTGCTGTTGAACTCATTTTGTGAATTCATTGTTGCAAATTTTTGCACCATGAAATTGGTCCATAGTGCTTTGCTGTTGTTGTACCCTGTCTGGTTTTTGTCCCAGGATAATACTGGTTTTGTAGAGTATGTTTAGTAGCACCCATCCCACCCTTTTAGGTGGGATAATTTGAGGAGCACTGGTACTAATTATTGCTCAAAGTTTCATAGAATTTGGTAGTCTTTCTAGCCCTGGGCTTTTCTATATTGGAAGATTCTTTGTAATTTAATTATTTTATTTTTGAAATAGGTTCTTGGTCACGTGTAGCCCAAGCTGACTTTGAACTCACTACTTAGCCTAGGCTGGTCTTGAATTCCTGATTCTCTTGCCTCCTAAATTCTGGGATTATAGACATGAGCCATCATACATTTTTTATGTGGTGCTGGGGATCAAATCCAAGGCTTTGTACATGCTAGACAAGCACTCTGCTGACTGAGGTAGGACCTCAGGCTGTTGCTGGAAAACTCTTTAACACTGCTTCAATCTCATTACTTATTATGGATCTATTTGAATTGTTTATAACTTCTCGATTTAATTTTGGTATGCTATTTGTGTCTTGGAATTTATCCATTTTTTCGTTTCCAGGTTTTTTAAAATATAGTTTTCTAAAGAATTCTCTAAGAACACTCTGGATTCCATTAGCATATGCTGTAACACACCCTGTTTCATTTCCAGTTTTATTGATTTGAGTCCTCTTTCTTTTGGTTAGACCAAGGGTAGACCAGGACCTTCACTCAGTAACCTGATCTTTCAATAACATTCCCCAGTTCTGCTAGAGTTTGTCAATCGTGTTTATCTTTTCAAAGAACTGGCTCATTGTTTCATTGACTCTTTGTATTGTTTCTTAGTCCCATTTTATTAATATCTTCCTTGATCTCATCACTTTTTAGATAATTAATGATTACTATTAAGTAAGTAAAAGTTAGTGGAAGGCAAGTATTGAAGTATAAGACAGACTCTGATAACTGAGATGCATACTAAGTTACTGATAAGCAAGAAAGATGGACAGAGGGATGTTTCTCATCCTGGGGAAGACCTAATGGGCTAGCATGAGATTGCATCACACTTCTCAGAATCCTACACTGTAGGAGTCATTTATTTCTAGAATTTTCCATTTATATCTTCAAGCAATGGTTGAGCATAGGTAATTAATTGAGGCCACAGAGAAATGAAACCGTGACTAATGGGGAATGAGTGCCAGTCATGACCATAGTGGCAGTGTTAGTGGTAACAACAACATCAGTATGTTGATATGTTTGAACGAAGAATATTTCTTTCTCTTATTTCTTTAAAAATAATTTTTCTGGCAGCCAGGGCCTACTGAGATGAGAATAGGTTGTCTGTAAAGGAACAGTGAGTTTCTTGTCATGTCAGCAGTGACATTATGAGATTCAGGATTTGGGTTTGGGATGTGTGGCTGCACAGATTACAATAAGGGATTGAGCTGTCCTTCATTTGGCAAGTTGAATCCATCAGTGAGACTCTGGATTCTAAGAACCAAATATAATTCTCACCTCTTCATCTCAGGAGAGGAACTGTGTACAAAAAAAAGTCCTTCCAATAAATCTTAAGGTTACCTAACCTCTCACTCAGAAAAGGGAAACTAAAATTTACTGAGTATGGTGGTTGGAATAGGAATGGCTGTCATAGACTCATGAGTGTGAATGTTTGGCCCATAGGAGCGGCACTGTTAGGAGGTGTGGCCTTGTTGAAGGAAGTGTGTGTCACTGTGAAGATGGGCTTTGAGTTCTTATATGCTCAAACCAGGCCTAGTGAGACATATGCCTTCTGCTGCCTGTGGATCAAGATGTAGAACTCTCAGCTCCTTCTCCAGCACCATGTCCTGCCTGCATGCCACCATGTCCCACTATGATGATAATGAACTAAACCTCTGAACCTGTAAGCCAGCCTCAATTAAATGCTTTCCTTTAAAAGAGTTGCCATGGTTGTGGTGTCTCTTCACAGCACTAGAACACTGACTTAGATACTGGATATTTACTAAGTGCCAAATATTATACTTTATTTCAAGGGTTACACCCAAAGCTTTATATTGACATAACAAGGCAAAGATAGAAACCTCCATTTGAACTGAAGGAAACTAAGACTTAGAGAGAAGCAGCTTACTACAGATCACAAAAAGTCAGAAATGGAGTTTGACTTAAATCAATGTACCTTATTCCAAAGCATGGTCCCCTCATTTTTCAGATGAGAAACATGAGACCCAAAGAGGCATAGAGAAAACCAAAGTCAGTATGTCTTAGGGCCTTTGTCCTGGCTCTGCCTCCCTCCCCTTCCTGCTCTTAGAATCCCTCCACATGAAAGTTGACAGGCACATGACTATCACTTCTAGAACACTCCCTGAGGATTCTCTTTGTTGGCTAGGAAAGCCTAGTCCTGGTGAGATATCTTGAATTTGCCCAAGGCATGAAGAATGTTGCTAAAAGACCAATGCTAAGAGCTGAGCTTTCACCCCATTTATCCACTTGGCTCCTGCCCAAACCTCAAAGCACAGGAGATTTCCCTTAATAAACATGACCATAAAGGGTTTCAGAGCAGGTATGGGGGCAGTTGTAGGGGCTGATCAGAAGGCACTCTGTCTCCTGATTCATCTCCTAGGGTAAGTAAAGCCTTGTTTGATCCACAGGCAGCAGAAGTAGACTGGGTGTATCTTGAGCATATGAGATCTCAAAGCCCACCTCCACAATGATACACTTCCTTCAACAAGGCCACACCTACTCCAACAAGGCCACACCTTCTAATACTACCACTCCCTGTGTGCCAAGTGTCACACACATGAGTCTATGGGGACCATTTACATTCAGACCACCACACCTTCCCTCCCCACCAGGTGTGACTTAGGTTGTGCAAAGCTTCTGCCTGACTCACCCACCTGGATCCCCACTGCTGACACCCAGTAGGCCTCGGTTCTATGCTGCAGAGTAGAATAGATAACAGTGGAAACTCAGAGAAGGGCACAGGTCAGTTGACCTGAGCTTTGGCAGATGTCACACTTACCTATAAAATGTCTCAGGAAACTACATTATAAAATAACATAAACATAATGCACAGTAAGTGCTGTTTGTTGTTGTTGTTGTTGTTGTTGTTGTTTTGTGGCAGACACTTTTAAGAAGCCATTCAAATGAAGAAAGATGTTTTAAGTCCAAAGTTTCATAGGTTTGAGTCCAAGATTCCTTGGGTCCCCTGTGGTGAGGCAGAGCATCATTGCCAAGAGAATGGTACAGAACCTCTCTCCACCTGGCAGACAGGAAGCAAAAACACTATAGGCAGGAAAAGTATGGGCTTTAAAAGTATTCAACCAGTGACCTGCGTCTTCCAACCAGGCCAACTTTCTAATAGTCCATTCAGTATAAACTCATCAATGGATCAAACCATTGATAAAATTAATACCCTCATGATCCCATCACCTCCAACAGCACTACCAGATGGGAGCAAGCCTTCCACACATGAGCCTTTATAGGAACATTTCCCATGCAAAGAATAACAGTGAACATTCCATGAGTCTGTGAATTCACAGACATAGCCCCAGGGACTATACCACATGTGGCTTTCAAGAAATATTTTTGGATGAATAAATGTATAAATGAATGAATGAAGACTTGTTAAGTAAATGAGTGCTTTAACAAATATGAATAGGATGTGAGGCCTTGACCGCCTTGTATTTCCAACCTGCTTAAGAGGGTGAGTTCTTCCACCTCTTTCCAAGGATGTGGTATTTGAAATATGCTTTCCAAAAATTTATTGTAAAGGGTATCACATGTCAGAAGAAAAGTCTACAAAAAGACCAGAGAGTTCAAGACCCCAAGCTCTTGTGTGTAGTCAGTAACAGTGAGAGCAGCCATAGAGACCCTCTACAGAGGTTGTCAAGGACAGTTCTCAGCCTGCCTTTAACAGAAGCTAATCACAGAGGCTTCATCATAGAATACAACTTTCCAAAAAGCAGCAGTAGGCATTAGCACCAATGGGCACTGTAAATGCCTGGAATGAACCTCAGGAAATCATTTATGACCCAGGGAGTCATCTGTTACTTTCGGATAAGGCCTTCTTTGGGAAGTGCACAAATTCAAGCCTAGCTGAATGGCTGTGTGGAAAATTGGCAGCAAGATGGTCCCCACTGAGTATAAGCAGGTTTCAGAGTGCAGGCTCAATGGGAGTGTTGAGGAGGGCTGGAAGAAGGGCCCCTCTTGACCACCTGAAACATGATGACACTGAAACCAGCTGTGGGGATCCTCCAAGAAGAAGTTAAGGTTTACAGCTAGATATCATGCTTTGTCATCACCAAAACAGGCAGGAAGTAGGAGCCCAGGGCATAGGACCTCTTACTGTGGCTTTATCCCTAATAAGATTGTTCTCTGTTATTCATTCTTAGAAGAATCAAAGGTCTTAGTGGGCCTGGGATGAAATGTGATATGGCATCCAAGAGTCCCTGCCTTATTGGAGTAAAAGTACCAAGAAAGCAAAGGATCCATTCATCACAGATTTCTCATGCCTGGCATGAAGTACTAACAAGAAAATGTTGGAGTTGCTACTCACTGAGGAAAGTAGTCTTTCTGTGGTGGAATACTAATAGCACCAGTGCCCACCCTTGCACCACAACAACCAGCAAACAGGTGTCATCATCTCATGTAGCAGTGGGGGAAGCAGCCTTGGGATCACTGTGCAACTGATTTAACCAGGATTCTTGGGTGTGTTTCCCATGCCTACCCTTTGACACATCAGTTCAGACACTGGAAGTAAAGGAGGTGTTACAGAGCCACAGTTTGCTGACAACTGAACAGAGCAGCAGAGCTGTTCCTAGCATAGGCTGTGACTTGAAAATAAGTACAAAATGCTGAAGTAATGGGAAGAGACTTCTAGGAATGCTGTGTTATTTTTCTCATTACTATGATGATATACCTAGCAAAAGCAACTTCAAGAAGAGGGGTGTTTCAGAGACTAGGGTTTATCCTGCATGGAGAGCACAGTTCTAAGGTGGAGAGATGATCAGACACATTGTGTCCACAGTCAGAAATTTGAAAGATGAAGGCTAGTTTTTAACTAGATTTCTCCTCTTCCTATTTTTAATTCAGCCCTGGACCCCAGCAGATAGGATGGTGCCACCCATATTCAGTGTGGGTCTTTCCTCAGTGAAACTTGCCTGAGAACATGCTCAGAGGTTTGCCCAGAGGTGTGTCTTCTAGGTGATTCCAAATCCAGTCAACATGATAGTGATTATTCTTCACAACTTTCCAAAGAAAGGTAGGATATCTTAAGATGACATATACAAAAGACAAACTCAACTCACTTGTAGCCATTATTAATTTAGTCCCTCATTATTTCACTCAGAAAGAAGTCCCAAGGCAAAGCAATTCCGGACATGGTTTATTAATGCTCAGGGCAGCTTCTTAGCTTCTGCTACTGTAGGCTCACACAATGTATGCAGATGGTTCAACATCCAGAGGATTCCAAGCTTCTCTTTATGTCAAACTGACCCATGGTCACACTCCCAAAAGAAGAATGGGAACACTGTAATTTGTGAGTCACGATCCAGCAATTGGGGCACATGATAGAGGCCTGGCCTGCCTAAAATGTTGTTAGCAAGGGCAGTGGGTATTGGTAAGCAACCAAGAGAGACTGCCACAAGCAAAACATAATATAATTAGCTCTGCTCCCCTGCCTGTGGGGCCATTATAGGATGCAGTGAGATAATGGTGTAGGGTTTCCTACACCAGCAAGGATTCTGCACATGGGATGAGTTATTATCCTTATGAAATAATTACATTTCTATTATAGAACAATAGCTGTTGCCTCAGTGCAGTCTCCTGCCTTTGCTCCCTTGTTTCTCATGCTCTGTGATCCTCAGCGTGAATGTGCATGCACACACACATACACAAACACATAGACATGCACACAGGCACACACATACACACTCATGCACATGCATACACAAATAATAAGCCAAGAACTTCATAATAATGGCTGACTGTTCTCTGTACTGTCATCTGTATGCATATAGATGTCACTCTGGGAAACAACATGGACTTGAGAATCAGACCATTGTGGATCCCTATCCTGTTCTGTGCAGTTTCCATGCTGCATAGTTCTGTGTACACTGTATAATTTTTCTAAATGCATGTTTTGGGTTTTTTGTTTTGTTATGTTTGTTTTTGTTTTCATTTTGTTTTGTTTCAAAATAGGAACACTGCATTCCCTCCCCCAATTCCTGTGGGAATCAGAGATAAGGCATGCCAGGCATAATGCCTGGTGCAAAACAGGTAACAAGTGGCCACAAATGCTCAAATGGAGCTGTACAAGCCTGTGAGGCAGGCACCAACACTGTTCCCATTCAGCAGATCCAGTGCTGGAGTTCTGAGAACTTAGGAATCATCACCCAGCATTGCACAGCTTGTAAATGGTAAAACAGATTCAAACCCAAACTTCATGCTCTGGCTGCAAAGCAAGGCTGCTCCATACCATGCTTTCCTGCTTGTGAAAATCTCCCTACATTTGGGCTACAAGATCTCTGCTGATTTTAAGCTGCAGAGAGGAGTGGTTGGCTGCTCAGGCTGTGGGACCACATGACCTTAGCCAGGTTGATTGAGCACTGTTAACAGGAACCGCATCCCTGAAATGGGGATAATCTAAGTATCTGCCTCATCAGATTGTTGTGGGTATTAAAAATGGATATGTGTCTTCCACACAGTGTAATAGAGGGTCTGTTAAGGAGAAAGCATGAATCGATAGTAAGCCACTGTGGTCATTGTTGTGATTAAGGAGTCTTTTTTTTTTTCTTCCCACGAATAAAATTTCTCCTGAGAGCAAAGGATCGAGTTATTCTGGAAGAACGCTCAAGGGCGGCTTCCTTCAGAAAATCATAGACTTTCAGAATGTAGTCACTTAACCTCCCCGAACTTCCCTCTTCTCATCTGCTAAATGGGGGTAATAAAGAGAGAGACAGACTTGGGACTCGCAGAATGGTGCCAATCAATCTTGCTGGCTTTATTACCGGAGCATTAGGAGAGCTCGAGATGTAGCCTGTGCACAGGTTCATTTTCAGCTTCAGGGAAGTTTGGTGGCTCAATTCTAGTAGAGTGCAGCCTACTTGGTCTAGAGCCGAAGAAGTAATGACGGTCAAGATTCTACAGGAAGCACACACATGCCGCACATACATGCACACTCAACACACAGCTGTGCCTACCTGCCTACTTAGCCTGACTTTAGAGCTCACCAAAAGCATCAACTCCATTAGGAAGCTAACACTGAGTCCTCCATGAGTTAGAGACCCACTCAGGGCTGCCTGGCCTCATAGCATTATGGGTAATTGGCATTCTACCTTCATTTGGTCCCTAGACAGAGAATTTTACAAAGGCAGGTAACAGCCTAATCGAGCCATGATTCCACTGAAGTGCTTGTTAGAGCCATTGTGATACCGTGAGGAACTGTCTTGGTATGACCCATGTGTAGAATAATCCTCCAGAAGGAGACTTGAGCATCTTCCTTAGCTAGTACTTGCAGTCTCCCACTTGCCTAAGGACCTAAGACAGATCACATAGAACTGTTCTGTATGTTAATATAAGTTTACCACAGGATCCAGCAATTCCATTCTTAGGCATATACACAAAAGAAGCACGTTCATACAACAAGGACATCTGTTCAACTATGTTCATGGCAGCATTATTTGTAATAGCCAGAACCTGGAAGCAACTTAGATGCCCCTCAACCGAAGAATGGATGCAGAAAATGTGGTACATTTACACAATGGAGTACTACTCAGCAGAAAACAAAACAAAACAAAACAAACAAACAAAAAACCAATGGAATCTTGAAATTTGCAGGCAAATGGATGGAACTAGAAAAAAACCATCCTGAGCAAGGTAACCCAGTCACAAAAAGACAAACATGGAATGCACTCACTCATATATGGATTTTACACATAGAGCAAAGGATTACCAGTCTACAATCCACACTATTAGAGAAGTTAGGCAACAAGGAGGACTATAAGTGAGACATACATGGTCCCCTGGAGAAGGGGAAAGGGACAAGAACTCCTGAGCAAATTGGGAGCATGGGTGAGGGAAGAAGGAGCTAGGAGAATGAGAAGGAGAGAAGAGGAGGGGTGAGGAGGCCATGAGGGAGCAGGAAGTTTGTGTGGTAGGAAGAATAGAGGAGAGCAACATAAGAGATACCATCAGAGAGGGAGACAGTATAGGTTTAAAGAGAAATCAGGCAGTAGGGAAATGTCCAGAGATCTACAAGGATGACACCAACTAACCATCTAAGTGACAGTGGAGAGGCTACCTTAAATGCCCTCCCCTGATGATGAGGTCGATGACTACCTTCTATGCCATCTTAGAGCCTTCATCCAGCAGCAGATGGAAGTAGAAGCAGACAGCCACAGCTAAGCACTGAACTGAACTAAAATCCAGATGCAGAGAAGGAGAACTGATGAGCAAAGGGGTCAAGACCAGGCTGGTGAAACCCACAGAAACAGCTGACCTGAACAAGGGGGAGCTCTTGGCCCCCAGACTGATCACTGGGAAACCAGCATGGAACTGATCCAGACCCCGTGAATGTGGATGTCAGTGAGGAGGCCTCGGAAATCTATGGAGCCTCTTGTAGTAGATCAGTACTTATCCCTAGCATAGGAATGACTTTGGGAGCCCATTTCATATAGAGGGATAGTCCCTCAGGCTAGACACAAGGGGGAGGGCATAGGCCCTATCTCAAAAGATATGACAGACTCTGAAGACCCCCACATGGAAGACCTCACTCTCTCTGGGGAGCAAAATTGGTATGGGATAGGTAGAGGGTTAGTGGGGGGCAGGGGAGGAGGGGACAGAGAGGGAACTGGGATTGACATGTAAAACAATCTTGTTTCTAATATAAATAAAAAATGGAAAGAAAAAAAAAGAACTGTTCTATATGTACACACCTGCCTCACCAACCACCACACTCTGAATTTAGCACAAAGGAACATCCTAGATGCATTTCCTACCTTGCAGGCCCCTCTCTCTTCCCTCATTTCCCCAACCACATGAAATCCAAGATCGATGCAGTCCTTGGAATTGGTAAAGAATGTTGTTCCTCAGGATCTGCCCAAGAGGCAGAGAGTGGCTTTGCATGCCAGCATCTCTATGTTCTGCCCTCCAGAAAGCAAGGCACTGTTTGGCTAGCCATGCTGTGGTTCTGCTAACCAGGCAGTAAGATATGACCAGAATGTCTAAACTGGTCTGTCCAGTGCCAAATGATAAACTCATCTATCTCCAGATAAACCGTTTTGGTGAAAAAATCCTAAATATTCACAGCCTTATTTTTTCCAGTTTTCTCTGTTAAGATGAATAAAAAGCCTTGAGAATCAAGCCAATTGTGTTGAATTATTGGTCCATTTCTGGTGTCCAATCCCTATCACAATGCCATTGATCTCTTAGTGAGACTGTGGAAAAAGCGTAGGTAGACAATCTTCTCTACTCTCGTCCTTTTCCAAACACCATGACTTTGCCTGTCCAGAGCTCATCTTCTTCAGCAGTAAGAAAGGGATGACATTATTTCATTGAGGCTTTGTGGAAGTCCTTCCATGTGAATGGCCACCAGCTGAGCAAACCCCATGGTGGCCAAGTAGAGCCTTGTGGCAGACACCCTTTGGGCATTGTGGGCAGATCTAGATTTGTGATTTGCCACTATAGATCCTGAGTAAGTCATTTGGCCATTCTATGCCTCAGCCTACCCATTTGTCAAAGAAGTTTCTATGCTAGAAGCTCCACAAGGTAGTATTATCGGTTAAATTGGGTCTCCCATCACCCCACAACTTCACAAAACTGGATAGGGTGAAATCCCAATCTCCAGATGCTGAGCATGTGACTGTTTAGAAATCAGGTCACTGTAACTGCAGTTAGCTAAGAGGAGGTCATCTCAGATAGTGTGGGACCCTTATCCAATAGGACCATTTGCCTTGTAGGGAGAATACCATGTGAATGAAGATGGAGACACATGGGAGGTCATCCTGTGATAGTGGAGTGACATACTGTAGCCATGGTGTTGTAAGCCAAGGGATGGCAAACCTTTGGCTAGGAAGTTGGGTAGAAGTTCCCTACAGGCTCCAGAAGTTGGCTGTGGTGGTTGATGTTGATAGTCCACTTGACAGGATCTAAAATTACCTAGGAGACAGATCTCTGGATGTGTCTGTGCAGAAATTTGTAGATTGAGTTCATTACAGTTAGAAGATGAAAGACACGCCCTACATGTGAGCAGCATGGATCCGTGAGCTGAGGTCCTGGGCTGACTAAAGGGAGGAAGTGAGCTGAGGACCTGCGCTCACCTCCCTGCTTCCTGCCTGGGTACAATGGGACCAGCTGCCTCATGTCCCTGCTGCCATGTCGTCACCACTGTGATGGACTCTATCCTGAAACTATGAATGAAAATAAACCCTCCCTTCCTTAAGTCACTTTGGTGAGATGTTTTGTCACAGCAATGAGAAGGACACACTGGCCCTGCCAGTGCTGTGGCTTTCAGGTTTGAATAGTCTTTGTTCAATAAGGACCAACAGCTTTTGTGAAGGCTATTTGGCAAAGCACACCTAAAGAGATCTGCAGAGTGCTCAGTGCACCAGAGGCATGTGATAAATGTCTGTTCCTTTCCCTTCTCACACAAAAGCCCCTTTGTATACACAGTGCAGTTTAGAGTAAAAAAAGCAAGTCTGGTTTTCTTCTCATTTGTCCTTCAAACCTGCTCAAGGATCATTTTTTGAGAACCGTCCTCTGGGGATACTCTTAGCCTGGATGAGACAGTCACTGGGAGACAAGACGGGGCTGGGCAGCCATTTCACTACCTGTCCATTCCTCCCCTAAGTGTTTCTCTTGAGTTTTCAAGATGGTTTAGAGTGACAGTAGATGAATCTATGGCTCTGATTGTGTTTATAGTTTCCCTCCAAGTTGCAAGAATCTCTATGGAAGTCTAGTGGGAATGAGAGGCTGTGGCCTGGTGAGCAAGCTCAGGGCAAGCTGTTTCAAGTCAGTTAATTTAGCAGGAAAAAGCCATTCTAGGACATGCCACTCACTGAGCCCTAATCTTCACCAAGAATGGCTCTGTGTTGCTTTTTGAAATTTTTATTGAAATACCATAGTAATTTAGAAGACACTAGAACTGAGAAGTCTACAGTGGTGGCTTTGTTTTTGTATATTTTCTGTTTCCTGGTTGGTTTTCACATAATTTACTGGTTACACTCATCCCTGAATCCCATTCTAAGACCTCATGAGACACAGAGCAAGTTTCTGGAAAGAACTCCAGCTCTGAATCAGGGTCTGAGTTTGAGACCCAGCTCCACATCTCTCCAGTGCAGTGGTTTGAGAAAGCAGCTTGACTTTGTACATTATTGGCCCTGTCTGGTACCCAATAAAAGATGGGCAAAACGGAGCAGAGGCATGGCCCAGTCTTCAAGTGTTTGACTTATAAGCATGAGGACCTAAGTTTGAGCCCCAGAACACACATTTAAACGCAAAATGTTGCACAGAGCTGGCATGCATGTGATCTCAGCATCAGAGAGATGGAGCTAGGCAGATCCCTGGAGCTTGGTCTAGCCTGGTCTGACCCTCGCAGATCTTTTAGTAGGAAGAGTGTAGGCTTAGGGTTCATCAGAGCATGGTCCACAGCCCAGCCTGGTATCCATGAGCTGAGGACCCTTGAGCATGCTTCTTGAACACCCCATTCTACATCTGTGAGCTGAAGGACCCTGGCTTTCGAAGGATTTCCGATCGAAGGTGATGATTCATATATAAAGGTTTCCACAGTGCTGGACGGACACATAGTAGGTGCTCAGTCAATGTCTGTAACCACCCTATTCCCCAGAAACTGGCTCTTCCCCCCCCCCCCGTGGTTCCCTATCCCTTGTGTCTTCCCTCTGCATCTGAGATCCCCAGCACCCGAGTGGAGGCGCTGGCACTCAAGTTATGATCTTCCTCAGTTATGAGGCCTGGAGTGTTGCAGCTGTGTAAATCAAGTGGGAGAAGGCAAATATCTAGAGATACAGCCCCAGGAAGTAATAAATGATTTTGAGCAGCTGTTTGGAAGCACTTTCTTAATCACATCTCAGCCCAGAAGTTAAGCTGCCCAGGCCTTCCTGATAGAGACAGCCCTCTGTGGTCAGAGAGTTTGAGGCTTGCCATCAATTTCAGTGGCTCTTTCGTCCCTTTTGCCAGCACACTTTGACACAGAGAGATAATACAGATGGACTTGCATCATCTGCTTCTCCCACATGCTATGGAAAGTGGTTTTTTGTTTGTTTGTTTGTTTGTTTTGTTTTGCCCTAGCCCAACTCTAGGCTCCAGAAGCCTAGATAAAACATCCTATACCCCTCAGGAGGCAACCCCTGGGAAAGGCTGCAAAAGCTTGTGAGGCTATAACTAGGACTGGAAACTTAGAGCATCTGCCAATCACCCTCCTATCAGTACCTCCTTCACCACACTTCCTTTCCTCCGCGTCCTGGCCTCTCCTTGTAATGTGATACATTTCTGTCTCCTGCATCCTGGAGGTCTGGGTCCCTCCAGGGTGAAGGCTGGCTTTAACACACTCTCTGAAATCCCAGTCAAGGCCCCCACAGAATTGCTTTGGGATCTGACTGTGGTTGGCCATGAAAGGGAGATGAGCAGAGAGAAGAGGGAGTGAGGGGGAAGAGAAGGAGGGGGGAGCACGATTGATCACCTTTTGATACTTATGTGTTCATTTTTCTTCATGGGACCCGTGTTGAGTGGGACCAGATATTGACATTCTAAGTTTTTAAAAGATGAAGCAACCTGCCCGAAGTCTGAGTTTCAGGTCTAGATCTTACTCTCTGGACCTCCCCTAGGCTAGAATCTCATTTAGCCCCTTACAACTGGAATCATGTGTCCCTGAAAAATAGCATCACCTGTCCTCAGTTTTCCTATCCATAGAGGGAGAAGGATAGGGCTAGAACAGAGGAGATGACAAATATGAAGCTTGGGCGTAAACACCCCCTACCACAGCTCAGTGCTGTTTTGATTAGGAGATTAGTAAGTTATGATCCATGCTAACATGTAATGAGGACCCACTCTAATGTGTAGCAGATTCCAAATATATGTGAAATCACTATGTTGGCCATGAGCACATGTGATGAATAAGATCCATCCTGTCTTGGGTGAGATGACCCATAAGACACACGTGCCTGGTGGCCTTAGTTTGCAGAATTTATCCATCTATAACTTAACCCCTGGAAAGGTCTCCAGTCTTATTTGTAGTTCTCTCCTTATTAATTCCATCCATCTAATCCAGTTAACTTCTTTACTGTGACCCAAATGACTCCAGTTCTGCTGGAAGGGTTTTGTCGTTGCTGGGTTCTCTACCTATATTGAATAGCTCATCTTTCACTTACTTTTACTGTCACCTCTTCCAGAGAGACCACCCCTTACCCCACTGCTAAAAACAACATGCCCACCGCATCACACTTGCCCTGTACTCATTTAACATCTCTTCATACTGTTTACCCCCACTTGAATGTCATATAGATAGATATTTGCTTCATAGATTACTAATTTTCTCTTCTAATAGAATGCAACTTTTCTGAAGGGAAGGATCTACCCTCCTTTGTCTGTCAGTCATGCTCAGAATGGTGCCTGGCAAAGTAGGCACAAAATAACTTGTTTGAGGAAAATGTCAGGGCTGCAACTGAGTTTTATAAAAAAAATGAAATAAAATTTAGAAAACACAAATAACTTGATTTAAAAATAGGAGAAAGCAAAGAGAAATTTCTCCAAAGAAGATAACCAGGTGGTGAGTAAGCACATGAAAGCTGACCAGCTTCATTGTGGGGGAAATGCAATTCAAACCCACCAGAATAGCCGCATTTAGAAAGTTAGGTAATAACAAGTGTTGGCAAGGATGTAGACAAGTCAGCTCTTAGAGGGAATGTAGCATGATACAGCCACTCACCATAGTCTTACCATCTGTTCTAATTTCCTATCTGTTTCTGTGTTAAATTACTCTGATAAAAACAACTTTGGGAGGAGAAGGTTTATTTTAACCTACAGATTACAGTCCATCGTTGAGGGAAGTCATGCCTGCTTGCTATTCTACCAAGAATTGCCTCTAACCAGGGAACTCAGAGCTAGGGAAGTACAGCAGGAACCGTGGATAAATGATTCTTGATGCCCTGTTCAGGTTCATACTCTTAGAGCTTTCTTATATAGTCCAGGTTCACCTGCCCAAGAAATGGCACCACCCACAGTGGTCTGGTCCTTCTACATTAGTTAACAATCAAGACAACCTCCCTCAACATGCCCATAGTTTGTTCTGATCTGAGCAATTTCTCAGTTGAGACTCCCTTCTCAAGTGACTCTAGGCTGTGCCAAGTTGACAAAGCTAACTAGGACAGCTTCCAATCCAGTGATTCCACACCTAAGTTTATACCCAAGGGAAAGTGAAAACATACTACTATGCAAAACCTCATGTGCAAGGTTTTAGCAGCCAGTAATAGTAGCCAAGAAAGGAAACAAGCAAGGTTTGATGTGTGGATGATCAAAATGTCGCACATCTATCCAATGCAGTGCTATCTGGCAACACAAGGAAATGTGGGTAAATTTTAAAGACATGTTCAGTGAAAGGAGCCAGTCACAGAAGAACCTGAACTATGATTGCATGTCCTTGAAAATTCCAGAATAGACAAAACCATGGGGGATAGAGAACAGAACTGTGATTGTCCCAAGCATCAGGGTCTAGAGGAACCATGAGGAGTGCCTGCAGGTGACTATGATGCTTCCTTGTGGGTAATACAAACATCCTAAGATGGGTTATAGTAATGTTCATGCTGCTCTATGAATAACTTTGTGGGTAGCGCAAACATTCTAAGAAGGTTATAGTAACAGCCACGTTGCTCTATGAATATATTCAACACCACTGAGGGGTGTCCTTGAAATGGGTGGCTTGTATAGCATGTGAATTATTTCTCCAATAAAATGGAGATCATATAAAACAAATGAATGTCTTCCTCTAATATTACGCTACCCACACAGCATACTTACTGTCAGATTGTCCATCCCCATGTGAAGACCCCAGGGCTACCTTCTCAGTGTGGAGGAGGAGGAAGCTACTCCTTGGGCAAGCCCTTAAACACAGAGCTCTGTTCTTCATGAATAAAACAAAACAAAACCTCCGTGAGAAACTTGTGAGGAGGAGAGAGAAGATCAAATGCCCTGAGCCTGAGTAATTTACTGTGTCCTGTTCTCAAAGACCATTTTCCCAGCGTAAGTCACAGAGACAGATGACCAGGACCGGCTTCTGAAAACAAGTGCTGTGGGGATGGTTGACTTAGTGGGAGCTGCTGGGCTGCAAGCATGAGACCCACGGATTTACTAGGTTGCACTGCTGGCCTGAGATTGGAATCTGCAGGGTTGTTCTTCCCCAGCTCCTCCGAGCCCAGCGGGGCTCTAAGGTGAAAACTGTGTGTGTTGTCTTCCCTTTAAAGTGACTTTTATTGTTTGTTGTTTGTTTTTAAATCTTACCAGTGAATTTGTTCTGTGAAAAGAATGGGCAATGAAGAAGTCAGGCTCAGTGGCTCATGCCGATAGTTCCAGCAAGCCTGAGGCAGGAGGAATGCCAAGGCTTTGAGTTTGAAACAGTCCTGTGTTGCATGCTGAGTCCCAGGCAAGCATGGGCTAGAGTGAGGCCTGGTTTCACAGAAACCAAAGAGGAGAGGGGAGCAGAGGAGAGGGGAGGGGAGAAGAGAGGATTGGAAAGGAGAGGCAAGTCAAGGGGGGGGGGTGGAGAGGAGAGGAGGGACTAAGGAGTTGGGAAGGAAAAGAGGAAGCGAGAGAGGATATAAAATAAATAAACTTCATAATCCTACTGTCTGAAAGTAACTGAGATTAACATTTTTGCAAACTGTGTGCAGGTACATGCATGCACACACACACACACTTTAAGAGTCAAAAGAGCCTTCCTTCATACACTTTCCATCCTGTTTTTCTAATTGCTTACAAGCACAGTTTACACCATCTACCTGTCCATCCTGGCATTATATTTCGGTGTCTTACTTTATGTAACTATGCACTTGCTTTTACAATTAAAAATGTTTAACCTTTTTAGGATTTTCTTTAACGTTTTACTTTTTGCTGTTGTGTGATAAGAACATCTCTAAAATTTTTTCAAAGGCCATTCTTGAATAGGTTTCTAGAAAGGGAATTTCTTTGTTAAAAAATCAGTTTATACCTGGATGTATCACTAGCTTCATGTATAAGTGTGTATTTATATTTAAGACCAATGTCTCTCTTAGCACCTACTAGACACAAGATATTTTCATGTTTATTTCTCCATTTTCCCTACAGTTTTAAAAACACTAGCTTAAAAATATGAAAAGAGCTAACTAAATATGTTCATTACAGAATGCTTTTGCATTTTTATTTGTTATTTATTTGGGTGTACGTGTGCCAGTGCTTGCATGTGAACTCCCAGGAGCTGGTTCTCTCCTTCCATCATGTGAGTTCAGTGGTTCGCACTCAGGTTGTCAGGCTAGATGGCAAGGACCTCTACACACTGGACCATCTCCCCAGCATGTCATTGTGAATAGCTTGAAGGTGTAAATGCATATTCAAATTTAAAATTGTTCACATAGTGATAACATCATAAAGACTTTTTTTCAAGTTTAGCTTTTTTCTTCAATACGATTCTCCAAATGCATACTTCTATAAAGCTCCTAGGAGCCTCTGCTGCACTGAAAGCATCTGATTTTCCGTTGAAACTGAAACGATTTCTATCCTGCATCCTTTTTACGGACTCCTTCAGTCTTCTGAACAACACCAGGAAGTGCAGGCTACTGTTGCTTCCATCTTTGGGATGTTGGACCAGGAAAATCCTTAGGAGGTTTCAGTTCAGGTGAAAGGCAAGCGGGGTGCTATGATGATCAGATGCTCTGCTGACACTGTGCCCACTGCGCTTGCCTCCTGCTCCATGGCCACAGACTGCTGCCTCTGATGTGGATCTATCTATACCTCATTGCCTTGCAACATGACCATGTAATGCTTTATCCAAATAAGATCCCCCCTTTACAATAATAGAGCATCACTATTGAGCCGTACAGAGCAGCAGGTACCAACTGGGGCTGCCTCCAAAGCCAGACCACATAGTCACTCTACCAGATTTTCATCCCTTTGGAAAGGAATGAGACTGAATCAATGCAAATAACCAGGGGAACAAGTTCTGCAACTTGGTGGCTGATGTGAGACTCTGGGCTGGGCTCTAGCACAAAGATGAGTAGTGCATGGTCCCTGCTGGGAGGAAAGCCTGCTCAAGGGGTAGACGTGAACACATCTCACTGGCATATGATGCAGGGCATGGTACTGCTGCAATAGAGTTCCTGACTTCCACCAGCCCCCAGTCTCTTAGGTATCAGTGCCCCTTCCTCTGCTCAGTACTGAGTGGATCTTACTTGTTCAATGGGACAACTGGATGATGTCATTTCATGAGAAGAGAAGGAAGGTGCTTCCTTCTAGGTGGAGTGATTGAAGTGAGCCAGAAGAGAAAAGAGAGAAGAGGCAACATGGATAGCCTTTGTCATGTCCTGAGTGTGTATTAGGTGTCAGTTTTTGAGTGATGTCTGTGAACATGGCTCAGCACTTTGCATGAAGTCTTCCATATTATAGGGCTACCTGTCCAAAGGTTCCTAGGAAGCTCTCAGGTGACACAGAAAGTTTCCCAGGATCTTCCCTCCTGACAACTAAGACTGACCAGATAAAGGCTCATGCTTTTCTACATTGTACACATGCCACAAATTTCCCTACCATAGCCTATATGGGGCTAAATACTGATCAACACAGTTTTCTTTAGGTGGTCAAATGGATTTTTCAGGAATGTTAAGCAAAAAGGAAAAAGTCATTTTTATCAATGGTTATTCTTTGAAAGAAATAAACTAATCTACCCGCCAGTGCCACACAATTTTAGTCTTCTGGCATATTCCAAAATTATTTTCCGAATCCAGAATGCTAAAAGGTTTTCCCTTGAGAAGTGTTATAGTTTTAGGCCAGGGTTCTTTTCCTTTCATTCTTTCTTATTGTTAGTAGGTTTGTTTTTGTTTCATTATTGCTTGTGGTGGTTGAGACAGGGTGGCTTTAAACTCTCAGCAATCTCTCTGCTCAGCCACCCAAGTGTTCTGACACAAGAGGGCATATGCATTGGATTTCAAGTGTTTTTAAAAAAGACTACCATCAATTCACACAAAGGTGTGCCTCATTTGTCAGGATTCTCTGACCTGTGTTCTCACCGTTCTCTCTCCCAAACACTGTCCTCTTCTATTGTTACATTATCAAATAATACAAATTTGTAAAAGTCTCACTGACAGGCTTGTAGAACTGTCTCTGTCTCTTTCCTCTGGCCTCCACTTGGAGAGACAGCAGGAAGAACAATACTGCTTGAGCCTTTAGTGAGAACAAGCAGACTGCTGGGCTCCTGGTAAGTATTAGGCCACAAAGTCCCAGCAACGTTTTGCACTCAACTATTGTTGCCCCTCTTTTCAAAGGAGAAAACAGAGACTATGGGAAGTAACATACAATGTCACTTAACTGGTAAAACTTGTCTTTGATCCCAGGTTTGATCAATGGGAGGGCCATGGTCTTTCTGCTTTCTCTGTTTCTCTTTTCCTGAGTCTCCTTGGGAATCCAAACGGGTTCACCCTCAGGATTCAGTGATAAGAACTTTGAAGCTATGGGTTTTCTAATGGGTCCCATGTCCACAGACATATGATTTCATTGCTCTAAGCCTGCATTGTTTAAGCTTTAACATGAAAATGAATCTGTGTCTGTAGCATTGTGTGGGAAAACATCTACCCATTGCTGGTCTCTTCCAAGAGCTCTGCCATGTTTACCCCAACTCTAACTCAAACCTTGCAGGTGTCTGTTCTCCCTCAGTTTGCCTACCCTTACCCGCTCAATGCCAAAGCTGGATTTACTGGGACCCTGTCCTAAGAAATGTATATGGCATGTATGTATATATTCAATGAAAGTAGAAGTGATATTGTATAGGGGATAAATGGGAAAGGTGAGGGGCAATAAAATAGAGAATAGAGGGAACTGGGAAAAGATGCTCAAAATACAACATGTATCTATACAAGAAATAAAAAAATAAAATAGAGAAATTCAAGCATTCTGGTATTTAATTGATACAGTTATTCTACAGTTTATGTAGATAGGCAAGTTCTTCCTACATGCATACATAGAAAGGAATACCTAAAAATCCTAAGTGACACAAAGGCAAATGCTCAATTGATGGTAAAAGTTGAAATGTTTCTTCTTTGTCTACCTAACTTTTTGAATCAAAATAGCTATTTTTAACCCTCCCCAAAGAAACTGACATGGCTCTTTCAACCACCTTGGTTGTTGGAATGGTCCATGGGAAGGTTCATTCTAGTCATCGCATCTCATCTGACTACACAGTAACAGCAGCACCATCTATATTTCTGGGTTCCCTGCAGCATAACCTGAAACCCAGGAGTCAGACATCCTTATTGACCTACATGAGTGTGCATGTGGCTCCACTCTAAAGGCAATCCCCAGGTCATTTTGACATTTAGCATCCTACTGTGCTAAGAACTAGACAGGGAATCTGGGTGACTGAGAAGATGCTGCAAGCTTACAGGATGAGCAGTCCCTTGTCGTGTCACCTTCCCGCTCTGAAAGTGTCCATGGCTCCCCAGTTAAAATCTGATTTCCCTTTTCCAGTATTCAATGTTGAAAGCTACTCACAACCAAGACTATCTCCTTCCTTCCATTCACTTAGCAAATATTGACAAGTGCTTACTCTAGGGGAGACACTAAGCCAAGCAGTAAATGTAGGTTAACACATAAGCCAAGCAGGCTGGTGGAGGGCACAAACAACTCAACACCACAGAGTGGGGAAAGTTGCAACGCGGAGGATCCCAGGTGCTCAGGGGAGCACCTCAGTAGAGTGAAATCCAGAATTGCGGCTTAAGAGAGGCCTTTCTGCAGGAGGTCACATGAGGCTAAGCCCAGAGAATAAGGTGAGACCACCAAGACAAACCGGGTGGTAGTAAGGAGAACAAAGACTCCACGGAGAATGAATAGCATGTGCAGAACTCAGAGGCCAAACTCCCGTTCAACACTAGGGTGCCATCCAGATGGATTCAGTGTAAAGAGTTGGGTCCATTCATGCATTTAGAGAAAAGTAGCTAATCCAGGGGAGCAAGAGCAACCAGCATGCCTCCGAAGGTCTCTGCAGACTTGATGAGAAGTTGACAGTCGCACAAAACTGTAGACTAGGATAGATAGATTGCTGAGACCAGCAGATGCAAGGGAGATTTACGTGTGAGTGTTCTGCCCTCTGTCAAACATGCTCACACAGTAGTCTGTCCATTGCAGTCTCACTTTCCAGCTGAAATAAGCCCCAGCCTTCCAGCCCTTACATTGGGTTGGCATGCTTTCTGGCTTGCCCCATCTCTACCTTGCTTAAAGCCTATGTGTGCTCTCCTTTTCCATACCCCTCCCACTGACTATTCAGTGCTGGGTCTTTCATTGTGTTCCTCGTCTTCCAGCCTGACTGTAGACAATTAGGATATATATGTAGGAGGAAGCCATTTCACAGTACATTTCCAGACATCCACTACTCTAGTAAAAAATAAACAAGCCCAAGGATGCCTAACCATGCCATTCCACCCACATATCCAATTGCTATATATGCAGCATAAACACATACTAATAGAAACTAGGAATTTTTGAATTGGCAAAGTAAATATTTCCTGAGGTTTTCTTAACTACTGGGAAATTATTCAGTGACCACCTACCTTGGAGATCACTGAGATTAATGGCTGCCAGTAAGTAAGTAGAAGCTAATGAACATGTTTCTGGTGGTGTCTGTACCTCACAGACACTTCCCAACCTGCTAAGGTCTGACCCTTTGTTAAGGAATTCAGTTACTGATGAGTATTCAAAGAGAACCCATAACCCAGGGAATGACCAAGACAGGAAAGCAGAGGATGATGGGAAGTCCTGAGGGAGGCATAGGGTCGGACTTGAACCTGGGTCCTCAAGTTTGTGATGGAACAATTTCCTTAGTTCTATAACTGTAAAGTCAATGAAGCTTGACAGTTCTACTGAGGGGGAGGGGAACTGTCATAGGCACCCTGGAACAACATAGTCTGTTTCTTAGTTTTGGTCTGAAACTGAACATCTGGATGTGGTGAGGACCTGGTTATCTCAGGCTCATCAGAGGTTCTGACTGGGGAGTGAATAAAAGATGAAGAAATGAGTATGTATGTACTTAATACATGCAGCCTGGTAGAGAGAAGAATGTTCAAAAACTCTGACTGTAGGGGGAATGTGTCATGAACAGGGGTCTTGATGTGATGGTTTTGTTCAATTTCCTAAACATGTGATGAGCACTGACCTAGGTTCCTACATGTTCATATATACTGGAGACACACAGATCATCTATAGTGCTTACAGCAACTGCATAAAAATTGGAAGGTGTGGGGAGAAGCAAGCTTTCAAATGGGCTCATGGAAGTCATTTCCCCAAAAATCATAGAACTAATAAAATGGTCAGTGACGTAAAGCTCAATTCTGTTACACACTTATGAAGCCCACGTTACGTGTGAACCATGCCCACAGGATGTGTTGTACATTTTTTGTGTTGGAGGCAGTTGCAGGTGTTTGAACAGAGAAAACTATGGCCTCAAACAGGGGAAAAGAGGCAGGTAATGGTGTGCTCATCCTTGTTGTGCTGGTTTATAAGTGTGTCAGGGAAGGCTCTCTCTTGGTGAATCAGGGATACTGGTTTGGATAGCTGAACCATAGTCCAAAGTTTTTGTTTAAAGAAACTGTGTCTCAGAAGGAAAAACCACCCAAAGAATATACCTTGGTCATTGATCCCCACTACCTGCATTGTCATTGGTGAATCTCTGAAATAACCAACCAAATGACACATGAAGCAATTCTATAAAGTGTTGCTATGCACAGTCAAGCTCTGGTGGACTCCATAAAATACTGTTGGAGTTTGTGGCTGTGAAATGAGGGGCCTTCTGATACGTGTCCCCAGAAATCAGAAGTTCTGTGCCTCTTAAGAGCCTGCTAAGTGATGTAATAATCCACCTGGGCTGGGCTGTGTTTCCTGAGGTTTAAGGAAACTCCTTTGCAGAGTTGGCCACATACAATTGTATCAACACATTCTGCCAGTCAAGGTGGGAGAAAATAACACCCTTGCTAGCGAATGATACCTGTGCTGTACTGTATACTTTTATGTGTTTGTCCTTATGTCCCCTCTTGTACATGATGTACTGCACGTGTGGTAAGGTCCTCACAGACAAGACTGTGAATGTTCCTAAGTTGTCACCTCCTCCTTCTGAAGAGCTGGAAGTTTGCTCATAAAACTAAGGAAAGCTAGAAACTTAGAACTATGTAATAGTTCTATATTGTAGAAACTCAGAGCCAAAATCTTGTCTTGGAACTCATAGAATGCTAGTGTCCTAATATGACAGGGTGTTGTCACTTCAGCTATCAGGACATAGAGATCCTGGTATGTTAGATCTGTAGCATTAATATATGCAACAAACATCCTTTCAGTGCCTTGTGTGAGCCTGGCATTATGTGACGATCTGAGGACAAAAGAATGAGTAAGATTGCTAAAACTCTTGGTTTCAAGAAGTTTGCAAAGAATGTCAGAATTTAAGAACCGTAAGGTGTTAGATCCTCAGAAAACTAAAATACTGGTAATCTGAGATTCTAGGCTGCCAAAGGTGGAGGAGAGCCTTGGATCATTTTTTCCAGCTCTCGCAAGCTTTTTTTTTATGAGGCCCAGGACTTGTTGCAGGCAAGTCGGATTCGAATCTCCCTAATAAGATCATCATTTCAGTTCAGTGACATCACAGAATGGCTGGGTCACAGGGGCTCAGCCTTCACCCAACCCTGGCTGCTCATTTTACCAAAGGCCACTGTGGCTCCTAGAAGGCAGCCTCTGGTTCCCTAAAGGCTCAGTCAGAAGTAGACAACTCCAGGCTTTCTGGCCTCTGTCAAAGAAAGGCTAAACAAGGAGGACGCTCCTGCTGTTTCTGCGGTGGTCTTTGCTAGGCCCACTTCTGTGGGCCCGCCCCTGCTCTTCAGAAGGAGCGATCACCAACTTTTTCTGCAGAGGGACAGCCCCTGTCTAGGCCACACGTGCAGTGGATCGTAGCGTTCAGAACCCCCTCCCCCGTTGATGCGTGTTTTATTTTGTTGCCTCCCCTTCCCCGTGTGCTTCGAAATCGATTTTCATTATTTTTTTCTGTCTGTGTTTGTCTTTGTGGCCCGCAGGTGCTCCCTTGCATTGTTCATCTGCCTCATCAACCCCTATTGAGCAGTCCCCCTCCCCGCCCCCCTCCCCTCCGGCCAATGAGAGCCAGAGGCGGTTGCTAGGCAACGGTGTGGCCCAGCCAACCCCGGACTCAGACTCTGAGGAAGAGTTTGTCCCTAACTCATTCTTAGTTAAAAGTGGCTCCGCCAGCCTGGGGGTCGCAGCAAACGGTAAGTGCTTCTCTCTTTTGCTAACTTTTAACGGTTTGTTTCTTTCTTTTAATGGGCTATGCCTGCTCTGGCCGCTTGCTCCTTGCAAGAACCGAGTAGCCTGGTGCACGGTGGGGCTAGTGAGCAGGCAGGGACCTTGGGCAGTTCCGTGGGCTTGGGGTAGCCAGCTCCTGTCTCTGCCCCCACGGAGAAGGCTTTGTCCCGTGACAGGGGCATGAGACAGAGGTGCACAGACAGCAGGAGACTAAACACCAGGAAGAGACACAGACACAAACTGGAGGGTGGGGAACAGGCTTCTCCGATTGGCTGCTCCTGGCTGCAAGGGACCACCAGGCACAATCACCTGTTACTTCTTGAGATCCTACTCACAAAGCTACCAAGAGAGGGCTATTACAATGACCCTCATTAGCAATAGGAAAACGGAGAGAAAGGGTGGTACCCAACGCCCGGGGCTGTTTTTGAAAGTTCCCTGCCCTGGAGTTCCAGGCAGCAGCGCTGACTCTTTGCACAGGCAGTAGGCCTGGGTTTCAGCATGATTTTCCCATGGTTTACTCTTTTTCTCCATTGTCCTCGAGAAGAGGAGGTGTGAAGGGTGTAGTGAAAGAGCACCACCCTGATCCTGCACTGCTACACTTGGCCCAAGAGGCCCACCTGTCCAGAGTGGCCAGTGCACTTCTCTGTTCCTGTGGGGCATTGGAGCCAGTAAGAGGGATATAAGTCTATGTGTGAGAGAACTTAGAGTCACAAATAATGGCACCAAAGTTTCCTGATTCTAATAGAAGGAAAGAAATTGGACTTTTCCAACAAATACCATGGAGGGGGAATATTGATTTGGCAAGCATTTATTTTTATAAATGCCTGTATGGCTCAGTGGTTAAGAGTGTATACTGCTCTTCTGGAGGTTCTGAGTAAAGTTCCTAGCACCCACTCAGGTGCCTCCCAATCACCTGAAACTCTAGCTCCAGGGAGATCAAATGCTGCTGCCCCCTGTACCCATGTGCACCTCCCCATTCACAGATGAACACATGCACACATAACTTAAAATAAAATAAATCTTATAAGTGCCTGTGTGGAACTGCATTCTAGGCCATGTTCTGGAAAAGGAGTCTCAGACTGAGAGCAGCATGAGGCATCATGGTTGGTGGACACTGGAGCCATACAGCTATACACCTAATCAAAGCCCCATACCTGGTGGCTTTGCACAAGTCTCCCCGACCCCCCTAGTTTCTTCAGATGTCAAAGCAGACAATGTGGTATCCAGGTCACAATGAACAGCATCCTAGCACCTGGGAAAGAAGCTTGGTAAATGGTGGTGCTTGCCCCATCACCTGTCATGTCCCTATAGAGGACATACAGGGCTCTCCGTGAACACCCCCCACAGATCATGGCACATTCAGTCAGCATGCTGGGAGAAATACCAAAGGCCCTCTCATCTCTCAGGAACAGAGGGAGATGGCTAAAGGTGATAAGGAAGGACAGAGCCTAGCACGCTGGGTGTCAGAGTGACTGAGAAGAAATCTCTACACTGCCTGAGAGAACTGGAAAATGCCTCCTGGGGGAGATGCTGGCTAGGTGGGAAAGAATAGGTCAGGTGGGTCAGACTTTGATTCCAGGACTATTCTGGACATGCATGGACATAGAATCCTGGGTAGGAGTTGGGGAGCCTGTTCCCACTCCTTTACACCTAGGAACTGGGCACAAACAGGTGTTGACTTGGAAGGGTCTGAAAGGCTTCGTAGTGAACATCAGTGGAGTTTCTCTGGGAACTGAATAGAGCATGTGCACACAGGACCTGCATACTCTGACCAAAGCCATCCACCCCAGGACTCCATAGCCTTGGGGCTGCATGTGAGACAGAGTATCCTCAAAGAGGACAGAAGCAGGAACTCTGGACTAGGGGTGAAAACCCCAGTTCCATGTCCAGCGTGGTTCACTAGCTATTTGTCCTTTGGCCTCAGGCCATCTTGCCAGTGATGGAGCAGTTTCTAAGAAATCTGGTTTTATTAATGTCGTGTGTTGCTGTTCATGCCCCTGCCAGTTATCATCATGAGCTTAATGAGGAAGAAAAATTATGTGTGTAAATATCTATATCGACCTATATACATTAGTGCACATATATAGAACAAATATAGATAGGCTGATAAGGAAATGATAATGTTCATCATTCATTTCTGAGTAAATAAGCCTTGCAGGAAAAAGAAGACAAGAGATGAAAGTCCTTAATCTCTCCCTTTGCTAATAACTGACCCAGAGCAGGGGCTTTGTCATATGTCCTGAGGCAGGCTGAGGCGCTGTTGCTTTGTTGATGTGCAGAGACCACAAGAGGCCTTTGGCGACAGATGTTTGCTCAGTTCAGCTCCTCTGTGCTCCTGCTTCCCAGGGGCCTTGACATACTATGGATTCCTTCCCCAGGGCTGCTCTAAACACCATTAGTAAATGTGTCCTTTGTGGAAAGGGAGAGTCTGTGTCCCACTTGGTCCCTATTCTGGAGTAGGTGCCATGAAAGCCCATTTCTGTGCTGTACCTACTGTCTTTCTGGCCCTGAAGTCCCACATGGGAAGGCCCTGTCCCTGGGCAAGTGACAACAAGCAGATAATTACATTGTAGGTCCAGTAAATGTTTTTAATGTTTTATTTTTTTAGGGGGAGTGAATATATCTTTAAAGAAGTTATCTTCATTGGTTATGCTAATTATTAAAGTAAGGATGTATGTTTACACCACAGATAATCCAGAAAAGTGTAAAGTGACTTTCTCATGCAATCTGTATTGCAGAAACAAGCACTTTTTTTTTTTTTTTATCAGTTTGGTACCCGGTCTTACAAATGCTCTTTATTCAGTGAAGAAATGACCCCAGGAGCAAGCTACAGAGCCAGATCCCCAATGTGCCATCTTAGGCAAGGTCCCATCCCCTCATAGTCAGTTGCTCCATCCATGGGGTAACGACAACCTGCCACGGTTTTGATAGTTTTAAAATGACAAAGCTGGGTTGTAGGTCAGAGGTGGAGCACTTTGCTAATCTGAGAGGCCCTGGGCATCCCTACGTCCATACCCCACCCTCTGCTACTGAGCTGAGGCTTGAGGCCACTCTAGGCA
The DNA here is from genome assembly GCF_003668045.3 of Cricetulus griseus. Taxonomy (NCBI): domain Eukaryota; kingdom Metazoa; phylum Chordata; class Mammalia; order Rodentia; family Cricetidae; genus Cricetulus; species Cricetulus griseus. The sequence goes on along the minus strand of NC_048596.1, from coordinate 102,782,425 downwards.
GGTCAAATGATAAACCCATGGAGGGTGGCTCACCTGAGACTTCATTCTGGCCATTCTTTATATGATACAGGCTGCTTCCCCGGCTACTGGAGGGTGACAGTACAGAGGTTTCCCACTTTCCAGTGTTTTCCAGAGATGTTGGGAGGGGCCTTCTCAAGGCCCAGGATGCCTTCTAGCTACTTCCCTAGAGTTTCTACCAGCTTCTGTGTCAGCTCCAGAGAGTGCTGGGACAGGGTCTGTGAGGCCTCAGAGCTGCCCTGCAAAAATCCCCATGTAAAGTGCAGAGAGAGCATGGGACGTCTCTGCACAGCTCATTGTCCCCATGGAAAAGAAGAGAGGGTAAATCGCTCTTTCTGTCATCACAATCCTAATCCTCCCCAGGGCACTCGTCCAGAAGCCACTGGTGTGAATAGGAAAAGATCCCACCAAAATATCAACTGGTCACAGTCCAGGCACTCAGGAAGTGGTTAGGATTAAGTAGATGCTTGTCCTAACTCCATAGAAACGTCTAGAATCAACAGTGTTTCATCAGTTGTGCTAATCTAAATTCTGAAGCCAGGGGTTTTTGGAAACTTAGAGGTAGGGCTTAATGGGATCAGGAAATGAAGAGCCCTGAGAAGGCTGTGAAGAGTTTCTCAAAGCCTAGGGGTGTTGGGAAGGGTGAGAACATGCGTCTAATGAGCACCTTTTGATGCATGCATTTCTTAACATGCATTATCATCTTTGGTCTTGCGTTTATTTTCACTTTCACTTTGAGGAAAACTGAGGCCCAGAGATGAGGGCAGTGACTTAATCATGGCCCCACCAGAAGACAAAGACTCAAAACCAAAGCATATTGCCTCCAGGGCCTCTGTTTCTTTCGTCTTATTTCTAAAGCCAGATCCGGGTCATTCTGTATCCATAGTAAGACTGAAGATAGGAGGAATCCCACCAGAGCTGGGTTGGGTTTTTTTTTCTTTTTGAAGAATTCCAGGTTGTTTGATTCCTGTTTGTCACCTCACAAACATTTTTGAAGCAGCCAGCACCGGGAGCCTCTTTATCTTAGGGAGTCATTGACTCCTCTTATCTACCCTGTGACCTATTTCAGTCTCAGAGAGGTGAACCCCTTCCTCTGCCTCACAGGGCCCTTAAGTGATAGGGTCAGATTTGAACCCCGGGCCCTTCTGAGGCCATGGAATCTTTATGGCATATTTCTATGAGGATTTCAAGGGTTTCATATATGAATCAAACCAGATAATTTCAACACAAAATTTTGCTGCAAAATTATTGCAAAAATCTCCCAAAGCAAAACCCCACATGTGTCCTTGGTTTCCCCTGGCTCCAGGCCCTTCCTACCTGGCCTTAGAAAATGCTTCACTGGCCAGCAGCAAGGTTGTTTAGCATTTTCATTGACTTGCTTAGGTTTTAGGCAGCTGGGATTATTTTTGTTTTGACTTCCAATCCAGTAGAGGAGTGTTTATTTTTCTTTCTAAATGGGAAACACTGCTATGTATGCAAGCTCCTTCCAAAAAGTGTTTTCTTTAAAAAAAGAAAAAAATCCAACTTAATTTAGAACCTATGCAGCATTCCCAGGGGAGTCTGTTGGGTCCTTTTAAGTCAACTTGTGAAATCAGAAGGCAAAATGATGCCTGCTTCTAATGATAGAGAGACATGCCCAGCCAGATTGTTTTTCTTCCTTCGCTATAAATTTCATGGAACCTGTGGTGGTACTGGACTTGGGTCTGCCTGCTTGACATGTTCCCAGGACAAAAAGCTGCTGGGTGTGTAAAGTACCCCGTCAATTCTATCCACTGCTTCCCTCAGCATTTCTTGTATCAAAAAATGCTTGTTGATAAATACATTCTTATGACATAAGCTGTGTGGGGAAGTCAGTTTAGTCTCCTTCCTCCTGCTAGGAAGACAAATGGAATCCTTCCTTTCTTCATTCATCCCCGGTGACATGCTAAATGTCAGTGGATGTTCTTCAGAGAGATGAGGGTGAAGAGTGTTGTTAGCAGAGAGAACTGATAAAAATAAATGAGCCTTTGGAAGCACATGCCTTGCAGATTCCAATGTTTTCAGATTTCACAAAGTAAATAGAGTGCATGCTGGGTACTTGTACTGTAACTCCTCCAATCACTGAGCACATCACCATCTCTGCAGTAAAGCGTTCAAATAGTTTATAGCAGCGGGATAAAATGGAGAGAGGGAAGGAGGGTAAGAAGGAAGGAAGGAAGAGAAAGAAAGAAAGAAAGAAAGAAAGAAAGAAAGAAAGAAAGAAAGAAAGAAAGTGTCCGGGTATTATGTCTGTTTAAGACAGATTTTGCAACCAAACAAGGTTGATTGGCTGGTAATGGTTTGGTGTTTTGAGACATGGTCTTGCTATGTAGTCCAGGTTGACTTTGAACTTGTGATCCCACCCCCATGCCAGCCTCCCAAGTGTTAGGATTACAGGCATGGCTACCCATGACCATATTCACACCCAGCTTCAAAGTTGTTATTATTTTATGTGTGTGTGTGCACGCGCACATGCATGCATACAGCACATGTACGCACACATATAGGCCAAAGACAGCCTTGGGTGTCATCCTTCCTTTAGCTTGGGGCTCACCAATTGTGTATGTCTAGAAATCAGACTCAGGTCCTGTGACTGTGAGACAAGTATTGTACTAGCTGAGCTGTCTCTCCTGAAACAACAAAAGCTGGATGCCACGCTGCCTTTCAAACAGATTCCACTTCTGCCAGTGTCTCTTTTCTTGGCACAATTCTAAGTTTGTGGAGGCCAGTTTTGGCTATGACTGCCCCTAACTTCAAACTTGAAAAGTCACAACTACACTGAAAAGTCCGTAGTTGTCCTTACTTCTTCCTTCCCCCAGCACCCCTTGCACATGACACGAGAAAGTGCACTGAGTCACACTGGCACAGCCTTGCACACTCACAGAGACAGAGACTGGCCCTGGTACAGTCAGGGGTTGCAATTGTGGCCCCATCTCCTGTGCCCTATGTGCTCTGCAGGTGCTCCCTTAACTAGTCCAGGGCTCACTTATGCCTCCCACCAGGAATAAACTATTATGCCCCCTAATTGGGGGCACCAGGGATACCCTCAACAGGTTCGCTTCTATTTTATGTAGTTTACAAAGCCCTTTTTCATGCATTTCCTCGGGCAAACTCTAGTGATTGTAATCTAATTGCCACTTTGGCTTTCTAGGAGGTAAAGCTTCTCCTTGACCCTACAAAATAAGCAAGTCACACTTTGAATTAATGTAACCCAATGTCCGCAGAGAACCCGGGCCCTCTAATTAGTCACTCGCGTGACTAGAATGCAACCTCTGCCATTTCTTTTCCACTCACTTCCCCAAATACAGTTGTATTAAAAAGTACAAAAATAGCACGTTTAGTGTGTGGCTTGATTGGATCTCAGGACTCCAAGGCCACCACATGAGGAGGCATGTCAGCTGTGTGCCCTGACTTTTTCCATCTGGAAATAGCCTACTTTGTGTTCCTGTTGAAGTATTAGTGATGGGCTCTGTAGAGTCCTCATTTATAACAGACCACATCTGAAAGTATCTCTGACACCTGGGTGCCCAAGCTGTTGAAGAGGAGCCTGGAAGGAGGCCAAGGAGTGACAGGAAGTTAGCATAACTAACTTATGGGCAAACCTCTCTTTCCCAACGCTCCCATCCAGCAGCTTCTCCCTTAACTGAGCTTGGGGCCTGATGAGTATTGTGTGCTGTGTAAGGTGTGCAGAAGGGCAGCTGTATGTCCAGTTAGGATTGGCTGAAAACAGTTAGAGTCCAGTCTGTGAGGCCACTACCATTAGCAAAGCTTGTTGTCTAGTTACAAACCTCAGCTGATGGTGCTGCGGAGACCCAGGGCTAGCATGGCATTCCACTAGCGAGGGAGCTACAAATCAGGACATCTGAGTGCCTCTCTCGGCCTGTCTCTGACCTTCTACAGGATTTTTGTGCTGTGAGTCTGGGCAGTGAAAGGACGGGACTCAATCAACTTTTTCCAGACCTTGTTTCTTTCTGTGTCCATGTTACAGAGTGGACCCTAACTAGCATCATACCCACCTACACTGTTACTTATGTTCTTTTAAGCTGCTTCTTTCCCCCAACTTTTTTTCGATTTAACTGAATTTCCTTGTTTTAAGAGGGAATTGTGTACCACTGCCACAATTCCCTTGCCATATGGCAAGTGTATGATTGGCCATAAATAGAAGCTAACTATAAAAATAAACACAATGAAAGCGGTTATCATGTTCTGGTGAGAGCATGCCTGCTCAAGGCTGTGGAGCAAAGCCTTGCCTCTCTTTGTTAAACAGGGACATTGGCAAGTGTTGAATGTTAAAACACGCTCTGGGTGCTGAGCTGAGAGTTCCTCCATCACTTCATGCAAAGGGTTGAAAAAGGAAGCCCTCCCCATGGGAGAACTACTTAATGATTTTTCTCACCAGAGGCTGAGGATCGACCACAGGGGACACAGCTCTGCAGCCTTTTCTAGACTGTTGACTAGGCATTTAATACCACCCCTTTATAACCTTCCCACCTTGAGAATAAATGTCTCCGGCTGCTCCCAGCACCCAGTCTTCCCTTCCCTAAGCTTGGCCTTTGCAGGCCATCTGTTCCCACCCTCCCCCTCTGTCTCTGGCCCTCTACCCCTGTCATCAGGTCTGAGCTGGGTGCTTTGAGCTCAGCTGGATCCCCCATTACTGGTTAATGGTTCTCAGTGTGGACCAGGAAACCATGTGGCTTCCTCTGAATTGCCATTATTTATGTAGGTGTTTCAGATTCAACAACTAAAAAAAAAAAAAAAAAAAAAAAAAAGCTTTGCTTTACAAGTCTAGAAGAATCAGAAATGGTGCAATGTGGAACTAGGGTAAGGGAAAGATGATTAGGGGGAGTGCACAGATCCCTGCTGAGATGTGTGGCCATGTGGAATCTGTTCACCCTCCTCTTGGCCTAGCTCTTCTTCTGTCAGAAGATTTCTTCCAATAGCTTCCCAAGATTGCCCAGCAAATGAGAAAACGAAGTGTTCTTTCTGTTAGAGATGACCAATAAATGTTGGTTTCCTTCTTGCCCTTCTATAGCACAAAAGTGTCCAGATACCCTGGAAAGAAGGCAGATTCCTTCATTCCTTCCCTTCCAGGCTTAGAAGAGCCACAGCCATTAATAACTCTGCCTAGGAGTCCTCAGATTGCACCTACACACACACACACACACACACACACACACACACACACACACACACATCCTCCTCTGGGTGACTTCCAAGGATTTCAGGTTGGGAGGGAAGGGAGCCCAAGGTGGCAGCTAAGCAAACATAGCATGGGGGTCTTAGAAACATTGCCCTGCTGAGTTCCTAGCCAGAGTCACTGCACTGTTCCTGGTCCCCACTGGCCTGGCACCATAATGCCTTTTCCTTCTGGCCAGCAGCCTTCCCCACAGAGTTGAAAGAAGAGGAAACTGGCTGGTAATTCGTTTATGCCGCCTTCTCTCTCTCCTGGTAGATCATGTTTCTATAAATAACTCTAGAAAGCTGCAGCAATAGTTCATGATAACAGAACATATATTTATACCTCCAGAAACTTCTCTGTCAGTGCCCCAGAGGAAGGTCTCCAGCACACACACCTGATGAGAACAAGTTTCTGCTCCCCACTGCCTGTGTGACCTAAGGAGCTCTCTGGTCTCACCCAGTGTCTTGTCTGTGAAAGGGAACTGTAGACAGCAGCCTAGGGCTGGCTCAAAGGCAGAGAAGGCTATAGTTTAGTGTGCCCCATGCACTCTGTTCTCCCCTAGTCTCCCCTTGCATTTATTAGACACAAATAGGGGGGCATTTTTCAGGGTGAAAAGGTTATTGAGTATGTACTGAAGTTTGATCACCTGTGTGCTGTCATCCTGAAAAGAAATGGAATCTGAGCTGCCTCTTAACCTGTTTGCTGATTTTACAAACTCTGCTCTCCTCATTCATAGTGCTCCTTAGAATGTCCTTGCCCTGAAGCACTGCAGTAATGTCCCCTCTGGCTTGCTGCCTGCCTCTCCTCCCTCAGTGATCTCAACCACAGCCATCCTTCCAAAATCTGATCATAGTGGCTCAAGGCTTCACTCCCATTGTGAAAGCCCAGGCTTTCTGTCCAGTGTTTACCTGTTTCTTAAGACAGCATCCCCTATGCCCAGCCACAAGGCCCGACAATGCTGAGAGCAAAAGCTTCTGTGCCCTTACTCATTGTAAAGTGAGACCAAGGGAGGGTCTCATGTGACTCATGTGGAAAGAAAGAGCCTTGTTTACCCTTCAGAAGCAATTCAGTTGAGCAAATTATGATCAAGGACCAATTATGTGCTAGGACCCACAGTCAGGAGAAGAGCCATCAGTCAGCTTCTCCCCCACCTCCCCACCCTCCCACTCCCACCCTCCACCCCTGGGAGATGCACTCACACACCTCAACAGCTCAGCACTGAAGCAGGCAGGCATGAGTGAGGACAGGTGCATTCTCAAGGCTGGAGCTACAGAGGTTCCATGTAACCCAAGGGGATCCCCGTATCATCTGCATTCTCTCTGGTGGCTGACCTGACATTGGTACAGTGTGTCTCAGTTGCCTATATGTAGCCAGAGGCTCTCTGCTTCCAGCTGAGGTCTCTCTCACACAAGAATCTCTTCCTGGTGTATGCTGTAAAGGGTTCTTTGCTAGATGCAAGCTCTGTTCAGACCACACCCCAGTCCTCTATGAGCAGCTATGTGACAGAGACACTGGGGTCCACTTGAAGGAAGGCAGAGCTCTCTTCGCTTCTGTGAGTAACTAGTGTGACAGGTCCACAGTCAAGGTCCACATCCACTCCACCTTCTTCCTTCTCTCAGGCAGTCCTCTGGCAAACTCCATCTTCTGGCAGTTGACTTCTGGAGTAAGCAGTACCATCTGAAGGCAGAGATGCTACTCTGTATCCAACTGGGCTTGCAGTCATATTCAGATTGTGGGGCAGAAAAGCAGGTCCCATCACCAAACACCTCAGGGCAGAGGTGCTGTGATGAGTGTTTTGCCTTTTCTGTCTGCATTGAATCATCCGAGAGATTAGAAGGTTCTAGAGCAGAAGATTTACAGTATGGCTTCAGTTATTATAGTAGCCGTGAGGAGAGTTACAGTATGACTTCATTATTATAGTAGCTGTGATTATCAAATGACCGAAGCCCTGAGTTTCCTTCTTTTCCAGTATTCGAATGTGATGTGGTTTGTAGTTGTGGCCGAGTGGTTAAGGCGATGGATTAGAATGAGATGTGAAGTATTAGCCAAGTATATGACTGGTGTCAAGCTTGAAATGGAAAGTCTTTATTGTAGTCATTGTTCTTGTTACTAGTGTACTCGGCTAGCTAAGCCTTGGAAAGATACAACAGTCTTCCCAGGATCATACAGATAGCAGGTGGCGTGCTGCATCCCCAGTGTGCCTGGCCTTTCAACCCAATCTCTTCTTGCCCCATTGGGTCCCTTCTTTGGTCATCTAACAGCCTTTGTCCTCCTTTCTTGACAGCCCCCCAGGAAACCACAGGGTCTAGGGGAACCTCCAAAGCAGATCAGAGATTTCCTTTCTGGCTCCCTTGCCTGGAGGGGAGGGCAAAGCTGCGTGTGCATTTTGGCACCAACCCCCTGGGCCCTGATCAGAAGCCTGCTGAATGGAAGTTGCTGAGTTGCACTTCAGTGCTCTGGGCTCTAAGACATCCCTGTTGGGCCCCTGTGTGGGTGACAAGATGATGCATGAGGTCCTCTGAGTTGCTTATTTGTCTGAGCTGGTGATGGCCTTTATCCTGAGGTGAGTTAATGGCAAGGGGGCAGTGGCCCCCGTAAGGCCTGGACAATGGGCTGGCTTCTCAGGTCATCAAATCACTCAGCGGGCTGGCTCTGAGTCCCTCCCAGCACAGGAGGCCTCTGCCCCCTCTGCTTCCCAGAAGCTCTGCTCACCAGCCAGAGGTGCTCCCAGCCCAGCAGGAGAAGCCCTGGGATAATGCACAGGCCACATCAAAGAGTACTGTGGTGACAAAGGATGAGAAGGGAATGGAGACAGAGAGGATGATACTGTATCTTCACCCATCCTGCATGGGGCCCACACTAGCCAGCCCAGACTAGATTCCAGCTGCTCCTTTTGCTGCAACTTCTAGTTCTACCTTCTCTCCTGGCAGCCATGGCCCTCCAGGATTCACCATTTCCTCCCATTACTCCAGTGAAATACATCATCGGCTTCATTGACTTTACTAGCCACTTCAGTTACAGCAGCCCTTCCCAAGTCCCCTATATTAGCAGCTGAATAAGGTCCTATTTAATGAGCATTTTGAATATTAGGCTTTTTTCGAAGCAGGAGAACTCTTGATTAAACTTGTCTTCTGTATGAAGATGGGGAGCTGGGATTCCAAGCCTAGCCTTCTCACCCCAGACTTTCCCCTGTTTGTTTAGTCACTTGCTTGCTCACTCACTCACTCACTCAATCATTCTTCCATTCCACAAAGATGTCTGGTGTATTTATAGACTGACAGATACTGAGCTAGACCCCTGTCCCTTGGAGGAGCCTAAGCATCAATGTCCAACCCTGCTAAGGGGTCAAGAAGGCACATCACCTGTTAATATGTTAAATTTTTAGGTTTTTATGTCCAACTAAAGAGAAATTTAAGAAGGGTGGAGGTAAATGTGACAATACCCATTGACCTTGGCATCTGGCTGGCTTCTGGAGACCATGACTTCATAGAAGCTGAGCTTCCAGATAAGAAGATGGCAAAGAGAGAGCCGGGGGCAGTTTAAATGACAGACTCACAGAGCTGGTCCTGTGTCGCAGATTGCTTCCTAATTACAAAGAAAGGAACCATGTAGGGAACTAATTCTAACAAGGATGCCATGCCTGTGGTGGAGCTGGCTGGGAACAATGCTATAAGAAGCTGGGGGCTGGGGTTGTAGCTCAATGCTAGAGCACTTACCTAATTTGTGCATGGCCCAGGGTTCCATCCAGCACTGTAAGAACAGGACAAGGAAAGAAAAAAAAAAAGGTAAGAGGGGAAGTGAAAGAACAAGAGATAGGTACAATCAGCATCCTGTTACACCACACATGGGCTCACCAAAGGTGCTGAGCCTAAAGCTAGCCGAGAACTCAGTCAATCTGCCCACAGTGCCAGGCAGGCTACACAGCAAAAGGCTGGACTGTTTAGAATGGTGGTTCTTAACCTGTGGGTTGCAACCCCTTGAATTACATATTTATATTATGATTCATAATAGTAGCAAAATAACAGTTATGAATAAGAAATGAAAATAATTGTATGGTTGGGGGGTCACTACAATATGAGGAACTGTATTAAAGGATCGCAGAATTAGAAAGGTTGGAAATCACTGGTTTAGAAAAGTCAGTGCCATGAAAAGGAATTGTAGGTGTTTGGGCAGCTGCGAAGCACCTCTAGGTTAAGAGTCACCAACAAAATGCAACCACATTTCACTTAACTTTTGATCAGGTCTTAACTGATTTTTAAGCTATAAGAAAAAATGTGGGATTCTTTAGATACAGTGTGTGTAGAACATTGCAGGGCCATTGCTCATTTACTTAGCTATGCTGCGATACAGAGGCATCCTGATTCTAGGCTGTGTGCAAATATGAAATGTACTGAAGCCTGCAACTTGCTTTCAAAAAAAAAACAAAAAACAAAAAACAAAAAAACCAAAACCCTACCTGTGAATATAGATACCGAAACATGACAACGTATTAATCATGACAGATTTAGGGATGTTTCTGTACTATTTCAAATTTCCTCTAGGGCTGAGATTTTTCAGAATATGAATAGAGGTTTGTGTGGGTTGCAGAGAGACTAGAATTCAGTAAAGGGTTTCTTAAGACAGATGAGGCCCTTTTTGTAGCCACCACCCTCTCTTCCCATCTTCTTCCCTGCTGGGATGCAGAACCACTCTGAAGCTTTAAGAGGATCCAAAGCTGGGTATCGTGATGAAAGGAGTCTGGCTGGGCATAGAGGGGACCTCAGCAAGGCGCTATAGCTGGTAATAGGAACCACATTGTTTGGGGGGTGTAGGGAGCCCTGCCCTAGAAACAGCTCTTCTATGCCGAGGCAGGGCTGGAAGGAATTATGTGCGTTCATACTTGTTAAACTGCCTTGGCACCAGAAGTGAGGCTCATAACCCTAGCTTTACAGTGGCTGGGCCACAGTTAAACCTGGGTCAGTCCCGTCCCTGCACCCCCTCTGTCAGAGGTTTATGGCTGCAGCATAAAACAATTCAATGCGAGCTGCAACATGAAAACCCTATAGTCTGCAAAGGCGAGCATTCCTTTGTGAAGTTTGCTAAGGGGGAAGCAGTTGGGCATAAAGTCTTTTCTGTTCCCTTCTGCTTTCCCAGTCCAGGCCCAAGCACTCTGCTCTATGCCCCTCCCCACCTCCAGCCTGCACCACAATCCTATCAAACACAGGAGCTGCTACATTATGGGGTTGGGGGTGGGGGCGGTTGTTGTGCCAGGAAGTATTGTTTCTGAGATGGATTTCTGCAGCTGTGTGACCTTGGATAAGTTGGTCTCCCTCTCTGAAGTTCAGCCTCACAAACATTTAATACCTAGTTGCCCGGCCCACACAGGTGTGTAGTTAGTTATCAAGTGCATGAAGCACTCAATATTGAGTTTCTGATTGTGTCAGTGTATTCAGAAACATAGAAATGGACAAAATGGTTGTTCAAAACTTCTTATTTTATCTAAAAGGTAGTCAAAGGGAAAAAACATTTTTTACATTGATTTCCTTATCCATGTCTGTGCACTTGTGTGTATCCTATGAATGGAACCCAGGTTATCAGGCTTGGCCACATGTATGTTTACCTAGTGAATGATCTCTCTGGCTCTCAAAGTACAGTTTTTTAATAGAAGATAAGTCACATGGAAAATCACACTAAAAAAAAAAAGAAAGGAATTTTATTTTATACTTTGAAGACGTTTTGTCTAAGAAAAGTAGAAAGAGGCTTTTAAGTGCCACTCATCTAGATTCGAACCCAGCTCTGCTTCTTACTGACAGGAATGGCCCAGACGTATCAGTAGTTTCCTTGGTGCAACAGAATATGGCATTGCCATCCCAGTAACAAGGGGACAGTGACCATGACCGCTTTATGAGAGACTAGCCCAGGCATTTGATGAACAGAGCAACAATTAGTTCCAAATCTGGGAGAGACCAAGAAACACTCCCATCCCCCCCAAGCCAGACTCATCTCTGCAAAACTGTTCTTGGGTAGCAGGCCTGAGCACAGGGAAGGCAGCTGACACGGGAGCTCCACCCACAGTCCCCCAGACCATGATGAAAGCATGATGAGGTGCTGCCCTTTTGAAGGTGTATCTGAGCCAAATCCTTCAAGCTCTGGGAGGCTTGAAGGGCTAGGAGGACACTGAGCAGAAGAAATATCAATTTGTCACTCCAAATCAAGGCCATTGCCTCACATAGAGATTTCAGGAACTGATTCTCCTAAGTCTCCCCACAACCCTCCTTTTCCTAGTGCAGGCTTCAAGCCAGGCAAGGAAGCTCACAGTACAATGGAAATAGGTGCCTTGTTCACTTCTATAGAGCCAGGACTGATACCTGGGTGGCATGGGAACGGGTTTGGTTATTTAATCCAAAGCACAACAACCTCAGCCACTTCATCTCAAGCGCTCAGCGCTTTGGACACAGCTCTTTCTTACTAGAAGGTCTCTGGGTGCTTGGACCTTCCCTTCCCCTTGCTTCAACACCAAAGGGAAGTGAAAGCCACCCACTCTGCTGGCTTCTGTGGGACATGGCAACATGAGTACTTACAAAGTCAGGGGTGGAAAGGTGGGCCCTACCAGCATATACAATAAGACGTATCCCAGGCACATTCACACCTTTGTACAGCAGATGTCCCCAGAAGTTGTGAGTAAGCATGTTGGGTGCTTAGTCCTTAGGAGCTTTTCAATGCAGAGCAGGAGATAGGAGGAAGGCTTGCTTACCTTCTGCTAGCTTTCCAGTTTGGGTATCTAGAGCTTTTGTTTTGCTTCCTTTGAGACAGGTCTCATATATCCCCTTGCTGTGTAGTTGAGGACAGCACTGAACTCCTGATCCTCCTGCCTCCACCCATAGACTGCAGTGATTGCGGGTGTGCTTCATCATGCCTAGTTTCTATGATCCTGGAGATCAAACCCAGGGTTTCATGCTTGCTGGGCAAGCATTCTACCAACGGAGTCATATCCTCAGCTCCTTGGGCATCTACATTCATGCCTGCAGTTTTGACATTAATATGGCTCCTGAATTCTTGGGTCACTCAGATCATCCAATGAGCTATACTACCACCAGAGGTTTATGAAGGTTCCTACTAAGGGAAATATAGTTTCTGGATTTGCCTTGGCAGTTTCCATTGCTCCAGACAGATGAGAATTTATGATTGGCAACTCAATGACGTCAATTTACTGAGTGTGAATTTCTCCCCGTGCACAGAGAAGTAATACGTGAAGAGGACAGATGCAGTTGGGAAGGGCATTGAGCTTGTTTCCTGACCTTTTGCAGGTGGGGGTCAGAATTTCCACTTTAATCTCTGCACTACCCAGGTTAGGAATCCCCTGCTCACAACCATCCCAGATCCTCACCATCCTCATCACCACACCAGGGTATCCTTTCCTGCTCTGTCTCACGATTGATTCCCAAGGTCTGTTTCCAAGGGTCAGGATGCTGTTTGTCCCATCCCTCAAGCTTCTGAAAACAGCCTAGAAACCAAAATATGAAGTCACCCCCTTCCTTCAGGGCTTCTCCTGAGTCAGAATGAGGGCTGTTGCACACCTGCTGATTGAAGCCAGCTTAGGTCTTGCCACCTGCAATGTGATCATTAACAGGGGCTATGTAAGCCTCCTTCTTTGGGGACTAAAACTAGTACAATTGCTGAACTAGGAAGAGGGGATCTAAAAGGATCCTTGCACCAGGATCTGAGGGGAACAATTCATCAGGTGAAAGGTCTGGCAGAACCCTCACTGCACTTGGGAGGCCACAGCCTCCCTGCCTTCTAGGAGTTCCCTTGCAAAGATTAGTGATGTTGTGCCTAGTGCTGACTCGGGAGCCATCCAGAAAGACTTCAGTTCTCTGCTTTCCCATGTGTGGCCACATAGCATTAGACACTTCATCTCCTTTACCAAGCATTGTTTTTCTCGTTTGCAAATAGGCATAATTATTCTTATGTGGAGAGAGAAGAGAGTCATTGGCAGGAAGGATTCGGAAAAGATGAGCAGATCAAGGGACTGGTACCTACAAAGAATGGGATGAGTCAGTTCTTTGGCCCATCACCTCTTTGAGGATAGCTGCCTGACATTGCCACATGCTTGTACCTGTGAACCACTAAGATCTATGAGAGGATGGGGGGAGGGAGATCTGCCCTTGCACTAAAGGAATGAATGACAGTTGGTGGCTTGGTCTAACAGTGTCTACAGTGTCTTCAGTGTAGCTACCTGCACAGTTCTGGTTCTCTCCATTTAAAGGGCCTCATCCCCAAAGTCTGACGCTACTGTAGGAGGAGAATAAAATAACCACATCACACACATGTCTCAGGATCCAGTGAAATCTGTGTATAAAAGCATGAAGCCAGCACACAGTAGGAGACCAGAAAAAAACTAAAGCTTACAGAAGAGAAGTTTGCAGAGAGACAGGTCAGGAATGCGGCCTGGGTTCTGTCACAGGCAGCTCCTACCCACTTCAGGGACAGCTTTGTGAGGTGAGAATGAGTCCGGGCAGCCTAGGGAGAGAGCCTGCTCTGCATTGCAAGACACCTAGGGGTGGCCTCAGAAAGTCAATCTGTCCATGTTCCCATGTCTGCCTGCCAGCACCTGCAGCTAGCGGGCTCCTAGTTGGCTCCCTGCCAGTGCCTGCCTCCCTGCTCCCAGTGCTGGGACCAAGCTGCCTCCCAGTCACACCTGAACTCATGTCATCAAGACCTGCACAGAACAGCCCTTCCCTGATGGAACATTCCTCCCTCTCCCTCCCTCTACAGCCCAGCTAAGTGCTACGGGAGGCAGCCCTCTACAGCCCAGCTAAGTGCTACGGGAGGCCTAGTCTGTGGTGTGGAGGCCCTCCTGCCATACCTTCAAGATCACCAGGTTCCTTGTACACAATCCCCATGGGCACCTTTACTTAGGGCTCCATGTGCTTTCATGTGTCAGTCTCTGGTTCATCTTCATAGCAATTATAGGACAGACATTCCAGCTATTTTTAATAGGTGAAGCAACTGAAAGACTCAAAAACCACTTTGTCTGCACAAAGTCAGGCAACTAACAGGGACAGGTCCCCTATGTCAAGTGCCTGTTTGTCTCAGTATCACTCAAGCAGAGAGCTCCAGAGACACAGTGCCTTGGCACTAGTGACACATAGCTCAGCCACTCCTAATGCAGGGTGTTTATTCATTCTCTCAATTGACAAAGTGAAGCAATTTGTCAGGCTCTTTGGGTAAAGTCTTTTGGCACAGGGGCTGTGGTGAAGACAGCTCTTGGCTTTCACATAGAAAGGCTTGAGTTTGCAATTTTGAGGTAGGTCTAGGACTAGAGACAGGAGCAAAGGCAGCTGTAGAGATTGGGGTAAGTGCTTGGCTTGTCAGGAAGATAATCTCCTCACACCTGTGTTCTGGAAACACAATCCAGAGCTCTGAGATGCACTTTAATCTGTCACCAGTATGTCCCCACAGTGACCTGCCCAAGGGAATCCAAGCCTGTGGGGATCAGGTTACAGGCCCATTCTCAGGGCCCTTGAGTCCCAACAATGCTTGCCTGTCCTTAGGAACTGCATCTCCCAAAAGGAACGTTAATGGGATGGGATGGGATATGGGGGGATGGGGGCATATCAGACTTAAGTCTGAGCCAGCAGTCTGGTCAGTCTCTTGAGTAGGCCCACCTGGAAACATCTGCTATTCTTCCACATGGTCATTCAAACTGTCCCAAGAAGAAGAACCTGCTCTTCCTAGGCCCAAGCATCAATCCTATGATGGAAAGAGAACTATCTACCTGGAGCCCAAAACACCTTGTCAGAGCTTCCAGTCCATTGAAATGGTTTCAAAAGCAAAAACACTGAAAATGTCACAGATGCCCGATAATAGGAAGTGGGAAAAGAACACTGCTTTCTGTCCATACAACAACGTTTTGAGTAGGTATTAAAATCCTGGGTATTTGGCTTAGTTTGGTTTTGGTAGGTTTGGTTGGTTGTTTTTTACAGTGCTGGGAATTGAGTCCAGGGCTTCATGAATGCCAGGCAAGTGGTCTACCACTGAGCTGCATCACCAGCACCTAAAATTACATTTTAAATAGCAAAGATATAAAAATGCCCTAGAAGAAACTGGATAGAAATGGTATAGTGTACATGAACCTGATTTACTAAGTTTATGTACATACATACACACACACACACACACACACACACACACACACACGCACGCACGCACGCACGCACGCACGCACACGCACTCACACACACACGCGCCGTGTCGTGTGTGTGTGTGAGTGCGTGTGTGTGGTGTGCGTGTGTGCGTGTGTGTGTGCGTGTGCGTGTGCGTGTGCGTGTGTGTGTGTGTGTGTGTATGCGAGTGTATCAGCAGGTCTCACAGCCGAGAGAACCATCCCTGGTTTTCTACAGGGTCCTGAGACTGATGGCTTTTGTTTTCTTCTTTGTACTATTCTCCTTCATACATGTTGTAAAAGCATGCTACTCTAAGGTCCTTAGAAATTTCATTTCTTGGAAAGTAATTCGTTTTCCTTCTACCATACAACTGACAACTTTGTCCCTGCCCTCCAAGAGCAAGTGCCCTGGCAAGGGTGTAAAGACCATGCAGGCAGATAATGAAACGTCTTGTTTTGTAACAACTGCAGCGATTGCACAGGCAGGTTGGTTAAGAGCTACTGATTGTTCTGGATGCTTTATGTGTGTTTACATTTAAAACTGCCTCATCTCCAAGAGGTCGGTAGCAGTTAACCTGCTTTGTTTATAGTTGCTGTGGGCAGCTATGGGGACCAAGAGCAGGATCGGGACTGTTACCTGGGAATTCTCCAAGCAGAGCAAGGAAAATGGTTTCAGACAATGTCATGGCCAGAGTTAAAAAAAAAAAAAAAAAAAAAAAAAAGGCATGAATGTCAACTAGCGTTTTGCCTCGGCTCCTCCCCTTATAGAGACTGGAAAGGCCACAGGGCTGCCTTCTGAAGTGGTCAGTCATGGTTTCAGTTGGCATGTGGTTCCCTCAGGCAGCAATAAGTAATCCAGGGCTCTGACATGGGTAGTTCCACAAAGGAGAGAGCAAACTGGCTTCTCAGACCCAGAAACAGCCCAGTCTTCAGAGAAAGGGAAACATTCTTCTGGAGTCTGAGTACTGCCTGCAAACTCATCTCTGCCCGCTCACTTTACACTGGGAGAAAGTTGTTACAGCCATGTAGAATCTGGTCTGGGAGGGGAGATGGGTGTGTACAGAAATGTGTTCACCACCCACACTGCGTAATCTGCATTTATTATCCAAGTCAGGCCCCATACGCCTGACAAAGTGCCAGAAAGCCAAGGCAAGCCTCCTTTTGCCATATCTGTGGGCTACCAGATGATGGCCTGCTGCGCTTGGCCCAAAGCTGTGCTTGCTACAGAAGAGATCAGAACTGGGTAGGCTCTTCCTCACCAGGACTCCTCCCTCTAGCTTCGTCCTTCATCCTCAGGTATTTTTCTCAGAGAAGTAATGGTAAATTGTGAGTGGGTTTGGTCTAGTTCTTTCTTCTTTGCTTCTGGTTTTTAGTTGTTTGCTTGCTTGCTTGCTTCCTTGCTTGTTTGAACTGTAACAACAAAATAAGACAGTTTGGGAAGCACCGAGTCTATGCCTGTTGATTCATGCTTAGTGTCAGGTTCCTGGAGAGATGCAAAGATAAGTGAGACACAGACAAGGACTTCAAGACTGATGATCCACAGGTAGGAAATAAAGAGAACTATTTGGAAAAAGTTAAGTATTGTCACAGAGCAACAGTGGGCAGGAAGTACCAAGAAATTATGTACCTTTTTTTTAGACAACTTTTAGGTGAGTCTAAGATTATTACAAAATAATAATCGGTATTACAAAAAGCATATGGGTATATGCTGATACCGATAGTGTGTGATCAGAAACCAGAGGGCAGCATGGTGACAAGAGTTGTCTAAGGCTGCCATTATTTAGAGCAATGTTGGGGAGCAGACTGAACATGAGGCTCGAGAGTTCATGCTTTATTCTAGGACAGTGAGCAGTCATGGAAAGTTTTGATTAAAAGTAGAGCCGAGTCAGGTTCCCTATTACCAAAATCATCGGTAATCAGGATGATGTCTGACTGCAGAGAGCTGAGTCTTGGAATAGTTGAAATAAAGCAAGCAGGAGAAGATGCTCCAAATTCACTGCCTGAAGAGCTAACTCTGCACAGTGTTTGTGGCATGGCTTGGACCAAGGGTTCCACAGACACTTAAACTCTGGGAAGACTAAGGTCAGAGAGATTTCTTGTTGCATGAGTTCTCAGAGGTATTAACTTGCTAGATAATGTCCTCTGATGTCGGTGTCACTAAGCAGGAGAGAGTATATGCAGAACTTTCCCACCTCTAGGAGGGCCGACACTGGGTTACACCTGTATGCATAAGAGTGCATGTGCAACCAGGCGTTGGTGGCGCACGCCTTTAATCAAGGCAGGCAGATCTTTGTGAGTTTGAGGCCAGCCTGGTCTCCAGAGAGAGTGCCAGGATAGGTTCCAAAGCTACACAGAGAAACCCTGTCTCGAAAAACCAAAAAAAAAAAAAAAAAATTAATAGTGCATGTGCTTAGGAGACTAGAGGTCAACCTCTGATGCCTTAGGAGCTATCCACCTTTTGGTTTTGAGACAAAATCCCCTAGTGAGACCAGGACTTACCATTTAGCTAAGCTGGATGTCTGGCTAGCTGTTAGACTCCAGGGATCTGCTTGAAGCCACCTTGATAGCACTGGGATTATAAGCACATATCACAATGTTTGGCTGTCTACCTGAGTCCTGGGGATGAAACATCGCAGGCCTGTTACAGACTGAACAGCTTCCCCAGCCTCCCAGAGCATTGTTTATTATAGTGCCCTCCTAGGAACTTCTCACAGGACTTGTATCCAGTGCAACACATTGCTGCCATTGTGCCACAGTCACTCCTAAGTTCTGCAAACCTAAGTATTGTTGGGTCTCATTTCGAGATGGACAGAGGACAAGGTCCACATGACTCCCTTCTTCTTCCTGTGATCCTGAGCCCCAAGATTCAGACATGCCTGGGGTCCCTGCACAAAACATTCTTCTGCAGGTTTGTGAATAACAGTATCAGGGATGCTCTGGGCCACATTTCCAACCTAATTCAAAAAAAAAAAAAAATCACAATGATGAAAGGAATTCCTGAAGAAGGAAAGTGGTTTTGAAGGGTCCTTTAAATGTCATTTTTCTACTGAGTAAGTTCTGTAATTAGCCAATCTTTACATTTGGTGGAAATATACAGCAGTTTCCAGTTCCCTTCCCTCCCCATTTATGAATGCCATCTTGATTTTGACTCATGCCCTCTAATCGGTGGGATGGTATCTCCTTTTCCCCACCTAAGTGCTCAGCCTAGCACACTACCTTGTGATGGAACAGAGTGGTTATTGAAACACCCAAGTTATTGGGCACTTGCATTTAAGTTCATTAAGCCTTCTGATCTTGCCAATCTACTGGCCTCTACCAGTTGTTTAATGTCAGCGGGTGAGCTAACCTCTCTGAACTTTGGTTTTCTGATCTTGAGAATGAGAAAGGCACCCCCTGCCTCCCACAGCTAGTGTAGAATACTGTGAAGCACACAGACTCTACTTCCCATTAGTTGAAGAGATAATCTCTTTCCAGTGAGCAGCACTCCCCACTTCACAGTCCTGCCAAACTGCATACCAAGTGAACACAGGTACATCTGTGCAGCTGCCATTAGCCTAATAAAGCTATTCATTACAAAGCTAATTGCACCCTTTAAGATTTTTATTTATTCTCTCTCTTTCACCTTCCTTTCAATAAAAATCCTTAACTTGGCAATAATAATAAGCGGTAAACAACCCTGTGAGGAAGCCGTTATTGCTCCCAATTTATAAATGAGGAAAACAGGGCTCAGAGTGAGGCTATATTAAGATTTCATTTTCCTGGCTCCTAAATTCATTTTCTTTAGACTGCACCAGCAATGATAAGATCCTCCTGTCACCCACTCTGCTAGTTAACTTAACAGTTGTGGGCATGAGCTGGGCGCCAGACATTAAGACACATTCCATCCCTCCAGGAACTCACCTCCCAGCTGAAGGAGATGAACTGCCCACATGAAACTCACAAGGCAGCCCCGTAACACCTCATTTATCCCTCACTGGGGAATGAGCTGTTAGGTTAAGTGGATTTTACAGATGGCATCATAGAACTCAGAAGAGCCTTAGAAATGGAACCGGATGTACAACCCCGCCATCTCAAGGGCACAAGCACTGTCTCTGGGTCACTGGGTGACAAGCTCTAAGTGGTTCCGTCCAATCATAGGTGATTTAGACTAGAGTTCAGCTCCTTTTACTCCCCAGACAGGATTTTAAAAATATGCTAACAATTTTCTTGAAGTATGTATTTTTTTGGAATTTGGAAGTATGAAATTCTTTGTCAAAGGGATGGTTCCTATCTAAAACTTTCCCACTTGTGTTAGTATATTTATCACAATCTATGTTACGGAGCTGTACAAGGACACGGTGATGCCTCTGAACTTTCTGAAGAATGTGTGGGAGATTGTCCTGTGTGTTTCCATGGACCAGATATCTGCCTTTTGCATGAGCTCCTTGGTTTTTGTCCAGCACTCAGAATCATTCTGCTGTTTCATTTTTACACACACACACACACACACTTGAACAAAGCATGCTAACTCTGTAATTAAACACATTTGCTGGGCTCCTTAGCTTCAGGCCACGTATCTTATTTTCCTGAATCCATCCCCTCACCTGTGAAGTGGGCAGAGTACAAGAACTATTCTCACAAAGCCACTGCACGAGAGTTAAAAGGTACCCAGAACTTACTAATGTGCTTAGTTCCCACATTCCCCTTCCTGCTATCCAAGGGTTCAAAAATCTCCTAAAAGTAGTATGCTTCCTTGTCACAAAGTTCACAGAGACACAAAAGTAGAACCAAAATAAATGTGTGCCATGGGATACAATCCCCTCCACATTAGTAAATCAAAACTCTCTGGGCTCCAAAAACCAAAACAAAATAATCCACATGGAGTATGTCTGCTTTCTTCCTCCCGGGAGAATAAGGTAGACTTTAACACTAAGCATAATTCATATCATCCCCAGATTCTGGGCCATAGCACCTCATGAAAACTATTAACACATCTCCCACCGCCTACTTTATGAACTCATATAGAAGCAGATCAGGTGAACGTGCTCGAGGTAATGGCTGGATCACCAGAGTATGTGAAATTTGACCTCATGTGAAGCGATTGTGTGCAAGTCACCTTGGGAAACAGGCAGAGCTTTGAGGATGTGCCCAAGCTGTCCCCACTGCACTGCCAAAACATGAGCAGAGGGAAGAAGCCCTCCAGCTTTTCTAGTTCAACTCCCAAATGGTAAAGAAATGGAGGCCTAGGGAGTCCTTAACAGTATAGGTCCCAGATGACTCCTGATTTGCTAGGCAGGAATCCTATATCCATCATATAACAAAGGGCTGAGTGGCAGAACTGGGGTCTTTTACCGGCTAATGTTTTCTTTTTAGGGTTTGGGTTCCCTGTTTTTAAAATGTATGTGGATGAGCCTGGCTAGAAGTGCCTGATGGGTCTTTGTTCTGAGGCTCCCCCAGCAGCATCCCTTCAGCTCCCTTTTCCAGGGCGGATCCATCCTCAGGAGCAATGCTGGGCTCCCTTCACTGGCAAAACTTCTGCCCTGTACCTTGCCTAAGTTATGGTTGTCTTCTTTTCTTCCTGGAAATAGTTCACAGAGACAGAATGGAGATCTAATCCTTACTATGCATGGTGATGCTAGGGGCCCATTGAGCAAATTTCATCCCCTCCCATTTTCCTGTGAAGGGATTTTAAATTCTAGCCTGCAGTTGGTAGATGGAAATAGCCAGACATAAGGTCCTGAACTCTCCACAAGCACAGACAGGATGCAGGGAGCTCACATGTGCTTCACTGGTTCACAGAGAGGTGGTCCTACCCTGTGCAACCAGAACAGAGGTCCATGGGTACCAAGCCATACACAGTCTTGCTGCTGGCACCTCAGAGCCAGCTAGAACTGTTACCCTCTGCACCCCTGCTTCCTCACTAGCCTCCCTGGTCTCCATAACACCTCTGAGACAAACTAAATGAATCCACCGCCATGCTCTCTGGATG